>NW_027526385.1:47679472-48279472 GCF_048455015.1 Haemaphysalis longicornis | reverse complement strand
TTATTTTTAATAATAATAACGACTGGCGCAGCTTTTGTGTTTTTATCGTCAATTGAAAGCGAAATCAGGCTCCGTATGTTTGACGTATACCCTGTATATACGATATTCTTGCGCAGAATAATTTGGCGTTTCCGGCAGTGTTACAGAAGTAAAAATGGTGTCAAATTTTTCTAAGGGTATGCGCTATTTTATCCCTTTTTTGTTTCTTTAAGAAACGCCTTGTTGTATATCGGCCTTACGCCTTGTAGTATATCAGCCTTGGGTCAGGATTGGCAACAACTCCATATTCCCATAATTCCGTACATACGGAACGTTTCAGGGGGGAGGGATCTCGCAGGTGCGGGTTTCTCTCTCTCCTGATTTGGCAGGGAGAGGGGAGGGAGCCTTTCGCCGGTGACAGCTGCCGATGCCTTTGCGAGAAACGCAGAACTTGAGCAGTGTCGGCGCTGCCGCTTTGGGTCGAGCGAATGTTGACATTCGAGGCGACACAAGAGAGAGAGAGAGAGAGAGAAACAACTTTCGCTGAGCCCATTTCAGGTGACGCTCGCAGGCGTCAGACGGGGTGGAACCCTAGTCACGAGTCCCATATGAGTCCAATAGCTCCTGGCCCCTGGACGCGAGCTCTTGCTGCGTCGACAGGTCGGGGCTGGACATCAAGATCTCCCATCGCTCGGGTAGGGGGGGAAGGGGAAGGGGGAGGGAAGGTAGAGGGTTCTTGAGCTCAGTACACTCCGCCAGTATGTGCGGCAGGGTGCCTTCCGTCTTTTTGCAGAACGGGCAGATGGGGTCGTGTTCTGCCGGGAACATCTTGTTCAATAAAGCTGGGTGCGCCAGTGACCCCGCTGACACAAGGGAACCGCATTTCCGCCGTTTCAGCTGATATCGCACTGCGTGGAACTGGGCTTCATTTTCTTTCTTTCTTTCTTTCTTTCAGGCTCTGCCCTCCCTCCCCACCCTCCATCTGGATGAAAAGCTACTCACCGGGGAGCATTGTTTTTCCCATCCACAAGATACCATTTGTAAAAGGCACCATAAAACTGCCGTGAGCATAGTCGACCTGAGTGTGGCAATGTTTATCGTTTACCGAGCACTCTCTTATAAATATTGTTACCTTACCACCAGCTTACCACCAGCACTGCGACACTAAAAGTGTTTCTACCGATAGCGCGTGCGTCAGAATCAATCAATCAATAAAAAAATCTTTATTCCAGAAACAAACTGGAAAGGCTTGCAGGGCTAAAAGCTGCGTTACGCAGCTTGACGGGGCCCCAGAGGCCATTACAAGACATGTAGGCGACACTGCCAAAGGATGTATCATGGAACACAGCAACTAACATTGACACTTCAGTTGAACCAAACACTTACATTGTAACAATACGAAACTTGTTGACAGCAATACCAATTTTACACGAGTTAAAGAATCTAGCTGCCAAATTATTTCGGCCACTTAGGCGTATGTGTCCTCACTTGGCACTGCTTTGTGTCGAATGATCCTGAGGAGACTCGGTAAAGTGGCTTTGCTGTGGTGTAAAACTGATAACACGACTATTGCTTTTTTATAGCTTTATAGCAAACACGTTTCTCTTACAATCGGAAGAATGACTTTCGGTGCATCTGTACAGGACTTCGGCGAGAACCACTTCAACCTTCTTCACGTATTTCACCTTACAACCGTACACGTGATAAATGGCGTCTCCGTGTAATACAAGGCATACGCGTAATAAATGGCATACAAACAAATGGAATACACATAATAAATGGCGTACATATTATGCGTACGCGTAATAATTGGCATACAAACTTCAACCCTCCCTTCGCTCAACTTCATGTCTTCCGAAGCTCCCAAGAAAGCCGGCTTTAAGAGAACTATCACACGGCAGGTATTCGCACTCTCTGATTGGGGTGGCAATGCTTTATTTACACGCCAGACCTACCTGCCCTCTCACCCATGAGTCACCCGGGTGCTCTTTGAAATACGGTTCAGGAAGGGCTGGCGTGTGAGAGGACTAGAAATCTCTTCACATACCGGCTACACGTACAGGTGGGTACAGTTGTAAGTCTTTGGGACCAGCAGGCTGCGCTGACCTTCCACTGCAAGGAAAACCCAACTTTAAATGGCCCCAGCTCACTCCACCTGCAGATTACACCGTTTGAAGCTGAACACCAGGCCACCAACCATGACCACACTCATATCTGCGCTGACCCCTCCAAGAACCGAGCGGCTGGTACGCGTTTCCTCGCTGACTTACATAAACCAGCTCTGTAATTGCGACGTTCACTTTCAGGACGTTCTTCAAAAGGCGGTACACTGCCTATGTGCAAACGTAACGCCAAAACGTTATCGCATAAAAGCGCCACATCATTAGTTACCATTGTAAAAAAACCACGGCACTACACAACTTGTCATGAGCATTTCATTGGTAAACGTGCGAAGCTTAAGCCGCTAATCTTCATCGAAACCCCAAATGTGGTGGGGCAGGTTTTTCACGCAAAAAATAGGATTGATGTTACGCCGATGGGAACACTTGGTCGGGAGGAGCACTTGAGTCTTCTTACGCGTTTTGAAGGAGGAAATCTGGCGTACTATTGTGAAGGGGGCATCTTCTATACATATCCGCCCGTCAACACAGCAACTACATTTTTTTACCATCCTAATTCATCTTAAGCCTCCTTAATGCACCTTATTTCGCAATAATCTTGTATAATCGAACTTATGCGTCTTAATCCCCCGTAATCAATCTTAATTATCTTGATCTATATTGATCTAACTTAATCTATCTTCATTATCTGAATCCACCTTCATTTTCGAGTACGTCAATCTCACCTAATACCCTCAATAGCTAAATAGTCATTAACTTATCCTAATTCATCTTATTTCTCCGTAATCATTTCCAATTAATCTTAATCAACCGTATTTTACTTTAATTCATTATAATTCCCCTAATGTCCTTCGCCAACAATCAGTATAAATCACTAGTCAGCCATCTATCCTTTTTCATACAAATGCACCATAATGCGTACTAATTTACCCTAATTCACCCTAATCTTACAGCAGTACACTTTTGAATCATTCGTAGTAATCATAAAAGTAATTACTCGTCTTTGACGAGCTCCAACCAGAGTAGACTGCTACTGGGAATTCGACAGGACTTTACTTTTGTGCTTCACAGTGTCCCACAAGACGCACCTAATGAATGCGTCGCAGCAACAATAAAGAATGGCAGTGCAACTTTCACCATAATAACCGGGTCCATACCACCGAGGGCAAAATTCAACACGAAACTCTCCTGGAAGACACTTTGGCCAGTCCACCTCCCCTACACTTGCTCACAGGTGATTTCAACGCACACCACCCAGCTTGGGGCAGCACAAATAGTAAGTCAACGGGAAGCAGTCTACTCCGTGTTGCCTGTGAAGCGGGCCTGGGCGTGTTAAACACTAGATGCCCCAAATTTTTCAGTGGCAAAACCTCAAGTGTGTTGTACGTAACCCGTTTCTTGTAACCCGCTTTCTTTATGCCCCACAGATGTTACATTGGTCTCACCTCAGGGTACAGGCTTCTCACAGACTTATCGCAAACTCCATTTGCTATCTCCTCACGTTGCCAGCTTTGAGACAAAAAATACCCGGTAGCAGCACGGAAGCCGTTTTTATGTGTAGCCAGGTTTGCGCCCTAAAGCATGGAGGCAGAATTAAGTGACCCGGGAAATTTCTTCCTAATCATTCCTTGATGGTAGTGACTAGGACTTCGTGATCACTTTATGAAACTTGCCAGCATTATAGTTTTAATGCGAGAGAAATATCGTCAATGAAACATGAATTAACTACGTTAGTCGAAAATCTGGTATCCATGGCGCACAAAATGGCTGACCACTAATCGAGAAATCGTGATACCGACGACAAACAAAATTATTGACTGCTGAAATGATAAAAGAACAGGTCGATGAATGCTCAGAATGACGCCGCGCTTCTCCCTTATATAAAGTAATTAATATTCAGTTTACAACAAAACTGGGTAAATTTTGCGCTATATGGCAATCGAACCAGGGCCCTCCAGAATGAGAGAGGACTGCGGAACACGTGGGTCAATACACATCTTTCTTGTCCTGCTCGCAAGAACCCCTACAAACATAAAGACAGTGCGTGCACATAATTTGGTCAAGCATGCAAAAGCGTACACAAAAATCGGGGAGAACACTAATACATCAAAGTCTAGCATACACACAAAAGCGCTCAAGAGAGCAAAGCGCCAACTTTTCGAAAACAAAAAAAAAACAGATTTTGCTGGTCTAGGCGGCTGTGCTTGATACAGCTTACTAACTGAAGGTGAACCCAGCTAATTGGTTGCAGAGTGCAACTTAGTAACGCCTTTTAGAATCAAGCCGTTTCCTGAAGCCAAACTCCCTTCTTAGAGGGACTTGTATTGACAGAAGACAGTAATTATGCAAGGTTTAAAACTTCACTGTGAACTAATTATGACAAGGCAATGAAACTCCGCGTGAGGTACAGTCTTTCTAAGAGCTAATTGTCAGATATTTTTGACGAAAGAAGAGATTGTTTCGGGATACTTTTGTTGAAACAAGAGTTACACCTGTTATCTATATTTGTACTCCTTCCATTGATGGCCATGTTTCACTGTGCAACACACAATGTGTAAAAACCATCTTACGAAGCCCAAGCTTGCACCGATACCCTGAGAGTCCGTTTCACCGCTAAACACAAACGCATTGCGGGGAAGACATTTTTTTTCAGGGCCAATGTAAGCCGCTTTATATTCAAATATGAAGGCCCTAGGATATTTTTTATGATTATTTTCATGCGCTGAACGCGTGATACCTAGTTTTACTATCCCGGGGGTTTGAGCGGCGCCGCGAAATGGCGCCACCCTCACGTGCGATTCTTGTTTATCGCTCTAGCTCCCCTCGTGAAAGAAGCCCTAGCCCAGTTGACTGATGACACCGAGGTCCCGAAATATCGGAAGCCGCGCTGCCTGGAGGACTGAGGGAAGAACTAAGTGATGCAACCACCGCAACTTTTGAGCAAAGTAAAATTTCTACTGCATACTACTACTACTACTAATACTACGACTACTACTACTACTACTACTGCTAAAACCACTACTAAAACTATTTGTCTATCGCTCTGTTACTGGAAATAATCTGCCACAGAAAGCTTCGCTGTAAGAGTCTAAGTGTAAGTGAATACATGTGTGACCAGAGACGTGCCACGGTAGGCACCACGTCACCACTGTACATAGAACGAACCCGCTGCCTTTCACGCGAAACTTTTTCTATTTCATCTGTGCAGTGTTTGCGGACATAAGCTATTAAGTCTTAACCACCTGCATCTACAGCAGCTGTGAAATATGAAGTAGTACACAATGCCGACATATTTGTTCCACAATTACACTTTCTTTAGCTTAAACTGCCACATGACGAGTGCTCAGCTGCCCTAGAATTTAATCCTGGCACAGTAAAATTAGGCTCTGCGTTTCCCTCACGTAGAAGACCATGTAATGACCGCAGACGGCAATTCCACCACATTTACAACCTTGCTGTGAACTACGTGACCGCTGGAAGTACGTAACGTTTGTCGTAATAATATGGTCGTCTTAACGGCTCATTGTAACGGACTTTGTTGACAGATAGTTTCGCTGGAAAAAGGATTACAGCCGTTTTCTGCAACAGAATTCCTTCCGTGCGTGTCCATGCATGCATCGACAGCAGACGGGAATTCTGTCACGTTTACAACGTCAGTGTGAACTAACAAATCGTTGCAGGTAAATGCAGCTCGGCATAATGATAGCCATTTCAGCGGAAAATCGCTGTATCATTTTTTTGCGGAAGTGTTGATAAAATGAAACGTACCACACCGAGCATAATGGTACTGATAATGACAATGAATAATGAATAAGGATGATGATACGTGTAATGTAATGATAAGTATAATGACTAATGATAATGATAATTAACTCGGTATATTGACAGCCATTTCAGCGGCAAATTGCCGAATCATTCTTTTTGCGGAAGTGTTGATAAAATAAAACGTACCATGCCGAGAGTCCCCGAGAAATTTGGCTTGCCTGAAAATTGTTTTCCACACGCGGAACAAAAATGCATAGCACCATAGCCATGAAAGGTTTTCCTTTAAAGTGGAAAAGAATGCCCATCACCCCTACCACGTCAGCAAAAGTGTTGGCGGGGCCATTGATGCCATGTGGTCCACTACCCCGATTTCAACGTTCGACACTTTCGTCCCCGTGGATCTGTTGGAGCATGGCCAATCAACGGTTCGCTGTGCAAAGGAACGTGCATGCTGAGCTTGCATGAGTAGTAGCAAAAACTGTCTATTGAAACGGGAGACCGCTGGTCTAAACAGGGGAAGGGAAAGGAGAGAGGTTAGTAAAAGCACTGGGGCAGTGATGCGGTTCTCAGATTTCACAGCGTGACTTCTTGTTCACGCTTATGAGGGTTGAGTTCTTTTCAGCTTCACGCTTAAAATGAGTCCATCACACCTGGTGGGCCGAGCAAAATAGCTCATTGTGAGTAGAACCGGTGAGGTCTCCGCTCAGCACTTCACTCTTTAGAGAATAAAGTGCTATTTGGTGGATTAATTTTGTGTCAAGTTGTTTGGGATCAGGGTGCAGTTGTAGTGCAGTGAATGTTCGGTGCTTGATAAAAGTAGGACATGACCACACGAGATGAGTGAGGTTTGCTGAGGTGCTTGTGTGACAGTATGGGCATCTTGGGGGCAAATTGAGAGTGTACCATTTACGATACATTTCACGTGTGTAGGCTGCGTCGGCGAGACATTTGTTGACAAAGATTTCACTTGAGCGTGGTAGTGGTGGTAGAGCGGTCAATTATACTGCTGGAGTTCTGTTTTTCAGCCGTTCTCTTCGGCCCTTCTTATACCGTTGGAGTTCATCACCGGGGGGAGGGAGGGTGTAGTCGCCCATGTCGGCTCTTCGTGAGGCGCCAGTGGAGGTTGTAAATGCGCACTTTCCTGTGCTACCTCACGGGCCGCCTGGTTGCCCGAGGAAGAGGGTTCATGGCCAGGTACCCAGTCAATGCGTACTTGTGTTTTGTTCCATTGCCAAATTTGCGCTTGGTATATCTCATGAGCCACGAGATTTGTGGTCTTGTAAGGTCTTATTGTTTCCAATGCTTCATACGAGTCTGTGAGGATACAAATAGATGGTGGTAGAGGATAATCAGTATCATACGCAAGAAATGTCATGGCTTGGTTGATGGCAATCAGTTCTGCTTCAAGGCTCGTGGCATGGTTGTTCAACATGGTGTGATACCCCGAGAGGGCCGGAACCTCCGGGCATGTCCAGGCCAGTCCGATGACATTTAAGCTTACGCTGGCGTCTGTGTAGATGTCAACTTCGTTTTCGAGTTTTGTCATCTGAAGACCTTGGATGCGTTGTTGTGGGAGTGCGCGATTGTTGCACCCAATCGGCTTGCTGTGCGTAGGGAATACGATTTGTGGGCGGCTCTATGGATCAAGCCGAGTGGGGAAAGTGTGCACAGTGTTGGTGGGCTGCGCACGTCCCATGCAGTGAGGGCATGTCCTTGGTGTGTTAAATGACGTTTGAATTCAGCCTGAGCCTTCGCTTCGTTGATGATGTCCTCAATTGGAGGAAGGGGAACTGCCTGTCGAGTTTCTGGTTAGGTGTGTGCTTAGGCAAACCTCTGATGGTTCGAAGGGTTGCCCTGTGCAACACTTGGAAGGCTTTAGTGTGCCTTCTGTTGAGTTCATAGGCGAGAGCGCCGTACGGGAGTGTTCACTGTGACAGCTCTGGCCATAGTCAGGGTGGCCTTTTGGTTTGCTTCTCCGTACTTGTTCGAAAGTCTGCCGATGGTGTGGAGCAGACACTTCCACTTTTGCTTCAACCTCTGAAGCTATATTCCAGCGCTGTTCTTTGTTCCGATTGGTAGGCCGAGGAGGGTAATGAGTTCTGTTGCGGCTTGTATTTCATGATTTACTATAATAACTTATATGGCGTCGACTGGGCGGGTGGTTTGCAACTGTATACCGCTAAGAGCTAAGTCTTTTCGGGAGCTAGCTGGAGTCCCAGGTCGGCAAGAGTCAGCTCGAGGCTATGTGCCGCGGCTTGAAGGTTGAAACCAAAAGTGTAAAACATGATTATATTAGTCCTTTTTGGTAAGATGACATGTCATCACCCCGCTTCAAAGGGTAGACCAAAAGCAATCATCATCATCATCATCGTTTACTGTTTTGTCCTCAAGAGAGTCGAAGTTAGCGGCTGCAGTCCAAACTGTGACGTCTTCCGCGTAAATGGTATAGCGGGCAGTCGTGTCGACTTCCTTCTGTCGTGCCACCCTATTCATGGCGAGATTAAATAGAAACGGTCCTAAAATCGAACCTTGAGGGACCGCATGGTCTACATAATAGGTAGTGGGTTCCCAGCCAGGGTGTGACCCATGGAGTCTTATATGTCGGGCTTGTAAAAAGACTCGTATCCACATTTGAGCTCTTACACTCAGGTGTGCCTTTGCAAGTTCAAGTTCCTCCAAAATGACTTTTTGGCTTACGTTGTCAAACCCCTTTCGTAAGTCAATGGCCATGAAAATGTCTGGGTTTCCTCTTGCGTAGTAGGATCGGTTGATGACTGCGCAGCAGCCTGAGGCTGTCGCGTGTGTTCACGTTGAGTCGAAAGCCTGATTTGGAGGTGTGGCAGTAATATTGTACATACTCCAAATAGTGCACGAGGCGTTTGTTATTTAGTCTTTCAATTAATTTGCATATGACGTGGTTAAATAAATGGGGCGTAGGTTGTTTAGGTTCCCCTGAGTTGCAGTTGGCTTGTTAGGTTTAGGTATAAGGAATATCAAGGTCAGTTTGAGATGGTCAGGGATTAATCCTTGTTCCCAGAGGTCATTGATTTGCGCGAGCAGGTGCAAGAGGGCTTCAGATGGCAGATTTCTAAGGTGCTTTTATGGCGTCCTTCGATGTCTGCTCACTTTTTACAACCGTACCCGTTGACCTCGCAGTTGAGACGTGCAAAGAGCACCTCGAAGGTGATGATTCATGGCAAGATCGGATGCCTTTTGACGCCGTGGAACATTGCCAGCTTTTGCGTTTCTGTCTCGCCAATACGTATTTTACGTACAACGGCAATTTCTACCAGAAGATTTTGGGCACAGCAAGGGGGGCAGCCATATTGGTCACAACGGAGAACATCGCTCTGGAAGCCATCAAGAGCAAAGCTCTGGCCACCTTTAACCGCGACCGAAAGTATTCCTGAGGTACCTGGGCGACTGTTTCTGTGTTATAAACCACCTCAACGCCATTAAACCATCCATTAATTTTACTCTTGAGGAAGAGACCGACGGCTGCCTCCCGCTCCTTGATGCCATGGTAACCCGCGCTCCGACTGGCCTTACTTCCCGCGTCTACCGGAAGCCTACAGACTCTGGAAAGTGCCTGGATTTTAATTCAGTGCACCCAGCCTGTCACAAGCCCTCCGTAGTTGCATATCCGACCAACCGTTCCAGAGAAATATGCCACGATGATGGTGGTCTAAACGAAGAGATGAAAAGAGTCGAAACTGACCTGCGAAGAAACGACTACCCGCTTTCGTTTATTAGGAACACGTACAAAAAATTGGCCCTAACGAATGAGCCTTCTTCCGAGGAAAGCCGAAATCGGGAAAAAATGAAGCGAGCCCCTGTCCCGTATTCGCCAGAACTCAGTGAAGCGCTTGGGCTCTTTTACGCAAACATGGCGCCACAATTGCACATGTCCCAACGAGCAAGATACGGACACTCAGCTCATAAACGTGAAGGAACAGCTGCCTCGCGAAAAGTTCCCGGCTGGTCGCAAAATATCCTACGCCGAATGTTCATCAATTTAGAGAGGCGAAACGAAGGACTTCACGAGAGGCCTGAAAGAACACCATAATGACGTACGGAAGGAAAAGGTATTAACATACGCAATCGCCGAGCATGCGAAGAAAACCAACCATCATAATAACTAGAACGAAACAAAGATAATTACAACGGGAAAAATGTGTCAACCAGTGGAAACATTGGATCCAGTGGATCCAAACATTGGATCCAAAGTTCCATCGTTCCATCGTTCCAGACGACTGAACAAGAGGCGCTTGTTTATCGCACATCACAGTTCCGCGCCAAGAGCTGCTTTATTAGACTAGTGGCTTTTTTTTACTATTTTTAGGACAAACATTTGTTCCTATGGCACTACATAAAAGATTCTGTGTTGGCAGCTACGTTTTTTATGCAAATAATGAAGCTGGACGGAAATCTGCGGCAGGTCGAATAGCAGTGACGCCAGTACAGAGGGGAGTAACTGCTCGGATTTTCGTCCTCCCGTTGTTCTCTAGATCGGCGGGGACGAACATTTACTCCGCGAATTATGCACACGACACACATGCTCCCACAGTTGCTCCTCTTGAGGAGCAACGGTCGCTCGCGAAGACTAACGGCTGTAGATACACCTTCTTTTTGTACTTTTTGGCTACGTGTGTATGTTTTAATATGGAGTGTTTATTAAAATATGCTTCTTTGTTTATACTGAAGCGAAATCATCAGGTTTCCGCAATTTTTGCAAAAACAAATGCATTTTTGTGCGTACGCGCTAGAAAATCAGCAATACTGTCATTATTGTCCTTAGGTTGAACAAAATTTAGTTTAACGATAGACCTCATGCATTTCCGTACTTCCCGAGCATAAAAAACTTTTCCCTGGTTCAACGGTATCACATATTGCAATGGCGCCGTCGAGTACTGAATATACCGGTGGCTGCATTTTACTTGAAAGAATTACAAAGCTGCACGTTCCCGATAAATGAACAAATGGCGCGTATGATGCTTACGACGTACCGAGGTTAGTAAATCATTAGAATACACACGTAAACATAAAGCATTTGGTAGAAGTCAAAGTGCGTGTTGACGCCCGAATAATGTCTGTAAGAGGGCTTACAATACTAATACGCTTTTATTTCCAACTTCTTTGTTAAAAAAAAGGGACGAAATGCTGGTTTGTGATTTATTTTCTTCAACTGCGCTGTGAGGTAAGCAGTGCCAGGCTGACTCTGCCAGTGGAGAAGCGTCGCCACCGAATGCGCGAGCATGCTGTTTCCGCGGAAGGTGTGTTGACCAGCAGCCTGTAATAGGCCGGTGAGGGTCCCCCTGGATCCGTTTTATTGGAGCATGAGGCAATCACAAAAAAACGAGCCAGAGTGACGTGGGTGCTATACTGATAGTCCGCGCCTGAGCTCTGCGCAGACCGGGTAGCAGGCGCCGCGCAACCAGGCGGCGCAGTGATTAGTTTTGGCCACCGCTGCAATGGCCCATAAACTTAAGTTTATAGCTGTGCGTACTTACAGGAGTCAGTTTAAGAACACCGACGCGCGAGTAACGAACCATACCGAGTAACACACGCGTGAACACAGGCCGAACAATACAGCTTCGCTGACTAACCATTTGTAGAGAATGCATGGGTGCATTCTTTTTATTCTCTTCATTTTCAAGTCTCCGAAATGGCTCTTCCGCCGACAGTACTCGATCTGTAACGTAAATATTACCCAACGATACAGTCTGACATTTTATTGCTTATGTTGTCACGCTAAGCAGCCGCTAGGCCTGCATGGTTCCAGGGTGCTTAGAGTTTTGGCATGTGCCAGAGCATAAGCCGCCAGCAGACGTGCAGAAAATAGAAATTCCTTTTATCATGGCGTACATTCACGAACCTATTAAACACACGAAGTTTGGCTCAACATTTTTTATGGTTTGTTTAAAATAGCGCTAGTATAGGCTGGCGGTGAGGGCGCAGACGACAAACGACGTTTTAGGATTGATGCACTATCGTGTTTACTCCCTTCTAGGCACCCCTTTTTTCCACGATCGCGATGCCCGGATGGCTGCTTAGATCCTACTGAATAAATTTGAGGCGCTAAACAACGGGTACCAAAGAAACACGTAGACACAGACAAGGCGACACTTCCAACTTGGAAGTTGGAAGTGGCGCCTTGTCTGTGTCTACGTGTTTCTTTGGTCCCCGTTGTTTAGCGCCTCAAATTTATTCAGTATGTTCAACCAACTAGCCCTGATCAAGCTTTTGTTGCTTAGATCCGAAAAAACTAAATTACCCCACCGCTTCAAGTTTTTTTGAGTCCGTATCTCTATCAGACTGGGGAAAGAGAGAGAGAGAATAAACTTTATTAAGTTTGGCAACAGTGTTGCTTAGTCGTCGGCCGTGAGCTCTTAGGCTCTGGCAGCGTCCTCAGCCAGCTGGACAGCCCGGAGTTGATCTTCCGGGAAGGAGCTGAGCAGCACGGTTTACAACTGCTCACTGTTTGTGATTGTGCGGCCATTGTGATCGCCTGCGGACATTGCCATAACATGGGCGCCAGATCCGCTCGTTCCTAACATCTATGACACTCGGGGGAGCGCCGTAGCTGTAGCTATACACAAGTGGGTTTGTATACGAGTGGGTCTTTAGAGTCGTTAGACCACCGAATGCCGCTTATTGAGGGATGGGTGCGTGGGTGGGAAGCGGGCCCGACCTAAACGATAATGTCCGGTGATGTCACTGTATGACAATAGCCTGTCCCTGTCTGACATGGGGACGAGGTCCGCATAGGAGGTGCGGTAAAGCCTCGCGCGGCTTCGTGCGCAGACTCGTTCCCTGCAAGGCTGGAGTGGGCGGGGGCCAAATTAAGTAACCTCGTCTGTCCGGTTTTCGAGGTGGAGATCAGAAATTAGGATTTCGGACACCTCCCTTGATATGTCCCTCGAGAGAAATTTAGAATCGCTGATTTGGAGTCGTTGATGATTGCAGACTGGAGAAAGGAGTAATGTTTTATTTGGCAAACATTCAATAGGAAAACAGGTACCTACAATGAACCCACCGCTTCCGTATGACACTATGTCATAACATTCTAGTCCTTTGTACCGCCTGGGCGGCCGCTCTTAGTATCTCCCAGCCGGTCGTATTTTGTTCCTTTGAATTGTTTTGCAATTGAAAACTTCATAAATGACCTCGTCACAACGACAACTCGGGCCCGCTTCCACGCGTCGGAAATGCACCTTGCGATGGTTGCTTACAAAAAGGGGTGCTTAGATTCACATGCAAATTTTTTCCAATATATTTTCCGAAAGTAGGAGGGGTTCTTGAAATCTGGGGCGATGTGAATCGCTGAAATTCGGCATTTAGTGAGCAAAGGAAGCCCCACCCACTATTCCACACAACCGACTGAGCGTGAATAAATAATTTAGCTTGAGTTCAGGAAAGCTAACCAAAAGTAACAACCTCATAATTTCTTGCTTACTTCTACTCAACCTCTTCAAACGTATTCACGCCGAGTTTCGTCCAGGGTCCAGAGTGGACACGCGCACGGTACTATGGCGAGTCTACCCAGCTCCTCCCTTGATACAGAAATGTTGCTTCTCGCTACCAACGGGGCTTATGAAATTGCATGTGTAAAGCACACGTTCCGAGCCGACTCATAGGGCTGTGCACGTCATGTGGCTAAGCCATAGCACAGTTACATCAAGCCGTGCTCGACGACACGCAGTACCGGGACGGTGCCTCAGCCCCGTGGTATTGTTCCTGTTGTCGAAAGAGGACAATGATGAATAAATTGGGGGCTCGCTAGCTGGGTTAAAGACGATGCTGGTCTGCCCGCTGCAACTGTCTGAAGTTCAAATATTGTAACTATATTTTTCGCTACTTCGCCGGGGCTGCATATCTCTTTCACGCAAAAGATAAGCGTTCTTTAACAAATCTTTACTTTGGGAACGGGAGGTCTGCATGCCCATTTTTTGCCAGTTAGTTGAGCAACCAGAGCCCAGATCATTGGAGAGCCGAAACGTGCCACAGCTGGCACGTGGATATCGTGACTATTATGTGGCATGCTACTCGATGGCAACCGGACGCAAAACCGGAACTTGTAAAAGCACCATGTTTGCTTTCCCAGTGAAGCGCCGCCGACATGTGCTACAGCTTGCGCGAGAATATCGATGTCTTTTTTGCACGATCTGCGAGATGGGGAGCGGATACAAAACCGGAAACTGAAAGGCTGCAAAATGTTCGCTGTTTTTCAACGTTGTAGTACTTCATTACGCACGAGCCGGCTTTTGTCACAGAACAAAAAAAAACGAAAGCAAAAAAAGATCCGGCATCAACAGAAGTGAGGATTCCCCACTGTGCGGGGACGACGCGGTAGTTCATCACCGTTGCCACATTTAATTGTGGCACCTGAATACCACAGTGCTACTCGCTGTTTCCAAAACAACTCATTCCTGTACGCGCGCTCATAAAAAAACTGCAAGCCGGAAGTAGCGTTGCAGGGCGCGCACAACTCGTTTCAACCCGGAGGCAAAAAAAAAAAGCAATAACAACGGCACCACACTCTATCTCTGACGTCATCATCAGTTTGCACATGCACTCGTGCCCCTGGCCTACTTGCGGCAGTTTTCAGCCGTCGAATCTTTTCGTAGCAGCAGGAGTAGTACGAATTTTGTTATTGCCCAGATGGTGATTGGAACAGGGGAGACGTGGGATGCTGTCAACCCCTTCCTCTCTATGCAACAGCAATTTGTTTTTTTCTTGTCAGTGAGTTTTGAAGCATGGCACTAACATATCCTGATTCCGTACACAAGGTCAACACAAAGGGTCCTATACCGGATTCAGTGAGCCAGGTCCGGGTCAACACGTGCGCTTTCGGTCATTAAACAAGGCGTAAATGTTTTAGTGTCCTCCCTCCCACAGTGCTGCCCTCTCTTCCACGTGAGGGTGGTGTGAAAACGGGTATAAATGAAGTGAGCTTTCTGAAATCAGTCCTATCACACTTTCTTCTGCTGTCGACGGTATCGAACGGAACAACCAGTCAGCCATGAAGTCGTACGCTTTTGCCTTTGCTGCTGTTCTCGCCTTGGCCGGGGTGGCCTCTGCGTCGTCAGGCTGTGAGCATGCTATTTTTTAATCACTGTCTAAATGTTTACTTTACCTCTAAATGTCTGAAGCCTTTCGTGTTTAGTTGTCCCCTACAGTACCTGGACTCAGAGTACCAGCTTTGAGCCTTATTTCCAAAATCTCGCGGCTAATCTTGGCAACCCGTTCTGAAACAATAACTTGTTTGCTCTTAAATTGACATAATTTAAAATGTGCTATTTATTCATGACAGCAACCGAATAACTACATTCAACGTCACTTATTTTACGTCCTGCTTAATAATCATTCCCATTATATTGCGCTCAGCTATATTTTCCATAAATTTGTTGTAACCTAGTTTTATAGTGAGTAAACCAATCAATTAGAATTGCGTACTGCCTGAAAACTAGTAAAATGTTGCTACAAAACTCCGCTAGCAGGACCACTCCGCTTTTACCTATGCGTGTAGTTAGATCACACCTTTTGAACGGGTTCTTTTTAACACGAACGCCGCAGCGGGCAAGGTTGGGTTAGTGAATTATCAGTATACCAAATTGCTCCGAAAATTTCACCTTATACCCATGTGTAAACTCAATACCTAAGGTAAAATTCTCTCTCCATCGGGCTTTTAATTGACCATTTAGATTGTAGTTTTTCACATGAAACTAGTTTGAACATCACGGTTGTGTCCCCTTCTGGTAAAATGACTGGGGACTTAATATAGTGCTCTAGGAAGCTAGCACCTCAAACTGTAGAGAAAGTTTATTTAAAAAAAACACTATTGTAGGCCGAAATCAACAAATTTCCGACAAAGCGATATATTGGTTGCACGTGGGGTTCATTGTGCTGTAAGCGTTGAAAGAAATAAAGGTAAAGATACCACAGGATTTTAAAGTAACTATCACTATTCTGAACTTTCATCACTATTCTGAACGGTCATCATCGTTGAACTCATTAGCAGCGAAATATTGCAAAAATATCAAGCGTTTGAAAATAAAGCCAAGACCAATTACTCCAGAATTCACCGATTTGAATAAAAATTCTGAGATGCCATCGCTTGGAGTTTTAGGGAAAGCCTAAAATGCAAAGCATGGGACCGACCAAAGAAAGACGGTTTTTTTGTGTTACTTGTCCATCTCTACAGCCTAACTCTCTGTGGGTCTCTATCAATTAAAATTGCTGAGATATTTACCGGAACAAATTCTTTTTTATTTCAGCTGGATGCGTCAATATAACTGTGAGCGGTGCACTGGACCTTGGCAATGTAAGTATTACAGCGTTTAATTAAAATTTTCTTTCTTTACTCTCATAAGCAAGCACTGACTTTACTCGTATTTGTGACAAGCACACTTTACACTCACTTACTGAACTGACTCTGCGGGCAATCGCGGACCTCCTCCATAATACCCACCTTGCATAAATTTAAAAAAAAAAGTATTCGCACTGTTCTTTTTTTGTATACATGCATGCTATTCAAGCGTCGTTAGGGAGAACACAACTATAACTACATCATACTCGATAATTTATTATGCATGAAGCAGTCTTGCGTATTACACCAGCCAAGCAGAAAATGCGGGGTTAACATTATTACTAACCTCCTCAAGCAGATTTTCTCAATGCACGTAGTTTCAGAGCTGTTACGTTGCTCTTTCAAGACTTCTGTAAAGAATAAGTGTGTGAACATTTCATTTCCTTTTTTTACCTTTCATTTTTTTCTTCGTTTATAGCAGATGTCTTTGTCCATGAATATTGTTTTGTTCGTCAGCAGCTAAACAGGAGTTAGCACAGAAATTTACGCTATAATAAGTATCTGGCGCCTTTCATTAATTTCTTTCTTCTCTATTCTGAGTTAGGTCAGACCACAGACCCCGTCAAGCTTTCTATTCCGTGCTTTTGTGGGCCCCTTGCATCTGTACTGCTGATGCCAAATTGATTGATTGATTGATTGATTGATTGATTGATTGATTGATTGATTGATTGATTGATTGATTGATTGATTGATTGATTGATTCGTTCATTCATTCATTCATTCATTTTACACCTTCTACTCTCTTTACAGTGTCTCGGAAGTAATTTGAATTACTGCAGCGGCACAGGCGTAAGTTCCTTCTCTGAATTCAAACATTGAAGACTGTACAAGCTCGGGTGGCATAATTTGTACCCCCCACTCTCGCACCGAATAACCAAGCTATTTGAGCAACTCAGGAAAATTTTATGTTTTCAAAACCTGCATCCTCACAATTTCTCTTAGGACCGTATTCCGAGTCCCCCCTCCAGTCCATTTGCGTCTTCCACTCGGCTAAAAAGAAGTATTCCCCAATAGGAAAAGGGATTTCAAGGACCTCGTCCACTGGAGGTTCAAGTGGAGGAAGGACCCATAATACCGGGGTTAATCTCAGGTTGAGTTTATCTCGCCATGACAAGAATTCAAGGAATCTGTGGGTTTGAGTATGAAGGCTGGAGAATGTTTAAATTTTTTTACTTTTTGTATGGCGTATACCGAAAGCATTTTTCCGTGGACTTAAGAAGCACTCACACTAGAAAGATTCTTTTCTTCTTTTGGCAGTCCTGCGTAGAATTATTATTCTAGCTATCCACGAAGTGTGATAACATGGCTGAAATCTTCCTGCCTCTGTTTTTATTGTAAATCTTGTTTCACATTCACTGCTTGAACAAAATTCAAGGTATCAGCACGCTATAAGCGTTTGCTACACTTTGGAAATGAAATCAAGGGTACTTCATGCTTTCACAGATCGACGAGAATAGGCTAAACCATTTCAAGATCTATATTGTTGTCCTTCCAAAATGAAGAACTCAAAGGAAGAAGTATTTCAAAATGAAGAAGTATTTCTTGCTGCTTGCTTTTTTTTTTATTTCGTCAATATGTATGACTACCGTGCCACATTACACCTTTGGTGATTTTGCCTAGCCTCATCTTTATGTCTGCTCCAGACTGTAACAGAAAAGACCTTTTACCAGATGCCAACAATTACTCTATAAGCGATAATATAACTGATGCTTATCATTCCCGTAACAGATGATTATCTCTGGACACTACTTCATGCGTTGCCTGTTTAAGACGAATACAAAAGAACCGGTTTCTTTCGCCGCCGTATCAGTGCCTGTTGAGCGCACAGGCGAGTTTGGTACCAATCGGAGGGTAGCGGCTGCCACTTTTCTGGTGAAGGAGAGAAGCCAAAACGCCCGTGTGTTCGAGATTTCGGAGCACGTTAAAGGGACACTGAAGTGAATTTGTCAAGCTCCCGTTTTTGCTTGCACTGCGTAGACTGGCTCAAATTAGCACACTTTTCATCGTTTATCCGGTTGACAAATCGGTAATTATTTTACAAAGCGCGAAAGAAGAAAAACTGCCATGCGCGGTTTGCGGCGGCCGCACCAACTAAAGCTGTGACGTTAGGAGGAGCGGGCACCGTGATTGGACGATGCCCAAGGTGAGCAACCAAACAAGTTTCGGTTTCGGTTTCGGTTCTGTAAAATACAACCGGTGGTGTTGTTGGATGGGCATTCTCAATAACTCAGTAATCATCGTACCGCGCTTCCGCCATGTTGTCAGCTGTAAAAATGCATAACGATAAGCCTCCCAGGACGGCTTGGAATCGTAGCATTCACTAGCCGAGACCTACGCAGTGCATGAACGCCCTCCGCGTACCCGCAGACGCCCAAATGTCATGCGCTTTTCCCCCATATTTGGAGCTTGCCTCCCTCATGCCTGTATCGCAAAAAGCGTGTTCGCACCAGGCCAAGGGTCTGTTCATTCTGGCCTGTGCCCACTGCCTGCAAGCAGTCGGTGCTTATGGCAACAGCACGCCAACGAGAACTCGCTAGCGCGCCAGTGCCAGCCTGCGCGCGTTTTGTGAACTAGTTCGTGGAGCCATGAACGTTGCGGCCCAAAAAAAGGTGAACTCAATATAGAAAACATCGGCGGAGAACCAAAAAGTTAACTTACAAAAAAAAAGGCACGTACCCGCGTGGATTCGAACTCTTGACTTGCAAAACATTTGCGGTGAAATATATAACGCCTCAGCCCACTCGGCCACGGGGCGGGATCCGCTGGCCCCGCTAATATAGGGTATATATTGTACAACCAGTTTACACTTTTTATTTAGTTTTGGCATTTCAAGCAGCTTAGGTGACTATTTGTTGTATTGCGCTCGTGCAATAAGCGTCTCCCGATTTTCCACAATAACTCACGTCTAGCAATTGCATTTCGTATACTGAAAAGCGTTCGCAGATGCGTAGTCGTGCTGCTGACCGCTGTGCTTGTTCGCCCAGCGCAAAAAAGTGCTCCCCGCACCCTAGTTTTACGCTGTACGGTAAAAATATCAGTTGATTTTATTTCCTTAGTACCTATATTGACTTCGCTGACTCTTCTCCCGCCTTCAAGAGGCCTTTTATTTTCCTACTGGCGTACCAGTCAGCGAAGCTAGCGTCGCATGTGCGCTTGTGCAGCGCTTGTGTGAAGCGACCTTGACTTGGAGCTAGAAGCAGTGTACAAACTAACCAAGTAAAGAAAGGAAGATTCTTCCATTCACAAACGTGTCCTGGCTTCGTTTCAACTGAGCGAACGAATTGCGACGACCCGTCGGCGGCCGGCGGACGAAACGCTGGGCCGACTGACTCTGCCTGAAGGCCGGGGAGCCGTGCAGTAGCGCAGGCAATTGCGAGCTCGGCTCCTCTCGACGTCACAAGAAAACGCCACAGAAAATGGGCGAGCGTAAAGAGAGGAGGACAGCATTTTCGAATTAATTTTTCTACTAAATAAAATCGCGTAAACGCGCCCAGACTGGTCGAAACATGGCCTGGGGACTCCGGACTACAATTTGCGCTAGTAATCCCGCAATGTTTACATATCACTTCAGTGTCCCTTTAAAGACCGCCAGGTGGTAAAATTTAATCCGGAGCCCTTCACTATGGCGCGTCGCATAACCCGTGTAATTTCACCGCGTTAAACCCCATAATCGATCAATCAATACCACTCCGGGCTAATGCAAACACCGTATATCTATCTGTCCGATTCACCCCAAATACAGGCGCTTAAATCAAGAAATAGAAAACGTTATCTCCTATTACGATACTCTGAATGAGCAACGGGTATCAGCCGAAGACTGTTGTCATATCCACACACTGAAAACGCGACATGCACTGGCTGAGGGAATCCGTCTACTCTATACCATCCATTAGGCGAAGAGTTGAGGGAATTTTCTCGAATGGATCATGAGCGCACGGTCATGAAAAGTAACGAAAACTACATGCCAAACGTTATGCTGCTTTTTGAAGGTTATTTTATTAATATCGCAAGTGATAACGCTCGTATTGTGCACGTAGGATGCCATCTGGCATTGCGTTTACATGAAATAGACTGGGCATTACCTGGATAAGCAGATCACATCGCGGGAGAAACAAAGAACTTTAAAGGGACCCTGCAACACTTTCTTTAACTTTCCTCTAGATCATAAATGCTTGCAGAACCTAGTCAAACAACGCATTCAGTACTTACATTTGGGGGTCGCAAAGTACCTTAGCCAAAAAAATTACTTATCTGTGCCCATTCATTGCTTGGAAACTTGGTCAAAATATTTCTCTCTCTCTACCGGCCTTTGCATTATTCGACCGCTGTAATTACGGCATTGCAGCGGTGTGGCGTCTATTGCGGGCTTTTCTTAAGTTGCAGCCATGAAAGAATTCGACAGCCGCTTTAAAAAGACAACCAAAGCAGAAACGGGAGGCGTATCTGCTGAGACAAGCACATCATGCAGTGCTACTCCGTGCTGATGATAACTATAGATTTCTCAGTGCTTCCAGACGTGAAGGAAAGAGTGAAAGTGTTTATCGGCAGTGTTTCACAGTCCTTTTATGATGAGTTGAAGTGAGCATATTCCTGCTCGGGGTATTCAGTCTAAAACTCCCGTCGGTCGGCCGGCCATATTTGTCATTCCAGTCAGCACTAGATGCGTGTTGGGGCAAAAGCTGGCCAGCGTACTTTTCCACTCACGCAGTGAAGGGTTAAGGATGGAGGAACAATCTGGGTTTTGTTCGCATACCCAGATGATGTCAAAGCTTTGTTGGTCTCTTTTGTCTCATTGGAACATGCCTGTGTCTCTGCTTCTACACAACAGGGAACTACTGGTGCGGTTCAAGGATTGACCAAGCTGCTCTCTGTGAGTCCCGACATTACTGTTTTGTACACGTAGCTCGGCCGTTTTATTTACAGAGGCAACAAAATGCGTCAAGCCTACGAAAAAGTTCTTGCCATAATTCGGCCAAATTTTGGGGTGGTTCTCGTTTTGTTTTGGTGGGTGTGTGCGAAAAGGGGGGTAGGGAGGAGCATGTTGCCTTTGCACATTTTGTTACGGTTGGTCCCATATGATTACCCGGAGAGGAGTCGTACCATTTGTCACCCAACGATATCTACCCTGATGCACGGTTCTCTCGTAGGGGCTGATAAAAGATAAACTTCACATAGCATTAACATCATGACGCGTGAAGGTTGCTTCAGTGAACTTCTGTGTATTCTGTCACAAAAGAAAGAATGCCTTAAACTTCTGCAACAAAATTGCATTTTACGAAATATAACAGCATCATTCGGAAAACATTTGTGAGGAAGAATATGCTTCAGGTCTCAACATTGCTTTGGTGATTAATTGCGCACCTCTGCGATGTCTCTGATTCCGCTAAATCATTTTGAAGTCTTGACCACACACCGCGTCACTCTGCCCTTAAAATCTTGAAAACCAGCTTTGTTAGAATAACTTCAACTACTCAGTTGTTGTTTAAGTTGAATTCTTTATTTGTAATCTTAAAACGACAGCCCCTCATGTAGTAGTACAGACAGCAAGCCGCTTTTTTATATAAACAAATGTCTCCATAGCTTTACGGAAGCCCAACATTGATAAAAAACTCATTTATAAATTATCTGAACATTCTCGTTATTTCGTTATCTAATCAGCGGAACGTAGTAATTTGTTTTACCGTTCAACTTCCTCGTGAAAACAAACAGCCACACATACCTAGGTGATTAGCTCTACCTCTGCAGAGTTTACCTCCCTGCAAATAATGACTGCTATCTTGGAATCGGAAGCCTCTGTGTGCGCATGCGTCTCATAAATTTTTCTTACTCTCAGCTGTAATTTTTCAAAATAAACTTTCGCCCCAGCACAGCATTGCCAATGAACTTAGTCGCCTTCTTGAGGAATTTGTTTCGACGTTTGTTTCTAGTGCCTCTTCACCGGACTCTACACTTATGGCTCACCTCAAGGAGTTGTCAACGCTCTCACAGGACTCCTTACTGTGATTGTTGGCCGTCTGTCGATCCCCGGTAAGAAGCCTATTATTCTGCTTATTTCGATACAGTTACTTAGGAATGCCTGGTACTCCCACGACAGCAGCACAAATGTACCCTTTTTTCTAATCGTCATCCTTAAATACCGTTTAAAAAAAACACTAGAGGCATCTCCTCGACTTTTTAGCTAAGTGGACCGTGAAGGCAAGAAAAATTTGCGCTTGTCCGAAAATGCGAGTTCAAGTCATTGTTTCCAGCGACCATATCAAGTTTTACTATTCTACCGAATTATTCTTTGGAACCTAAGTTTACAGATATTCAGATATTTTTATTTACTAGCTCACAAGGAAAGAATTCTTGTTTGCCCGACTCTCCCGACAAATTACAAAGGAGGTAACAACTTACTTGGCCCTCATGATTTTTTGTTATTACAATTTCATTCTCTTATTCTTCCAGGTATCAACCTCTCCGCCTTAAACCTCTGCCCTTCGGGCACCACCTGCCCTAATTTCTTCCAGAGGAATGACACCTGCAGCGGTCAAATCAACATCGCACTGCCGGGAGTGGGAAATCTTTCCAGCGTACGTAATCACACTGATGCTACGTTATTTGCCGTTGCCTTTTGCCTACCTGTAGAAAGATTTTCTTCTCAATTCCATAAACACATTATTCATCATTTAGTGCAGAAAAACGACACATGCTTAGAAGAAAAGGAATGAAAACCCAAATCGCGAGCAGCGACTGATATTTTTATTGCCCGTGCGCAACATCCGACGGAATGGCATAGGGTACAAAATGGCCGACTGTCAGAAGAAGAACTTGATGAAATACCGCCCTACCCGTTCAGCGGCAGAAAAAAAGGGCGGAAATACAACGTGCGAAAGCGGAATATATCAGAAGTAATTAACCTATATTTAACTCCCTGATAAGGTATTTGACGTCGACTTCAGTTCCCTACGAGGGGCTCAGAGCTACTAGTCTTGTTATTGCGTTTTTGCTCTCAGCTTTACCCTTTCACGCCATTGCGAGGGCTGTGAAGTTAACTGTCATTTCTTTCGTCTACGTCACTCAGTTTTTATTTGGTTCGAAAATATCTGCGCTATATTAATTCCACTCACAAAGTTACAAAACCCAGTCGCTGGTCAACGTATTCGTACATCTTCTTTGTACAGAAGACTTTGCTCGCTGAAAATGCCGTACCAGTAGATAGCACTCCGGCGTCAAGATTAGTGTTGTATGTTAACGGAAAGTATGATATTATTCCCCCTTCAGTGCTAGTACCTTCGATAGTTGTTTACCTGTGTAAATATGGTTTTTGTGGGTCCTCCTATGGGTGGCGTGCTTTTGCAACCGT
The DNA here is from genome assembly GCF_048455015.1 of Haemaphysalis longicornis. NCBI lineage: Eukaryota > Metazoa > Arthropoda > Arachnida > Ixodida > Ixodidae > Haemaphysalis > Haemaphysalis longicornis. The sequence goes on along the minus strand of NW_027526385.1, from coordinate 48,255,894 downwards.
GCTGGCTCAGAAAGGTAAAATATTTTTTGCGGGACAAAATAAAATAAAAGAAGTAAGTCAGAAAATCCCGCCAAACTAAACGTACTTCATTGCGGCAGAATGTAAAGGCAAGTACAACGAATGTAACACCTTACCAGAAAAGATGTGGGCACACCGCGACCACATGCCATTTGCCAAGTGCCGACGCATCGTCAACTGTTCAACACAAATACACAATCTCCTTTCCAAGAAATGAAACTCGGTTCACTAACACCAGTGCTTCCTTTCTTTTTAAATTCAAAAGCTTCAAAGGTATCGCGCCTCTTTCGGCCGGAATACCCGGTGAAGACCAAACATTCATAGAATTGCGTAGAACAGCCGCAGAAAGCGCAGTGCGTTGGCAAGGTGACACCTGCCTCCGGCCTGGCATTCAAGGCACGTTCCTTAAAGTGACAGACAACCGATTTTTGTGGAGGGCATGTCGTCTAGCTCAAATGAAATCCAGCGTTTCATATCCTGGGTTAAGCGCAAGAAATTTCTAAATAAACAAGTGGAAATAATTTCATTTTTCACAAAAATTTCTGCAGACTGAAAGGTGGCGACACCTAGTGTCTAAACGTGGCACTACGTTACGTTTCAAAAAAACTCCCTCTATTTCAACACGTGATTCAAAAACCGCATTAAGGAATAGTTACACATCATTGTTGTTTTAAGAGGGACAGGTGTTTAAATACCACTTTTAATATCCCCTGCAGTCAAAAGTGTGCTGCCGCCCGCCTCACTGTCATGGTACCCAGAATTTCTTTCGGCGGGAAACCTATGGCTAGCACATCTCAAAATTCCTAATTCGAAGCTCTACGGCGCTGTCAGCAAAACCGTTTCGGTTTAAGGTACTGTAAGTGATGCCCTTTCATTTGGGGTAACGAAACTATACTCGATCGAAACCGGTTGTCTGTCCATTTTAAGGCCATTATTAGGGCAGCGATCACACTATCCTATGAAAGGGCATCCCTTTTGTTCGTAAAATTGTTCGCCCTTCGCGGTCACGACCAGGTATTAGTGGTGGTGGTACCACGCATTTTTATTTCCAGATGGTACAACGACGCCATGTTACACTTTCGTGAATTTTGCTGTCTAGGTTAAAGGGGGTATACGTTAGGGGAACTTGGGGAAAAAAGAACGGTTCTAATGCGGTTGGGAGGTAAATGAACAGGTAGAGGCCGGGTGTCTCAAGGATGTTTCCCAGAGCGGTAAGCAGACGACATTCTTCGCAAGCCCACCGCGTGATTATAAGGAGACATCCCAGTTCCTCCAGTCTTTATCATCGCCGATCACAGAGAGCGCAACATGTAGGAGGGTTGTGTCGAATGGGCTCGTCATTGTAACACGGCGATTTTATGTCTGCTTACCTATGCGAACGTTCGTATAATTAATTTGGTTTGGTTTTATGTCTTCACAGTGTGTCGGTGATGCAGCAATGCTCTGCACGGCCGGATCCCCAACCACCGTAAGTGTTCTAAATACGTATTTCGATGCTACTGATGTGTTGATTCAAAAAAGGAAACCAACCCTTCCCCTACCAGTAACAGGGGAGCACGCGAAACTTGTCTAACGCTGTGAAACCGTAAACCGATCCCTGGTGATATCCATGTCAAACGAAATGCCCGACCCTTTACCAACCGCAACCCAACGCTCAACCAGTACCAACCCAACTCTATGTCCCCCGGGCTGCCCGGCACGGACAAATGCATTCGCATTTTTTTGCCGATGTGCTCGTTCCAGTGGCGCCATCTGCGGTCTCCGTCGCAAGACAGGCGGCGACAGCCTGAGGGCAGGCGATTTCTTTTTTGTTTTGTTTTTTTGCCAAGCCTAGTTTTTACGCTTTTTCATCAAAAAAGGCTGACTAAAAGCAGTGCCGGCCTCGGGCAATCGGGCGGCGAGATGCGGGCGTGAATGAGTTTTCGGCCGACAGCTGCGGGTGGACCCGGAGGTAAGGGTGATGCGGACGGAGTTTTGGCGCACGACCCCAACGGCTGAACCAACGGCGACGTAAGACAGCCAATACAAGCTTTGCTTCAGATAAATTGCTCATATCTACCATCTAAATTTGGGCGGTAAAGCATGCCATTATCACCAGCTGCGGGTTAATTTGGCCACCGGTTATTTTTGGGTGTAACCTATGGCGGAAAAGTCATAAAAACGGCATGTACAAAGAGCCGCCGCAGTTGCACAGCTAAATTGGTGCGGCCAGGAATGAAAGTCTTATGCCATGAAAGACCAGCCAGCGTGTACAGTTTTTGTTTCCTTAATAGGTATTATGAAGAAATATTGAGATGTAAGACAACACGAAGAACTTAAAATATATTTACGATACATGGTATGTTAACAGCACAGCTGTTGAAGCTTGAGCTTGGTCCAGTGGCTTTCGCAAGACGAATTTGCAGAAAAAAATACCAAGAAAAATACTGAGAGCACCTGAGAATGCCTCTCGTGAGGAGCGCCCGGCGTCCTCCAGGCTTGGGCATAGACTAGCGCAACGGGAGGAGCTCGCAGAAAAATACCAAGAAATCAGTTCACGTGCATCCGCGCGAAAAGAGGGGAGCACAGGACAGCTCGCGCTACAGACGCATAGTTCGCAAAGCCGGTTGCCGCCGGTTCTAGCGGATGCTAACGCAGTCCACTTTGGGAGAGATGTGAAAGCCTGCGGTCAACAGGATCCGGCCCTGTCAGTCATGGAGAACTTTCAGCGGCAAGTTCGGAAATCCATGCGAGGTGCAACATCCGGGTCTCCAACGAAGGGAAGTGAGCCACACTGGTGTAACACTGAATGTTGAGCGAGTTGGCAAATCACCGTGAAAAACTACACAGCGCTTAAAGGAGCCATGAAGAGAAAATGCAACTTTGTTTAATTTGAAAGAACTAGGACTCAGTATATCACTCAGCTCCATTTCAGCCGCAAAAGATGCTTTTTAACGATGAAAATGCAAGAAGTATTGAAACACTTTCAAATTTTGCGCCACAGTGACGTCTTATGGAGAAGAGTGACGTCATACGGGCCAGCACTAAAAACAATTTTCAGTGCGTTAACTGCACGTTAGCAGTCAAGTGATGCTTTCAAATGGAACTAGATGCCCCATTACAGTGGTCCAGTCATGTGTCTTCGCGACTGGTCAGTTGGGCGGCCGCCAATCGCACAAACAAGGTTCTGTGACGTCATAGAAAAGTAGCGGGAAATTGGCTAGGGAGTCGCCATGGCTTCACACGTTTTCTTTAATATCTCCATTATTTGTTCGAAGATAGCGATGATATTGGTATCATTGTTATCGGGACTAAGCAGTATTTCTAATAAACCCAACTTGCATTTTGTCTTCATGGCTCTTTTAAAATAACGCGACGACAGAAAGAGGCACAACAGCGCGTCTGTTGTAGTTCTTTCTGTCGTCTCGTTCTTTTGCGTGCTGTGTAGTTTTCTCCGAGGAGAGGGGCCGCTAACTTCGCCTTTTCTCCAGCCTTGCAACACTAGTGCAAGATGCACCACTTTTTGCTGCCTGTTGACCGGAGGTATGGAAACAAACTTTTTAAACTAAACACCGCAGTTTGTAGCTTGCGATTCAGCAATCTTCAACCACGAACAAATTACCTTATCGAACGTTGTCGGATTATAGCCCTACCCTAGTTAAAAAGCAAATAGCTGTTACACCCCATTCTGTTGATTTTTTTATCATCCAGGTGGGGGTGGATGCATTCAGAAGGTGCGGCTTTACGTCATTTGTACTACAACTGCTCCTACTAATTACATGTGACTGCAACTCAAATAAAACGACCAACGCTTGCGGAGTCATCTGAGTTGTCCAGAGCGGTACAATGTGGTTTCAAATGGTTGCTGGGGAATATTATTTACAGCCACTTTGTGGAACCGACCTTTTTTTCGTAGAAGCCTGTGAGCTTTTTAAAAGCCCATGAGATTTTTGCTCGTAAAAGCCCATGAGCTTTGCAACAAAACTGTTAAAATTATAACCACAAGTAAGTGCAGCTAGGCGCATGTGATAAAGCTGTCGTAGCGGTCAAACGTACTGTGCAGTTATTTGTTCAGTTAGAGCTTTGAGTATAAAATTGGCTTTCAAAGAAAGCATATTTCCGGGCAGACAACGACGGGAGTCCTTGTCGGTCCAGGAGGTCATTTCCGACGGGGGGGAGAGTCGTCAGCAATGACACTAACACACTTTGGGATGTCAACATAATAAGAATACGGTCTCGTAAATTTAAGTGAACGTTTTCTCCCTGAAACTGCCGGGCTGAATTGGTGTGCTTTTAAAGTATTTCTCCCTAATAAAAAAACTACCTGTACACCTGTAATAATAATAAAGCCAGTAAGGTAAGACAAATATTTCCTGATGTTCACAAATCCTTGTTGCAATTACTTATGATGGCACCTGTACACGTGCTTTACTTTTATTTTGTAAATGAGTCTTCACCTCTAGCTTCTTCTACTATAAAACCAACTTATTAGTTCTGGAGCTCCTACTAGCATTCAACAAATGCTACAGTAAGCGTAGGAAGCCACAGAATGCCATCTTCGGCTGAATACAAGCGTGCTTTGCAACCGTCGGCATATACTTCAGCGTAGTTGTATGAGAACATTGCGAAACTTCAGAACTGTTTGGAGTGACGACTGCTCGTTTAAACTCGTCAAAGCCAGCGAACGTATCCTCATCGCTCGCGTTCATTCTTAGCAACCTTTATGTGCGCGGAAAATTCGAGGTGGTTTGGTGCTATTAACGCGGGCAGGCAAAGTATTGCGAATTGCCGCTTCTTATTCTGATTATGGATAATCAAAAAGCGCTGAAACTGCACATAAAAGAGTGACATTATTGATAGAATACTATCTAATATTTTGGACGGGTCAACGGCAAATTGATAACAAAGCCTCTTTTTTTCTTTGCAGACCAGCCAAGTTCAAGCCTTGGTTAGCACTGTTACTGTGAGTACAGCATCAGTTCAATCAAATTTAGCACAAGTTTTAAATATAGAGCCAAAAGCTACGTGCATGACGCAAGATGGGCGAGCTGCATAGAGTTATCAGTAGTGTCTATCCGGTGCACCTTCTTCTGAATATTCACTAGCACCGCTAACTCAAAAATATACTACAGCCAGGTTTAGGTAGTCTATCTTGGAGCAATAACTCGTCTTGCTGTAAAACTCACTTGCTAGTGATCGCGATCAAGACAGCTCTGCAATACGGCAAGTGTTCCCTCGGAAAAAATAACATGGTTGAAAGGATATTACAAACATAACTGAGGGTGTGTATACACATTTATAAATACGGAGAAAGTGTAGACATTAATTACCACTGGAACGGAACCGGGTATAGCCAGTAAGCAAAGGTACACTACAAGGTACGCCGATAGTTCAGCACCAGCACAACGCACTCGGTTGACCAATCCATGCCTCCAACAATTAAATTTCTACAAATCGGGATGGCGAGCGTACGATTTAACTCAAGTCGTTCTGGACTGACAAAGGTCGGTCCGTGCTGTGGCGTTTAAAGCGAAATCTTTTTAGGGCTCAGCCTGTTGTCGCCCGTCTCTGGGCTGAGCCACGTCGCCATCGTCGTGACCGAGCGAACGATGGGAAGACCAACGAGTGAAAGAAATAGCGAACGATGGAAAGGCCGACGAGTGAAAGAATGCAAAGGAGGAGAGTGTCGCGAAATTGGGAGGGGAGGGCGGTTCGCTGTGGCGGCGCGAGCCAGCGCTCTCCGAAAGTGCGGTGGGGGAGAGGAGGGGGCAGTATGCTGTTCACGCACGAGGTCCTCGAGGGCGCGACGCTTGGCAAAAACGCGAGGAGGGCGTGCGCGTGTTTATGATGTGCGTTAGCTTAAGACGCAGTTCGCGCCGCCGACGCCGAGGATCTTCATCGCTGCCGTCGAGAAAACCCACGAGTGAGTGCTGCCTCAGCCCACTGCTGCTGCGTCTAAATATCGCATTTAGGGAGTATCGTAACCACAAGCCAATTTTTTTAGCTGTACCGATGGCGTTCCGACGAAAAACTAATGCATTTCCCCATAGACCGGTTGGTTGACCGAAAGGATCTGATAACACCTCTGGACACACGTAGGCGCGTGCGGTAAAACGGCCTTCGATCGCGCCAACACCTTTACTTGACAATCGTGAAAAAGTAACCATTAAGCACAACGCAATACACGCATTCAACACGAAGTAGGTGTACACTATTGCATCTTTGTCGCATATAAACCACGTATCAGCATACATTTGGATCGTTTGTAGTTCGTTTGCTTAGTGCGCGAAAAATGGCCGCATGGGGTTTTTGAAAGTTTGATGATCGACTGGACGCACTTTCAACAAACGGGGGATGCACTTTTAAATTTCCGTTTCTCTCATTTTTTAAGGACTGGTTAATTTATATAATGTAATATTTATTTGAGACAAGCGTAGTTTCCCAAAATGATCGTGTTCTACCCGTAGTTTTTCTGCGTTTATTAATCGATGACTTTCCATGCCTTACCGCTGTATGCACCTGAGCAAAGAGGACCTGTTCTTTTCTCTCTCTCACTCCAGTGCATACTGCGCCAAATTCCGCTCGACCAGCTCATGAGCGTCCTCAGAAACGTCGGCTGCCAGCTCATCAGCATGCTGAACATGCTTGCTCAGAGCGCTTCTGTCAGCGTGGCCGCCCAAACAGCTCTGACCGCTATTACCGTGGGACTCAGGACCGTGCTTATGCTACCTACGTGTACGTTCTTCCTTTCCTCAAAACACCTGAACGGGTACACTTTAAGGAAATGCGAGTGGCATTGAATGCGGGAGGAAGTTGGTTCACGAAGGAATGTAATTACGACGTTGTAAACTTAATTAATACGAACTTTCGCACGACTTTGATATTAATTAATTAATTAATTAATTAATTAATTAATTATTGTTTGCGTGCATGCGTGTCGTGAGTGTTTCCTTTTTTATTTGCATGTGCAATAGAATCCAAGCTTGCTCCTGCAGCCTTACTTCACCCATTCATTAAACCATTTTCACCACCTTCTTCGTTGCTAGAAAGTTTTGTGCTTTAATTAAGTTGTCTTATAGTGTTGCAGTGCTATATCTTCATGTGTTTCAAATGTTCTGCAATTTATACAAATATTTCTGAATTTTTTGTTCAAGTAAAAGGAAATAACTTCCCGCCGCAGGCGGTAAAAGTTGAGCAAACGCCTTTAATTGCTGTTCAGTTACTGTTGGCAGGGCCAGTAAGTGATGAGCGCTGAATTATGACTTCGCATTAAACCCATAAGTTCCTGGTTTTCGTAGTTTTTATATAAAACATTGGAATCTTATAAAAGCTCTACGTTTTTTTCTGCCCTCCAGGCCCCACTTCATCCGGCTGAAAAGGAAACGTCTCCACGAGTACCCACTGTGAAACCTTCCCTACTTTTTCTATCGGCGTAATCTTAGTCGAACAAGACGCAATAAAACTTGCCTGAGCATAACCGACGGTTCTGCGTTATATATTTCTATTGCCTACAGAAAACTATCTAAAACATATGTGCTATGTCTATGGGAATACGAATCTAAACACGTACCCTACTACAGTGTGCGGCACCGGACAAGGGGTGAACATTGTTGCCGCCAGGTACACCTACCGTTATCGGATCCCTCAGTAAGCTGATTTTAGGGGCGCAGCACCTTGGGACATCGCTTTGTCCGTGGCTTGTCCCTTGGCGCCCGTGTACACAGTGTTGCGCATGCGCGAGGAGCATTGGATAGGATTGGATTGGATTGGATTGAATTGGATCGGGTTGGGTTGGATTGGATTCGATGGGATTAAATTGAATTGTACCGAATTGGATTCGATTAGAATGGAATATACTGTACACATGCGTAGTCACTCATTTAAATGCGCGGGTGGGTAATGCCACGGGTGATTTACGGTAAGAACGATCCCCAGTGCTTCGCCCACTCGTCATGATTCACTTCGTGAAGATGTGTGAATTTTTGTTTCATGTAGCGGCTCCTTTGACCTGGTGCAAAGGGCCCGCGCAGCCAGCCGCAGCCAGGGGATCAAGGACTAGGGATCCCCTCCACCGGGCAGGTGCCCTAACAGCTGCACCTGGTGTTTTTAATAAAGATTTGTTTCATTCATTCTGAAATTCAAAAGGCCAGAAATAGAGAAACTTCTGTGCATCGTCCGGGAAGCCTACTGGCAAGCTGTACCAATACCCGTCATGGCATCCACGGTGCTCTTCCAAGCAATGGAGGTGCTCAATACCCTGGAAGAGCTAGTCGAAGCACGAAGGATGGCGCAGCTGCGCAGGCTCTTGTGCCGCGAGACTGGTAGCGCAATTCTGAGGTCCCTGCGCATCCCCTTCTTCGCCTCTCAACATGGCATCAAATATGCTCTCTAGATTACAGCACTAGATCATACATCCATGGTTCTCCCATACCATGAAATATGCACTGGCGGGACGGATACCCCTGCCAGCGGCCAAAATCCTTTCGACGTTTATTGGCGACAGATCCAGGCATGTCTGCCTTGTATCGACACCAGCACACTTGTCCCTGCCGGGGAATGAACTGGCTCACGAGGCAGCCCGAGATTTCGGCAACCAGGCTGACCTCAGCAGAGATATCGGGGCTACGTTAACGGGGACCAGAGATAGCCTGGTCGTGTACAGGAAGATTACACACCACTAAAAGTTGAGCCGCCTCGAGTACCCTCCACCACACTCTTCCCTCAACAGATTGTTGCGTGGAGACGACTGCAGTCAAGCACCTTCCCCAACCCGGTTCTCTACAACCGATATTTCCAAGACACATATTCCGACAGATGCAAGTGGTGTGCAGACAAAGCTACCTTACAACACATCATATGGAGATGCCCACAGAAACCCCATTCACCTAAAGGAGCATTAAACATCAGTACTCAAGAGTAGTGGGAGGCCGCCTTGCTCAGCTCTCACTCCGACTCAGAACTACTCGTCCAGCTTTCGGAAGATTCCGCTAGGACCCACGGGCTCATGGCCGCCATCTAACGGGGAAGACCAAGCGACTTCCACCCGGTCACCCCCTTCCTTCTACCAATTTGGCATTAAATTAAGTTCTCTCTCTCTCTCTCTCTCTCTCTCTCTCTCTCTCTCTCTCTCTCTCTCTCTCTCTCACTGAACCACTATTACGTTCACGCTCCACCATTATGAAAACAGTAAATAGCTTTGTCTTATGATTCATTCACATTAGCTATACCTCTTACTGTTTCTCAAGAAGTCTTACATTTCCCCTGTACAAAACTTGACACCAGTACGTTATTACGGGATGATACCGCCTCTGCTAGGGACTGGTAGGAAAAGCAGCGGCAGGTAGTACAAGGAGGTAAAGGGAAATTGTTTAGTTTATATAGACGGTATTTAAGCGGCTCCCTCTCCTCAAAACCACAAGAGGTCATGTTTTCACGCTTAGCTGTTATGCTTCCTATTTGCTTCCCGTCAACATACCTTTTCCACGCAAAGAAAAGGCCTAGTAGCGGCAAATATTAAAACCATAATTGGCGACTCTTTCGACAAGTCCTGCCGGTGACGCTGTCGTCCGATGATGATGATGCTGCTGCTGCTGATGATGATGATGATGATTATGTCCTCCAAGTTTTTGGAACTCACCCACAAGGGGAGATTGGCCAGGGCTAACTCGGTTGCTGAAATGCGAGAGGTCTTCAAAATACAGTATTGCAAATCATGGATGGGCCCATGGGGGCAGAAAAAGCCTTCTCTTCGAATTATTTTCGTTCTACTTCTTCTCCCACTCTTCTTATTATCCCTCTTCTCCTTTTTCTTCCCTTCTTGTTCTTCTTCTTCTAGTTCTTCGTCATCTTCTTCTAGCTCTTCTCGTTCTTCTTCGTAATCTTCTTATTTTCATTTCCTTCCTCCTTCTGATCCTCCTCTTCTCCTTTTTGTTCTCCTCCTCCGCCTCCTCCTCCTCCTCCACCAGCTCTTCTTCTTCCTTCTTCTTCTTCTTCTTCTTCTTCTTCTTCTTCTTCTTATCTTCTTGCTCCTCCTCCTCCTCCTCCTTCGGGGAAAGGGGGCACAGCTTGAGAAAGATTGGCCAGGGCTTGAGATTGGTCTAATAAACTAATTATGCGTACTTTAGAATAAAAAAACAATGACTCGTACCTGAAAACCTTTGCAGGAACATTGCACACTCAGTTTCTTTATCTTCACGCGCTCGAAGGTCACTATTCCGGCACGCGATTGACCCAGTTTAACGTCTTTCTGAATGCCGGTTTTGGCAGCGGCCACTAAATGCCAATCAGAATCTGTTCTGATGGGACCGGGCGTGCCCACCACATTCGTGTGAAGCCACGACTCCGATAACAGAAAAATAACAAGAAATCAAAGCCCCTCAGTTAATAGAAAGTGGTTAAAACGCGAAGCTTGCTCCCTTGTAACCGGAGTCAAAGTTTCAAATACAAACTACATCGACCACGTTCATTCTACTTTTGAGATATTCAGCATTTTTTAGAGCTGTACTACAAATACGTCTTGCATATTTTCTCCCTGATTTGTGGTGTCTTTGCTGTATGTGGAAGCAGACCGAAACCCGCGGGGTTTCCTCAATTACGTGGTTGACACGTTTCGCTTCTTACAGGCTCGGTTTAGCCTTGAGTACATATTTAATGCTTCTCGCGAGTCTACTTCCGATGCCCTGGTTTCTTGGATTTTTCCCATACCTTTCTATGGTGTTCCGTACCTCCAGTGTCCGTACCAGGATGTCCTCAGTAGAGTGTGTAAAATGTGTGTTCCGCAAGGTGTTAAAACATTTCCCTTTAAATTACACGCTGGCACGCTCCCTGTTCAAACATGGATGAAAGACTGGGGTCTGTTCATAGCTTGGTCGACAGACTGTCGGCTCTGTTCTGAACCAGAGACAATTGGTCACTGTTTTGCAGATTGCAGTGCTGCTGCCGTTTTCAGAAACATTTTACAGCGAACGCTCAGAAAAGACATGGATATTACGCCTTTTTCAATCCGATTTTTTCCATTCGACTATCCTGGTGAGCTTATCTATGACCTATGACATGATTAGTTTTTACAGTCTGTGGCGATGTCGCTTATGTGATAGGCATGCTGAGCCACCAAGATCAACAAACTCATATTTCCGGGAAACTGTGCCATTTGTATGTAGTGATTACAATTCGCTTGACCGACCACCTGACTGTTTCCCTCTTTTGAACGCTTGTGTGTGTTTGCCTGAATTTTGATGTATATGTGCTTCTCCTAACTTCGGTGTATTCTTTTGTTTGCTTGACTATGTAGTCCTCGTACTGTCACGTCTGAGCGTATTCTCCCATTTAATAAAGAACCCCCCGGGCGTAGCCCAGTGGGTAAGACGACAAAACAAAATTACACCATCTTCCCGTGGGGAACCCTGATGACGATGCGAATCATCATGGGGGTCCCGTGTGGTTCCATTGTGTTGCCGTTATGTTGAGTGATCTGGTGTTTAGTAGCGCCAGAGGGAACTCCACGTCCGGGTCCACACCGGTGGCAAAGGCACGCAAGTACTGTTGTGTGACGGTGAGTAGGCGGTGGTTCTCGGGGCGCCGAAACTCGTCCATCATGTTCTTGTCGATGTTGTCGTCTCTGTGGTAAAATCGGTAGTCTCCGTCAGCGTTGGTGAGGCAAAGGTTGTTGACATTGGTGCACCGGCTGAGAGCAATGTACACGCCCTCCTCTTCGCAGCTTTGTCTTCTCGTTCTTCTTCTTCGGCGGTTTCCTTACGGGAAGATGACGACGGGGGTTGAACGCGAAGCTATCTCGTGATGGATTCTTTGGTTGGCCAATCCCTAGGGGCATCCTGCCACCACAATCACCATCAGAGGCGCTGCGGACGGGGCACGGACGCGGGACATCTCCCCGAGCAAGAAATGCTTCGCATCTAAAATAAGTCGGAATGGCGCAATCAGATAAACGTCGCCTTCGCAAAGCTAGGGACGTAGGTTCTATTCCGACCCCGGGAAATGTTTTTTTTTTCTTGAGGCGCTTCTTCTGTCTTTGTGGGAACTCATTGTGTAAGTGGGGTTTCCGGCAGTGCGTTTTGGACGCAACGATGTGGACTTTTGGCCTTGACTTTGGACTTCGAAGAAAGTGGTTGTCCACCAGATAGTGATGAGGATGACAATAACAACTTTATTTTGCCGAAAACTAGGTGAAAGGAGGAAGAGGAAATGCAAGTCTCCCTGGATACCTCCCCACAGGAGCCGGCCTACAGCCCTTGGGCGCGAGCGGCATCTTCAGACAGTTAGATGACCTTGAGAAAGCTGCGCGTTTCCGCCATCTTTCACTTCCCCTATAATAATGATCATCGTCACGGAAAGTTGGCTTTCTTGCAGTGCTTTTTGGGGCAACGTCGCTATCAGTGAGGCATACAAAGTTTCGTTCTAAAAGTAATAGCGGTACCTGCAAGGTGCGGGATAATGTCCAATTATAGCATTTGGGGCGCAAACCATGCCCCGCAGATAGTGCGCAGCAGAGGAAGCCGGATGCAGAGTTCGGCTCAGGGCATTCTGCGCATGCGCGAGCCAACTCTTGTGCGCGGCTTGGGGCCAATGATGCGGATGCATTAGATGACCCAATAATCAGGAAAGCCACCGTCCGACATCCATGTCTGTAGCATTGAAACGGCTCCTAAAACAGTCTACGGTGCGAAGATAAAATCGTGAGGTAATCGAGTCCAAAATTTGAAAAAAAAAAATGGCGCAGCTTCCACTATGCTCGGCGAAAACTTTCAGTGGCAATGCTTTTGATTGATTTATTACTAGTGGCATCCCCTTTGAAACATGGTTATGACGTGTCATCTTACCAAGACAGAAATAATATAGCTATGTTTTGCACTGTCCGTTTATTAGATGCGACGCATCTCTTGCTCTGAGGCATGTCCCTCCTGCGTCGTTGTCGCGGCGTCCGTCTGCATCCCTCCTCCGTTCTTCTCTCCCACAGCTGTGTGCAACACTCCCACTCCGGCTCATTATCATACCACAGCTGGCGCGCTCGTTTGGGCGCGCTTCGCTGCGTAACGCTGCATTAACAACTGCTCCGGCACGCGCAAGTGCGCGCATGCGCGACGCACACCACCTGCGCATGTGCAACTCTCCCCCGTTCTTCTCTCCGACAGCTGTGTGCGACACTCTCACTCCGTCGCATTAGCATAACAAGAACAGCTGCGCGCGCGCTTCGCTCCACTCGCGACTGCTCCGGTGCGCAAGTGCCCGCATGCGCGACTCTCCTTCGCTGTCTCCTCTCCTTCAGGCGCTGTGAATATAAAGCGGGTAGCGCGCTGCGGCGGTTCAGTCAGCGCTCGCTCTCGTTCGACTCCGCGTGACTTTGCTTGACGACTCCGTGCTTGACTTGATTCTTCCGATGAAGACGTGATGGAAGCGACGGTCCCTTCAGCGAGTGGGCTGACACAATCCAATACCTGCGTTAGCGCAAACGCTCAAGGCAACGTTACCACCAATTGAAGCCCCCGATGCGTCGCATCACATCAGGGTTCCCTTGCGGGAAGATGGGCGTAATTTTAATAGCGCTGCTCTGAGGGCAGGCACAATTTTTTTTTCTGCTGCCGAAGGTCCTAGGAATTATTCCCCTCTCTGCTTTTCGTCCACTACCATTCTAATCTTCTCTTAGTCGCCTTCACAGCCTTGCAGTAAACTCCCTCTGTTCTGCCCGAAAATCATAGCGCTTCTGGGACCTGAATATTTCCCTCTTGAAGAGTTGAATGGATACACTCAAATTATAACACTATGTGCCGCACAGTTTCTGTTTCTTTTCCGACGACCGCGCATACCTCATCATTATCTGTATACTTTTCCACAAACCTCTTGGTTCTCAAGCCACCTGCTCTAGCCTCAAAAAGCAAAGCACTGTCCTTAGCATTATCGTGAAATTTTCCTTTTTCTGATGTCCAATTTATCTCTCTTGTACATCTGTGGCAACGTTTTATCTTCCATTTTTCTCTCCATTTATTCGTTTCTATCTGCCTTGCTTCTTCTATGGTTAGCTTGGCTGTCTTTTATTCTCCACTGTTCTTTCCGTATTCCATCGTTAGCCTTTTACTGCGTGCACGCCTACGCTTTTCATGTATAATTACCTAAACCATTAAGCTGTCCACCTGCGTTGATTCATTGCTTTCAACCTCCTCTCTAAAAATATTTTACTCTGAGCTTCTCGAACTTCAAACGACGGCCAGCCCATGTCTCCCTGCAGTGATTCCTTAGTTGTTTTACCATGTGCTACTAAGGCCAAACGGTCTACCGTTCTCTGGACCCTCTCAAGACATAAAAGAACGTTTGATTTTAAGCAGAGTACTGCATTCCGAAATGTGAGGCGCTGAACCATTACCCTTTTCTAGATTACTCTTATTACTTCATATTTTGTTATACCCCCACAGAGCTCTAGGTTAGTGATAGCTGCGTTGCGCTTTCCTTTATTCTTTAATTGCTCCTGGTGAGTTCTTAAGTAGTTGTTTCCTTTATTTATCCACACCCTGAAATATTTATATTCCTCAACTCTGGGTGAATTGACACTGAATTTACACTGAATTGACACTGAATGGACACTGAGTCAGACTCAGTGATGGTGTAAGTGAAAACCATTATTCCCAATTTTTCAGTGCTAAAACTTAACCCGGGGTCTGTGGCTTCCTGGTCACTAATATTTATGAGGCGTTGCATATCGCTCTATATATCAGTTAAAAGAACAATGTTGTCTTCGTATAATATTCCCGGAATACGCTGTTGTACCACTTTGCCCGGAATACGCTGTTGTACCAACCCTACTTGATTTCTTCCAGTTTCTTTTCTAACCCCACCATATAAAGCATAAACAGTATGGGCCCAAAGGGCACCCCTGTTTCAGTCCTCGATGGGTGTTGACCTGCTTAGTGCATTTATGCCCTTCCCATGTCAGGTACACTGTATTATCTTTACAGATTGTTAAAAGAAACTGCATTACCTCTTCATCTAAGCCCTGGAGTTTCAGCACCGCACAGCAGTTCTCTTATTTACGTTGTCATATGTACCTTTAAAGTTCCAAAAACGCAATCCATAATGGTCTATTCTGAGGTTTCGCAATTTCAATGCACTTTGAAACAAATTATCATCCAAGCGTCTGTCTTGCCTAAATTCCTTCTGCAGTTGCACAAGGATTTCATTTTCTGTAATCCATGCTTGAATGTCTTATTTTATCGCTGCGTTACGAATCTATACACCACTGACGTTACTGTAAGTGGTCTGTATGAATCAATACTGCCTTTGTTGTCTCTGCCTTTGTAGATTAAATTCATCTTGCTTTCTAGCCAATCTTTCGGTATTTTTTGGTTTGTATTACTTTATCTATTGCTCTCACAAAAGATGCCTTACTTTTTGGACCAAGCAGGTTTTAAATGCTGAGCATTTCTTTAACTCACATGTAGCGTCCGCCGTCCGTCCGCAACAGCTCAGCGCGCAGGTGCGCCCTCTCCCCCATTCCTCCTCTCCCGCATCACGCTACCCTCTTCGCTCTCAACAACAGGTCCGCACCCCTCCTCCTACACTATATAAAAAAATAATACTTATCGGCGCCAGGTTTCGATCCCACGACCCTGCGGGCGGAACGCAAGGTACATGGCGCTCTTCACACTGCGCCACAAAGCCGACAGAGATTCAAAGGCTACGAACGCGCCTTATATCCTTGACTCATTCAAACTACGTCAAGAAGCTGCTGATACAACGCATTCACTACCACCAACTCCCCAAACACTAAACGTTAACGCAATACACCCACCCCCTATGCGACGCATTTACTCGAGTCCCCCTCGCGGGGAGATGGGCCCAATTTTTATCAGCTGCATTGGTATTGCGTTCGGGCCCACTGCTGTTCGCGGGGAAATCATTTGCGCTGCTTTTTTCTAATCAAGGCTGCTCACATTTACTTCCCTTTTCCCTGTCTTTTGTGGCGCGGTGGTTCTCGTTGTAGGCGCCACTTCCTCTGTTTCCCGAAACTTCTCACTAATCACTCGATGAATATGCGCCAACGCCTATTCCATTCTAAATGCTTCTTCTCCTCAGCAATGAAGAATTTTTGATGGATACCGTTTTTTGATATCAGTAATTTTACATGGTTCCAAAACTTCTTGGTTGCGTTTTTGTCCTTCTTTCGTAATTCGGCCACCCAGTGTTCGCTTTTTTGTTTTATCTTTGCTTGCACCATTTTCTGCGCTTCTAGTTTTTTTTTTCTTCCGGTAACTATCCCATTTTTCCATCACTACCTGCGGTTCAATACCAGTTCTTTTTGCCTCTCTATCTAGACGCCTTCTTCGGCTGGTCAAGGCTACAATGCAGTCAAGGCTACAAAGCCAAACCACGCCGTTTCGTTGCGCACCTGATAGTTCAGCAAAAATAATTGGCCGGCTGAAACCTCAGCAATTCAAAAATATATAGTTCTTATAATTCAGTCTTGGATTGATAATTCCAATAAATAACTAGCCGAAATGTATGGAACAGAAAGCGTTATTTTTAAGATTTTCTAATTTTTTTGGTTGTGGCTGTCGCCACTGGCATCGCAATGATTATCTTCCGAAAAAACATGGCGTATTCGTCGATGGCCTTCGGCAACTCTCGACTTCATTCTCCAGATAGAATTCTTGAAAAGCTTGAGAAGCACGAGCTGTCAAAACGAACGAAGCAAGTGGTTTGAAAAGCGTACACCTAAGTGAGACTAATGCAACCGGGACTCTCCGCCGTGTCGGCAATCCGTTCAGTTCGGCAGTTCACTGGCGTAAGCGGGTGGACGTGCTGATCTTTCGGTATAGTGCGCGCGCGCTATGTAAGTACGCTGCATATGTCGGTGGTGTTGCCAAGTTTTGAGCTCCACAAGAGTTTACAAATCAGTGCATGCCGTCAAAACTACAGAGCTGACACAATGCACTTCACTTCTGAACGGTAAAGAGTTGGGCAGTATAGTCCACAGTTGGACTACGTTTTCCAGTCAGAGGGTTGGCTTGTGCTTATAAACAAATGAAGCGTGGAAAAGGAGACGCCAATATGCCTGTATACTCACTGATCGCGGTTCAGCGCACTCCACTACGGAGTCCATGTGAAGAAATAAACTGTATGAAATGCGTACCTGCCACGCCGAAACTTAAACCGAAACCAGTCTATTGGGAACTACTTTGACGCATTAACACAGAGCAGTTAGCTCTGCCACCGCCCTTTCCTAAAGCTTTTTTTCCATTGCCACAGAAAGTTGTCCCCGAGTATAGCTGTGCAAGGCTGTAGGAACAGCACAGCTGGTGGCCCCTCCTTCGTCGGAGACCCGGCTGTTGCATGTGACGTAGATTTCCCAACTTGCCACTCAAAGGTCTCCATGACTGACAGGCCCGGATCGTTTTGTCCGGAGGACTTCCCATCTTCCAGAGAGTGGACCGCGTTAGCACGCGCTACAACCCGGCGGCGACAGCGGCTTCGGAAACTCGGCGTCAACTGGCGGAGGGAAGAACACGCAGGAGATAACCGTACGAACGCTGTGCAGAGTGTTCTCGAAGGTGGAGTTGGACGATTCCGCACGATCGCCACGAGGCGCACGCTCACATGCGCTCGGTATTTTGGGGGGATTTTTGTTTCTGTTCATGGACGGTGCAACCGATAACTTAAACAGCTCTGGCGTTTGAAATTGAGCCTGGATGGCAACTATATGCAGGGCCTCCGAAATGCGGATCCGGCATGCTTCCCCGAAGCCACCTTGGACCCTGGCCCCTGGCGTTAGCTGAATGAATATGAATATACTGTTTGCGTTCAGATTCCGACTTTGAAAACGTCGACAACCGGTATTTGCAGCTCAACGTTCAGTGAGTTTAGAGAGAGAAAAAGAGAATAACTTCAATGAAGACCAGTGATGTTAGCCGAGCTGTCGGGCTGGCTTGCTACGATAAATGAGAGAAGGAAAACAAAAACATAAAAAAACGTGAAAACGAAAAGATGTCATTTGATGCACCCAAAATTTTAAATCATAAAACTCTGTCCAGTTGTGTACGGGGAAGAAACTCCAAGAGAGCTTTGATTGCCCTTAGCGAAAAGTAATACGTTTGAAATACGCACGAGTACGCTTGAAGTGCACTTCAAATATGCTTTGTATTTGTAAATGTATTTTAAGTGCATTAAAAATTGCATTTTCTCAATTTTTAGTAAATATTGAAAATACATTATTAAAAATACGGGAAAAATACAGTGCTTTTAAGTACCCTCCAAATAGATTAAAAATGCACTGAACCTCACGAATGTGCGCTTAAGGCATTCAGAATATATTGAAAATGTATTTCTTCCCGCCAAACGATCATGGTGTAAATGCACTGTAAATATTATAAAAATACACTTACCTAACTACATTTAGAGCAGCACTCTGAGTATACTTTAAAAGTGTGCTGAAGCATGGAAATATACTCCGAATATATTCGAAATACATTTCAAATGCCTTTTACGTTTGTCGAACGAACATGGTAGAAATACACTCTCAATGCATGAAAAATACTTATAGAAAATACATTTTAAATGTATTCATAAAGCTTTGCCGAAATACATTTCGAGTACACTACAGGCGCTGCTTCAGTTGCTGAATTGTAAGATTCACGTAAAGCATATCTGAAGTGCCGGATAAAATACATCTCAAATGAAAAAACGTACTGAGAATTTCTCCTCGATGTTTACTTATAATAAAAGAAACTGAGGGAGATACTCTCAGTTACTGCGCTGTCTAAAGCAGACATAACTCTGCGTATTAGAGAGAAACTCGGCGTACAAATATGTAAGCGGCGGTGTTCCAACGCAATCGGCAAAGAAAAAACATAGAATTCAACGTGTATATATATGTACGAAAACACTTGCACTTTGCCAGCGTTGTTACGACGGTATCGCTGTGGAGGCTTGGAAAATTTTCTTTTTCTGAAAAATATTCGCCTTAGATGGACAACCCTGGCTATGCTTGGGAGGGCGAGCAGCTCGGCGCCTTTCACTGCCGCTCACTACCTCCTCCTCTGTGCCCGGCACCTGCGGCGCGAGTTGAGCGGCGCACCCCGCCTTCACGTTTTGTCTGCCTTCGCTGCGTTTCTTTTGCCTGTCCTCTTTCGGACTCCTCAACGCGCGGTCGTCGGGTGGACGCAGTCTGCTTGGACGGCGCGTTGCAGCGGCGTTGGCCGTCTAGCCAAGGTAAGCACGATATACCGGCTATTTGCGCGTACGGTGTCACACTACAATTAATTGACGTATGTTTGCCTTGCAATCGAAGAGTGCTAATGCCCTTTATAAAATCCGCACGTGGTTGTTAAGCTTACCTCCACCTGCGAGCAAGATTTCCTACCGTAACTACGCCGTGCAAGGGAATGTACTCACAAATCAACGACAGCAAGAAGACGTAAAAAAATGGATTTTAGTGCTTTCCTTTTTGCGCCTAATTTTTAGCTCCGGCCCTGCTGAGTGGACGGGGGACTGTTGCTACGAGTTTCCTTGTAGATCGAGTACTCATTGAGGACGAACACTTGCATTAAACACATAACCGCCAGGAACGTTTTTAGCACAGCCTGTTCACAGAAAGTCCGCCGTCCATGTTTACGCGCTTGAGAAATTTGCGAAGTGTATCCAGGGACGCAGCTTTCTTTTGTTTTCTGTTCGCAGCAGCCGCTCACAGCTGCGCATGTTCACAGCAGCCGCCGTACGGGGAAGGAAGCCAGTTTGTGGCATACATTCATCCGACTAATGCGCGTGGCCGGGCCATAAGGCGGGAATCCGAGCAGCCTTCGCGATTTTTGTCGGTCGCATGTCGCCGTTCTGTCAACTAAAGCCATGAAAGAGTTTATGCCGTCTGTTTCGAAGTGACCAAAAGTGTTAAAAGCGACCCACGTAATTTTTGGTGCATGTGGCAGTAGCGAAGGTGCTTCATGCCCAGGGTCTACAAATTATTTGTCCATCTAAGACAAACTGTATGAGAGTAGCCGCTAAGTTACAATCAGTTTCTGTTCCTACCGCCACCCAGAACCAAGAACCAGCAAAGGAAGGAAGGAGAAGGAATGCGGGTGGGGAGGGGGACTTCGAGGCAGGCAACCAGTTTCCTGCGCGAGACCCCTCGGTTCCCGGAACGGGTCCCCCGGGCGGGTTCGTCTCTTTTTGTTCCTTGGATTGCTCCCCCCAAAACTTCGCGAAACTTCAGGACGTTGGCCCCTTCCTCTTTTGTGTTTCCTTGCAACTTTTTCCCTCCTTGCTGTATTCATTTCGTAGCGCATTCACGAACACGTGTGCGCGTTCCGAGAGGCCCTTCGGCCGCTCGTGAGTGACAGACACGCGGAACCCGACGCGCTAACGCTGGACAACGCCACCGGAGAATTTCAGAAATGTGCCCAAAGGCACCGAAAACAGCATGGGCAGCTTGGCGGTTGTGTGTGTTTAGAAGCCTCAATTTCCCATTTCCGTCTAAAGGGTGTACTTAAACGAGTTTCTTTTAGGTGTCACAAGTATTTATGAAGCAACTATTTTTACTTGATGGTCCCTGAAGCTAACAGGTGTTTATATTTTTTTTGTATGTTAAAGACGCGAGCATTTACAATTATTTTCCGCGTTGCTCCCTAATTAAATGATGACGTTGTCTGTGTACAGCAAAAAGTATAAAATTACCTGCTGGTGATGTGCGGCGGAGAGCAAAAAAAATTACATGTGTGTGCAAGCACAAATACACGTGTTCTGGCGTTGCTTGTTTTAATTGCTTCGGTTAGGTGCCTACGATATAAGAGCTTGTTATTTTAAGGACAGCGTGAAATGTTTCTTGTTTTTTGAAATAACCTTACTTTGCCGTTCCTTTGAAAGCATTGTTGAGTGCACACGCCAATTTAATGACATTTATGTAAGCTTTCTACTGCAATCCTGCCCATGCATTTTTAAATTGTTTCGCTGCGCACTATTTTTTTAGAACGTAATCTCCGAAGAAGGTGACGCCGAAATATGGAACACATAACAATAATTGTAGTTAATAAGATTACTGCCTATCTTATTTTATTAGCGTCCTGGGAGGTCACAGACCAGTTCTGTCCTAGTTAGTCGGAAAACTAGAATTGCCACCGTTTCAAGTTAACTCAAGCGCCTAAGAAAGAGAAGTAGTAGCATAACTCTAAGAACTCTGTTGCATGTTTGGTAACGTTGTTATCTTAGCTCTGTCTTTTTTTCCCCTAATTTTCGCTAATTTTTATCCCTAGACAATTTCCAAACATAAGCCTCCCCCCCCCCCCTTCCCGGCCACCATTCTTTCTTAAAAATGGTATTGAAGATCCGATGCCGCATGACAATATAAACTATGCTTACCATTACATAAATTGTCTTACGTCCTTCAAAGGGGCATTGTTTTCACGGCGGTTTTTTTTTTTTTTTTCTTTCAAGGGGAAACTAAAAAATCCTTGCTCGCGAGGGACGTTGGCACGGCTAGAGAAAAGGCCTGATTGATTTGACATTTATTTGCCTCTAAAAAAAGTGTTTCACTAATATTTTCCCATTTTCTTTTCACTGCAGCTGCTGGTGAAATTTCCAGCGTGGAGAATCCGAAGTACGAAGACTCTGACGCACAACGCTTCATCTGCGCTGGCTACCGAGGTGGCTGAAAGGCATTCATTCCTGCTACTTAGTAATGGCGAAATTGGCCACTCGACTGAGGTGTACAATAAAAACTTTCAAACTGCCAATTTGTGCGCATACATGCTGTTCTTTTCAGTCATTTGCTGGCCCGCATTCCGAGCATGGCCGGTTTACATTTTCACAATGGAGCATATTTTTTGCCTAGTGCCTATTAAACTTTTTGAAACCACAATATGATAGTTTCTAGTTGAACGTTAACAATTCCACCTAAGACACATTGCCATGGTATCTCTCAATGTATTTAGGTTTTATTTAGTATACACTAGTAACGCATTTTGAGTATATTTGAAGCAGTATTTTCTGTGCATTTAAAATGCATTACTAATACATTTTGCACGTATTAAAAATTACATTTTCTGAGCATTTTTAATGCATTTAAAATGCATTAAATATATATTTTTCATGCACTGCTTACGTATTTTTGAGGTACATTTTAAATACATTGTAAATGTATTCGAAAGGCATTTGGAATGCGGACAAAATAATGCAGAATAAATACAAAGTTAATATATGTATTAAATGCATTCAAAATACATTAAAAATACGGCATCTTTTCGCTAAGGGTGCACGTGCAACGTAACTGGGACCCGACCAAGGACCCAAAACAGCTCTCAGATCAAGTCCCGCACCAAGCTTCCTGCACAAAGATAATATATATGAGTTTCGGCCTTTGCACGGTGTACTTTGGAGACACGCATATATAACATGATGAATTTCGTCTAGTGAGCCACATCTGGAACAAAGAGGTGAAGATGCCTGCTGGATTTTGTGCAGGTAATGTCCCGTGTAGGCCACATTCAAGTGACGTTTTAGGTTGGTAGAGGGGGTAATGCCACTCAGATGTATCTTACTTACTCAGGAGGATTGTCCAGGAAAACAGATGCTTGTCGCAAGAAACGATGTCGGTTTTGGGGGGAAAGCAAAAATATACAATTAGATATACGAATGAAATAAAAGTGGGTGCCTAGGGAAATAAAAGTGAGGAGAGGAAACGCAGAAGTGAAAAAGTAATGAAATTGCAAGGAAGAGAGAATGTGATGCAGACGAAGCAGTAAGAAAAACGCGGGTGTGTTTAAAAGGGGAATCCGCCAGGGTCCCATGGCAGCTAGCACGGCCGGCAATTTGATGAATGAATGTGGTCTACGGCAATGATCTCCGTTGCGTAATACCAGTGCCTTCGCAGCGAACGATGAAACTAGTGGAACAGACAATGGGATGTTTCGCCGGTTGCATGAACCTTCTAAGTATTTACGTCGTACCAAGGAGAACCTTCGGCAGGATAAGAAAAATGATCCATCGTTTTTGGTTTGTTGCAGAATGAACACAGAGGCGAAAGATCCAGATTACAGTGGTGAAGAAATAATTTTAAACACGCGACAGCAAAAACTGGTTAGGGTGACTTCCCAAGCTTGCGGCTGGCTTATGCTGCACTTCCATGACTAATGGAGGGGCTGAGCCTTCGTAAACGTGATCAGCCTTGCTTCCAAATGGGCACAATCTAGTAAAGCGGGCTGAAATGGTATGGTTCATTGGCGTAGAACCTCCGCTACTGGACCTCGCAATGTCATTCCCGGCACAGCATACGCTGATTCACTAAGCCTGTCCTGCCTATACCTGCCGGTCCAGGCATCCATATCAAACCAAGTTTTCGTAAGCGCAGCGTCTAGAGGGCCGTCCGGCGGCCCTCTAGCTGAGAGCTAGTTATGGTTACAGTGCCGTCCGACGACATTCGAATATTTGATTCTGGGCAGACACAGGCAGGAGCGTCTGTCGTTGTGGTGTAGGAGTTCCTTCCGACTTACGTCCCTGTTACTAAACGCGGTAGTTCAAGGACAGCCCTTGCTTTTTTATTTCCGTTATATTTTTAGTTTTATTTATAATTTTTATGGCTTAGGTTAGTTTACAATGTTTTGAAGAGACCCTGCAAAATTTTTTCAACTTGTTCCGACATCTTAAGGCCTTGTAGAACGTTGTCACCCAACACACCCAGGACTTTGATCAGGGGGCCTCGAAGTACCTCAGCCAAAAACTGCTGCGCTATGCCCATCAGACAGCTTGAAAACTCGCTCAAAAGATTTTTCTCTTTTTCCCGCTCTTGGCGTTCTTCGGCGACCCGAATTACGTCACTGAGGCCATGTAGCGGCTGTTTGCTGGTTTTCCTTCAGTTGCAGCAATGAACGCTTTTCGATGGCAACTTTAAAAAAAGCCACCAAAACAAATCAGCAATGGAAGGCGCATCTGCGGAGACGAGCAAATCACGCAGTGCCGCTTCCGTGCTGGCGATAACTATAGCTTTCGCAGTGCTTCCGGACGCGAAGGAAAGAGTGAAAGCGTTTATCGAAAGTGTTGCAGGCTCCCTTTCAATGTTTTTTTTTTTGTTAGTTCGGTCATGTCAGGTTAGTTCACGTTAAGTTACGTTAACGGGGGTGAAGTACTGCCAGACCCGTTTTTTCATCGGAACACCGGTGGACGTCCCTTTAATTGAGTGTTGATAGTACCATCAAACGGCTCTCTAGACACAACATTTCGAAAGAAGGAAGACGGTAATGAAACAAGAGCTTGACGTTGGGAGACGAGGTTGTGAATGTAAGGGCGGAGGAAATAGAAAAAGTATCGGTGAGAATTATTCCCTGTTGTTTAGATGAATCAAGCTTACGCAGGGCTAAGACAATGGCGAGAAATTGTGCATTGAAAGAGGTAATACACAGAAATGTTTTTACAGGCACAGAGCTGAAACATTTTCTATTTGAGTCTAATGCCTCAGGCTTTCTTCTGAACCAGAATAATATTGCCTATACACGCTGATTCTAAAAATATATAAACATAGAACAAACAGAAATTGTGATCATTTTCTGCAGAAAATGTGCGAATAAAAACACATTTTAATCGACCAGATTCAGGGGAAATCCCCAAGGTGGAGTAACTTTCCTTCAAACTTTCCTTTACAAAAACACATTTTGGTGAGAACATATTCATTCTGGTTCAGAATGTGTAAAAAGCATTGAAAAATAACTAAAAAAATGGTTTTAGAAAGTGGCACTGTAACGGTTGTTGTACCGGAGCTACAAGGAAACAAATTACATGAAAATTAGCCGCTAAGACTACTCTACCATTGCCCGCAAGGAAGAAGCAGAAGATAAATGGAATCTTCGGAAAGACAACACACAGCTCCGCTGTTTCCAAAGACTTCACACTGGGTTGAACTCAGTTGACTTTTTCATTATAAAACGCATCATTGTCGAGCCCAGCACGCGGGATTTTCGATCGAGAAGTATGAAACTGTCAGAACCGACATTTTTTACTATCACGGCAGCGCCTTCGCACAGGCGAGGTGGGAATTTCAGTAAACCTCGTTTAGAGACTCCAGGAATAATTGGGCAGAACAGCCCTGACGGAATCAGCAAAATCAATGGCTCGATCCTAGCTGCTTACGGGCAAGTGCAGATGTCAAAACTGTTTACGAAAAATTGGCCGCGTATATGCTCCTTTCGGTGCAAATGTCGAAGAAAGACGATAGTCGACTTGCGCCCCTGGCAAGTAAGTGCCTCCCGTATCTTTTCCGCTCACCTCTCATGCTGTTCCTCTCCCGTCTCGTTCCACCCAAAATAACACTCTAGAGGTTTGTTCAAGTCCATTTAAATTTACCGCGTTTCATTGCTCAAGGTTGGGTGCCTCGATGCCAGCGCTGCCGTACGGCGGAGATGCGAGGGAATAGAGTCCCCCTACTACAACGTTTACAGAACCACGTTACCCTGCTCCACCTGCGTTCCAAGCGGAAGGTGGCACCTATCTAGTGGCTCCTTTCGTTGCTGTGGCCGTTTGATTTTTAAATGCAGAGCATTTCAGTAACTCACGATGTCACCCGCGTGGACGTCCGTAGTCCGCACCGCACCCCTCCTTACTATATAAAAAAAAATCCTATCCGGTACCCGGTTTCGATCCCTCGACCCTGCGGGCGGAACGCAATGTACATGGTGCTCTACCCACTGCGCCACAAAGCCGACACAGAATGGGACGCTACGAACGCGCCTTATATCGTTGACTCATTCCAATTACTGCTGACTAGCCCTCTCTCGTCAGCAGTTGCCACAAGTGCAACAACATTTACGTAACGAAAACTACTTAACGTCGTGCGCCCCCGGAAATGCTCTGCATTTCATCCTGCCCCTCGCGAGGGGGATGTTTCACTGCGTCTTCTCTCGGTCGCGGGACCCGTGGCACCATCTAGCGGAGGCGCGGCACAACTCGTAGCACTTTCTTTGAAAAAGCGCCTCGAAAGCGCGGCAAATATGAAATAGGGATGACGCGCTTTTTTTTAAATGCCGCCAGGAAGCACGGGTAACAGCCGGCGACGGTTTTCTGCAGTTGATGTAGCATTGTATTTGCTATCGCAGAAAACAACCAACCATGAATTTTTAATAAAAGAACAACGCAAGTACCACTCGTGTATTAATTTTCTGCCTTATATTTGCTTAGTGTCTTGTTCTAGTTCAACAATGTTGACAAGTATGAACACTGACACCGGACTTAGACGTTTAGTTTTGGCTGTGGGTATATAAGACTATTGCAAAGTTTCGGTTTTACTTTGGCCGGGTGACTGAATCGGGCCACAGACAGACAGACCGACAGATAGATAGACAGACAAAAATTTCTGGGTTTAAGTAGCTCAAGGAAGACATCGTCTTTAAAACGGGCGACCCCGGCCTTCAGTACATGCTGCACATTCAGTACGTAAATTCAGTACGTACATTAAGTACATTCAGTACGTGCGCCTGCGGCCTGCACACCCGTCAGTTGCTGGTGTCTTCAAGAAAAGTGGTACGTACCTCCAGAGTAGCACTCGCAGTGAGGGATTGGCCGACAAAAGAATCCATCGCTAGAAAGATTTCGCTTTCAATAACCCTCATCGTTAGAATGAGGTGTGCATGATTTTTTTGTTAACACTAATGACCTCCGTACATATATGTACGGATGTCATATGACTGCGTGCCACTCCATGGACAAAGGTATACCCCGTCCAGGGTCACGCAGACATATCTGCATGTCACCGTATCTCTGGCGCGTTCCTAGAGTGTCCAAGTGGCATATTCCTATCAACGCTATACTTTTCAGTTGCACACAGCGTCAACTCCATCAATCAATTTATCTTTACTTTGGTGACGATGATAGCAGCAACGGTGCTCTTATCAGTAAAAATGGCACATTTGATTAAGTGATTGAGGGGTTTAATGCGTCGTAGCTACAGCCGGGCTATGAGGCGCGCTGTAGTCGAGGGCACTGGAATATAGTTTGACTACTTGGGGATCTTTAACGTGCGCCAAAATCTCGACACACGGGCATTTTTGCTTTTCGCCTCCATCAGAAAAGCGGGTGCCGTAGTCAAGAATCGATCTCGCGTCCTTGGGCTAAGTAGCAAAACGTCTTAAGCTATGTTCAGACTACCGATGCAAAGCCATATCGTGATCTATGGACGTAAAAAAATGGCATGTCACGCAGTTCGATTGGCTGAGACGTGAAATGACGTCATTCTTTAAAGTTATTACGACAGCCGCGGCAACAGTCTGAACCCGGCGTTAGTCACCGAGGCATCATGGCGGGTACGCAGCGCATTTCTACAACATGGTAATAACACAGCCAGGGTAAGATAGTGAGTTTCAACGCGGACACGTTAAAAATAGACTTAAGAAAAACAAAGGTCAAAGAAAAGGTTGATTGCACTAAGTAACGCCAGTGTACGCGCGCAATTTCATGGGCTGTTTCTGCCTGCTGCAAGGTTCCTTAGCCTTGTTTCTTCTTCTTTCTCTTAACTTTTCCTTTTGAATCATTAAGCGCTACCAGCTTCTATTCGAACTCAGTACACGCTCGGTATCATCGTCAACTACTCGATTTCATTTTCTTATTTTGGTATCTAAAAAGGCTGTGTATAGGTGCTGCCCGACGGTACTATAAGCACTCCACTATATCGACGTCCACTAGCGCTTCGTACAACGCAGTGTCTACAGGGCCGTCCGACGACATTTGAATATTTATGACTAGGCTAGCACCACCGGAAGCGTCTATCGGTGTGGTGTGGGGGCTCCGTCTTAGCTCGTTCATACCTAGGACTGTGGTTCGATAACAGCTCTTGCCTTTTCGTTCATTTCTTTCACCTTTAAATTAAAGTATTATTTTTATTGTTTACGTTAGTTTTTGGTGTTTTTTAAATGCTTGCTGTCTGATTGTTCGGTCATTTTATGTTAGTTTAGGTCACAATGCCTTGCTTTACGTTAGGTGGAGCGATGGAGTGCCAGACGCGGCAGGTTTTTACAAAAAGCCGGTGGTCGTTAATATAGTGGAATGCTTATACCACTACCACAGACCATAGAGTTTGTGCTAATATATATAAGAGGGCAATCAGGTGCCACTGTCTAGGCGAGCCGTGCTTCAGCGAGAGTTTCGTCATGCAGTACCAAGCAGGCACGTTCCACTTGTCCTTGGCAAGGCTCATGAGCTGGCTGGAAAGTTGCCTCTGGCTTACAAAAGCAAGAATACTACTGTAAAAAATATTCAAATTTGTTTTTTATTATAAAATTGAAGCTTCTTACCGATTTATTTGTCAGGAATTCTTTGGAATCTTCACGCAAGAAAGATCAAGAAGAAGATGTTACCCTTTTTGTTAATTTTAACTTCGAGACAAAAAAGAAGCCATGTGGCTAGCCAAGCCAAGTAAGCGAGGAAGAGAGAGAGAGAGAGAGAAAATAATTTTATTTTTCCAGCAGAGGCTGATGTGTGGGCGTCGCCCCGTGGAAGGCGTCCCTAGTCCGGGATGCCCTGACTTCGGCTGGCCGTCCGTGCTCGGGTCACCAACTTAAGCTGGATATCCGAGTCCGGGCACGTCTCTAGTTGCAACTGCGGCGCCCACGACGGCCCGCGATTGCAGCGCCAGATTTCCCTCTAGCATATATTAGTATCAAACTCTATGCCACAGACGCTTCGGCCGGTGCTAGCTTAGTCCTAAATATTCGAATGGCGTTGCGACGGCACTCTCCACACTTCTACCTAAAAAAATTACGTCGCAGCCTAAGTTGGGAAGCACTTGCTTTGCCAATCCCCCACGTAAGTATGT
Organism: Haemaphysalis longicornis; assembly: GCF_048455015.1. NCBI lineage: Eukaryota > Metazoa > Arthropoda > Arachnida > Ixodida > Ixodidae > Haemaphysalis > Haemaphysalis longicornis. The sequence continues at coordinate 48,227,114 of NW_027526385.1, read as the reverse complement.
TGCCATTCCCTCAGGGAACCGACCAACCCAGCAACTCACGAGCCGCGAGCGCTGCCAGAACGAGCCACGTTCATCGCCGTCGTCGTTCTGAGCGTGCACTCGAGCGCAGAGCAGGAACGCTGTCCCGCCCACCACCCCGACGCAAGGCCTACCGAGTTCTCTGAGGACCACGAACCCCCGGAGCCATGGCACGCGGTAAGAGACCGTCCACCGCGATTCCTCAACCCACCGCTGGGCCGGAAGAAAGCTCGTCGCCGCCGATAGCAGAGATAATTCACTGCCTTCGCGAGGCTTAGCCCAGAGGTGGGGACATTGCAAGCGGGGCGGGCCATTAGCGCCATTTAAAGATGATAGTGGGCCAGTACAGGTGCTCTGCGTTAAATGAACGCGAAGTGCCGAACTGTATGAATGCGTATCTTTCGACGTACTCGCACACGATGCAGCTTGGGGTCAGCGCGCCTAGAACGTTACCCCGGCGTAGAGCAAATGTATTGGTACGTGCCTGCTGTGCCGAAGTCTGTACGAACTAGATATCTGCGCACCGACTCTGCGCCCACCACGAGCTCAGAATGGTTCCACCAACCCGCCATGTAGTGGGCGGCTAGTCGGCCCGCTGTGTCGGCAGAAAGAACGGCCCGGCATGGTGTATTCCTTATGCGTTTCTCTGGTTACAAGCCCTGTCTATGCCATCCTTCGTCCGATTACAGTGTGATTAATAAATAAAAAGGCAAGATTCGGTTAAAGCGAGTCTGGGGTGTTAGGCCTTAGTCTTATAGCGGCTGGCGTGGCTCTGACCAGTACGGTGATGTTGTTCGCCCACGTAGAACGCCCCAGTACGTACTTCTGCACGTGCTTACGGCGATGCGCGGGTACGTCGTTAATTACACCTTTAGTACACCTTGATTATGCTCAGGAAGAGAGGGAAGCATAAAATTTGTTGAGCAATCTAAGGAGATTCCCCATGTAGATCCTAACAACGGAACTGCTCTGGCGCTAGCCCTGGCTCAGTCTCGGCTGGGATCGTGTCACACTCTCAGGAGCAGGCTTCTCTAAAGTCACTCAAACTATACTCGGTGACAACTTTAGAGCGGCACCTGAAGTTGCCGCTGTGCCTTATCACCATAGCCGGTTGTTTCTCCGCGTGGCGCAAGTAGGGCGTTACTCTGAATATTGTGAACATGGCGTGAGCTGTTCCCGTGATTTTTTGGACTTAATATGCTCATAAACGACTCCAGTGACGACAAACAAACTGCGTGAGATAAGGCAGGCGATATCACGCATTCATAGCAAACCCCTTTCAAAACGCGCGCGCACTGACGTCACGGGTCCGGCGCTTTGGCGGAGTGATACACTACATGAGGTGGTGCCGTTCTTGAGTTGTAACCGAGTATAGGAAGGTACCGCCATCAGCGGGCGGCGCGCGGGCAACATTGGGGGTTCGCGTAGAAATCGCCGCTGGCGTGTGTAAGAACTTTTGTACAGTTGGCTAGTAAGCCCTTCTTATTAAAGTGAGAGCTTTCTTAGTGGGGCCTGTGGCTCTCTGTGAAAAAACTAATGCGTTTTCCCATAGGCCGGTTGATCTACGGGAAAGCTCGGATATGATATCTCTGGACATATTCCGTGTGCGTGAAACCGGCCCTTTTATCGGGTCAAAACGGTTACTCGAAAATCGCCACGAGGGAACGGTTCGAGATGAGACAATACACGTATCGATCATGAAGAAGAGGTGCAAGAGTATACCTTTATCTCATAAACCACGTATCGGTATACATTTAGATCGTTCGTAGATGCGTTTACTTAGTTCGCGAGAAATCGTCGCATGGGTTCGTTCGTCGTTCCGGATTTCGGTCTTCAAAGATTTGGCGATCAGTTGGACACACTTTTTCAGAAAAGGTTGGACGCCCTTGTAGCAATTGTGCTTCTCTCAACTACCTTTAGGAAAGCTTGGTGAATTGATGTGTTATTTGAAGATTGCGTGTAATTTGCGAACCAAATAGGAAACGCGCGCTATTTTTCCGCAATAATGGCATTACAAAGCTAGCACAAAAACAAAAGGTGACGAAGCGTATATTCTGCGTATATCACCGACGATAAAGATGGCAGCAAAACGGAAAAGAGTCCGGCCGTTGCGACGACCTGTTATATCTCTGCTAATTTACGGCTGGCTCAACTGCTTCGAGACGATCTAAATCTGTTTTTTTAAATGTCGAGAAAAATCCGCGGTTTCGAAAAGGCATTTTAAAATAGCGGTAACATTCGTTCTGGGTTTATTACTGAATCGGCGGATAAGATGCATGTAAACGCCTGAAAAATCGCGGTTTACAACTGGTCGTTGCGACACCATAAAAACCTCTTTGTTGGCTTATTGCAGCTGCATTTAAGTAGCCTGGTAGGCACCCATCACGTTCCTTTTGTTCTTGGTCTACAGGCCATTGTCGAACAAAAAAAACTAAAACTCTGCTCGGTAAACTACAACGCACCGCACGCCATCCATGCGTTACACAATCTTTGGAAAAATGAAAACACTATCACTCCAAATATTTTATTGAATTCAGTGCAGCACACTTCCAAACACTGGAATCTATGATTTGCGGTTTGATTGATTGAGAATGCTTAGTGCGAAATGACGAAGTTTCTTCACAAGATCCCGCCTGTTTCGCATTCGTCTGTCGATTGCTTGGCAGCGGCGACAAATTTCATTAGGACCCACTGAATGATACCGCCTACGCGACCGCCGAGGTGAGCAGTTCCGGCGTGCGGGGATGATGATGATGATCATGATGATGATCAGTGGCTTTCCCTTTGAATCGGGGCGTCGGTTGTCAGCAACCGACTTGCCTGTTTTAAGTGCGAATGCACTTTATAAGCGACCCTGAATTCCGTTGACCGCCGTCCGTCCACATAGCAACAGCTGCGGGTGCGCGCGCTCCTCGTCTTCCTTGGCCACGGGGGGAGATGGCACATACCCACGTGGGGGATTGGCAAGGAATCTCCTCGTCTTCCTTGGCAACGGGGGGAGATGGGCGCGCGCTGCCTGGCCGCTGACATGGCACATACCCACGTGGGGGATTGGCCAGGAATCGGGAGTGAGAAGGGCTAATGCACCCGCTTAAAGGAGTACTGACACGAAATTTCAAAGCTGAGATCCGCTCTAGCAATCAAGTACAACGACAACACAAATAGGTGTCTGTGAATAAATGCATCTTTCTTTCTTTGTAGTTGTGTGTATGTGTGTGATCTCTCTTTCGCGAACATTACCGAACGGCGCAAATTCAACTCCTGCATTCGCACTTTCACACTCTTCCCCTCGGGGAAATGCGGGGAAATTTTTATTACGTTTACTTGCCCTAGTCCCAGCTAACCTATAGATTTGCATCCTCCCTCCCATCTCTCCCTCTTTTCTGTTTTAAACTCATCGCCTCCACCCCCCTTTTTTCTACCCTCGCTGTTCTAAATTCTCATCCGTATGATTACTCCGCCTGCGTACCCGTCCCTTCCCTACTTTTCCTCCACCACCACTCCAGTCGCCTCTTCGTCACCTCTATGGCCTTGAAGTTGAGATTCCCCCTCGCCCCAAATCCAAAGCCTCCGCCAGCGTCGTTTTCCCCTCACCCCGCGGTGGCCGTATCTCTGGGCAGCTCCTGACAATATGGTCTATAGTTTCCCGATCACGCGGCATTCCCGAACGATGGGAATGCCGCGCCATCTACTGTGAGCTCCGTGGGTGACACCCCCCCCCCCGCTGCCGCCTTCGCCTGGTTGGAGTTTGTTGTCCCGCACGCCGCGAAAGAACCGTTTGATTGAGAGCTAGAAAGTGTTGCTTTAAAATGTAAAATGACGGAAGCTCGCGCTAACGCGTAATACTTGAAGCTAGCGGAGCTGGAACGCAACAGTAGCGTGTTTCCTCTGTTTGGCCTCACAGCGTTGTTTAAGCGTCGCCGCTGTACGAGCGACCACAGCTGAATGTTCGTCCAACTCCATCGCACACGGCTCGGTGCGCATGTCGCCTTTCTTCGGCGCGCGCACTTATCGCTGCGGCCATGGCCTCCACAATCACCCCACGCACGGGGGAATCTAGGATATTCTAGCATGGAGAAAAAAAAAGTTTAGGAGGGAGCGTCACGTGACAATCTTGAAGCCTAGTCATAAAAAATAAAAAGGAAAGACTGATGGGAGGTGTTCTATTCACGTGACAGGCAAGCGGTAGTTCTTTGCGCCTCATGTGGCCCTTCGCCGACGCTGCGTGCGTGCGTCTATCCGTTTGGTTGCCGGGCCGTCCGCGTATTCGAGTTTCGGCGACGAGTCGTTGCGCGCAGCTCTGCCTGCAACCCGAAACGCGCAGCGGCCTGATCGTGCGGGCAAAGTGGTCGGACGGGAGAGGCAGAAAACATCTTTGTTTACTGAGCTTTCGGACCCGTCGAAGTTCACGCCGCAGTAGGAGAGTTGTGTGCCGCCGCCGCGTGCAGAAGTGGAAATGATCTTTTCAACTTTGCCGCTCAGGCAAAGTTGAAAAGATCAACCATTTTAACCGTTTCTTTAACCATTTATTGGCAAGGCGCAGTCAGTCCACAATTCAGCAAGGTCCCTCCCAGGCATAATCCACCATTCGTTTTTTTTTTTTTCATATACGTATTGCACCGATCGAGCGGTCCTCAGTGGACAAACAGCCGGAGTACTGCTTGCGACGCGAGGTGGTCACACCCAACATAAGGGTTCTGAACCCTTTGTTTTCCAGTGCACTGAAGTAGATAAAAACGTACCATCACGCCGGAGCACCGGAAAGGCGAACGTATGCAAAAGCGCGCGCGAAACCAAAGCTAGTCTCACCACCTCCCCGCCAACACGACACTCGTTACGCGCGATAACTCAGCAGAATGCCAAACGCAATCGACACAGCACACCTGGCAAACACCGCGCAGCTGTAGGCCGCTCCATGCTTGTGAATGTTTACGGCGGCGCGTTCGAGCGATCCAACGTCACAAGTGCAATTCGGCTTGCAGCTCGCGAGGGTGCTTCGTAAGAAGGCGATCGAAGTCTCGCCTTGCTTTGAACAGCGGCAGCGGCAGTACTTCCACGATACGAAGCTTGGAGCGCAACGCTGGCGAACAATCTTGTACGGCGCCTTCGGCGACGGCGCTCGCCTCCATCTCCACCGGCAGCCAGCCGGAGCCACTAAATGCTACCGCGGGCCTGAGAGTGGTGCTTTTTCCATAATGCTAGAGTGAACTAGAATACTTGTATTCTAGTTCACTCTAATAATGCATTGCGCGGGAGGAGCCCGAGGAGAGGAGAATGCGGCGTCAGAGGAGGTTGGCTTGCCAAAGCTGTGCCGCCTGACGTCATGCTCCCTCCTAACATTTTCTTTCCTCCATGTATTCTAGGCACTATAAAGGAGGCCATGCTGCGGCGGCGGCGTCCTCGCCTTCCTACGCCAGGTGGCGTCACGGGTCCCGCGCGCTTCTCAGTTCCCTCGCCTATCTCTCACCGCCATCGGGCGCTGCTCCAGTCCGGGCGCTTGCGGGAGGGCTCTACCTCTAGCTCTCAAGGTCACACTGGTCACGCCGAGACGCCTGCCCGAGGTAGCGTACTGTAGCTTTCGCTACAAAACGAGGTTCAGCACACTGGGCTGCGACAGTACGAGAACTCAAGCCTGCAAAGTAGCGCTTGCAAAACGGCTCCGAAAAGCACTGGAACCTTAACCACATGAGCAAAATGGGGCATGAAAGTCTAATCGACAGACGTTTCACAGGACACAACCCTAGATAAAAATGGTAGCTGGTACTAGATGGTGTATAGTTAAATGCCGAGCTGGTCCCTGTTGGGACCACCGTTTTTTACTTCCATAACACGACTACAACAGCGCTCAGATAAAATAATTCGTGATGGCGCCTTTCCGACGAATTGCGTGACCAAAATAAATCTGTCTCCCCGCAATCGTATTAAGTGCGTCTAACTTGGTCGGAAATCTGTTTAGACCAACGTATCACCAAAACCAACGTTTTAGACATTTTATGCTACCTGGGTAAGGGTACAAAACGAGGAGGGTAATAGTTAATTCCAACAAGCCTATGTACAGGCTCGAAAATGGCACAAACATTGAAGGAAGGCTTTTGCATTGAGGAATGCTATTAACTCTTTGGTGAAAGAGTCATAGTTAATGAGGGCGGCGATGTTACCTGGGAGCTGATTCCAGTGAAGAATATCAAGTAAGAGTGGCGAGAAGGAAATAGGTTAGTACGTGCGAATAATGGATAGAATTTCAATGCAGGTTCTAAACGAGAAAAAAACGTGATCAGCGGGTTTACTGTTCCAGACAGTGAAAGAAGACCGGCTGTGGTACAGCCTATGAAAAACCGATAAGAGTATGAAGCCGGCGTTGTTGTAGAGGAGGTATAGTTCAAGAGAATGAAACGGGGAGCTTTATTTTAGAGTGCTTCAAGCTGGGTTTGGGTTGGCAAAGGGTGGGTTCGATAGCTGCAAACCGTTTAATTAGTCTAGGGCCTGTAATAACACAGGAGCAGGAGGAAGCAAAACGTTTATTTAGCAAAAAATATCAGGGGGGATTGCCTCATCAGTCCAGGAGGCCGCGCGCCGCTGCTTGCTATCGTGTGGCCCGGTGAATCAGCTGCGCTGCTCGTGCAGGTCTGAACTGGTCAACGCGCATTTTCACTGACCAGGGGTTGAGGAAGAGAGGGAAACAGGGCATTGAGGGAACAGGAAGGCGAGGTGGGAAGTGGTGGCAGGAACGTGACCGTCTGGGCAGCTATACTCGAAGTCTGAGGTGTAAATGGAGGAGAGGATGGTGGCGTTATAGTACGTGCCGGTCGGCACGTACTATAACGCCACCATCGGCTGCCATCGGATTCTTGATTCTTCGACGGAGAGGGTAGGGTGTGGCGGGGGATAGCTTCGGCGAGTGTGATGGTAGTGGGGTCGGTGAAGGAGGGGGGGCACGAGGGCGGAGAGTGGGCGTCGTAGAGGCCGAGCAGCCTGGTTTCCTGTAGGGAACACCCGGAAGTGAAGGTCGCGGACCGCAGCATGTGCTGCTTCATTCCCAGAAAGTGCGGCATGTCCCGGGGTCCATGATTGTAGTGAAGGTACGGAATGGCTTTGATATTATCGAGCGCTTCTTGAGCTACTCTCTCAGTAGGTAATGTCGGCAGGCTTGTTGAGAATAGGTGATTGTGGTTACGTGGGTGGCGGTTCTGTCAGTGGCCACCGCGAAGGCTATGGCGGTGGCTTCAACAGCGGTAGGAGAGAGATGATTGAAGGTATCTGCGTTGAGAACGGTTTCGTTGTTGTCGGTGTCTAGCGGGGGTATAACGGGGTTTGGGCTGTGTCGGTACTTCCGTCGAAGGTACTGCACTCTGGCTTTGCGTCGGCGGGGTTTGTACGCGCGTGAAGCATGTGACGTGGAATTGGTGCCCCTTTATATTGTTCCGGATGTGCGGAGTGAGGGGGTGAAGCGCGTTATGGAGGTTTGGCGTGGAACTACCATTAGGCCGTTCCACGCCCAAATTTTGCCACAAAGCCAAGTGATCCTGCCAGTTTTTGTTGTCGGTACGGGAACTCATGGCAGTAGGTATGTTTTTTTTTTTTTTTGGTGGCGTTTCCTTTCCTATACTTATTGCTTATTTCCCTAATGAAGCCTCCACCTTTCTTCCTCTAAGCAAAGCAGCATAGCTGCCGGGGATTACCATTCGCACCATTGGGACTTTAAGACAGACACTTGTAATTGGTGCTTGTTAGATTGGCAAGAACAAAATAATGTAATGTGGTTCCACTCAGGTATCGCCACGTTTTTTTTTTTTCGGAAACAAACGCGTTCAGTCTGAATGTTCGCAAACGGTGGGTTAGTTTCTCATTGCAATACAGTATATTTTCCTACAAGTGGTGACCATATACCGATAGTTTTGTATATGGCGGTTTTCCCAAGCACACCGAATTGCGGAGTGCAGACCTTTGTTAATTATGAAATTATGGAAACAAAACTACGCTGGTCATACACCTCTCTGCCCGATGATTCTACCCTGAGCACTCAGAGAGAGCCCTGTCCACCTCGGGCTTTGACGACCACCTTTGGCTGGTGAAGAGATTCGAAAAAGCCGGACGGTCTCAAGGGGGTCTGGAATGAATGAGGACGCTTTCTAAAGGCTAACTGCTTTGCAAATACGTTTATTCCTCCTCCTCTATAAAGATCACCACCCTAAATGGAACGATCCTGATGAAAATATTACTAAAAATATTCTGCGGAAATTCAGAGAATTACCTACTAATCCGTAGCATTCTTATCACTCCTTTCTTGAGTTCCAGCCAAATTTTTTGCTTTTTTCTAAATCCTGTCTGACCAAATATCTCCAATTACGCTATTATAACTATTACTCGTGGAGCGTAGGCTATATCTTCAATTTTGTGGAAATGCCATGCGTTATACGCTTTGCTATTTTCCGTAACTTTTAATATTTTTCTTATTTTTTTAATTCTTCAAAATTTCATCCCACCGATTATCTCCATTTACGGTATTACAACAACTGCGTCTGGAAGTTTCCAGAAATTTGCTTTATTGTGAAAATGTAGGGCGTTACACGGTTCTCTATTTTCCGTAATTATTTTATATTTTCCTTATTTTTTTTACTTTTTCATAATTTCGTTCGACTAGTTATGTTTATTTACGCTATTAAAACGATTACGGGTGAAACCTTCCCGAAATATACATTATTGTGGAAATTCCATGCTGTATACTTTTTTAACATTTTCGGAAATTTTTAAATTTTGGTTATTTTTTATGTTTTAAAATTTAGTTCGACCAATTATCTCCATTTACGCTATTCTAACGACTACACTTAAACGTTCGCGAAATCTGCATTATTGTGTAAATGCAGGGCGTTACACGCTCCGGGCTGTGGGGGTACTCAGAAAAGAATGCCACGCATTTAAAAAGCGCGGTTTATTGTTTAATCAACCAAGAGAGACGGTATGAGACCTTGGTGGCATCACGTCTGCGGTAGTATCGGCGAAGGAAAGCGTCATGAAAAAAATTGGCCGCGTATCTGCTCCGTTTGTTGCAAATGTCGTCAAAAGACGATAGTCTTTATCGACTTTTGCCAAGTAAATGCCTCCATTCGCTTTCCCGCTCACCTCTCATGTTGTTCCTCTTGCGTCGCGCTCCTCCCAAGGTAAAGACGCCAAAGGTTTGCTTAAATCATTTTAAATTTCCCGCGTTCCACTGCTCCAAACCGGGTGTCTCGATGCCAACGCTGCCGTACGACGAAGACGCGCGTGAATCAAGGCGCCCTACTTCAACGTTTATAGAACAGCGTTTCCCTACACCATGCGTTGCGAGCAGAACGTGGAACCTATCTAGTGGAACCCTTCGTAACTGTTGCCGGTTGATTACTTAAAATGCCGCTAGAAGCTATAGTGGCGCGGGCGACAGCAGGCGACGGCGAAGTGATTTTTTTTTCTGGTTTTGATGAAGTATTTAATTTCGCCAAAGTCAAGCATGTATGATTTTTTATAAAGGAACACTGCAAATATCACTTCTGTATTAATTTGTTGTCTTATATTTGCGTAATGTCTTGTTCTTCTTCAACAATGTTGACAGGTATGTACATTACACCGGACTTTAGCTGCGACTATATAAGACTATTGCGCACTCACTGTTTGGCCGGGTGGCTGAATCCAGTCACAGACAGACAGACAGACAGACATAGACAGACCAAACTTTCTGCGTTTAAGTAGCCCAAGAAAGACTATCGTCTTTAAAAAGTTTACCCATTTATTTGCTCAGTATGGCATGGATACTGAGGCAATCTTTATCACTCATGGTGGCTCGGTCGGCATAATTTTTTACACGCCGTGGACGCGGTGCTGCCGCCCTCAAAGCCCAAACCGTAGCATCTCCCCTCAATATTACCATTACGTAAGTTTTGTCAATGTCCTGTCGATCCCCCCCGTTAATTTACCCTGTATAACGTTTTTTTTTCTAATACCAAATTACTGCCTACATGATTGCTGACGGGTTTCTTGGACCATCATCTGGTTAGTTTGAATTCGCACGTGGTAATATCGACTCATTCGTCACAATGCGCGCACACAGAGGCTGTGGCGATTTAGCCCTCACCGCAACTGTTCCCGTCGATTCGCTAACGTCTGTATACCCCAAATTTCCATGCCCAGTTCCTTGCAATACTCCTTTCACTTCCTCGCACCGTCGATTTTCTGGCACCTTCCCATTTATGAGACCTCGACCTCGTATGCGTCCCTGTTCACATAGGATTACGGCTGAACGAAGCAGCGACTGCCAATTTGCGTTTTTAGGTCCGTTATCAACGCCCGGCGAGGTTGCAGGAAGGTGTTATTCATTTTTTTTTTGAAGACTATGCACATTTAGCAACAAGCGTATGTTGTCAAGTTCCACAGCTCATTATTTATATTGTCACGAAGCCAAGGACGATGCAGTTGTCTTGAAGGAGAAACAAGTTTATTGGAGCAAACTTGTGCTCCCCTAACAACTCAAAAGAATAGAGAGGCGCCGAAGCAGCGGTCGACAAAGTGACTTTCGCAGGCGAGTGTCGTCGAATCGAATGCCGCGGCGTCTGCTCTGCAGGCTTTTAGCGCGAGGGTTTCTGGAACCATTGATTCGCACCGAGAACATTGTAGATCACAGAAGATTATTCTGGGCTAGCGACGTTAGGGCGAAACAGTCTGCTTATCTGAATGTGATAGCCCATGCGGCATAAAAATAAAGAATGGAAGGCGCGCCTTGCTTGGAACGCAGATAACACAGCCGGGCGTGGCCCAGCAGTAAAAACAAACAATAAATAAGCAAACCCATATACGTTTTTTTTATTATTTATTCAGTACTGCCAGCCGCCCTTTGGCAGCCAAAGCAGTAGTGGTACAATGCAGAGTACGAATACAGAGTTTACACGCGACCAGTAACACGGCCCGCGGTTCACAGGGAAGCAATAATGCAGTAAGCTTACAGAGTGTTAGACACACAAGCACACGCAATCAGTACACGGCCCACACTTCGCAAAGAAGCAGTAATTCTCGTTACAAATGAGATGCCTACATGAGTATACAATAAAACCGGCAATGCTAGTCTAATGCAAAACACAACAAAGTACACTACGCGCATTGCCTAGGATGTGCGAAAAAAAGAAAAATCTGACGTTGCCATGTAAAGATAGGAAAACCTTGCGAAAAAATTACGCCCATCTTTCCCCGAGGGAACCCTGATGTGATGCGACGCATCGGGGGGTTCAATTGGCGTTTCCGTTGGGTTGATTCTCTAAATCGCGTGAAACGTTCAGCGTCACGTGCCCGTCGCTTGGCAGCCTTGTCTTCAGTTGAAGAAACGTTGCCATCAGCGTTTGGATTGACGCTGGTACTCGATTTTGTCAAACCACTCGTCGTCGTCGTCAAGCGAAGCACAAGCAAAGTCAAGCGCAGTCAAGCGAACGCACTTGACTGAACCGGCGCAGGGCGCTCACCGCTTTATATTCAGCCCTTGAAGGAGAGGAGATGAACGGAGGAGAGTTGCGCATGCGCAGCGAGAGCAAATGCGAGAGAGAAGCGCCAGCGAAGCGCGCGCAGCTGTTACGATAATGAGACAGAGAGAGCGCGTTGCACACAGCTGTCGGAGAGAACGGGGGAGAGTTGCACATGCGCAGGTGGTGTGCGGATGCCGACGCCGACAACGACGCAGGAGGGACATGCCCCAGAGCAAGAGATGCGTCGCATCTAAAAACAAGCGCAGCAGCTGTTGTTATGATAATGAGCCGAAGTGAGAGTGTTCGAGCGGTCGGAGAGAAGAACGGAGGAGGGATGCGGACGGACGGCGCGACGACGACGCAGGAGGGACATGCCTCAGAGCAATAGATGCGTCGCATCTAAAAAAAAGACGAGCAGTGTGCGTTAGTGGCATGGTTGCAAGCTAACACTTGAAATACATTAGTTTAACAGAATAGAAGGGGAACGAGACTTGCACTTCAGTCATAAACAATTTTGAACCGCCGTTGAAAAAAAAATTTTGATTAGTGAAGTTATAGTAACGTCGCGTGGCAAAGTGTTCCATTCTGCTATCGTTCTCGGGAAAAAGGATAGAAGGTGAGCGTTTGTTCTCGTGAAAGGCATTAGGATTGTTTTGTTGACCTTGTTCCGGGATTATGCAGCATTATGTTCATGGCATTATGCACCGGGCATGTCCTCAGGTAGGTGCGCCTTTGTTGTGAACATGGAGATAATGCATATTCGTTACAATGACACGGTTTGTCACCAATGAGAAGGTACCTTGTCGAGCCAATACACCAACTTCAATGCCGCTTACTTCATTTACCCCTTCATTTACCATTCACACATGATGCCGGTCTTATACCCCCGCCACACGGGCACTTTCAAACGCGATTGAAGTGCATCGCGATCGAGTTTTGGAGCGCGCTCGACGCACTGCCGCTGCTACACGGCCCGTTTCAATCGCGATCGAGAAGTTGCCCCGGTTGCAGTCGTGTACGCTAAATGGCACTAACAATGTACTGGCGTGGCTGGAGCCTTTCTGCGTAATTTCAAGCACCCCTTTTCTTTTTCTTGCCTGGCCGCTTTTCTTGCTTACTAACGTAAAAACCAACGCAACGAGCGTTCCTAACTAAATGAACGCGGGTGCGGCCGGTTATATACAGATTTTGCCGCCTGAAATATACCTGCAGTTTTCTTTGCGCTAAGCATCTGGGAGATGTATGACAAGCGGGAGCGGTTGACGAAATTAGAACGGTTATGACAATTTAAACCGCGTGGTTTTCGAAGCATCAGCGTGATTCTCTGACGACGGTACACCAGGCCCTAATTGCGTACGTTATCTCGCTGCGCCGCATGATTCCGGCAATCGTTTAACATCGACCGTTAACGACCTGCGACGACAACGTGAGCCCATAAATTTCTGTGTACTTAAAAAAACGTACGGTACTAGACCTCCCGGCGGGTGAAGTGACCTAGTAAGGTTGATGACGCAACAACAGCAGGCGTGCTTCAGAAGGGTACGCTGTAATTGTTTAATGGGCTGTGGCCTCGTAGGTGTTGTGAAATCCCCCCCCCCCCCCTACCCCGAGACGGCCGCTGCGAGAGCAGTCTGTCTTGATTTTACCTAACCGGCCGAACCGCTTCCGCTCACTGACTAGCCAGAGTCACTGTTAATTATTGATAGTGACGCTGGATAGTCAGTGAGCGGAAGCGGTTTGGCCGTTTAGGTAAAATCAAGACAGACTAATCACTCGCAGTTGTGAAACGACACCAGCTGTACTGGACGGGAGCAGTCTGTCTTGATTTTACCTAAACGGCCAAACCGCTTCCGCTCACTGACTAGCCAGCGTCACTATCAATAATTAAGTGATTCTGGCTAGTCTGTGAGCGGAAGCTGTTTGGCCGGTTAGGTAAAATCAAGACAGGCTGCTCTCGCAGCGGCCATTATCCGGTAGGGGGGGGGGGGATTTCACAACACCTACGAGGCCACAGCCGTTTAATGTACCCACTACAACGCAAGTTACACCGGTTGTCGGGCACCATACACTTCTTGTAGAACCCATGATTTAGAAAGTCGGAGCGTTTGGAAATTGTGGCTCCAGATGAAGCTACGGATGAAGAGTAGGTTTCTTCTTGGTGGTGAATCCGTAATGAGGAAGTAATTTTTTCCTCTTGGTGGTTGTTGCGAGGAATCGTCCGTGTGAGCCTAAAGCGCGTTTAGCCACTGTGCAAGTCAATGCTGACGGTGGGGCAGCTTGTGCCTGCTAACGTAGTAACGTTTCCTTTCAGGGCCACCCCTTGCTCCCAAGGATGATTCGAGCGAGCGTTCCCGAAGTGCGGGGAGAACCGGCCGCCATCCATCATGGCTACTCTTTGTTTTTGCCGTGCTGAATCTGGTGGCCTCCGTAGTTCCAGGTACGTCGGCCACTCGTGTGACCCCTCAACATGTAGGGCAACAATACTTAAACCGACCCTGCAACACTTTTAAATGCAGAGCATTTCATCAACTCACGATGTCACCCGCGTTGACGTCCGTAGTCGTAGTCCGCACCCCTCCCCCTACACTATATAAAAAAAAATACTATCGGGCGCCTGGTTTCGATCCGTCGACCCTGCGGATGTACATGGTGCTCTACCCACTGCGCCACAAAGCCGACACAGAATGGGAAGCTACGAACGCGCCTTATATCCTTGACTCATTCAAACTACGCCAAGAAGCTGCTGATACAACGCATTCACTACAACCAACTCCCCAAACACTAAACGTTAACGCAATACACCCACCCCCTATGCGACGCATTTACTCGAGTCCCCCTCGCGGGGAGATGGGCCCAATTTTTTCAACTTTTTTTTTTAAATCTTAAATGCTTGCAGAATGTAGTCACCCAACACGCCCAGTACTTAGATTAACTCGCCGCGGTGGCTCAGTGGCTAAGGCGTTGCGCTGCTGAACACGACGTCGCGGGTTCGATTCCCGTTTCTGGTGAAGGCGAAAAGCAAAAACACCCGTGTGTACGAGATTTCGGCTCGCGTTAAAGATCCCCAGGTGGTCAAAATTAATGCGGAGCCCTTCACTACGACACGCCTCATCACCTGCGCTGCGTCGGCGCGTTAAGCCCTACAATCAATCAATCAATCAGTAGTTAGATTGGGGGTCGGAAAGTACCTCAGCCGAAAATTACTGCTCTGTGCCCATCAGCAGACAACTTGGAAACTCGCTCAAAACTTTTTTCTCTTTCTCGATCTCGACGTTCTTTGACGGCCCGAATTACGTCACTGCGGCCATGTATCGGCTGTTGGACGGATTTACTTCAGCTGCAGCAAGAAACGCTTTTCGATAGCAACTTCAAAAATAAAGCCACAAAAACAAAGCTGAAACGAAGGCGTATCTGGTGCGACGAGCAAATCACTCAGTTCCACTCCGTGCTGACGATAACTGTAGCTTTCGCAGAGCCTCCAGACACGAAGGTCCCTTTAATAGCATTTCAACGAGTCTTTCTTTTATTAAAGCTTAACACGCCGACGCTACACAGGTGATGAGGAGCGTCGCGCTGGAGGAGGGCTCCGGATTTCCTTTGACCACCTGGAGATCTTCAATATGTGCCCAGATCTCGAACACAGGCGCTTTCGCTATTAGCCTCCATCCATTCAACGAGTAACAATTAAAAACTCACCTTACAAAGTACACCAAGGCTTTGGGGAACCGCAAGGAGTAGCCGCAAAAAAATGAAAAATGAAGTATACAAACAATGTTGAAGGCAGTGTTGATGACACAGTGTAAACTTGGCTCAATATATTTATTCGAACTGTCGAGTCATATGCATTCACGTGATCAACTTGCTCGGCGGCATACATGCGATCGGGTCGAGATGTGCGGGACCTTTAAAAAATCAATATTCGAGTGCAGCCATTTTTTTTTTTTGCTAACGATAGGGGAGTTAGTGATACAGTTGTTGCCCTGCAGTATAACCGAGGTTGTTTCATATGTTGTTGCTGAGCACGAGGTCGCGGGTTCAATTCCCGACCGAGGCGGCCGCTTTTCTGATGGAGGCGAAAAGCAAAAACGCATGAGTGTACGAGATTTCGACGCACGTTAAATATCCCCAGGTGGCCAGAATTATTCCCGAGCCCTCCAATACGGCGCGTCTCATCGCCTGCGTTGCGTCGTCGCGTTAAACGCTCTAAATTATGAATCGTTTTATATGTTCACGGGACAACAGATAATTGTACCTTCGAAGAGGAGAAAGTTTCCAAACATGCGCGTAAAGGGAAAAAATGTGGCAATGGGAAAACCATAGCGCGTATGTCTCATATTCAGTCTAATACTACCCATGCTTAGCGAGCGTTTATTATACAGCTGTACATTCAGTGCGAGATACTGGAATCTTGCGTGCCGTACTTTCTGCACATTCAGCCAACTCGTTCTAGTGCGATACGTTCCGTGGCTACTCTACAAAACGTGCGGTAAAGACTCAATAAAAGAAAAATTAGCAGTGGCTTAGCTCGGCTATGCCAGTGTATAGTAGCGTGAGCTAAGGTTCAGCAGGTTATTCTTAAGTTTCCTGGTTGTTTGGGATTAGCTGATTATCATGCTTACTGCTGCTAAAACGATTTCCAATCCAATCCAATCTAATGTATTCCAATCCAATCCAATCCAATCGCGGCGGCGGTGGCTCCGGCGCACCAGCTGAGCGCCGTGAGATGTCACTGCTCCTCGCACATGGGCACCACGGCTCTCTAGGAGCCACGCGAAACTGCTCAACCTTGGTCATTGTAGCTGTAAAGTTGCCCTACCGATCGCCGCGTTTTCTGCAATGGGTGTATCCAATGAAAAGATTTAGTACGGGGTTCAGGGTTTCAGAACAATCTGATTCGCGTCCTGGGTCTTGTATTTTGACGATTTAAACGGGGCAGATTCAGAATAAGAGCAGTCCATAACAGTTTCAAGCGCTAGCCTCGCATACTCAAATGAATGGCTCATATTAACAGAATTTGTTTTGTCAATAAACTCCCAAACTTCGAACCCCCACCCCAAACACTTCTGATGACGTAGTTGAGATGGGAAAGACAATTCGGTATAGCTACTGAACATACGTATTCTCTCGAATGTTAGCAATCAGAAAAAGAACCGTAGTGTGTTCGGATTGGTGAGATTCGGTAGTAGTTTGGTAGAAGAATAAGAATTATTCAGTGAAATGCAAATGCAATACGTCAAGGTTTCTTCAAAGCCACGGGTTTTTGTCGTGGTGGAGGGCTGGGTTGCATGACGCCGACACGGCGAAGTCCGGACAGGAAACCAGGGCGGCTCTGTTTGCGCCGGTGAAAAGAAAGGACGTTAAAACGTTCCATTGCTAAGTGTTGAGATGGGGGGCAAAAATCCATTTGAAAGTGATCTTGCTTTGTCCCTTTCTAACCTTATTTGAGGTTAAAATTGCAACGTCGGAAGCGACAAGGGGAGGGGGTTCTGACGTCGCGCCGGGTCCGCATAATACGTACCCGAAGGCCCATGTGGCCCGCGGGTCACAGGTTGCCAACCCCTGGCCTGGGATATCAAGCAAACCAGCAATGTCAAGTGGACCTTACATCGCCTTCGACTTCCCTATCCAGTGTCTTTCTGCATCACGAGCACATACTGGGCACCTCTTGGGCCAGGGAGTTAGCAATTTTAGCGGGCAAGGGCATTCCTGGTTTGGCAACCATGGTAGCCCCGCTAAAAAAATGGCGGGAAAATTTACGGGTACGAGCTGAAATACTACCATTTTGTTTTGGTGACGTTGAGGTGGTCTTGCTAGCTGCATAACGCTAAAGGGTCTTCACGTGGCAGGGTAGACCATGTTGATTATGAACGCCCGGAAGGAGGCATGTAGGACACATGGTGCTGAAAAAGAAAAGAAACCGCACGACAGGCAGACAATGAACTTCATTGAAGGTCCTGAGGAGCACCGCCGCCGTTCAGGGGCGGCGGCGCTGCGGGCTGCTCCCACGTGGGGACGGGGAGGCCGAGCCTGTCCGCCGCGTCGTAGGCCCTCTGGACGGCCCATAGCTGGTGTAGTAGATCGGGGCTCTCCAAGTCGGAGTGCCACTCTTCCTCGGTTATGCGTTGAGGGCCCCGAAGTGAGGGACACCGCCAGAGCATGTGATCCAAATTGCTACGTTCCCCACAATCCGGGCAGTCCGGTTCAAAAGTGTCCGTGTAGAAGCTGAGAGTGGATAGACAAGGATAAGACCTTGTCTGCAACATTCGGAGCGTGGCTGCCTGCGGCCTCGAGAGTTTCTCGTGCGGAAGAGGAAACGTTCGCCTGCCCAGCTTATAGTGCTGCATAACCTCGTTCAACGTGAATAAAGTGTCTCTGAAGACCTCCCAACCAATCCCCGAGGAACCGCCTCCGGCCGACCCGGCGTGGTGGGTTATCAATCAATCAAGCTTTTACTTTCTGTCCTTCAGCTTGCACCGCATGAATGCGAGGCATTCTTTGAGTGATCTTGGGTGCCAGCATTTGACATAACTCCTTGTTAGTAACTAAATGCACGCAAGTACGGAAAAACCGTGAGAAGCGGCATTACCTTTTATGTCCAGAGCACTTTGTGCTCGCCTTGTCGTCGTAGCTCGCTAACGGTCGATGCGACTGCCGGAATCAGGCGGCGCAGCGAGATAACGGGCCCAACTAGAGGCTTCTGTGCCTGGGTCAAAGAGTCACGCTGAGGCTTCGAAAACCACCCGGTGTAAATAGTCATAACCATTCAAACCCCGTTAACCGCTGGCGCTTGTCACACGCCACCCCGTTGTTGAGCGTGATGCGAAATGCAGGTACATGTCCAGCGGCAAAATCTTTGTATATAACCGGCAGCCCCCGCGTGCATTTAGTTAGGAACGCTCGTTGGGTTGGTTTTTACTATAGTGCGAGCGAAAAAAAAGCGGCCACGCAAGAAATGGCGCGTTTGAAATGCCGCAGAAAGGCTTCAGCCAAAGCAAGAAAAAAATTACGCGTCCGAAATGACGCAAAACAGCTCCAGCATACCAAATTAAAGCAAGCGCAAAAAGAACAGAACTCCCACTGGCGCAGTTTCAGGCAGAGGGCGCGCGAGCACTGTGGAGGCGGGAAATTTGAAATGCACCAGTGAGAGGATAATATATATTGAATCACTGCTCTGCACTTCCGACAGCTTTCACATTGAGTGAAACGGCTTTAATTTTTTACACCTGCCCCCTATTAGTCCGCAAGATTTGTCTTTTGTTTGACGCATCTTTTTAAAGCAAAGTTTTTTATGCCTCACTGACGCCGTTCGATGGAACGCCAGAACGCACTTCAGCAAAGCCAACCTTACAAAATAGGTGTCACAAAACGATGATGACGATAAGCAAATTCACATCAAGCGCCTCGAGAAAGAAGCTTCCCGCGGTCGGAATCAGATCTGGGTCTCTTGCGTTATGAAGCCGGAGTCTATCCAATTGCACCATTCCGACAGGGTCGAAGCCAGAGTTCCTTGACATCGACGAGCTCTGGGTCGAAGCAGCTTCGAGTCTTAAACATCCTTCGCTTAAGAAACGCGTTTTAATATTTCTGGCGGTGGACTGCGTACTGTATAAGCGAAACATGGCACTGTAAACGCTTAAAATGCGCTATGAGAAACCAGGCTACACACATTGATTTGTGTGAGAAATTGAAGGACGTTCGTAGAAATTGTTGTGTCAAGTCCTCCTTTCGAAAAAAAAAACGTGAGGTTTATGAGAGAGACAGGGAGAGAAAGAAAGACTTTATTTGCAGTCGGTCTCACACAAGCACACAGTCATCCTTCTCGAATCCTGTTTTTCCTAACTAAACGATGGGATGACCCACAATATCCATTTTACGGCAAGAGTTCATAAGTTTCCATTATTCTCGCGAAGAACACACGAGTTGCGCCCTTGAGTAAATGAACACCGATATCGCTCCTCAAAAGAGATTGCAAACTACACTTACACTCCTTCAGCAGGAATTATGAGGGATGAGATAACCCTTCCAGTCAATATTGTAATCGTGCTACTACGTGTCGTAGCGTAAGTAGCAGTCAACGTAATAAGATGGCCTTGCATTTTTTGTCACGCACCTACGAACTGCAAATTCTCACAGCCAATTTCTTGATTTTTGGATTGACTATGAGCTTTAACGCGCCGACGCAACACAGGCGATGCGGCGCGCCGTAGTGGAGGACTACGGCTTAATTTGACCACCTGAGGATCATTAACGTGCTCCAAAAACTCGAGCACACGTGCTCTTTTGCTTCAATCTGTCACTTTCACCAGGATCACTCGTGTGCATCGCCGTCGTCGTCAGCGAGAAGAAAATGGGTCAGGTTTAGCACTTGGAAACATATTTCATCACGAGCCAAAGGTCTGCTTGGCTTGTTTTTGCAAAGAATAGGCACATAGTACTCCGTTTTATCAGGCAAAAATTTGCCTCTAATCGTGATTTAGCAGCGCATGCTGAATATCTTATCTACTGGATGATTGGACTCAGCTTGCCGCTTCCGCTACAGTGCATGCACAGACGGTCGAGCCGTCATGCCAGCCATGGTCAGACTGAGGGACCAAGCGCCGTCGAAGCAGCCAGTAGACCCTCGACTAGTCACGTGATACCGCAGAGGTGAGGCTAGGAGCGAGAAAAGCTCCGACGCTTCTCCACAGCGGATTACGCGGCATGAGGTAACACTTGCCACACCGGCGCTCCAGCGGCTCAAGGTCATAGGGGCGTGATTGATTACCCTGCGAGACACGGCATAGTAGAGCTTCTTCTCGAAAATTTGGAGTGCACTCAGTCTCAATCTGTCATTCCTCCTCGCAGAATTTTTGAGCGGATGGCGCGCCACTGTCCGTTTCTATGAAAGGGTTTTTTTTATCTCTTAAGTCGTTCGGAGCAGTGATGTCTGGATGATTGCCACTATTTTTACCACTTGCAAGTACCCGCCTCGCAATCCACCCTTCATGCTAAGGTGTCCCAAAAGGCTATTGAGGAGTGATGTGGCCACCACAATTACTTGACCTTTAATTAGTATTTCGCTTCTGCAAATGAATGGTTATCAGCTTCCCGGCACGATCATTTCGTGAGATTGAAATCCGCTGTTGTTTCTGTATGCGCTTCGATTAAACGAGCGACAAAGTGCTTCGTCTTCGAAAATACCATGTGCTGTGCGTCCTGCGTTTTTTTCGCAGGCGCCAAGGCCTTCACAGTTTCCGACCACGACAAATACGTCGTCGTCGACACCGCCGACCCTGTGGTTGGCGGTACAGTAAAGGATGTCCGCCTGATGCTCTCCAAAAGTAACCAGTTCGCCATCTTCGTGACAGCCTTGCCGCATGAACTGTACGGCCGGCTGAGTATAATGGAGAAGAGCCCCGGATTCCCCAAGCTGTTTGGGTCTATAATCCTGCAGAAGTAAGCACTCGACACACTACAGCAGCGGTCTGGTTTCATAGCCCTTTTGACCAATTTTTTGCAGTGGATAATATTTCTTACTTCTAGACGTGGAAATTCCTTATTTTTTGGACTTTTCCCGCACAGGTTTCTCAACGAATCTCTATTCGTTTCTCTACATGTTATATTGTTGCTTATTAGGCTTTTACGTGGGTTACAGGCAAGTGGCTGTTACGTCCACTTTGCCTAGCCTCGTGGACGCAGCTGCCGGTTAAATGATTTTGCCAGGAGCATATTCCACTACATCTGGTTGGCCCTCTGCAGAATTTGATAAATTCTTACAGAGCAGGGATGTGATTATATGCACTTTGCTTTTATTATAAAACAGCATGCTTACTTTACGTGCGAACGCTCTAAGATGAATATACGCCTCAATATATTCTTATAAACAAATCAACTGATCTTATTGACCAGCGCCGATGACACTTTTCCTTGAAAGCTAAGTGCTGTTTCCCATTTTGCCGGCACAACGTATCCACTCACGAGCTTCGCATATCCACGTCAGGGCATGGCCAATGACGATGACAACTATCGTCACAACGTCACGGCCCATTGATAATTCCTCTCTGGCTGCGACGCTAGAAACCCGCAATATTTTCATATTACGAATCGGTTAATTGGCTCGGCCAGTGCCGATGACAGCTGGGGCAGTAGTACTACAAGCTCCCGTACCATTCAGCTGGCGTCAGAGGTTGTCTTGTAAAGTAATTGACGATCTAGTAAAGTGCCATTCCTCCGTTGTAATTGACTCTCTGATATTTAGTCGCTGTTTATAAAGCGTAAACATACTAAAACACGAAGGAAAAGACACCAAAAATAAGCGGTGCAGGAGTGCCGGTCTCGGTATCACATCTCCTCCGCCTACTGTCCCGTCTTTTGTAACAGAACGTTTGTGCAATTTCCTCACACGCAGAAGTTTTTGTTGGCTACAGTTACTGAGTTCTAGTTTTCTGCGATTATTTTGCGCCTTTCTTTGTTCACTACGAACGCGTGGGTTTTCAGAAAACAAAAGGTCTATGGATAAATTAACGACACCCCAAGAAATGTTACGCGCACACCCATGTCGCCACTACAGAGGTTGCCCAGTTTTATATATTCTTCTGTTGTATTTTTTTTATTTCAGCATGACGTAAGTTGCCTCGAATTTCCCACCTACTTTCGCGTTCAACACTGGGGCTCTATTACCGACTCGATGAGTGCTACGTTAATTAGACATTTTGACTAGATGCTTTTCCTGATTGGCTTTCAGTTATGTCACGTGTTTACACTGACGAAATTGTTGCGCGTGCTTTCCTCATTTTTACGTTTCGTGATCTCGAACAGGTTCAGTTCTAAGGTTCACCTTCTTGCTCGCTCCTGAAGGTGCATGAGGATCAGCATAAAAAAAACTAGAGGGAGTGAACAGAACATGACAGTATATTTTTCTATTCAACAACTACATGATTTGAAGGCCACGCCGTTCTTTGGATTGCTTGCGAAGACATCAGACATTGTAAACTGTTGGCAGTAGCGTAAGGGTCACATATTGGGTGCTTGAGCGTGCGTAAAAGTCACGTGATGTTAATAAAGCACATGGCGGTTGCCATTTCCGCGACGGGGCACAAGAATTATCAGGCATCTCGGGCGTCGTGAAATCTCCCGAGATTTCCACAAATGTTTCCACACAAGCGTACAATGCCCGCTTTCAAAATATTCATCTTTCGGAAGTTTGTGGCGTACTGCCTGACGCCTATCTGGTTGTGATTGTTTTGACGGTGATTGCAACGGCTTCCCGCAAATTAGGCCTGGAGGCAAGTTTGTAAATATTTCTGTGTCCGTTGCAGTTCTTTTATTCTTGTCGCTGGTGTTCGTCTTTTGTGTTTTATTATTATTTCTTTGCCTGTAAATTAAAAGCATTTCACCATGTAAGTAAGGCATTAATGTGAAAAAACAGCACTTTCTCCGGCATTTTAGAACACTCGAAAAACCAGCGCAACTCTAATTTGCACCTGGTTATGGTACTTTTGGCTGCTCGTCAATGCGGCCAAGCTGTATAACATCATAAACACATGCTAATTTTCGTGCCTATAACGAGCATGAAATTTGCATTTAAACGTTTACTGCTACCCATGCATACTAGTCAGGCGGACGCCTAGACAGTTTTTTCTTCGGGACCTCCTTTTGTAATAACACCATTTCTGCATTGTTCACTTTAACGATTTATTGAATGATCCTTGAAACCTATACTAGCAGTCCATCTTTGGAAAAGGAACGAATGCAAACGGGTGAAATGTCTCCCCGCAGGCTCCATCTCCCAAAAATTGCCTAGTGGGTAGCAGGAATGCCCTGAACTTCGGCGAAAAATGGGACGAGTTTCTGGAGTGCCTAGGAAGGCAGGACGAAAGCTTTTTTTTTTGTTTAGCGAATGTTTATATTGACGGTGCAGTATAAAGGACCAGTGATTACTTACTGCACGAAATCTACACGGAAGACAATTTCTCACCAGGGTGAGTTATGTTTTGAACAGCAGGGGTATTAGGCCGAGCTTTGTCCTTCCGCCGCACCAAAAAACCTCGAAGCCTCAAGAAAAGAACGTGGTTAGGGAGGTCTCGGGAATTGAACCCGGTGCCTTTACTCCGTGAATCATCCGGCAACCTAACCACTGGGCCGCCCCAAAGGACAGGCCTAAGGGGTACGGGTATAGCAAGGGCGGCGAACAAGAACATGTGCAGCCAAACGCAAAAAAAAAAAAAAATGCTTCCCCTGGTAGGACTCCAACCTGAGTCCCTCGCGTTATAGAACCGCGTCTATGCGATTGAACTATCACAGCATTCAGGGCGCACAGCGCTTTATTTGAGTTCCTAGCGCGGGTGTTGGATTTAGACTTCGCCGCGTGTTCTAGCGCGTGCTACGCGGTCCACTTTGCGAGAGAAGTGAATGCCTGTGGGCTAAATGATCGGGGCCTGCCAGTCATGGAGAAATTTGAAGAGTCAAGTTTGGAAATATATGTGGGGTGCAACGTCCGGGTCTCCCACAAAGCCAAATGGGCCGCCGGCTCTGCTGTTTTTCCAGCCTTGCACCACAGGTGAAATGGGCCACTTTGTTACTATCGTTCCCGTTGAGCTCTCTTACGCCTGTACAAATGCGTTTAAGCAAGCAATTGGTATCCGTACACTTTAAGCGTTGCTGAAAAAATTTAGCATCTATCTGCACGCGACAGCGTCCCCAAGAAGAGTTTTGCAAGTCATTCCGTAGCACCGCGCTGTTGCGAGGGAAATGAAACTGATGAAGGTCCGGTTAGGTTAGGTCCGATTAGCCCAGCTTATTCTTAGGTCAACTTTAGGTTGTGTTTAGGTGAAATTAGGTTGGGTTACGTTATGCCCAAACAGTCATATTACCAAAGCGACCGGCAAGTAGACCTCCCGGGTGTCCCAACTAAAGCCATGCTCGGGCAGAGACCTGTGTACTTTGAAGCAGCTTTAAGCTTCTAGTGGTTTCTTCTGACACCAAGCAGCGCTGGCCAATTGTTCGCGAAGTTTGGAAATATGCACCTTCCAGCTGCACTTTCCGGTGACTGAACCCAGCCGAAGTGTTAACCTTACTAGTAGTTTTGCGATGGCACTTCTTGTACTTGACGCTTCTTCTAGTGATCGAGTTAACATAAAGTGAGTTTCGTCCCAGATATATACAGTGTTCAGTCTCGCTTCGTGGATACAAGCGACTCTGACGAAACACTTTAAACCGTGCTTGTAGACTGGGCGCTGTGCTAGAAGTCCCACAAAACCTGCACTTGCAGTAAGCAGCGCTGAGCCCGGCACCTGCTCCTTTATGCCAGTCATTTGTAACCTGCAAGTAACAGTTGCCAAAGTTTTCTCGGGATCATTTTCACCATGTACTCGCTTCACACGACTCATTGTGAAAGCATTGTTTAAAGCCACTCCCTCCCCAGTGATTGCCTCTTTGTGGAACCATTGTTAGATGTATACCATATGTTACCTTCCTTTGTGGACACCAAGCCGTCCATAGTGTTTACTTGTGAGCCTTAATTCGTAAAATGACATCTTGTTTACTCTTGGGGAAAGAAACATTCCAGGCCAAACTACATGACCGTGTTTCTTTTAGTGCTAGTATTATTTCAGAAGAACAGGGTGACTGCTCTTCTCGGTGCACCAGAAGGGCACACATTTTGTGTCCAGTTTAGTGCTTGTAATTCGAGGTGGCAGATGCGAACTTGTTCTGTTCGTTTCAGCACCCCTCATCGCGCCATACTCAGCTCCCTTCTGAATCTACGCAAGACGAACAGGACGTTGCGAATAACGTACGTCTTGCCAGACGGCACCACTCTCGTGAACTCGACCTTCCTCCTGACGCCATACTCATGTGAGTAGATCCAGCTTCCTATGTGATGAGACATTCTAGCCTATGTTCGCCAGAAACAAACAAAAATTCCCACTCTTTTCCCTTGCTATCGTCACAATGAGTATGGTAGCACAAGATGTGCGGTTCATAGCGCCCACATAGGGTGGCTGTGCTGCAAGGAGCTATTTCGTAGTTGCCCGTCGTGTGTGTAAAAAGAGCGTACGATAGCGTGGTCAATTCTACAGCTAAGCATGCAACCACGCCAAAAGCTTTGGAGGCAAAGATTGGTTCAGGTGACTGCAAGACAAGGTAGGCTGTATGACTTTGGGAGACGCCTCCCTCGTGCACCGAGGGCACGCAAACAGTAACATGATGATGACGATAGTATTAATAATTATAATTTCTGATAATGGTGATGAGTGAAAGAAATTGGAATGCTATTTTTCACCTACAGGGAGTTTCTGGCACGAAAGCCAGTACTGTGGGAAACACCAAGAAACCCTTCGATGACCAGCTTTCCTAAAACATTGTACGACATGAATGCGCAGCCTCTCGAAATATCATCGATTCAAGGCGAACGACTACATGTAATTGATTATGGTGTTTAACGCGCCAAAAGTACACAGGCTCTGATGCTCGCTGTACTGGATGGCTCCGGAATAATTTCGACCACCTGGAAATCTTCCACGTGCGCCGAAATCTCGAACACACAGGCGTTTTTGCTTTTCATCTCCATCAGAAAAGCGTCCGCCGCGGCCGGGAATCGAACCCGCGTCAATGGGCTCAGCAGCACAAATTAACGACCACATGTGAAGGCAGACCACTTTATTATTCCTAACACATCCCCTCAAACACAACGCAAAGCAGTCATTTCACAAACGTGGGTGAAGCGATTGGAACATCTGTAATCGTAACTGTGAGGTCAACTACTTTTCACTACCAGTTGTACAATAGTTTTGTTAAAAGACCCTCTTTCACACTTAGTACTGAGTGTATAACTCGCTGTGCGGCAAATGCCACGTCAAAAACGTTGTATCCGGTTTACTTAGGCTTCATCGCACGACCCATGCTCGCAAAGATCACATTTGCAAGAACCGGGTATCGTAAATTTATTTGCTTTCTATCGACGATGGCATCCTCCGTTGCCCTCCCTGGAGGTTCTTCGACATGGTGCCGAAAGAGCGACATGAAGAACAGAACGTAGGAAATGAAGCGTATAAACGTGACCTATGTCGGCTCCATCAGCAACAAAAGCACGCACCTTAGACGAGGGGCTAGCTTCAGCAGGTGTCACCGTCACGACTGAAGTGCTTGAACACTCATCTGCGTATAGGTATACGGCAAAGAGATGCCCAAATGACTGTGTGCAAAACGACTTTCATAAGAAAGGAAATGAAAGTCGAGATGGCAGTGAACCCCACAGAAAAGTAGCGAAAACTGCATCGGATGGTACAGAGTCGTCCTTAAGGGACAGGCCTGTGTATCCGACAGGTCTGGCCAGGATAGGACTGGGTATGACATAGGACGTATAGACAGTTTACTCACCTATGTTAGCAGCAAATCGTCGGAGATGATACAGAAAGCCACCCTCACGTCTCGAGATATGTTTTCAGCTACGACAGAGATGGCAAAAGTGCAGCAGCTTCGCAACAAAAACACGGACCAGTCAACAGTGACCGCAGAACTTGAACCTAAAACCTGCTGTGCAAGGCTGCGCCATGTAGAACAACGAGCATGGAGGGCAAGGGATGAGGCCGTCGTCGTTAGAAAATATATTTACAATATTTATAGGGAACCGTTCTAAGCAGCCTTCGTCGTGCCTCGCCTAGTCATCGTCTTTTACTTCTGCGTGTGTGTCTGCGGAGCTATGTTCCTGCTTTAACCTCTCGTCCTAAAAAATTCCAGAACCGACGTTGCGTCCCTGGTACGGCCATCAGAGCAGAGCTCTAAGCTTCCACTTCTCCCATGCCCCGGTACCAGAAAAAAATTTGCAGTGGCTTAGCTCGGCTATGCCAGGATATACGTAGCGTGAGGTAAGGTTCAGCAATCCAATCCGTCCAGTCCAGTCCAGTTCAGTCACTGCTCCTTCCGCATGCGCAACACGGCTCTCCAGGAGCCATGTGAAACGGCTATCCAGCGGCTCTGGTGCAGCGTCAGACTTGGCTACTGCACAACGGAGGCGCACAGCTAGGCACGCGCCGGCACCAGTGCGTCTGCCGCGGCTATGACGTCACTCCTCCGGAATGCGCAGACCGGCGAATGTGCAGACCCAATTCTCTACACACCCGTACTCCAATTGGATTGAATTTCCCAATACAATCCAATTTAATCTAATCCAATCCAACCCAATCCAAATTCAATCCGATCCGGTCCCATCCAATTCAATCCAATGCTCCTCGCGCTTGCGCAACACGGCCCTTCAAGGTCCACGTGAAACTGCTCAACCTCCGCCAGTGTAGCTTACGCTACAAAACTACCAAGAAACAAGACCTAGTGCACGTGAGCGTGAGCCTCTTGAGGAGCGCCCGGCGTCGGCCATTTCGACCTTCGAGAACACTCTCCCCAGCGTTCGTGGTGTGATCTCTCACGTGCTGTTCGTCTGGCCAGTTCCCGGGCGTTCACACCTGAAGTGGGAGGGAGCACAGACACCAAGTTCGCGCTTCAGACGCCGAGTTCGCGAAGCCAGTTGCCGACGGTCCTAGCGCGTGCTAACGCGGTCCGTACGGGAAGAGATGTGAAGGCCTGCGGACAAAACGATCTGGGCCTGCCAGATATAAACTATCAGCGGCAATTTCGAAATCCATGTGAGGTGCAACAGCCGGGTCTCTGACGAAGGCAGAGGGGGCGGCGAGCCCAACTCTTTCTCCAGCCTTCCACCACTCGCGAAATCTGCGCCAATTTCCAAGTGCAGAGCACTTTAGGGGTTCGCCTTGTCGTACTAGCTCGCTGTAACGGTCGATGTCAAGCGACTGCCTGAATCAGGCAGTGCAGCGAGATACCGGAGCCAAGTAGAGCCCGGCGTTCCGTCGTAGGGGGTCCCTCAAAGGCTACGAAAACCACGCAGTATAAATAGTCTTAACCGTTCGACACTCGTGAAACGCTGGCGCTTGTCATACATTCCCCGTTGTTTAGCGCAAAAAAAAAACAGGTACATGTGGCACAAAATATATGTAATTAACCGGCAGCACCTGCGTTCATTTAGATGGGAATGCTCGTTGGGTCCGTTCTTGCGACTGTAAGCGAAAAAAGTGGCAATGCAAAGCCGGCACGTGCGGGAGGAAAAGCAAGCACAAAAAGAACAGAACTCCCGCTGGGGCTGCTTCACGCAGGGAGCGCGCACTACCAGCGGAAAATTTGAATTGCTTTGGATAGTAGCAGTGAGCGGATAACGGCGCTACAGCCATAAAAGGCGAGTTACTTTCTCTGCACTTCCGTCAGCTTTCACGTTGAGTGGATTGGCCTTAATTTTATTTCTGATTTCTTGGTGTGCTTTAACGTAATATATTTCGAAACGTGTTGTCAACATCTGTTTTCAGTCCTCCCCACTTGCACAGTCTGCTTGTCCGCATTATCTGTAATAAAAATTTCTCGGACATCTAAGTCCGCTTATGATGTTCGCAGCCGAAAGCTTTGCAATTATCGAAGACTTCGTTACTGCTACGTAGTGTTTGCTTTTCTTTGTCTTTGTATTTTTACCCGACTTACTCCGACCGGCAGACTAGCGCAATTAATACGGCCGCTACCCCGCAGTCATAGCTCTCGTTTGCCTGCACCCGTTCTACGCACGTGCCTTCACGTTCACGTGCCGTGGCTCACACATCATGCAAATTGTTGGTTCCATTCAGGCAGAGGGCTGGTTTAAACTACATACACACTCGCGTTCAGCTGCAACATAGATGAAGGATATATATTCCATGCGGAACTGACTGTTCTATGCAGGCAACCGGCAACTGTGGTGCATGTTGATCTCCATTGTTGGTCAGCAGTGTTTCTATGGAATGTCCTCGAAAGGACACTTCAGTGGAAACGTGAAGGGTTTCCACTCAACCCCCATGGCTTACGGTTTTTGTATAGAGAGAGAGGATGGGGTGCCGTATGATCTGATGTTGTTGGGCCTGCACAGTACTTGGCGGTCGCGCACGGCATGGCTTAATTGTGTTGTAGACGCACGGCCGACGCGACAGTATTTCCGCGAAAGTGTTTCCCGGTTTATTGAAGTACAGAGCACAAAATATTCTGTTCCTGAGTGGCTGCCTATGGCGGAACCCCTCGCCATGCTTAGGGAATTTTGAGACAACGCCAGCTCACCATGGCATAGCGTCCTTATTGTTTATTGTGTGCTTTCGTTTTGTACATTTTTGTTGTGTTGTAGTGTCGAAGACCGGCAATAAATAAAACTGGTTGATTCCTCTGTCACAGTGATGGGTAAAACAAGAAAGTGAAATGAGCAGCGCAATCTGTCGCTGATCATGATTTTCCGATCGGCGGCTGCCTTGTGAGTGTGCTTGGCGAGAGACGTACGACGAAAGGCGTACTGGCGTCATTTCCGTGACGGATATAACTTCAGTGAATTCTTGAGGTATCCCGGCATAAAACACTTTCGTGTTAAAATATAAAACCCGAAAACGAACAACCAAAAGTGTAAAGTACTCTTTAATTGTAAAGGTTGCTTCCCTGAGAGAAGACCCTGCGTGCAGGGGTGCACCCTGTAGAGGCCGCTTGGTTCATTGTACTGACGCCATTTCTGTGACGGATATGACGTCACTCAAATGTTTGTGTATCCCGGAATAAAACACTTTCGTGTTAAAAAAAGGACTGGTTTAGCTCTGTTTTTTAGATACTTGTCTACTCCTCTTGCGACTCGAGTTCCAGTCCCGCACCAACCAAATTTATTTTCTTTTTACAGCGACAGCCATTTTAGTACCAGTCGTGTTGTCACCGATGGCGACTATGTATATCGGTGACTTTTCGCATTAGAACAGACACCTTTTTTCGCCTCAATAAATGATGCGGATGACTACAAGCATGCACTTCTGCTTACTTGCCTCTTGTGTGTTTCTCATTCTCTGCGTAGACGAGGTCGACATCTTTTGTTCTACTCTCAACGACTGCAGACAGCTTCGGAACGGCTCCTGCGTCAACGGCATCTGCCGTTGCGACAAGAACGTCAGGCTGAACAAACACCACCAGTTCTGCATGAGAGGTGAGTTAAGAACTGGTTTTGCAATCTGCAAGGCGCTAGTGAAGAGTAGCAGCGCTTTAGACGGCGAGTCTATGAAAGAGGTCATGACGACAAAAAATGGCAGCATCTCCACTCCGTGGATGATGGCCAGGGTGCAGAGTACGGGGACTCGAAATGACATCCAAGTTGCGCCCCGAGTGACATCCGATTTGCGCCCCGACCGTCATTCGATTTGAGCCGTGAGTTGCACCTTGATTATTCCCTAAATCCATGGAACTGCAACTCACGGGTCAAATCGAATTTCGCTTGATTTTCGCTTGATGGTGGTGTGCGCGCGGATGTACGCGGACGGACATTGGGAGGTCTTAAGGTACTCCGCACCGTTATAGGCGAGGGAGTAAGGCGTTTGACTCTCCGGTACTAACTCACGGTCGTAGCCCGATGGGCAAGACGTCTCACACTAACTGTTTGTTCTACCAGACACAGGCTCGAATCCTGCCGGTGCCTGGGAGTTTTTTTGCGATTGTAAATGCTATGCGCACGGACGCGGATGGTCATTGTGTGGTCCTGAGGTTATCCGCCTAGAGTTTCATACTAATATATACTAGAAGGATATCTGGCGCAACTGTCTGGGAGCCGCGCATCGGCGTGCGTTGCGTCATGTACCGGGCAGGCACGTTCCACTTTTCCTTGACATGGCTCATAAACAGTCAGAAAACTTGGCTCTGGCTGCAAAAAAGCAACAGTATTACTGTAGAAAGCTAATCAAATTTGTGTTATTGTTATAAAACGGAACCTCCAAAAAGAATAATCTGTCGGTGATTATGTAGACGCTTCATGCACAATGAACAACAAAAAAATGTACCCCTTTTTTGTTGATTTTGGCTTCGAGGCAAAAAAGAAATTTGTGGCTAACCAAGCCAAGTAGGCGAGGAACGTCGCTAGCGGCAATGGCGCCACCCACGGCGGCCCGCGGCTGTAGCGACAGATTTCCCTCTAGTATATATTAGTAGGAAACTCTATGGCACTCCGCAACTAATACAGGTATGGTTCATTCAAATGACTGCTTTCTCTAGGTAGCATTCATACCAATTTTATCTAAAACATCAAGCAAGTAGGAAATCTGTAAAAAAAAACATTGTAGAAATAGCTACTCCCCAGAAACTTTCCCGCGATGTCTTCATGACGCCAGAGAACCTTGTTTGAGTAATTGGTAGCCGCGGCCACAAGCCACTGCCAAGAAGCATAACAAATTGTAGTGGGGCCTCCGTATTCGTTTGACTGCATCACTTAAAGCAGCCCTGAAGACACAATACAAGTTTGTTTTATTCGAAAGATTTCGCGTTTCATAGTGTCCCCAGCACTTGTCCGGATGCAAACGATGTTTTATTCACTGAGAAATTATTCAGTTTGCGTTAAAATGTCGATTTTCCCGCCAAATCGTGTGTTCTCGTGGTCTGCAATGACATCACAGGAACCGACCGCTCTGCAGCCGATTGGAAAGCCTTGTTTACCGTTAGTGAACCTAGATGGCGCCACCATACCGTGGCCAGCCGTTTTCTGCCTCTGGTTTGTTTCTGACCGTATTTGAACCTGGGTTGTTTTTGTTCAGGGAGAAAATAATCGTTTCCTGAAATAGAGTGCACGCTGGACAAATGTGGTCACGTAATACTGTTGTTTACGTCCATCGGATAGTGTCGTCTGAAACAACCCAAAAGCCCCGCAGACCTGTGCAGATAAACCAAGCATAGTGCGCGCAGTACCAACAGCAGTACGCATCAGTACTTCTATGTTTACGTGTGCTTTCGTAACTTCCACTGTTTGTCCTACCATTCCGACTGCTTTAAAAATAACGTTGCCTACATTTAGGCGCGAATAGCTCATTCGGCAAGCTTATCAGCTCTTTATAATTTGAGTTTGCTTTTGCCGGCCTCCCCAATCGCAGAGCTGGCTGGTATGGCATCATAGGGTCTGTTGCGGGAAATGAGCTAGTGGGTCGCATGTCCATTCCCTTTTCCCCTAATTAGGTATATAGCTTATTTGAGCGAAGTTTACGTTAAAAGTGGTGTCAGTTTGATTCTAACGAGGCAATCTTTTGAATGAACCAAGCTTGTGTTTTGTTTTCATGGTATACCGCCCACTTGCTGTGGGACTGTGAAGTGCGACCTAACGAGGCGGCAAACAGGATAGATTTACCGCAGTGGATCCAAGAAGCAGTACGCAGTTAGGACAAGGGCACTCAACTATCATCCGTCCAGCAGGTCCTGGCGGCCCTCGAAAAGCAGCAATGAAGCGAAAGCTGCAGGGCGACTCCCTTCCTTAAGGGGCAGCGGCGTCCAACCCCGTAGCGAGTAGCGAAGGGGTAGTCCTAGTACGGATGACGTCGGAATCGACGAGTGGCTGCGTCCGGGCGCAGAGTACACACTGTGCCTGTTGCAGGCATTCAACAGTCTTTCTCCCGTCCTTCCTTCCTTTAACGGGACACTGAAATGAATTTGTCCATCTCCCGTTTTTGCTTGCACTGCGTAGACTGACTCAAATAAACAACCTTTTCTCCGTTTATCCGGGCGATAAGGCAGTATTTATTTTATAAAGCCTGAAAAAAAAAAAAACTGCCATGCGCGTTCTGCGGCAGATGCACCAACTAACCGCAGTGACGTCAGGTAAAGGTGCTACGTGATTGGACGATGTCCAAGACTAGCATTCCAACACGTTTCGGTTTCGGTTCTGTGAAACAACGTGCCTGACATTCGAATTTATTGTTGGATGGGCATTCTCGATATCTCAATAATCGCAATGTTGTCGACTGTAAAATGCCTCAGACAAGCCTACCAGGACGGCTTGAAATCGTAGCAATCACTAGCCGAGGCCTACACAATGAATGAACGCCCTCCGCGTCACCGCAGACGCTCAAATGCCATGCGCTTTTCCACGATCCTTGGAGCTTGCCTCACTCATGCCTGTATCGTAAACAGCGTGTTCGCTCTAGCCCAAGCGTATGTTGATTCTGGCCTGTGCCCACTGCTCGCAAGC
Organism: Haemaphysalis longicornis; assembly: GCF_048455015.1. Lineage (NCBI taxonomy): Eukaryota > Metazoa > Arthropoda > Arachnida > Ixodida > Ixodidae > Haemaphysalis > Haemaphysalis longicornis. Next base: position 48,193,589 of record NW_027526385.1, on the reverse strand, counting down.
AGTCGGTACTTATGGCAACGGTACGCCAATGAGAACTCGCTATCGCGTCAGAGTCACTCTGCGCGCGTTCTGCGAACTCGCTCCTGCAGCAATGAAAGTTGCGGCCCAAAAATTGTGCATTCAGTATAAAAACTCCCACCTCCCCTCGCGGGAACCCCTGTGTAGATGCGACGCATGGGCGGAGCGGCGAAGGGACCGCGTTTTATAGCGCGCATAACGTTGAGGGGACTGCGTAAGCCGGTACCAGTCGATGACGACGTTGGCGTACTTGTAAAGCGGCGTGGACTCTAGGTGTTTGAGCCAAGCGTGGATGTTGCTTCGACGGAGAATGGCACACCGGTTATATGCGCAGCGCGCCCGAAGGAGAGGAAACCGCGGAAGAGAGAGTACTGCACATGCGCCGGCCCCAGCGCGTCTGCCGCGGCTATGACGCAACGTGCCGCGGCTATGACGCAACACAATCCAACACAATCCACTTTAATCCAATCCAAATCCAATCCAAGCCAAGCCAAGCCAAGCCAAGCCAATCCAATCCAATCGAATCCAATCCAATGCCCCTCGCGAGAGAGTGTTCGCTATTGGAGAGGAGAGGGGGTGAGCGGCGGAGAGCGCAGCTGGCACGGCGAAGAGAATGGGGGAGGGTGGACAACCCCGCCGACGACGACGACAACAACGACGACAACGACGACGACGCCGGAGGGACAAGGCGAGTGAATCAGATGCTCTGCATCTAAAAAACATCGGCCGAAAACGAAGAAATCAACTTACAAAAAATGGCTCTACAGTCGGGGATTCGAACTTGCGACTTGCAAAATAGGACGCCTAGCGTTCCAGACCACTCGCCCACGAGACAGCGCTGGGGGTGTTGGAAATATAATGTATATATTGTATAACCAGTTTCAATTTTTAATAAGCTTTAGCATTTCAAGTAGCTTAGATGACTATTTGTTGTATTGTATTCGTGCAGTAAGCGTCCCCCTAATTTCCACAGTATCGCATGTCTAGCAATTGCATTTCTTCTACGAAAAAGCGTTCGCAGATGTGTGGTCGTGCTGGCCACCGCTGTGCTTGTTCACCCAGCGCAAAAAGCGGTTTCTGACACCGTATTTTTACGCGGTACGGTAAATGGTTCATTTGATGTTATTTCCTTATAACCTATATTAACTTCGCTGACTCTTATCCCGTCTTTAATTGGACTTAGATTGTCCTACTAGCGTACCAGTCAGCGAAGCATCGCATGTGCGCTTGTGCAGCGCGTGTGTGGAGTGGACTTGGAGCTTGATGCAGTGTACAAACTAGCAAACTAAAGAAATGCACATTCTTCCATTCACAAACGTGTCGTGGTTTAGTTTCAACTGAGCGAACAAATTGCGACGACCCGCCAGCGGCCGGCGGACTAAACGCTGGGCCGACTGATGGCGGAAGGTCGGCGAGCCGTGCAGTAGCGCAGTCAAGCCAAGTCATTTTCACCTGACGTCACAAAAAAACGCCACAGAACATGGGCGAGGATGCAGAAAGGAGGACAGCATTTTCGAATTGATTTTTCTACTAAATAAATCGCGTATATCCGCCAAGAGGGGTCGAAACATGGCCTAGGGACTCCGTACTACAATTTGCACTAGTTATCCCGCAATGTTTTCCAATTACTTCAGGGTCCCTTTAAAGGTAATGTGGAGTTAACATACTGCTGTTTTTTGTAGTGGCCTCTACACACTGAACCTTTTAATACTTAAAGGGACCCTGAAACCATTTTTTCAACTTTTTTTTTGAAATATTAGATGCTTACAGAACGTAGTCACCATGCTTAGATTAGGTACTTAGATAAGTACTTAGATTAGGGGGTAGCAAAGTACCTCAGCCAAAAATTACTGCTCTATGTCCATCAGATGGCTAGAAAACTCGCTCAAAATATTTTTATCTCTTAACTCGTCTTGACCTTCTTCAACGGCCCGAATTACGTCCCTGAGGCCATGTAGCGGCTGTTGGCCGGTTTTCCATCAGTTGCCGCACTGAACGCTTTTCGATGGCAACTTTGAAAATAGAGCCACAAGAACGAAGCAGAAACGGAACGCGTATCTGTTGCGACGAGCAAATCACGCAGTGCCGCGCCATGTTGGCGATAACTGTAGCTTTCGCAGTGCTTCCGGACGCGAAGGAAAGAGTGAGAGCGTTTATCGAAAGTGTTGCAGGGTCCCTTTAAGGTCGCCACAGGAGCACCCTTTCTGAAGCATCCCTGAAGGCACGCGCCCTATTAGAACCAATCAAAAGGGTCCTCAGCCCAAAAGATATCCTAGTGTGCTGCTTAGACCCTAATATTAGGGTATTCATTAACACAAGCACCCAAATAAGTGGGTACAAAAAGATGCGCCATCCTGGGTTGACAAATGGCACAGCAGCTGCGCCGCTACATATTGCACAATCTGACCCATGATTATGGTACGAAACATTTTTGCTATCCAAGCTCGCTTCTATGATACCCTTTATTAAAGCTCGACGTAAGCTGATATATTGGCTTGAACTATTTTGGCCCACCAAATATTCAAAGCTTTAATTTACGAAGTCCGATATCAACGCCACATCTCAGTTTAGAAATCGTAACATTACGGGTTGTTTGCGAAAAGTTTTGCAACAGAAATTAAAGCCGTCCCAGTCAATGGGAAAGCTGTCGGAAGAGCAGAGCAGTGATTCACCATAATGGGCTGTACCCCGGTCATCCGCTCACTGGTATCACGAAACACATTTTAAATTTACCGCCTTTCCAGTGCTCGAGCGCCCCCTGCCTGAAACTGCGCCAGCGGAAGGTCATTACTTTTTGTGCTTGTTTCAATTTCGTATGCTGAAGCTGTTTTGGGTCATTTCGAACGCGTTTTTTTTTTTCTTGTGCGGCTGAACCCTGGCTGCGGCATTTCGACCGCGGCATTTTTTTTCTTTCGGGGCCACTTTTTTTTTTGCTTAAAAAACCGACCCAACGAGCGTTCCTAACCAAATGAACGCGGGTGCTGCCGGTTAATTGCGTATATTTTGACTAAAACGTACATATAGCTTCATTTGCGCTAAGCTACGGGGAGATGTAGGACAAGCGCCAGCGATTTAGGAGTTTTTAGTGCGTATATTATATATGAATATATAAAACGCTTGGTCTTCGGAGCCTCTGGGGTACGCCGCGACGACAGCGCTACAACGGAACGCCCTGTTGCTCTACCCGGGCCCGGCGAGCGAGCTACGACGACAAGGCGAGCGCGTAAAGTGCTCTGCACTTGATCGGGATTAGAAGTTCATTTTTCTGTACTGGAGGACGCATTTATCTGCACGTTAGCATTCAAGTGATGCTACCAAATTAAACCACAGCATCCACCGCAATACCCCAGTCATGTTTCTCGGCGGTGACGTAGGTTGGCGGCAGCCTATCACACAATATTTTGCGACGTCACTGTGACGTCACAGTGAAGTTGACGGAAAGTGGCCGAGGATGCGCCATGGCTTCTTCTGTTTTCCTTAATATCTCGAATACTTGTTTGAAGTTTGCGGCAAAACTGGTACTGGTAATATCTAGACAATGCAATCTTTTAGTGGACCAACCTTTTACTCTCTCTTCAAGAGCTACTGACAAAACAATGCCCCCCTTGATAACGGCCCCCCCCAAACAGCGCGACGTGAGTGGCTGCCCGTCGTATCTCCGGCGGGTTTTGTTGAATTATGAGTTATACGTTATACAACTTATACGTCAGCGACACTTGTGCCCGAAGTCCGCATTATACTTTCCGTAAACCGCAAGCAATGAGACCACTGATTAAAATTAACAATGGCAAGCAACGCGTAAACTACCAACCCAAGCAGCAGAAATTGCCAATACCAAGCATGGCAAATCATCAGTGGCCAATGCGTCTGAGCTTGGCAATACCTCGGCCGCCATCATTGGCTGGCGCTTGGGAAAGGTGACAAGCCAACAATTGGCCAAGCTCTGGAAGGCCAATATTGGACAACGCTTGGCAAAGTATGTTGCCATGATATTGCCTATAGGTGGACCCCACACTATTTTCATGCACATTTTTGGCTTTGTGGCCGTTGCCTCGCGGCCCGATTTCTGCTTTATACATGCCATTGTACAGGAAATTATTTAACGAGTGCGCATTGTTTATTTATAGCGCACTCGTTAAATAATTTTTTGTACAATGACATGTATAAAACAGAAATTGGACCGTGAGACACAATAAACAAACTGCATCAACTTTGCGAAGCAATATGACGTGACTTGTCAAAAACCATTGAGCAAAACAACACGCCGAGTCTCTCTCTGTAGTGTTTTTATTATGCATATCAAATTTACAAGAAATCTGGCTTAGCAGTGGCAAGAATACGAACACAAACACGAAAGCAAGCACACACAATTGTCGAGGCAAAATTTTAAAAAGCGCTGCTCATGAAGCGCGAACCGATTGCGCTTCGTTTAACTACTTGAGATGCCTACAAAACAGAAGCATTCAGGTAAATGAAAACAGGACCATTATCCCCGGTAATTCTCCGACCAGCCAAGATCACGATATCTTGTTCAACAGCACTATTGTAGAATAGGCCAGCTTGGAAAGCTTGTTTCGGCTGCATCCGCCACTTGTCCACGGGAAACACCTTTACGTCGTAGCGTCTGTAATAAGTAAAAAAACAGTTCACTACAATGCTAAATGCACGCTGCTTACTAAATACAGCACTTTGCACCAGCCTTACCACATGTCCGTGTGAGAATATGTCCTTGCCTAAAGTTCTAGCTTGTTAACACTCGCTATGAAACATAAAACGTACTGCACTATTCATTTCTCAACACTGCGTTCTACAGTAGCAGTTACTTGGCTCGTTTTTGAGGAAACAGTCCGGAATTTCACCGAAAATGGGCTTCACTCTTGTTGCAGTCACGCAAGGTAATTAAAAAAGTCCAATACACAAAGCAACACGACAGCGGTTCCGCGAAATTTTGTTGTGGCTACTGTACCCCATAAACATTTAATCACGACTGAAATGTCGAGCCGTCAACGTTTTATTAGCGTAAGTTTTGTTCGCTAACAACGCGGGACCCAGAGACTACAACGCAACGCACTAACTACACAATGAGTTCGGAACGCACGAACGTTCAGGTTTTTTTTTTTTTTGCAAGGCATCTATGCCAACTTGTGACCTTTGAATTCGTTATATTTTGAGGAGTAACAAAACAAAGCCACAAAAAGTATTAAATTGGTACGGTGTTGCAGTCCGGTTTTAGTGGCTTCGAGATCTCCCTCGTCAGACGCGCCAGATGCGAACGGAACCGACGGAGAAGCCCAGAGGCAGTGTAATTGCTTTGTCGCTCGACAATATCTTTACTTTGCTCAAGAAAATAATGAAACGGAAGCTTCATTTATAGCTAGAGTTTAAGTAAGTCAGCTTAGAACATCCGCAACTCTTATACTGCACACGAGTCTTGCTTCAACGCATGCTGAACGTCGTGAACCTGCAGTGGGAGCACGGCCGCTTGTTCGGAAAACACAAAGCCGGAAAAAGGATAGCTAGAACTGCCGTCACACAAATGGAAGTACATGTATGTGACCGCTTTTTTCTTCGCAAGAACCAACAACGCTAAGCAGCACTCACGGGCGCCAGTTGTTATAAACGACAGCTGAAGTTTTGGCGGGAACGAGCGCGAGTTCTCCCGCACCGCGAAAATAAAATGGTGACTTACGTTTACAGCGGCGGCCACAGCAGGCAAACGATGTTATTCCACCAGTCAGGTATACTTCACAGAGCCACCGACACCAAAACGCACCTCACAGACACGTACAGGAGTACTACAGCAGTTTCAATGCCACAAAAGAGACGGAGCCGTCGGTGCAACGCGTCCGTCCACTGGCCCCGCCGCGGGTTCAAAGATCGCGCAAAGGCACAACGCTGAAGTAGTTCGACGGTCACCGTTGCGTTAGGACACACAGATGACCCATTCCTACTGAACGTGTAACACTGTCTCACGCTTTTTTGAATACGCTGCACTTTAGTTTAAGTACGCTTTGTTTCATGGCCCGGTGCTGTGTCTCTTTAGGTACTACTATTTTTTGCTGCGTTGTGGCCTCTTCACCCGCTCTAACCGTTGCCGTTACGGGCTCAGCAAGCTCAAGGCCAAAATGCGCTTTTATCCGTCAGCTGAAGATCGGCTTCCGATGAGTCTTCCGTGTGACGTTACTTCCGGTCGCCGTTTGCTTGGCGCTCACTGAATCTTTCAGCCAAGTTACCGATGAGTGGCCGACGGCTCGGAAGGCAATGGGGACCCATGGGGTTTCCAATTATTGGCAATCGGCCTTGGCTGCTTGGGAAGTTGTTCCCACCCTTCTAAATAAAGTGGGCCGCCACCTCATGGACCTTAGTAATACAAGATTATAGAAGAAATATAAAACACTATTTATGAAAAGTTATATAATATTCTCACCATGCTCAAACTTGCCTTTTTTTCACGATGCTTCACTTTTGCGCAAAATATCTATTTTTTGCTTGTTTGCAAGTACCATGCTAACATTCTATGTTCTGATTTATTAAGGGATGTATGCTTTTTTAGGGACTTTGTTTTTTTACGTACATGTGCCATTCTGAATTAGTATTTTGGTGTACAATAAAGATCTGTGCTGCGTAAATTTTTATCTGCTTTTCATGTAAATGCATAGCCATGCAAGACTGCTGTTGGGGGAAAAGCCCCTGTCAGGCATCTAGCCTTTTGCTTTTCCCCCGGTCTTTCCGTCATCTCGCCGTGTATGCGGAAAGAAAAAATAAACTTCAACTTCGAATAGTGATATTTGAGCCGTATTTTTTTTCTCGAAAAGAGCCAATTCCACCTCGAGCGAATTTGAGGAACAAACGTGAGAGTGTGTTACCGTCGCTAAATGCAACGCTGTCAAAGCTGTTTTGACATGTTTTACTTGTTAGCTAGGGTAATTCTGTGTACACAAGTAATTTAAAAATATGGGTAAATTTGAGCATTATTAGGATAACAAACTCGGATTTGGCTCGTACTGAATTGAAACACTGAGGTTGAAATGGCATGCTTATGAAAACTTTATTGCAATTGATTTCAAGAACGGTACGATGGAGTTTTAGCGGAAAAGGCATTAAACATACGCAACAGCCTTCACGAACAGTAAAATTATAGATCGTCTTGTCAGCGTCTTGGCCGTCCTCCTGGCAGCATTAGCAACTCTTTCCGAATTCTTCGGTTGGATAGTTTCGTTTTGCGTGCCGGAAGACATTCACGAAGTAACCAAGCTATTCATTGGCTTGCCATAATTTTCCAAAACTGTTCACATGAAGGCTGCATACATCATCTTCTTCACCTTAATAAAGGGGCTCGTACACGCAGAGGGGGGATTGGCCATGGCTTGGAGTGTGTGGTTATATATATATATATATATATATATATGGAGGAAGCCACCCGGTAACTGTCTATCTTAGGATGACCCCTCAACCGGGAGGAGAATGATGAGAGGATAGGAAGGGAAGGTGGTGAGAGAGAAGTAAAGGAAAGTGTATTTATAGAGGAATGAGGAGGGGGGTTGAGAGGGGGAGGGGATTAGAGGATGAGGGGGAAGGGATTAGAGGATGGTATGAAGGGGCGTTTCCGTCAGGAAGGTGATGAGGGACCGGAGTGCCTTCTCTTGTACTGAAGGGTGGGCCTTGGGAAATACGAGATCCGTGGGCGTGGTGTGAGACAGGCGTAATGAGACGAACGTTGCAAAGAGTTTGGAGCGTGGACCAGAGTATTGTGGGCATTCTAGTAGGAGATGCTGGAGCGTCTCTTCAGTTGTGCAATTGCGACAGCTAGCCTTGTCTGCGATGTCCAGCCTGTGGAGTCGGGAGGCGGATCGATGGGAGCCAACTCGGAGACGAAGGAGGAGGCCGATTTCAAGGCGGGATAGGCCCTTGTATGGTAGGGGATGGAAATAGAGGCCTGATGCGATGCGAGTGTCGGGGTGTAGGGAGCAGAGTTCTCTACGAATGATGAGACGGGCCTCGTCTTTTCGGGCTACGTCAGTGCATGGGGTCGTGGGGGTATTGTGTCCTTCTTTGGCCAGAGTATCGGCCGCCTCGTTGCAAGGGATGCCGATGTGGGAAGGAACCCACTGGAAGGCGATGAGTTGCCCATGGTGTTTACTTAGGAGGAGGGCCTCAATAAAGCCCTCCTCCTCCGAGATGTACGCGACCCTTTTTTGCGCACAGTGTGTCAGTTTCGTTTGGGTGCAGCACTTCCCGAATTGGTTGTTTCCTGTTGTGTTTATGGCGGTGGAATCCATGGCTACCTACGTGAAGTTGTTGATGCCACAAGGTTTCTTTGTGCCCGCTTCACCTTGGAATATTTATCTCATGTGCCGAGAAAGAAATTGTATAAGGATCTAGTGGATACGGTTTTGCCGATCCCACTGTACAGGTCCCTATACCGTGTGGGGCCGGGACAAGATGTTCTTCGGCGTGTAAAAAGAATGCCAGCTCCTGGCTATGTTAAATCTTTTTTCTTTACATTGCATGTCGGTGTACTACCTGCAAAAAGCTGGATGATTGAGAAAGGTTTATTTGTGCCTTGGGGTCCTGATTGCTTCCCATGCAAAAAACCAGAGACCATCGAACACGTATTCATAGATTGTTGGGACGGGGTCTTCCTATGGGACGTGTTACAGCGTACCTTAAAGAAAGATTTCCCTTTGGATAGTCATGCAATTCGGTTTTTAGCCATAGAAAATGAAGGGGATGTTCCACAAGACTTCATAATGTTACTGGCCCTACATGGTATATGGAAGGCTCGCATGGCCCGTCGGTATAATGATGTCGATGCGAGGCCAGGGAGGGAATGCTTTTGTGAAAATGTCCGCTACATAGTAGAGATGTTGAAAGCCGAGCCTAGTCCACCCGAGTGGCTGACTGTGCTGGAGAGTTTGGCGAGGCTACCGCCTTTTTAAACCTGACACACTAGCAAGGTATGTGCTAGTGTTTTTTCACGTGGTGTAATTTTGTTGATGATTTGCAGGTATGTATTGACACAAACCAGGCAATAAAACAAAAAGTCGGCGTTATTGTCGGCGTTCACCCCTCCCCCATTCTCCTCGCCGCGTGAGCTGCGCTCTCCGCCGCTCACCCCCTCTCCTCTCCGATAGCGAACAATCTCTCGCGAGGGGCATTGGATTGGATTCGAATGGCTTGGCTTGGCTTGAATTGGATTTGGGTTGGATTGGATTAAAATGGATTGTGTTGGATTGTGTTGCGTCATAGTCGCGGCAGACGCACTGGCGCCGGCGCGTCCCCTCACCGTTATGCGCGCTATAAAACGCGGTGCCTGCGCCGCTCCGCTCCATCGTTCCAGAGCCATTCCTCCGCTGTCCAACGCTGCAACGTGAACCCCCTATGCGTCGCATCTACACAGGGGTTCCCGCGAGGGGAGGTGGGAGATTTTTATTTACTTTGGCCGGGTGGCTGAATCGAGTTACAGACAGACAGACGGATAGACAGACATACACAGACCAAAATTTCTGGGTTTAAGTAACCCAAGAAAGACTATCGTCTTTAATAAATGTAGGAGAGCCACAGCATCACCGAGTTTATGGCTTCCACCACCAATTGTAGAGTCTACCTGTTGTAGAGCGCCGATCAGGCGAGAAAAACGGCACCAGACATCTTGCCCCAACCGGTGCCCGATTTTGTTTCCCTGCGCGGGGTAGGACTGCTCATGCAAGCACCCGCAGCAGATGATGATTATGATGATGAGGATGACGCTGATGACGACGACGATGAAGCGTAGGCGATGTTGATAATGGGCACTGCTGCGGTGATGATGATGATGCAGCTACACTGAAAGGGACACTGAAATGAATTTGTCAAGCTCCCGTTTTTGCTTGCACTGTGTAGACTGGCTCAAATTAGCACACTTTTCATCGTTTATCCGGTTGACAATTCGGTAATTATTTTACAAAGCGCGAAAGAAAAACTACCATGCGCGGTTTTGCGGCGGCCGCACAAACTAAGCTGTGACGTTGGGAGGAGGGGGCGCCGTGATTGGACGATGCCCGAGGTTAGCAATCAAACAAGTTTCGGTTTCGGTTTCGTTCTGTAAAACATGTTTGACATTCGATGGCGTCGTTGGATGGGCATTCTCAATATCCCAGTTATCGTAGTACCACGCTTCTGTCATGTTGGCGGCTGTAAAATGCATAATATAAGCCTCCCAGGACGGCTTGGAATCGTAGCATTCACTATCTGAGGCCTACGCAGTGCATGAACGCCCTCCGCGTCCCAGCAGACGCTCAAATGCATGCGCTTTTCCCCCATATTTGGAGCTTGCCTCGCTCATGCCTGTATCGTAAAAAGCGAGTTCGCACCAGGCCAAGGGTCTGTTGATTCTGGCCTGTGCCCACTGCCCGCAAGCAGTCGGTGCTTATGGCAACAGCACGCCAACGAGAACTCGCTAGCGCGGCAGTGCCAGCCTGCGTGAGTTCTGTGGACTAGTTCGTGGAGCAATGAACGTTGCGGCCCAAAAAAAGGTGAACTCAGTATAGAAAACATCGGCGAAAAACAAAAAAGTTAACTCATAAAAAAAAAGCCTCTACCCGCGGCGATTCGAACTTGTGACTGGCAAAACTATTGCGATGACATACCTAGCACCCCAAACGACTAGGCCGCAGGCGGCCGCCGGCGGCGATGGAAAATATAAGGTATATAATGTATAACCAGTTTACACTTTTATTTAGTTTTAGTATTTCAAGCAGCTTAGGTGACTATTTGTTGTATTGCGCTCGTACAGTAAGCGTCCCCCGAGTTTCCACAATGGCTCACGTCTAGCAATTGCATTTCGTAGACGGGAAAGCGTTCGCAGATGCGTAGTCGTGCTGCTGACCGCTCTGCTTGTTCCCCCAGCGCAAAAACGTGCTTCCCGCACCCTTGTTTTACGCTGTACGGTAAAAATATCAGTTGATTTTATTTCCTTAGTACCTATATTGACTTCGCTCACTCTTCTCCCCCTTCAAGAGGCCTTATATTTTCCTACTGGCGTACCAGGCAGCGAAGCGTCGCATGTGCGCTTGTGCAGCGCTTGTGTGAAGCGACCTTGACTTGGAGCTAGATACAGTGTACAAACTAACGAAGTAAATAAAGGCGCATTCTTCCATTCCCAAACGTGTTGTGGCTATAGTTTCAACTGATCGAGCGAATTGGCATGACCCGTCGGCGGCCGGCGGACTAAACGCTGGACCGACTGACTCGGTCGCGAAAGGTCGGCGAGCCGTGCAGTAGCGCAGCCAATTGCCAGCTCCTCTCCTGCTGACGTCACACGAAAACGCCACAGAAAATGGGCGAGCCTAAAGAGAGGAGGACAGCATTTTCGAATTGATTTTTCTACTAAATAAATTCGCGCAAACGCGCTGCAGAGTGGTCGAAACAGGGCCCAGGGACTCCGGACTACAGTTTGCGCTCGTAATCCCGCATTGTTTACAAATCACTTCAGTGTCCCTTAAAAAGGGGCCAAGCACATGTGCGGAAAGCAACGCGTTTCCGGAGGGGTTTTTTCCTTCCTTGAAACCCATGCCGCAGGGGCCAGGAACGCGCATGAACGGCACAGGGCCGGTTTTGGGAGGAGTAAAATGAGCCCGCAAACGCGTCGCTCTCCGTACATGTGTTTGAGCCTTCCCTTCAAAAGCTAACTTAGGCTTTGAATTGACCGGTTTCCTGCCTCGTCGTGCGTTTCTAGTTGGCGATGATTTCTTGCAGCCACAGACTACGAATAACAATGGTAAATATGAAGTCCTTACCGCCTGTTGTGTTCCTTCCTTTTTTGTCCCGTTTCCCAGCTTGCACAAGCAACGCCGACTGCCGCTACCTGGGTGTGGACAGTTCCTGCGGAAAAGGCACATGCGACTGCACGAAGGGCCGAGAGATCGTCCACGATCGGTGCACGTACCCAAGTAATGCAGTGTACTTAAATCCCACAAGCTCAATAAGAAATTGCCAGGCGTGCAGTGCTAAAACGCACAAGAAAAGACTCTGGCAGTAGATGAAGCGGTGCCTAATATGCATCGGTTCATGAGGTTTCGTGGTTAAGCACAGTAAGCGCTCATCGGAATCTAATTGCTATATTGGAAGCTTTTTACGTACTGTTAACGGGGCAGGTATAGCAAAAAGTCGGCGCTTTTAGCGAAATACAACTTCTGTTGAAATCAGTTTTCCGTAACGAGGGCTTCAGTAAAACGATATTTGATGCTTAATTGCCTATTAGTATCACTCCCAACAGCCAGACAACATACAGCAGCTACCCGTGGTTTTTACTGTGCGCTTCGTGCATCGCTGATTATTGCCGTAGGAGAACATTAAGGGCCACCGGCTCGGAACCGTCGTACTTAGAGCGCAATTCGCTTTCCAAATGGGCTTTTCAAACAGTAATCAGCTCAATCTAGGTTCTAATACTTGTCTATGTTTGGGGTGCCAGCCGTACGGGGTTTCCCCGCCATTCTTCACGAAAAAACCTTGCGCCGCGATACGTTTTCGCCATTGCGCCACTGCTTTTTGGCGGCAACGCAACGAACTTTGAACCGCGAAAGCACGCGAAAAGGATAGCAGTTTCTTTCCCTTGCTAATACCCTGCTTCGAGTGACCGTTCTACATTCATTGCTTCTAACAAGCACTCAGTGGCTAAGGCGTTGCGCTGCTGAGCACGAGGTCCCGGGTTCGATTCCCGGCCGCGGCGGCCGCTTTTCTAATGGAGGCGAAAAGCAAAAACGCCCGTGTGTACGATATTCCGGCGCACGATAAAGATCCCCAGGTGGTCAAAATTAATCCGGAGCCCTCCACTACGGCGCGCCTTATCGCCTGCGTTGCGTCGGCGCGTTAAACCCCACAATCAATCAAATCTAACAAGCACATTACAATGGTTGCCCTTTCTTTACAACTGCCAACTTCTTTAAGGGGCCATGCAGACAAAAAAATTTGGTTCCTTCGAAAGATTGCCTCGTTATAGTCATACTCAAATCCCTTTTGACGTAAAATTTGCTCAAATAGGCCAAATAATTAGGAAAAAATGGAATGGCCACGCCAACCATTAGCTCATTTCCCGCAGCGGAACCTGTGATGTCATATGTGGCAGCTCTGCGATTGGTTGAGGCCGCCAAAAGCAAACCCAAATTAGGGAGGGCTTACAAGCTCGCCGAACGAGTTTTTTGTGCATAAATTAAGGGCACAATCTTTTTGCATCGAGGAATGGTGATGTAAACAGTGGAAGTCACCAATGAGAAGTACCGATGCGTACTGCTGTTGGTACGGCGAGTAGTGTGGTTGTTTTAGCTGCATAGCACTGCAGCGCTTTGGGGTTGTCTCAGACGACACTGCCCGAATGGGGTAAGCGACGGTGTCTTGCATGACCATATTTGTCGAGTGAACACCGTGTTTCAGGGTACGATTATTTCCTACCTCACAAGAATAAGTCAGGTAGAAATATGGTCAAAAACAAAGCAAAGGCCTAAAAAGGCCCTTCCGCGGTACGGTGGAGCAATCTAGGTTGACTAGCGGTAACTAAGGCTCTGCAATCGGCGGCAGAGCGATTCTTGTGATGTCATCGCACGTCGCGAAAACACAAGATTTGGTGGGAGAATCAAAATTTTAACTTTACTGGTGAATAAAGCATCGTTTGCTTCCGGACAGGCACTGGGGGCACTATCAAACAGGAAATCTTTCGAATAAAGTAAACTTGTAATTTGTCTGCATGACCCCTTTAACCTCATTCGAATAAAGGAGCTGGCATAGGAAATATCGTTTTAGCGTTATCTGCATTCTTGTAGTTACCCTCGTGCCAGTGTGCTGTTAGCACTCGGCAGGGCTCCGGGGTTGAGAGTAGGCTCAGCCGGCCCCCGCCGCTTCTTGCTCTACCCGCTGGTGTGTATTCTCCGGGTAGTGTAAAAATCCCCGGTTGCTTCATTTCATTTCATTTATTAGTTCCTTAAGGGCCCCGAAGGCATTACATAAGGGGGGGCAAATACATATAGGGAAGACAAACAAAAAAGAACCGTCTGCTTGTTCACAGACGGCAACCCCTGCCGTCTGTGAACAAGCAGACGGCAGGGGTCGAACAACGCCTTATTGCCGATAACGAGGGGCTGGGCGAGTGACGTCACCCTCACGTTGGAGCGACAGCTTGTGCTCGTTATCGCGGCAGTGTCAACCCGGTTACAGTTACAGTCCGTTCCTGTGAATACCCCACTGCCGATACCGTTCCTGTGAATACCCCACTGCCGAGAATGGTTAGGGACATTGGGCTTCGCCTAGCTCCTGCCAGGAATGCATCATTGAGGGTTTTTTTTCGTGAGAGGCAATGGCATTTATTCCTGCTTTTCTGAAGCATCACGTACGCCAATTGTAATCCAGTTCTCCATAAAACATAATGATGTGCACTTTTAGATGCAAACCATCTCTTGCTCGGGGCTATGGCCGTCCATCGGCGTCCGTCCGCACCCCTCCTTCTCTCCACGCCAGCTGTGCGATAGCGCGCGCGCTGCTCCTCCTCTCCCCCTCTCCCGACCAGCTGTGCGATAACGCCGCTCTCCTCCTCTCCGCGCTCCGCTCCCTCAGTTGCTGCTTGTCCGATGAACTGAATGGACGCAAACAATTCTGTCAGTGAACTGGAGAAAGTGAAGCCGCTTCGAAACGCCAGCGTCGCCAAGCGGATCCGGATGTCGCTCGTCAACGCGACCGCGCCGCGTAAGGGGCCGAGCGCGCGACGGGGAGGGGGGGGGGGGGGGGAGATGGTGTAATTTTTTTTCTCTTCTGTTATCCGGGGGTGGTGGACGTACACGACCAAGATTTTACTCGGGACCGAAGAGTTAATCCAAACAGAAAGGTTAGTGTACCTGTCAACGATACTGAATCGACGAGCATTTAAAAAGAAGTATTTTACCCAAACGGTTCAACAGAGCGTTCCCCAACACAGGTATGCAAAAGTGAGCGCACACAGTGGTTTACTTATATGCGGCGACAAAATCAGACGCCTTCCTACCTGGGAAGAGGTAGAGCCAGCGAAGCTACTCTATGGTGGAATTTAATGTGTTTGTGTTCAGCTATATGGGGTATTTGTTAGGTTCAATTGAGACAGTGGCGCGATCTCCTCGTCACAAACTAAGGACACATACGATTGGTGGGTAGAGACAATGACGCTTTACAGCGCGGCCCCGCCTATCAAGGCGCAGGCTCTCGTGCGAGGCGCAGGGGGCCGCCGAAGAACGAGCAGTATTCGCCGCGAGATCGACATGTAGGTGGCGAGAGCGTCGCGCTGCTAGTGTGGATGCTCCGCTGAGCGACCCGGGAGAATTAACACTGTGGGCGCGCTTGGTGCCCTTCTCGCGCCGTATGTGCGCACGGAAGGCGCATACAAGTGTGGTATTGTCCCGAGGAGACGAAGAAGGGCGCAGTAGGGTATGCGCCGCTGTGGACCCGATGAAGAACGACGAAGAAGAGCTGTGTGGGGGCCTAACCATGGAGGATGACGACGCGATCTATTTACAGTACGAGATGACCTATTTGCATTATTTACAAGGCAGCTGTTGCAGAGCGTTCGCCCAGACTACGCGCCCCACACACAGCTCTTCTTCGTCGTTCTTCATCGGGTCCACAGCGGCACATACCCTACTGCGCCTTTCTTCGTCTCCTCGGGACATAGCCCCCGCGTCGAAGGCGACCGTCCCGGTCGAGATCATAAGAAATGTTCTGATGCGGTGAGGATGCGAACGAGAGGAGAAGAGAGGGGAAATGTTCTGACCGCCACGGATTACGATGGTTCGATGAGCTGCGGCCCCTAAACAGCGTTTCCCGCCGATTGAGCGAAGCAGCTGCCAAAGCCCTTGGAGCTCCCGCCGGAGAACTGGGCAGGGGGTCGGCGTCGTCGTATCGTTGGGTCGCGGCTGGTCACGGCGGGTCATTGGCTGGGGAAACGGTGCTGGGAATGGTCATGTTCATGTCTCACGGGGCTGGGGCAGGCCGACGGGATCCAAGAGGCTTGTCGGGAGACGAGAGCGGGCGAGGCTGAGACCGCGATGGGGGATCGAGACCCGGCCGCTCCCCCAAAATGTTACGTGGCGGCAGAAGGAATGAGCATGCGGTATATTTACAGTACGAGATGACCTATTTACATTATTTACAAAGCAGCTGTTGCAAGCGTTCGCCCAGGCTGCATGCCCCACACACAGCTCTTCTTCGTCGTTCTTCATCGGGTCCACAGCGGCACATACCCTACTGCGCCCTTCTTTGTCTCCTCGTGACAGTATGTTGTAGTTCGGTTCCTAAACGTTCAAGGAATAGCATGGAAGCGGCAAGAAGTTATCATTATCACGCCAAAAAAGCGGCGACCCATCGGGAATCTAAGAACGGCCGCAATAGTGACAATGAACTTGTACGCCGTGGCTCGTAGCCAGGTCGATATTTCCAGACTATGGCTTTGAGCCTTCAATAAAACCATAAATAGAAACAAATCAGGAAGCCTCGACCTCTGGAATTCAGTTTACAACAACAGTTTCCATCGCTTTCACTGGTAGCACGACGCATTCTTGCATTTGTGGAATGCCCTGAAATGATAACACCACTTAACTGCCCCGGCATTTTTACTAAAAGCTTACAATATTTCTTGTGTGTTCTAAAGGCAACATAAAATTACTGAATTTTAACCAGTGCAGAGATATAAATGCAACCATTCTAACAGGTATTTTGCACGCAGCTTTAGTAAAAGGAAATTTTGGCGACTTGAAGGCAGGTTTGATGAATAATGGGGATGGTTCACTTATATAAGGCTTTCGTCGCAAGTGAACTTGCCAATTAAATTGCTAACGAGCGCAGTACAAGCAACATCTCATCTTTAGCTAGACTTGCGAAGTGACAAGCAGGTTTACAGTGTGTAAACAGAGCTTCTGGGAACTCACAGTGAACACAGATTTTCTGTTACAGGTGCACTGTTGAACATTTGCGTTCCTTTTAAAATCTAACAGTTGGCTAGAAGCGCGAGATGTGCCTGCATTCTTGTGTAATGCCGCTTACGAACCATAAAGATGGCAAATGAAGTTGTCCTGTTGCAGATGTAGTAAAACGTCCCTTTTTATTTCTCGTTACAAAACAGCGCAACGGGTTACCGTCCGTTGTAAACTGAACCTCGCTTTTGTCTTGGCATTTAATTCTTGAGCATTGGCTAAAAAAGGCACGGGTAAAATTATTTTTTCTCTGCGGATTTCGTTTTTTTTTTCGGGCGGGGGGGGGGGGGGGGTTTGCCAACGTTCCAAGCGCAGCGAGAAGAGAACGCATGCAACGCGAAAAGCCAAACATTGATTATCAGTATTACTTGCAAAGAATGTACTCTAGGCGTCGTGTTCCGTAGCGGTGACAGAGCAGCTACTTCAACGAGTAGACGCCAGTATTTTCAAAATTAATGAACCCCCCCTTTTGCCCCGAGATCGTTGTCGCGGATCGCGACGTAAGAAAGGAGCCCCGACAGCCGGTCGCCCGTTCGATGGGCTCGTCCCTCAGAACTGCCCGAGCGCCAGGCGCGAGCTAGGCCCGTGCCCCCGTTCCTGTGCAGCGGCCTCTTCATTGCCATCATCATCTTCGTTTCTCAACACCCTCCCCCGCCGCCAATTCTGATGACCTTGGCGGGTTAGCCTCAAGAATATAGAGGCGCTGAAGTCGACGTCTGATTTCTTGTCCGGATGAGACGCTGAGACAACACGACCGTACGACCCCGTCGCGGCCCTGAAAGGTTTGAAATGCATAGCATTTTAGTAACTCACAATGTCACGCGGCGTTGGCGTGCCTTGTAGTAGTCCGCAGGCGCGCCTTGTCGTAGTCCGCACCAGGCCACTACACTATAAAAGAAATAGGTTTCCGGCGCCCGGTTTCGAACCCATGACGCCGCGGGCGGAACGCAAGATGCCCGGCGCACTACCGACTGAGCCACGAAACCGACACAGATTTCGATGCTCCGAACGCGCCTTATATCCTTCACTCATTTCTGGTTTGTTTCGAAAGCGCCACAAGTTGTCCCGCGCCTCCGAAAGATGGCGACACGGGTCCCGCGATCAAGAGATACGACTTGCCGGCGCACCCCCTCGGAAATGCTGTGCATTTGATCGTGCCCCTCGCGAGGGGGATGTCTTTTTCAACACTCGGCCTAGTTGCCACAGCATTGGGGACGAGGTGTCGTCCTGGATGACCACAACGTTGCCGGTCTGCACCTCAGGTCCGGATGATGATGCAGCTTCGTGTGCAGAACGCAAGAGAAGCAGGTATTCTCGGCGCCAACGGCGCCACAGGTGCGCCATGATTGCCCGTCGATGTCGTGCTCGGCGTTGTATCTCTCCGCTGGCAGACGCCGGCTCGTGCAGTCCCAGCCTTTGTGGCAAAGAGGTTGTGCGCCTGCCAATTAGAAAGTGAGCCGGGATCAGAGGAGAGAGTTCTTCAGCATCTCCTGCTAACGGCGTCTACGGACGCCTGTTGACGGCCGCCTCTACTTCGCAGAGAACCGTCTCAATCTCTTCCGGGGAACTTCGACTACGTCCAAGAGCCCTCCGGAGCGTTTCGTTTGTGATCCTTATGAGCCGTTCCCACCATCCGCCCTACCACGGTTCCCTTTCGACGCTAAACCTCCACTGAATACGGCGGCCGCTGCAGAAGTCGAGGACCACGGCCTCAGCCATGGTGTGGAGAGACCTGGCGCAATGGTGGAGTGTAAGGGTGTTGTCAGAGTATATCGTTGTTGGAACTCCACGCCGGGATATAAAGCGTCTCAGAGCCAGCAGAAACCTTGATGCTGTCATACCAGTTGGGAGCTCCAGGTGAATAGCCCGTGTGACGGCGCAAGAGAACACGACGACGTCAGCTTTCTCATATTCCGGATGTGACGACTGGCAGTATAAGGGTCCGCAGAAGTAAGTGCCAACCACGGAAAAGGGGTCAGCTTCGGTAATCCGATCTCGGGGCAGAGGGGCGACAGGCGCTGTTTCGGCCTTGCGCCTACGTCGGCGGCATGGCAGGCAAGCATGTAGAACACTTTTCACAACCTGACGGCCCTTCAATATCCAAAAGTTCTCCCGAAGTTCAGCGAGTGTTAGATCTACACCGGAGTGGATCAACCGCTCCTGCGTGGCTGCTATTACGAGACGCGTGAAGTCTCCTCTGTTCGGCAAAACGACTGGATGACGGACCTTCATCGAAGACTGCAGTTCTTGCAGGAGGCCCTTGGCGCGGATAAGCACATCGTCGATGAATGGGCGAAGCAGCGATAGGCGGGTCGTCGCCCTGCTTGGTTGGTTACTTGCCAACGCCTTATAACTCTTCAGAAAAGGCTTCTCTCTGAACATGGTGAATCCAATATTTCTCTGCTTGAGCCAAATCTTCAGTCATCAGCGGCCCGGTTGTCGACTGTCTCCCTGTAGTCGCGTTGTTGATGAAGCGGCGAACCCAGACAGTTACCCAGAGCAATCGGGAGTATTTGCTGTACCGGTTAATTTGAAGCAAAGGCTCAGGATGCACGCTGCCGATTGCACACGCAGCGTTTGGAACGGCTTGCCCCTCGTCGCTCTCGCCTAAGATTTCGAAATATTCCACTGGCCATGACTCTTCTGGCAAAGCAAGCCACGGCGGCCCGCACCACCAAAGTTGAGAATTTTTGAGAGTGAATGCTGGTAAACCGCGTGTGAGAAAGTCAGCAGGGTTGTCTGCTTCGGCAGTGTTTGTTTGTTTGTTTCTTTTGTTTATTAGGCAGAATACAAGTACACCGTGCAAAGTAGAATTTTTTCCAATCTTCTGCTGAGGCAAACGGGGCAAAAGGCGTTTGAGCCCATTTGATCGAGCCCGATCGGGCCGCCTGACGAGGCCCCGTCGCTGATGTAGCACAACGGCAGCAGCACTAGCGACGCACATTCAACCACCAGTCAATGAAATTACAAAACATGCAACAAACCAAATGACATCATAGGCAAACTCTCTCAACACAATTGTTGGCTATATAAAACAATGACAAATCACAAAGAACGTATAATGATAACAGGCATATGCTACGCAAAAGATACGAGTAGAAAAAGTTTAGGAAGAGGAAGTTTTACCCGAACAATACCAAAGCAAACTTTTTTTAACGCAACATAATTTTATCGGTATACCTAAAACAATATTCAAGAAAACCTTCTCATGACGGCACAGAATACGGCATATAAAGCTTTCGCACGCGAGTCCCGACATTCATTTTTGTCCAAAAAAAAATTATCATTTTTTTCGAGGTAAATGTACCAAATGTTTTTCGAGGTAAATATTGCCAAGGCTGACCCTCCGTCAGCCGCTGTACCTCTTCAACGCGGTTTCAGATGAATTGTGGCCATCGACTAGGTGCTGCGGAAATCCAAGAGAGAGCAATCTGGGCGTCCGTCCAGAAGTACAGTTTCGCGATGGCCCAACACGGAACCTGCCTCAGATAGTTACACAGCCGCGCTGCGACGAGACATGCCGCCAACTCAAGCTGTGGAAGGGTCATGGTCTTGATGGGTGCTATGCAGCTCTTGCTCATGAGGAGGTTCGTTTCATACGAATTACCGTGATCTGAGCGGTGGCGAACGTATACAGCTGCTTCATATGCTCTGAGTCTAGCATCAGCGAAAAAATGCAACTCATGGCATCCCTGCAGTCACCGTTCCTGATGCACACCTGTCGTGGCAGTCGGATTCCCTATATATCAGGGATCTCGCTGTTGCAGGAATTCAAGGCAGTAAGTTGCGCCGGCTGCAAGAGTACATCCCAAGGGTGGTTAAGCTTCCACAAATCTTGGAAAATCAGCTTGGCACGCACTAATAATGGGGTCAAAAAGCCGAGGTGATCGTAAAGTCTGGCAAGTGACTGCAACATTGTTCTCTTCGTTGCCGGCTTCGTCGAAATGAAGGCCGCAATCTTGTTGGTGCTCACCAGTATTGTGTCGTCCGATCTGTCTCATGGGAGCCCAGGGACCTTCATTCTATTCGGATCACCCCTTCGGTCTCGAAGGCATCTCCATAGGCAACAAACTCGTCTCGCAAAGATGATGCGTTGGATGCTCACTTGCGTAATTCCATGCCTGCATCGGCGATGATGGTTTTCGCATCCGTGTAGATTTTGCGCGCTGCTGCCTCGTTGTCAGCACCGACGACCAAATCATCCACATAGCAAGAACAAAGAAGGCTTGCCCCCGTGTCCGGAAACCGCTATTTGAGCGACAGCAGATGATGACGCAGGGTGTCTGCCAATAGGAACGTGCTCAACGGGCCCATCCTCAGTTGGAAGGCGCTCAATCTACAGGAACCGTAGGGCGCATCTGTCTTCTTCCCGTATCACCAGTTGCAAGTATGTCTTCTTTATGTCGCCTACTAGCGCCACGCGCTGACCTCGAAAATCCAGAAGTAGTCGTAGAAGGTTGGCATCCAACTTGGGTCCCTTTCGGAGCACGTTATTTAGCGAAGGATGTCCCGTTGCGTGCGACGAGGCGTCGAAGACGACGCGAAGTTTAGTAGTGAATGCATCTTGTCGGACCACTCCATGATGCGGCACGATATATGTATTCGGCGTCCGGCGTGTTTCATGAGTGGGTACTCGCTCGGAATGACGCTCGTTGAAATAATCACGTATTGTCTTGTAATACTGTGACAACAACTCCGGTCGGCTGCGAAAACGCCGGAGCTGCATGCGCAATCGCTGCTTCGCAAGTGCATAGTTGTCTTGGTGGGCCTCCACTCCGGGCTCTTGAATCAGGAGTGGGACTTCGTAGCGCCCGTCCTGATCGCGGATTTCCCGTTCAGTCGCCTCAGCGTCTAGCCCAAGACCTTCTGGCGTTTCCTGGATGTCAATGGCTTCTAAGCGCCACAGATCTGACGGGCCCATTTCGTCGGAGTGTCTTTCCGATGAATCTGCGAGAGCGATGAACATTGCGCAGGTTGGTTCGGATGCGCCATGGCTGCCGTTGTCAAGGTCGGCTACCTGTAAAGTCCACCGGAAGATTGTTTCGGCTGCCGTGAGTTGAGGGGTAAGGCGTGATATTCTTCCAGACACCTTCCAGTACGAGTCCGATCCAATGAGGAGGCTGACTCGATCCTCCATGTGGGTGTCTGCCAGCCGAACGTCTGCAGCGGTCAGGTTGCGTCCTGCCATCGTACTCAGGACTTCCGCGTTTACAGGTGGACTTATCACCGCGCAAATTTCGGGGACCTCCAAAACCTCAATTGTGATGCGTCCGTCGTGCTGAATCTTCAGATTGCAACGCGATTGCAACGCGATTGCATCGCACGGATTACCTCGGACAGGAGTCTCCGAAAGTAACGAGCGACAAGTCCTCGACACCCCGAACTGGGCAACGCAATGTACGTGAGGAGTCACGTCGAATAAACGTGCGCTGACTGACGGAATCCAACAGTATGCGGACCAGCAGCTTCTGGCTGGCTCTAATCACCCACGCCCTCCCGGTTT
This sequence comes from Haemaphysalis longicornis, assembly GCF_048455015.1. Classification (NCBI taxonomy): domain Eukaryota; kingdom Metazoa; phylum Arthropoda; class Arachnida; order Ixodida; family Ixodidae; genus Haemaphysalis; species Haemaphysalis longicornis. Next base: position 48,171,104 of record NW_027526385.1, on the reverse strand, counting down.
GCAGGTAGATCCGCGCCGCGCTGCAGTTCCAGACGATGCGGACGTGACGCTAGGAGTTGCCTGTACGTCGTTCCGCGCGCTGACTTGACCAGCTCCGGCCTTTGGAACTCGTCTATTCGCAACTGTCTGCGGCGGGTGTTCTATGTCGCAGGGAACTGACAGATGCCCTTGGAAGCAACGGACGGAAACCAACGACCTCGACACTCTGCAGCACCGGGAAAAGTGACCCTTCGAGCCGCAACGGAAGCAGCGTCCACCGGTTTGTAACTTGCGGCGCTTTTCTTGAGGCGACATCTGTACCGTGCACTCCGCTATACGGTGTTCTGCTGAACATAGAGGGCACTGCCGCTGTGATGGTTCTGACCGTGGAAGCACCAGTTGGTGAGGCAGCAGCCGATGGAAGGCCTGAATCGGAAGCTGGGGCCTCGCGCTTTTCTTGAGAGCGCTCCTCTGGATCCCTGGGATGGTCGAAGTGGCCTTACTCGCGGACTTCTACCTGGATGCGCAGGAGGAAGTCCAGTATCTCGCCTACTTGCTTCGCCCTTTCCGACGAGCTGGCTCTCTCGCTCACCGGCCTCGCACTTTCGGATGAGCTGGCTGCTCTGTCAGACGAGGATGCCTCCTTAACCCTCTGCCGGTACAGGATCCCGAGGTCGGGTGGCAGGGCCTTCATCAGTACACGACGGAGGACCACCGCGTACTCCGTCGCCGCCACCCCCAGACCCTTAAGCGCGTTTACACGGAAGGATATCTGGTCGTAGAGGCCTCGGAGTTTCTCGGCCTCTGCAGAGCTCTGCACAGGGGCCAAGGCGAGCAAGCTGTCAATATGGTCCTCAACGAGCAGGTCGGCCCGGCCAAATGGGGCGGCGAGGGTGCTAATAGCCACATCGTAGTTGGCCTCCGCGAGTCGGATTCCTTGGATTGCCGCCTTCACCTTTCCCGTCAAGTAAGATGTCAAATACTTGAATTTCTCGATGCAAGCCAAGGCGAGATTGCTGTGAATTGTGGCATCGAAATGGTTCTGAAACGCTTGCCAGCTCCGCCGGTCACCTGAATGTCGGGATGTGCAGCTTGAGCAGCGCGGCGGAGCGCGTTCTGGTGATAACGGTAGAGACCGCCGGCTGACGCAGGGTGGCGCCCGAGGCCTCGTTCTGGCGATCACCCATTCATAAATCCCCAGCGACAGCGTGGGGAGTATCCGCGGGCCTGGTGGCAAACTCGACACGCGCCCAAATATCCACCACCTTAGCGTCGTAATCCCTGGAGGCAACCAGATCTGCCTCGAAGTCCTCCTCGCTGAGGCCCTCCTGAATCTTCTGGTCGAGAGCCTTCATCTCCTCATACCTCATGTTGACGAGGTTCAGAGGCCATTGAAAAGCAACAGCAGGCGTGGCCGGATCCAGAAGCAGGGATTCAATGGTGGCAATTCCCTTGGTTATAGCGACCCGAGCCACACCACGGTAGCGGCGGACCTTGTCCATGGCTGGGGACTCGCCAAAACCAGCGACCGGGTGTCCTCGGCACGACCAGCAGCGCGGCGGAAAGCATTCGACGACGAGGCCCGCGGAATCGCGCAGCCTCCCAGGAACCCAGGCCTCGCGTCCTCGACGTCTGCGCCGCGTCATGTCAGGTCTGCTCGTGGCCTCAGTCTCCCGGGTTTAGCGGCCGCAGAATGTCGCGGATCGCGACGTAAGAAAAGAGCCCGACAGCCGGTCGCCCGTTCGATGGGCTCGTCACGCAGAACTGCCCGAGCGCCAGGCGCTAGCTGGGCCCATGCCCACGTTCACGTGCAGCGGCCTCTTTATTGACATCATCATTGTCGTTCCTCAACAATTGTCCAGGATTTGTGGCTCGCCTTTTTCAAAATTGTATTGAAAGCGAGCATTGTGGGAAAAATAAAAAAAATCGAGGGAGTCACGGCGCACACGTTCCACACATGTGGACAACAACGTGCATTATATTGCGTGATTTTCTCTCTTTCCTTAAACTTATGTCCACCTTAAGAGGCTAGGACGTGACCATATTAGGCATTTAGTTATGCTGAGTAAAGCACATTTCTGGACAAGGTGATTCATGGCGCAATTTGAAAACGGGATATATGAAAATGACACACGAAATGCCACAGGACAGGCGGAAACTCACAACTGCTTAATTTTACCGAGATATTCCCACGAAATACTCTTGCGCATCCAGAATTACACGTTTCACACAACTAAGAAGTTTCACCACGGCGAAGATGTGTCGTGGAATTAAACCAGCGCATCAACCCGCAACGGCCTCTGATTATTACGTCTCTAGAGGAAATGCGCAAGCAGAGGTGACTGTGTCATCGCTTACTGCCAAACAAGTACATAATTTTTGTTTTATCGCGTGCAGCACCAGTCTTGCGCCGCGCGCAATGTGAACGAGCAGACGACGTGAGAGCGTCATTCAAACAGGAGTGGTTCGTCCTGCCGCCAGGGGCCGACTGGGTTCGACCTCGGGGCGAATAGGTGTCCGGTAAAAAGTGCAAAGGCTCGTGAGTAAATCTCTGCTCGCGTCACTTCCGGTTCGAGATCTCTCCCGACCTCCCGTACGCCGGCGGATTTCACGTGCGTGTGTGCGTGTCATCTGTTTCCACCGAGAAAAAAATGCGCATGCTTCGCGCATTCAATGAAAGACAATTAATCCTACTAGGGGCTTATCTGAAACGTAAGCCCGCTGTGACGAATAAACATGCGTCCACGCGCGTGAAAGACGCCGGTGGTGGGGAGGCGAGCTGGGCTCTCGAACCGGAAGTGGGGGGGAGGGAGCAGACGACGTACCCATGACCCTTTGCGCTGTTTACCGGTCCCCTGTTTCGCAATGTAAGGGGGAAGCGAGACGCCGCGCGTGGCGAGGACTATTCAAGTCTACGGAAAGGGGCATCTGCGGTGGAGAGTATAAAGAGGGGCGCTAATCATTCTCCGCTCGCAGATGGCTATGCTTCACTGTGCGACAGAGCATGTGGGAAAGCCAACCTGCAGAGACCAAGCTTACCCCGACCGCTTTAAAGTCTACTGATCTGTTTCTCCACCTTCGCACAACTAGTGCAAGATGCGCAAATACTGTGTACTCTTGGTCAAGAAATTGTTTACGAGTGTTTTTTATTTTATTTGCTACCGCAAGAATCAGTCATATTTTTAATTGTAAAACCAGTACGGTGTTTCTGCATTGACACAAATTTACTCAATGTTTTATTTTTGCTCAACAATGTCGACAAGTGTGACGTGTGGCATCAGATATAGTGGTTCACGAAGGTTTTGCCCGCTCAAACCTCTGTTTCAGAATAAGTTTACTGAACTGAGGGAGACAGACCGACCGACAGACACAGGCAGACACATACATATATACATACAGACAACAGGCAGACGGACAGACAGACAGAGTGACCGACAGACCAAAATCTTTCGGTTTAATAAGCCTAAGAAAGAATACCATATTTAAAAGTAAACACGATGGCTGGCGACCCACTTTCGTGCAGATTGCTTCACGGACGACCACTGCGTAGGGGGCGTGTGCCACAACGGCGTCTGCATGTGCCCATCCGGCTACTGGGACACAAGTGCCATGACCACACCAGCCTGCGTACGGCACAGTAAGCATGGGAACAACTCCACCTCACCGAAGAGAGCAGGCAGCAGTCCAAGAGCCTCGACACCTCTCAAAAAATGTGCCCCCGCAGTGACACCAACTTCAAAGGGACGATGGTTTACACACACTAAGGAATCGCCGTAAGAGGACCAATCAGCGTTGCGAAACGAGCGAATTTGGCCGATAACTACACCCAGCTTGCGATCAGAGTGAAAAAATTAGCACTGGCTTAGCTCGGCTAAGCCAGGATATACGTACCGTACGCTAAGGTTAAGCTGGTTATTGTTAGCTTTCCTGGTTGTCTAGGATTAGCCTGATTATCATGCTTACTGCTGCTTCAATGAAACACACACGGTATACGCATCATGTGACACATGTATATTCATCGAGCGGCTCCGGCGCAGCGTCACCAACCGACCCAGAGCTAAGCTGGTTCCACACGCGCACACCGGTGTTGCTGTGATACACGATGCACACCTGGCCACCCCTTGCATGATCATCAAGTGGACCGGGCCGCCACGTGTGAAACCGAGATGGCGAAGACGCTGGGTGCGTGGGGTGCGTGAAACGCCGGGCAGCGAGCAAAGGGCTGTGCACCGTGTGACGTCACTGCTCCTCGCGCAAGCGCAGCACGGCCCTCCAGGAGCCAGGCGAAACGGCTCAACCTCGGCCAGTGTAGCTGGCACTACAAAATCACCCGTGTATCTGCTCACTCCGCTGCAAATGTCGAGAGACAAGTCTTTTGCCGCCCCTGCCGCGGAAATACCCGTAATCGTTTGCCGCCCCTGCACGCGGAAATGCCCCTAGTCTTTTGCCGCCCCTGCACGCGGCAATGCCGCCATTCTATTGCCGCCCCTGCCACAAAAATTCCCCTAGTATTTTGTCGCCCCTGTCACGGAAATTAACTAGCCGTTTGCCACCCCTACAGCGGAAGTTTGCCGCCCCTGCCACGGAAGTGCCCCTAATCTTTTGCCGCCCCTGCCGCGGAAGTGCCCCTAGTATTTTGCCGCCCCTGTCGCGGAAGCGGGCCTAGTCTTTTGCCGCCCCTGCCGCGGAAGTGCCCCTCTTCTCTCCCCCTCCCATATCTGATCTTCCCCCCCACCCTCCCCCATTTTCTCCTCCCACAATAAGCACGCAGGAGATTTGCTAAGATAAATTTAATTTACCCGCGTTCCACTGCTGGGGCCATTTACTGTAACATCTCTTTACGGTTGTCCTTTGGACACTGCAACGAGGTCCGGGCTCGCACGAGTGTATTTTCGGAATTAATTCTTACCCCACAAAACTAGCAGCCATGTATATCTAAAAAAATGTACAATGCGATTACCACTTGTATATGGACGTACGGCTTCAACATTACTAATGTTTTGTTTTTACTCGACAATGTTAACAAGTACCGAGTGTATTTTCAGATTGCTGCGTACAAAAGATTAGTCTTTATAGCCCTGCCGTTCAAGTATCCTTTCAACTTGGACGGAAAGCTAAATCAAGCAAGGGGCGGACAGACAAAACATTTCGCGTTTAGGGAGCCTAAGGAAGACTCTTCGCGAAAAATGGCATCGGCGCAGGGACAACAGCACAGATTCATGCCTTGAGCTGTTGTTCCAACGCGGATTCTATGAAGTGCGGACCACTTTAGGGGCTCGCCTTGTCGTCGTAGCTCGCCGTAACGCTTGATGTCCAGCGACTGCCGGAATCACGCGGCACATCGATATAACGGACCCAAGTAGAGCCCGGCGTTACGTCGTAGGGCGTCCCGCAGAGGCTTAGAAAACCGAGCGGTTTAAATAGTCATCACTCGTGAAACGCTGGCGCTTGCCATACATCTCCACGCTGTTTAGCGCAAAGAAAACTTCCGGTACATTTGAGGCAAAATATATGTAATTAACCAGCAGCACCCGCATTCATCTAGTTCGGAACGCACGTTGGGTCGGTTTTTACGATAGCGAAAAAAAGCGGCAGTGCAACGCCGGCATGTGCGGGAGGAAAAGCAAGCACAAAAAAAATTACACCATCTTCCCGTAGGGGAACCCTGAGTAGTATGCAAAGCAGCCATGGGGTCGATTCAAGTGCCCATTAGTTTTCAGTTCGTCGTTTCCGTTATGTTGAGGTACGTAGCTACCGTTACATTTACAGTTTGGTTTCCATGGTAACTACCACACTTTTCACTTACCGGAACTACGAAATGGCAAATTGCGTTGAGCCCATAGCTGTTTCGCATACTACTCAGGGTTCCCCTACGGGAAGATTGGGTAATTTTATTAGATGCGACGGGGCTATGTCCCTCCCTTGTCGTTGTTGCGCCATCCACACCCCCACTGCGCATGCTCGGCTTGCTGAACGCCCGCTGGTGTCTTACCCTTTAATGGATCCTGGAGCGACAGTGTTGCCGGTGTCTTTCTGGGTCGGCCCGAGATGAGCCGAGCATGCGCAGTGGGGGTGTGGACGGCGCCACAACAAGGGAGGGAGCCCCGACCATGAGATGCTGGAGCGACAGTGTTACTGGTGTCTTCCTGGGCCGGCAGGAGACGAGCACGCTTCCCTTTAAAGGGCTCCTTGAGCGGCAGTATTGTCGGTGTCTTCCTGGGCCGGCGGATGGATGGGCGACGGACGACGGACGACGGAGCCGAGAGCAAGAGATGCTTCGCATCTAAAAGAACAGAACTCCCGCAGACGCTGTTTCAGGCAGGGGGCGGGAGCACTGCGAAGGCGGTAAATTTGAATTGCATTGGGCGGTAGCAGTGAGCGGATAGCTGCGCTGCAGCCCATTATGGTGAACTTCCAATGGCTTCCACACTGAGTGGAATGGCTTTAATTTCTTTCTCTCTGATCGCTTGCTGCTAGGCCTTGTTATTCGCCGTACTCGCCAATTTGGTCACGCTGATTGGTACTTCTTGAAGCGTTGGGGTGAAGCACACCTGTGGTGTTTTCGTAGGGTGCAGGAGGATTATAACTGACGGGGTTGAAACTGGATTGAAGATTTTTGCAAATAAAAACTGTGGTTGATTCCTCTTTCATGGGAATCGCTAAAACACGAAAGTGAAATGTGGAGCGAAATCTGCAGCTGAGCATGATTTGCGGGTCGGCGGCTGTCTTGGGGGTGTGCTTAGTGAGCGACGTACTCCTGGCGGGTCGCTTCGGCAAAGGTGTACTGGCGTCGTTTCCGTGACGGATATGACGTCAGTGAAATCTTGGTGTGCCCTTACATAAAACACTGTCGTGTTAAAATGTAAAACCCGAAAAGGAACAATTCAAGTATAAAGTACTCTTTAGTTCTATAGGTTGCTTCCCCGCACGAAGATCTTGTGTGCAGGGGTGCACCCTTTACAGGCCGCTTGCTTCGTTGTAGTGACGTCATTTCCGTGACGGATATGACGTCGGTGGAATATTTGTGTATCCCGGAATAAAACACTATCGTGTTAAAGTCAAGCACCCCTTCAAGAGAACGATGGTCAAAACGCGAAGCTTTCTCTCTTGAGAACAGTCCGAAATCAAATCAAATCAAATCAAATCAAATCCGAACTGGTTCGACCGTGTCGAATGGCGCAACCGCATAAACGTCCGCTTCCTAACACGAGGCACCCAGGTTTCATTCCGATTACGGAAAGCGTTTTATGCTTGAGGCGATTGATGTGCTTTTGTGGAAGCCCATTCTGTGAGTTGGCTTTTCTGTATTGCTTTTTGGGCGCGATGATTTTGGTTGTGCACTTTGGCTTTGGATTTTGAAAACACTAAGAGAATTCGTCGGCCTTCAACCGTCTTTTCCTTCACCCACGGCACCATGAGTATCAGCGAAGTTGGCTTTCGGCCGGGTTTTCGGTGTGGACCACAGACGACATCAGCGGGGCAAATAAGCTTCGCTTTAATCAAACGCTTCCCGCGGTCAGAATAAAGCTTACGTCCCTCGCGCTGTGATGCCGACGTCAATTCGACTGCGCTATTTCCGCGTGGTTGAAGCAGTTTGGATTTGGATACGGGTGCATGGGCGTGCAACATTAAGCAGAAAATGCACCTCTCCGTCTGAGGACGGTGATGGTTGAGCACCAGGTAAAGACACGGAGTGCCCGTGTCAGTAAATTACTGCAAAGTACGAATCGCTACGCAGTGAACCGTCCCGATAAGAAACAGGCTCGTTTCGTGACGGACTTAATTTTGGAAAGTTCCGCGTACCCCCATTGCTGTCGTTTGGATGGAAGATTTCACTTACGCCATATCCATCGCGGAAGTGACGCCAGTACAACGAAGCAAGCGGCCAGGTCTTCTTCTCCAGGGGAAGCAACCTTTGGTACTAAAGCGTACGTTATCATTAGAGTTGTTCGTTTTCGGGTTCTAAATTCCAACACAAAGTGTTTTATGCCGGGATACAAAAAACATTTTACTGACGTCATATCCGTCACGTAAATCACGTCAGCACACCTTTGCCGAAGCGACCCGCCAGCAGGGAATCGCTCACCAAGCACGCCCACAAGACAGCCGCCGACCCGCAAATCATGCTCAGCTGCAGATTTCGCTGCACATTTCACTTTCGTGTTTTACAAATTCCTACGACAGAGGACGCAACCACATTTTTTTTTATTGTTACAGGTTGCATTAGGGATGACGACTGCAGCTTCTGGCTGAACACTGACTGCGCGAGGTATCACCCAGGAACGCAGGAGAGAGTCTGTGTCTGCAACAATCGCAGCGCCAGGCTATACGGGAGCTGCAACCCGACCGGTAAGCCGCGCTCTGTTGCACAACGTGACTTGAAATGCGGCGCCTCTCAAACGTTTCTTTGCACCTCGTAATCACTGGTCGACTAAATGCGATGGGCGAGAGACAGAAACTGGAAGCTCACACTGATGCGGTAAGACTTGTAGGTAGCGAAGCTGTACGCAACGGTAGCGTCTTCCTCTTTTTCAGCTCACGGCGTTGCATAAGCCTCCCCGCTGTACGAGGGACCCCGGCTGGATGTTCTTCCTCTATCGCACGCGTTGCTGCGCCGCACGTGGCCTCGTGGCCTTCCTTCAAGGCGCACGCTCATCGCTGCGGCGGCGGCCTCTGTGCCTTCCTCCGCCAAGTCCGCGCACGGGTCCCGCGCACGTCTCCTTTCCCTCCTCGCCAATCTCTCCCCTGCCGGCGATCTCCCCCCGTAATCGGGCTGCTGCCTTGTCCTTGTGTTCCTTGTGTCTCAGCGGTTGTCCTAGTGTTCCATTTCCTTTGTCTTTATTTAAGTTCGTGCTGGTTTTGTTCCAAGAATGCTGCTCCCTGCCAGGCGCTTGCAGAAGGGGCTGCGGTTTGACTTCTTGCGCTCAAGGGCAAAACTGGTCACCCCGCGAAAACTTGCCGGAGTGTGCGTAGCGTAGCTTGCGCTTAAAGGTCGCGGGTTCGATTCCCGGCCGCGGCGGCCGCTTTTCTGATGGAGGCGAAAAGCAAAAACGCCTGTGTGTACGAGATTTCGGCGCACGTTAAAGATCCCCAGGTGGTCAAAATTAATCCGGAGCCCTCCTCTACGGCGCGCCTCATCGCCTGCGTTGCGTCGGCGCGTTAAACCCCACAATCAATCAATCAATCAATCAATCAATCAATCAATCAATCAATCAATCAATCAATCAATCAATCAATCAATCAATCAATCAATCAATCAATCAGCTTGCGCTTAAGAGTGAGGTGAAGCCCAGCCCACAGGCTAAAAACATTTATTGTTGCATGCGAGAGGATTGTGCTCTGAAAAAGGGGCGAAGAACGGATCATCGCAAACAGGAATTCTTAATGCGGGAAAAGTTGAAGCCTTGGAAGTAGTCGAACCCGGGTAAGTGCCGCGAAAAGTTGTCGTTATATCAGTTCTTTGTTGTATATGGACTCGCCCTCTAAAATGCGTGCAAATTCGCGAGCACCCCCTACGGTTACTAGTTAAGACTTTTGGCTTAATGAAAGGGCGTGCTCTCCTTGCTTACGAACGAACGAAATTGTGTTTGCGTCGTGTCTGCCGCTTCTGGCAAAGCCCCGCAAAGAAATTTTTTCGGACGTATTCAAGATCTCCACTCGCTGTAATGGCTTCGATAGCTATCAGCAGCACTGCAGGCTGGGAGTTGCGGGAGCTACGTCGCTTCGGCCTGAGAGGAGAAAAGTGCTAAAGCTGGAATGTCATCACGATTGGTTAGCAGGGATTGTGCAAACGAAGATTCGGCGAATCGCTATCTCTTTATGCAAGCGAAGTTAGCACCGGCGCTTTTTGGAGCGCACGGTGCCGCGTTCGAGTCAACTCGGGCAGTGTGAAGGTCGACACTGGCGATAGCAACACTCGAGCGGCAGTTGACAGGGAGTGGTGTATAATGTTAATTACCGTAATTACCCGATTCTAACGCGCCTCCGATTCTAACGCGCACCCGAGTTTCCTGGCAAAAAAACCGGAAAACTTGCACTTCCAATTTTAACGCGCACGGAACTTTGTGAGCAAGAAAAACGAATGTGAGAGAAACGGGAGATTTATTTCTCAAAGTAATCTTACTCATCTCACTCCTCGTCGCTCTCCGCTGACCACATCATCTCTTCCTTGGTGCCGTCAAGCGCGTTCGCGATGCCACACTTCATAACGAACGTTACCATGATCGATGGGATCGTGGCCCACGCCTCGCACGCCGATCCTGCGAACTTCTCCAGCGGCGCACGCTTCAGCCGACCCTCCTTTTGAACACGTGAGAGCCGCTGCTTCCATTGCTGTTATCAAGTGCGCAAGTGGAACGATTTGACAATTTGTGTGAACGCCGATAGGAAAGCCTGAAGGCCTATGCTTCCTGCGTCCTAAAAATCGTTGCTAAACGCTTTGGCGCCATCTTGAGATGGCGATGGCGATGGGCGGGATGAAATTCCCGTTGCTTCGGCAGTTTCGGTATCGTATCCGATTCTAACGCGCATGCGATTTTTCGACCTATTTTTCCGGGAAAAAGGTGCGCGTAGAATCGGGTAATTACGGTATTAGCATCTTGCATATGCTTAACATTCGAAACTGGCCACACTTAATTACCGTTAGCGCGGCGTACGATTTAGGCCTGCTAATTACCCCAAGTAAAAATATAATTGCATCTAAAGACAAAATGAGCTCAGAATGGCGCATCAGGACAGGATTCTGCTCGCACTTCACGGGCAATTGCGCTATGGTCAAGTTCTTCAGTCACCCATACAGCATCATCCGCAGCAACAATGTCATCGGGGCTGTCTGCGTCCCTCACGAGTCTAGCCTCAACGGCTTCCTTACATGCTTGCCGGGCATCCTTTCAGGCATTGGGAATGACAACGCCCTCGACTGGTGCTGGCGGAGCCGATGAGTGACAAACCCAGCCTTTTTGAAAGTTTTGCATTGTTTCACGCGTCACATTCGTGAACTAGCGGTGAACGTAGTGAACGTGTCACAAGCGGTCAACGCACCAGCACGCTGTCTCTCTCAGTGTTTCAGGACTGTTTTAATTTTAAAGACGATAGTCTTTCTTGGGCTACTTAAACGAAAAAGTTTTGGTCTGTCTGTCTGTGACTCTATTCAGCCACCCGGCCAAAGTATAACGGAAACTGCGCAGTAGTCTTGTATATCCTCAGCTAAATCTAAATGTCTAAGTCCCGTGTTAATATTCGTACTTGCCAACATTGTTCAACAAGAACAAAACTTTACCCAAATGTAAGGCAGAAAATCTGTACATGACTAATATTTGCAGTGTTACTTTATCGAAAATTCTGGATGCCTGGTTTTTGCGATAGCAAATAACATACTATACTACATCAACTGTATCAATTGCAAAAAACCGCTGCCTGCCGCTGCCCGCCCTACCTGGGGACATTTTAAAAAATGAAACCGCCACAGCATTGCAAGGAAAAGTTCCACTTGATAGGGTCCATGCTGCGCGCGGAATGCTCGTGGAGTAGGGCAACGTGGTTTTAAAAACGTTGTAGTAGGGTGCCTCGATTCACGCGCGTCTCTGCCGTGCGGCAGCGCTGGCATCGAGGCACCCGACTTGGAGCAGTGGAACGCGGTAAATTTAAACAGACTTGAGCAAACCTCTAGCGTGTTATCTTGGCAGGAACGCGACGGGAGAGGAACGGTATGAGAGGTGAGTGGGAAAGAGAAGGGAGGCTTGCCAGGAGTGCCAGTCGACTATCGTCCTCCGTCATTTGCAACGAAACGAGCAGATACGGGGCCACTTTTTTCTGGCTTTGTATGCGCGATATTTTACTGTGACCGTGTCGGAAGTGTTTGTTGCAAACGTAGGACGCTTTGAAAACCTTTCGGCATATCTGGACGCAGTTTCACTGGGTAGCATTGAAAACTCGTAGCTGCACCGAAATATGATCGTTACAACCGATACATTGTTATGCCTGCCATCGTTATAAGTGGGTTCGGCTATGTACTCATGAACGACTCAACCAGATCCTTCCTCAAAAAATGCTTCCGAATGCGCACCGGGCATTCAGTTCCGCAACAATGCAAAAACAAAAACAAAGTGACTAGCAGTAAAGAGAAAAACAAACTGAGAAAAAGAAATTCCACAGCTACATGCAGGTCGATCATAACAGTTCACTCGGCATCGCTCGAGTTGCCTCGTCTGGGAAACGTAAGCTGAACCTGAGAATTGCGTGCTTGCAACAAGCGGCGTGTTTTGCTTACAGGCACAAAAATTGTCGCAGGTATACACAGTCCCCTGTTTCCATACGACGGCAAAAATTAAAATTTTGCCACGTCATTGTGACATTGCGTGCGCGATTATTGACTGATCCATACCATTGTCTGGAAATGGTGGTCCGAGCATGTCATGGGCAAGCAGTTATTCAGGAGAAATCTTTGTATGTCCCATTGAAGGTAGACCTCGAATGACCCGGGCGTCCACACGAACGGTAAAGAAATGCCAAAGAAGCTAGATGCAAACCAAAGCAGATGAATATTAATTACCGAGTTAATTGATTTATCAGTAATTCGCTAAAATTAAGTTCAATAATGCGGGATTAGCGTGTGTTGAGACGCAATAATTGCTTGGGGATTGATAGTAACAATCTGTAAGGTTGTCTTAGAGAGTTTTAAAATGGCGCACGCCGTACGCATAGTTAGCGTACCCCATATCTTTGCGCCATTCGTACTGAGGATGGTCCGCACGCTACCCATGTATCGCGTTTAGCTGTCGTAAGACGAACTGGCGCTCTTTCAGCAAAATAGCGTACGTACGCTAGTCGGCTTGCGCATATTTTTGTTTGCGACATGGCGTCCAGTAGCACAACGGCCCTCCGCACTTCCGCTCTTCTGTAGCCAGTAATGTGTCACTACTGGAACAAGCTGTTAAAAGAAAGCTTGACTACTTTCGTCCATCGGTTTTGCGGAGGATGAGCACGGTAACCTTTGGCCGGAGACACTCCCCCGTCGACACACCCTCCGAAGCGCATCGCGTGATTCGCGCCGGGCCCGCTCTCGGTGCTACGCACAAGTCCCCGTTTTCGGGTCGACCTACTCGCGTATCGGCGGCGGCCACGACGGGAGCGCCCGCTCAGCTCATCGGTAGCCGACCAAACCCGCAGCCTCCCACGCATGTGCCGCCGGGTCGTCTCGGGCTATGTGACTCGTTTTGCGCTGCGTTCGCCGTGAAAGAGGAACGCCGAGTTCGCCGATAATGAAAGCGAGGCCGGGCCTACTTCGGTGAGCGTTGCACGGGACGAAGCGACCTTCACCCGTGGTCGGCAATGCAGCTATATCGAAGGTTAACCAAGCGAAACCAAGACTCAACCAGACTAAGCCACGCTTTTGCTTTGCATATCCAAGGTTAGCTGACCAAAGCCGGAACCAGTTTTTTTGCTTCTGTGTTTTTAAATACGTCGCGTGGTGAAAACGTCGCCCTCGCGGAGCGCTCAATCGGCGTGACGTAGCTAACTTCCCCAACAAGGCTTTGCAGGCAGGCCGGCAACTGAAGCTGCCCATGAGCGTGCGTGCCTGGGTGTTGTGTGTCAGTGTGTTGAGTGAGTGAGTGAGTGAGTGAGTGAGTGAGTGAGTGAGTGAGTGAGTGAGTGAGTGAGTGAGTGAGTGAGTGAGTGAGTGAGTGAGTGAGTGAGGTTTAACGCGCCGATGCTACAGAGGCGACGAGGCGCACCGTATTGGAGGGCTCCGGAATAATTCTGTCCACTTGGAGATCTTTAACGTGTGCCTGTGTGTCTGTGTTTGAGCGCGTGGAGTGCTCGCGGGACGTTGCGCATCTCAGGGTGGACTGTTTGCCCCGTTATCAATTTTTTATCCTTACGACGAGCGGGACGCAATCAATCGCCTGTTCATTTCGCGCTTTGGCTTCGAATCCCATGGTGTGTTTGTTCGAAACCCATTTATTCATTTTTTGGAAATCGAATAACATGTTTAGTTGTCAAACCGGCTTTTTTGGTTCAAAACGCTGTGTGCAATAGTGCAAAATAGCTGCCACTGGGCTTCGATGCTTCCACTAGGGTATGTAGTTAGATAAAATTACATTTGTACCATGTTATGCATCATTTACATCCCATACTAAAGCGAAGACGTTTGTCAGCACTGGTTTGGGTAGTCGTATAATCTCTAGGCTCACGTCTGGCAGATTGTCCGATACCCGAGTCACTTCGCAATATACTCAACAGGAGGAGCAGCAAGCGTTAGCGTGTCGCGACTAAAAGATGACGAAACGCTCTACAAAACCTCCCGCGGTGCCTACGCAGCGGGTTGCAATAATTTAGCGCAGCGAGTTCGCAAATGCACCATACGCCAGGCTAAAAGTCGTTAAGATGAGTTACTGCAAGGTGAGTTAACGTGGTAATAAAACAGGTTAGTGGATTTTGAGAGTAAATTATATAAAGACGAACTAGAGATACTACATGAGGTTAGGTTTAGGAGGGAATAAGGTTGACAAGGATAGGTTAAAGTATTTTAGGAGGAAAATATGTGGGATTAAGAGAGATAACTCGGAATAAGGTGGGCTTAGAATAATTGAAGCGGGTTAAGGGCCGTAAAATTAGTTGGCTTGCGACGTCTGCTTGACATTTACATAAAAGGTACTCTTCAGAATTGCAAGCCACGTTTTTGCTTTGTTATAAGCACGCAAGCTGACATACGGTTCCAGAAAATCCTGTGCTGTATTGTTTTCTCTTCCTCTGGCAGACAACCTGGGCCCTTGTCCATACGGCAGGTGCGCAGCCGAGTACTCCGAGTGCGACCCCGTCAGCGAGCTGTGCGTGTGCAGGGAAGGATACAAGCTTTATGTATACGGCAAGGTCTGGAAGTGCGAAAAGGAAGGTCAGTTTTTAAAGACGATAGTCTTTCTTGGGCTACTTAAACCCAGAAATTTTGGTCTGTCTGTACGTCTGTCTGTCTGTTCGTCTGTCTGTCTGTGACTCGATTCAGCCACCCAGCCAAAGCAAAACAATGCCTGCGCAATAATCTTATATAGTCACAGCTAAATCTACCCGTCTATGTCCGGTGTAATGTTCATACTCGTCAACATTGTTGAAGAAGAACAAGACATTGCGCAAATATAAGACAACAGATCAATACAAAAGTGATATTTGCAGTGTTCCTTTGTAAAAAAATCAAACATGCTTGACTTTTCCGAAATTAAATACTTCGTCAACTGCAGAAACAGAATTCACTCCGCCGTCGCCTGCTGTCGCCCGCGCCACTGTAGCTCCTGGCGCCATTTTAAGAAATCAACCGGCAACAGTTACGCAAGGTTCCACTAGATATGTTCCACGTTCTGCTTGCAACCAGTAGGGAAACGCGGTTGTATAAATGCTGAACTAGGCCGCCTCGATTCACGCGCGTCTTCGCCGTACGGCAGCGCTCGCATCGAGACACCCGGATTGGAGCAGTGGAACGCGGGAAATTTAAAATGATTTAAGGTAACCTTTGGCGTCTTTACCTTGGGAGGAGCGCGACGCAAGAGGAACAACATGAGAGGTGAGCGGGAAAGTGAAGGGAGGCATTTACTTCGCAAAAGCCGATAAAGTCTATCGTCTTTTGATGGCATTTGCACCGAAAGGAGCAGATACGCGGCCAATTTTTTCAAACAGCGTAGTCATACCTCGAGAGTTCCTCGAGAGTTGGCTTATCTATAACTTCTATTGGTGTTCCTTTATTAAAAAAATTATGGATGCCAGTTTTTTGCGACATCAAATGAAATACTACATCAACTACAGAAAACCGTTGCCTGCTGTTGCCCGCGTTACTCTAGCTCCTGGCGGCATCTAAGAAATCAAACGGAAACAGCAACGAAAGATTCCACTAGACTAGATAGATTCCGCGTTCCGCTTGGAACGCTCGGGAAGTAGGGCAACGTGGTTCTATAAATGTTGTAGTAGGGTGCCTCGATTCACGCGCGTCTCCGCCGTCAGCGCTGGCATCGAGGCAGTCGACTTGGAGCAGTGGACGGCGTAAATTTAAATTGATTTGAGCAAACCTCTAGCCTGTTCGATTATGAGGAATGAGACGGGAGAGGAACAGCATGGGAGGTGAGTGGGAAAGAGAAGGGGGCATTTACTTGCAGCGGTGCCGACCTACGATCGTCTTTCGTCGACATTTGCAACGAAACGAGCAGATTTTTGTGGGCCCTCCATTACGCCCCGCTTCATAGCCCAGGAGTAGCGTCGGCGCGTCAAACAGCAGAATTTAGAAAAAAAAAAGATGCGCAAAAATTTGTTGTAAACGAAGGAATTAGGAAAAGTTAATGACTGCCCGCAATGATATACCGTCTTAGCGGCCAGTTGTCATGTAACGGTTGTGAAAGCTTTTGGAAACAGGCAAAAAAGCGTTACTATGAGTCCGAATTCGCTGAAAATAAAAACAATCCTAAAAAACAGCGGTATCTACTGAACAACTTTCTTGACATCCACAACTACCACTGCTATATCTAAAATTATCTATAATGGCATAACCTTCCATCAACCCATTCACATTACTTCTGCTTTCAGTGAATACTTTTCCCCTTGTTACACAAATACGTCATAACATCCAGCGTGCTAGCCATACATTTTTTTTTCTTTCACCTGTTACAGCAAACGAAGATTGTGCCACTCTTTCGTCTCTAAAAAATACAAGTGCTGGCCTTGATAAGATTTCCATACGTCATTTAAAATTGGTTTCTCATCTCATTTTCGACACGCTTAGTAACGTAATCAACATTATCTTCAAAAGCAGTGTTTTTCCTTCCTCCCTAAAAAAAGCAAACGTCATACCCATCTTTAAAAAAGGCAACCGGATGTTATTTTATAATTATCGCACCATCTCTATTCCTCCCGCCATTAGTACATTAATAGAGCACATACCTTCTAGGCGCCTTAAAAGCTATTTATGTGAATTAAATCTTCTGAGTGATTGCCAGTTTCTTTCCGATCGGGGCGTTCTACTAACCTAGCCTTACTTTCCTTAACAGACTATATAAAAAATCAATCAACACCGGAAATTTTGTGGGTTCAGTTTTTTAGGTTTCAGTAAAGTATTTGATACGATTAACCACGCTGTCTTGTTCCAGAAATCACAATAATATGGGGTAACAGGGCCTCCTGTAACGTTATTAAAAAGTTATTTGCTCAACAGGCAGTACACAGTATACGTGGCTGACAGCTTCTCTCAAACTATAACATTTAACCAAGGTGTACCCCAGGGTTCCTTTTTGGGTCCGCTGCTCTTTATTTTGTATATTAATAAACTTTCAAATTTACTTCATTCCTTTCATTGTGCCCTATTAGCCGATGGTACCACAATATCTTTATGCGTTAAATCGATAACTTATCTTACCTCGAATTTGAATACTGTGTTAAATAACGTCGTTAGCTTATTTAGCGACAATTACTTAGTTGTTAACCCACAAAAAAACTAACTTCATGATTTTCAGGACTTCCAATAGGCAGAGCAGCACCCTCCCCGCCATAATCCTCGGATCTCCCACCATTTTTCCGACCGAACATTTATCATTTCTCGGCATCAAACTCGACCCTATCCTTACGTTTTGTTTTCATTTTTCGCAACTAAAGCAGAAAACTGCATTTGGCATCCGGGCATTATTGAAGGCACGGCCGTTTTTTTCTCATCATGCACTGCTATCATTGTATTTCGCTTTTATTCATAGTCATATCAATTATGGCATCGCCTCGTGGGGTAATGCATATTGTTCCGTTATCTCTTCAGTCCAACACGTACAGAATCAATCTATTCCCATTATTACACGTAATTCATATCGTTCCTACGCTCCACCTCTTTTGCGTGAGAACAAGATATAACTAGTGAATCAATTATTTACCTATATCTTAGGCATATTTTTTTACAAGTTACTTCACTGTTACGTTTCATACGATGCCATCGATCTTGTTCGCTTACAGACAAGAAATTTCACCAGGTTTGCCGCCGATAACAACTTTTTATTACCTACTGTGCATAATAATAACGGTAAGAAAACTCCTTGCTTTGCGGAAATTTCACTTTGCAATGGCCTCCCTATCAACATGAAGTCTTCATCATTCATAACGACCTTTCAAAATACTCCTCAAAGATTTTTTGTTGTCATTAACATGGAAAACCACACCTATATTTCATGGTTGTCTGCAATAGTGTTTGTTCTTGTATGCCTTTATTTTGTAATGTTGTAGTTCATTTTCGCTTCCTGTTTTTGTTTTCTTTTAGTTCAGTGTTTGCTGATTCTCAAAATTGTCTCTTGATATTTGGACTTCTTTTTCTTGACTAGGTATGGTCAGGTATATTTGTTTTGTTTTGCTGCCTTATACATTTTGCGTTGAACATTTCTCATCGTGGCTCCCGTTACGCTCGTCAGAATCTGAGACCCTCGCCTGTATTATTTGTTTGTATGTTTGAGTACAAAATAAAAATGAATTTGAATTTGAATTTGAATTAGTCGCTGTCGTTTTCTGTAACCATGCTCCTCCCTCAACTGCATGTATAGAAAGCAGAGAAAAGTTAGGCCTGGTTCAGACTGTTGCCGCAACTGCCGTAATAACTTTAAACAATCACGTCATTTCACGCTTAGCCAACCCAACTGCGTCCCGCGCCGTTCTTTTACGTCCATAGATCACGATATGGCTTTTGCGGCGGTAGTCTGAACATATGTAACGTTTACAACTTCCCCGTTAAATTTGACAAGAAAATGTAACTCGCACTAATGATAGACTCTTGTGAGCGGTGATCATCATCATCATCATCGTGAGCTTGTTTGTGTCCACTGCAGGACGAAAGCCTCTCCCAAAGATTTCCAGCCACGCATATCGAGTGCCAGTTGAGTCCATGTCTTCGCCCAAATTTTCGTGGCTCATTTCGCCAACGAGTTTTCGGCCGACCCCTGCTGCGTTTGCAGTCAACTGGCAGCCAGTCTGTCAAACGGATGGTCCACCTGCTGTCCTTCATTCGCATTACGTGACCAGTCCATGCCCATGTCCTTCGCTTAGTTTGAACTAGAATGTCCTTCACCTCGGTCTGTTCCCTAATCGATGCTACTATTGTCCCGTCCCTCAAAGTGACCCCTAGCATTCCGCGTTCCATGACCCGTTGTGCCGATCGAAGTTTGGTTTCAAGGCACAACCAAACGGTGAACTGAGCGGTGAACTGTCACAAAATCATTTTTCGCAAAGTTTTGCCAAAACAATTCCCCGCATTTCCCCGAGGGGAAGAATGTGAAAGTGCGAATGCACGAGTTGAATTTGCGCGGTTCGGTAATGTTCGCGAAAGAGAGATCACACACACACACACACAGCTACAAAGAAAGAAAGATGCATTTATTCACAGACACCTATTTGTGTTGTCGTTGTACTTGATTGCTAGAGCGGATCTCAGCTTTGAAATTTCGTGTCAGTACTCCTTTAAGCAGGTGCATTAGCCCTTCTCACGCCCGATTCTTGGCCAATCCCCCACGTGGGTATGTGCCATGTCAGCGGCCAGGTAGCGCGCGCCCATCTCCCCCCGTTGCCAAGGAAGACGAGGAGATTCCTGGCCAATCCCCCACGTGGGTATGTGCTATGTCAGCGGCCAGGCTGCGCGCGCCCATCTCCACGTGCGCGGACATCGCCGGTGGACGCAGGTTCAGGGTCGCTTAAGAAGTGCATTGCACTTAACAAGAGGGACCGCCGCTTTTTAGATGCAGAGCATCTGATTCACTCGCCCTGTCCCTCCGGCGTCGTCGTCGTTGTCGTCGGCGTTGTCCACCCCTCCCCCATTATCCTCGCCGCGCCAGCTGCGCTCTCCGCCGCTCACCCCCTCTCCTCTCCGATAGCGAACACTCTCTCGCGAGGGGCATTGGATTGGATTCGATTCGTTGGGATTGGCTTGGCTTGGCTTGGCTTGGCTTGGATTGGATTTGGATTGGATTGGATTAAAGTGGATTGTGTTGGATAGTGTTGCGTCATAACCGCGGCAGACGCGCTGGGGCCGACGCATGTGCAGTACTCTCTCTTCCGCGCTTTCCTCTCCTTCGGGCGCGCTGCGCATATAACCGGTGTGCCGTTCTCCGGCGAAGCAACATCCGCGCTTGGCTCAAACACCTAGAGTCCACGCCGCTTTACAACTACGCCAACGTCGTCATCGACTGGGACCGGCTTACGCAGTCCCCTATACGTTATGCGCGCTATAAAACGCGGTCCCTTCGCCGCTCCGCCTATGCGTCGCATCTACACAGGGGTTCCCGCGAGGGGAGGTGGGAGTTTTTCTGAGCACTCACAGAAAGTTGGCTTTTCCGCAAGGTGTTTTTCATTGCTCACAGAAGGTATGCACAGAACCCGTGAGCCGTGTAGATTCTCTTCAATCGCTTTTATTAGTTCAGTTACTGCTATTTGCCGTCACTCCAAAAAAGTATGCTCTCAAAGGGCCGCGCCTTGTAACTGTGTACGATATTTTATAAAGTTAGCACGCCGGCTACAGATGAACCGATTATGTATTGTCGTTAAGGTGACGATAAGGCGACAGATAAGGAGACGGTATAAATGGAGACAGCGCTTAGTTCAGGCTTTCTAGTATGGTCAGGCAGAAACATAAATACATAACCCTTTCAGACGCCATGTACGCAGCTGTGTACATTTCAATCCTGCGGCTTCTTACAAAAAGAAATACCAAATCTGAAATTTTCGCTTGTTTAGCGTAATTTTGTATTTTTCATCTAATCGTAAAGATTTTAGTGCCGTTTGGTGACCCGTAATATTAATACAACCGTAAACAAACAAAATGGCGACGCACGCGACGGCATCAGAGGGTTAGCTTTTTAAACGCTTTGTCATTTCTTTCTCAAAAGAATTGCGGCCCTAACAAATATAGAAACAATGCCTATCACTGCTATATAAATACGCAGGAATAGTCAGCGCTAATTCAAGCTCCTGACCTGTGTTACCCGAAGCAGAAAATTATGTGACTTTAACAAAAGAACTCAGATTGTGTTGGGGACAGTAACCTGCCAACTCCTCTTATTTGGTGAGATACAGAGCATAAAAACACAGAAATTTTATAGGGGGAAATCACGAGCGCCGTGTGAAAGCGTTAAAAGAATAAAACTAAAATAACATAATGATAAAAAAACACTTCATAAGTATACAGCTCGGAACGTATGTAAAATAGTCGATTTTCAATCCGTCTTTCTTCATAAAAATTGCATTCTTGTGTACTGAACGTCGCAGAAGAAATGGATTACTCAGAAAACCACCTTCGGCGCTCGCATTTTTCAGGTGGTTAA
This sequence comes from Haemaphysalis longicornis, assembly GCF_048455015.1. Taxonomy (NCBI): domain Eukaryota; kingdom Metazoa; phylum Arthropoda; class Arachnida; order Ixodida; family Ixodidae; genus Haemaphysalis; species Haemaphysalis longicornis. Next base: position 48,149,811 of record NW_027526385.1, on the reverse strand, counting down.
GGCCTTCTCGAGATGTCCAGATTTTGTTTCCTCGGGGTCAAACCTGAAGCAGGTGATATCCGAGCTGTGAAGAAATGGAACCTTAGAGCGCAAAATGACAGTTAATTTGGACTCAATTGCCCCGGCACATCGCCCTTCTACTCTCACATCTTGGTCTCGTTCCTGTATGCAGATCTGACACAAGTTGAGCGTACCTGCCAGACCGCCGACGACTGCTTCCCTGGGGAGATTTGTGATGATAATGTCTGCACGTGTCCCAAGGGCACGGAGCTCAAGGGTCTCAAGTGCGTCAGTAAGTCTCCTTTCCAAACTTTCGTCGTAGACAGGTACCTGAACACAATATATGCCTCAGCAGAGCTCGTAATATGGTGAATAAGCCACCGACTGATGACAAAAGCCGCGCTGCTGCCGGATAATGTAAAAGGAATTCTCGAAATGTCAGCAGTAACTGAGGTGATGGTGAAATCGAGGCTCCGACGGACGCCCGTCTGGTCGGCAATGACATTGAAATACAAAAAAGGAAGACGCCGACCACACGAGAAAATAAAACAATGACGTTTCGGCACCCCGAACGGGACCTTTGTTCACTCTCCCGTTTTATTTTCTCATGTTGTCGGCGTCTTCTTTATTATGTATTTAAATGAGGCAATGATTTTGGAAAGTTAGCTGCAACGGATGACACCAGAAACTGCAGAATAGATGAGGGGGGGGGGGAGGGGCCCAGGCAGAAATCTTTTTCCTGGGCTCTAGTTCCAATATAATCTAGCGTGCACCCTGAAAGAGTTGAAATGCCTTCACATACGCTGTGCCTAGCATTTTTTAAGCTGCCTGCGCCGAAACTTTTACCTCGGCATCTCTGACGCCACGCTGTAGAGATGTACTTCGCGGCACAGCACTACTAGTGACATATACTCGGGGACAGCTTTCTGTGGGAATGGAGCGAGAGCTATGGGGGAAGGGGAAAGGGAGCTAGCTGCTCTGTGTTACTGCGCCAAAGTAGTTCCCAATAAACTGGTTTCGGTTTCAGTTTCGGCGTGAGAGATAGGCAATTGATACAGTTCATTTCTTCGCATGAGATCCATGGTGAGTGCGCTGAACCACGGTCACCGAGCATGCAGGCATATTGGCGTCTGCATCCCCGCGCTTCATTCGTTCGTAAACACAAGCCAACGCTTTGACTGGAGAACTCAGACCGACTGTAAACACTACCGCCAATCACTGTATCGTTCAGAAGGGAAGTGAATTTTGTCTGCGCGGCAGTTCTGGCGGCATACGCTGATTTGTGAACTCTTCTGGAGCTCGAAATTGGGCAGCATCACCGACATGTATAGCGCACATACATTGCGCAGGCGCGGTATACCGATAAGCCGGCAAACTGGCTAACCGAACGGATTGCGGTAACGGCGGAGTGACCCGGTTGCATCAGCAGCTCACACTTGGCCGTACACTCTGCAAACCACTCGCTTCGTTTGTTTGCATAGCGAAGCTTCTTGAAAATCCTATGCGGAGAATGAAGTGGCCAGCTGCCGAAAGCGGTCGACCAAGACGCCATGTTTGTTTTTTTATTCGGGAGGGAACCATTGCCACGACAGCGGGGACAGCTTCAACCCGAAAAAATCGAATAATTAAAAACTATGCTTTCTGTTTTATACTAGCTAGTAATTTAGTGGCATTATTCATCCAATTCTGAATCATAACTATATATTCTTGGATTACTGAGGTTACCGCCAGCCAGTTTTTGTTGAACTACTTGCAGGTGCGCAGTGAACAAGCGTGGTTCGGCTCCGTAGCCTTGACTGAATTCCCAGAGAACGTTGTACCTAGCGGCACCCGCAAAAATAGCTGTTGTGGTGGGTACCGAGCTCCTCAACTGTTCAATGGCTCGCAGGAATCGTGCTGCCCAAGGAGAGGTCGGTACTGGGATTGATCCTGTGGCTTTCCGCGATCATGCTCGCTGTGATCGTGGTGTTCATCTCGTTCGGCTGCTGCCTCTACATCCTGGCGCAGCGCGCTGAAAACGAACAAAACGACATACTGAAGATGTTCGAGGCCACCGACCAAGAAGACCAATCGATGGGCTGATTTCCGCCTGCCAGGTTTGTTTTCACCGTCGTTCTTGGTACTAGGATTAGGTTCTTGCAGAATGGCGCTAACTGGACGTCTTTCGAACTGCGGCTCTTTTTGGCTAAGGTACCGTGCATTTGAAAGACGACGGTCTTTTTGGGGCTATTCGGGTCCGAAACGTTTGGTTCGTCTTTCTCTTCCTTTATCCAGCCACCCAGCCAAAGCTTAAAGACGTCTTGAGCGAGACAATTATATACGGGAAACATCTGCAATCTAAAAATTTTGCGCAGCTTGCACTGCTAGTGCAAGGCGGGAGAAACAGCGGATATTCTTCTTCCGCTTTTGCGAAGTCGTGTGCCGGCGCAGTGACGTCATAGCTAGGCGAGGCTTGGCTCCGCCTTTGCAGCTGTGCGAAGGTCGTGCCTGGCTCCTCGCGCCGGAGGAATTTTCAACTCCGTAGTTTTTACCGAACTAAGGAACAAACGAGCGAACGAACGAATGAAAAAAAAATAGGAAGAGTGAAAGAAAGAACGAACGAAAGAAAGAAAGAAAAGAGAACGTTCATGTGAAGTCCAAAGCCGACGCTACGAATAACCCACCTTATATAATGCTCTACGCCCTGCTTGTGGAGATAGCTGAACCCAATAAAGCAAAAAAAGATAGCTCAATTGGATACACACCGGTTTCAAAACGCGGGGGACCCAGGTTCGACTCCCACCAAGGGAAGATTTTTTTCTTTCCGATTAGAGGTTTTCTTTCCGCGTTAAGAATCTCGCGGCCGGGATAAATCGCTCCGCTGTTAAAATATAAGGTGATGGTCCGCATATCAGCGAACGATACCTTATGTCTTGTTTACCTATTTGTTTTGTTGCCAACGACTGGCTGCTCCCGTTCTCTGGTCCGTTTTCGAAACGAAGAGCGCGTTCTCTTTCCAACGCGAAGCAGTGTATTTCCTACACCCCCAACACAGTTTTCATTTCGCTGAAGCCGCTTTACTCGGCGCAGCCCTGGCGCTACCCCTTCCCACCACCGAGTTCACTTTCACGACTGATATTCCCTGCGCGAATTCTGCAGATGCCTGTTTCACAATTTGCGCAATCAGCTGATAACGTGGAGTGTACCGTTATCTGTTGACGGTAAGAAATCAAGAGAAAAGCGAATGAAGGAAAGCCGCTGCCAAGCGAATGAAGGAAAGAAAAACAAATGAAGGAAAGAAAGCGAATGAAGGAAAGAAAAACAAAGGAAAGCCGCTGCCAATGAACATGTAGCCGCCACCATATCCACCTGAAATTTTACCTCGTCGAGTAGCTACGAATCACTCCCGGATGAAAAGAAACCTGTCCGCTCGGAACGCCGATGTGAACGCCCAATTCTTCTGCTGGGAAGGCTTTTCGCGCGACATTTTAGCCCTTGTAGTTCACGCCCAAGCACGCGCCCATTACCGGTTGCCAGTTTATGCGTGCACGGGCTGCGGGGAAGAAGGATGGGGGCGTGCACGTACAGCTAGGCTTGATGACGCGACCATTCACATGCCTGTTGTACTGGTGGGAAATTTGAACATTGAAGTCTCACGGAAGTCTCACGGCTTAGTGTGACCCGTCAGATGTCCTCCGGGGTCGAGCAGCACGTGTTTGGGTCGGCGTGTTACACAGACAGTGAGATGCCTACGATGCGGGAGTGAAACGGGTGGCCAGATGTTTGTCGGCTAGAATAAAGCTCGAGTCCCTGCAGGGCGGATGTATGTCGTTCGCTCGGAGGACGAAGACCGGGAATGGACGGTGTGTCGGCCGAAAGAGAAGCGCAATGGATGCGGAAATAACGGAAAGGCGCTGCCGCCACCGTCCCCGTTACAAGTTCTTGCTCATCGAGTAGCTGCGAATCGCTCTCGTGTGAACAACATCGAGCCAGCTTGGAGCACCAAACTGAGACAACACTTCCTGTTCAGCTTGAATGGCTTTCACGGCGTTTATTTCTACGTTGTCTTTCACTTCTATGCGCGTGCACATGACCGTATCCGGCTCACGGGTGCACGCGATGGGAGTGTCCTGGAGGGAGGTTTAAACGTGGACGTGAAAAGGCCCAATGAAGCCTGTCCGATGCCCTCAGGGGTCCGGCTAAGTGGGTTGGGTTGTTACACACAATAAGATGCCTTTGACGCGAGAGAGAAACAGACAGCTCCATGCTGTCCGCTAGATAAAGCTCGACACCTTCCAAGTTTTATTCAGCTAATCGGAGGAAGTATATTCACTCCCAAATTACAAACAAGCTAATTGGCTAGGAAGTATATTCACTCCCAAATTACTAACACCACGACGGGGACAAGCAAGTACAGGGTTAAAGCGCTACTAGCAACTGAAAATTTATTACGGGAAGAAACATACATAAGTAAAGACCGCTTATATCGAACAGCGCCACCATTGTAAAATAGTTCGATATAGCAAAAGTTCGATTGGGAAGTGAAGAAAAAAAAAACCTATATGAGAGCAATCTTGCCGAAGGGGTCACGAGCTAAGGCTGAGCTCTTACCACCCCGCAGTTCACTATTGATACGACACTTTATCGGGAAGAAAACATTAGTTTATTGGGGCGGAAGAACTGCGTGAGTGTAGCCTGCTTCTTGGAGCCCAACGCGTTGCTGGTCGGCAAGCGCAAGACCGCTGCCCTCAATGGCACTGCAGTATCGCCGTAGCAGGGCCACGGCAGCGACGGCTTCGCTCGAGCTCGGAAGCGGTACGGAGCAGGGTGTCGAACCGGAACCGGAACCGAACCAAAAACCGGAACCGAACCCGAATTTTCGCCCCGAACCGGAACTGAACCGGAACCGTATTTTTTCCGCCATTTTGGAACTGAACCCGAACCGGAACGAATCGAAGGAACCGTTCCGAACCGGTTCCGGGGCCTCAAAAATGCGATTTCTAGTTTACCATTTCGGTACCCTACCTTGCGTCTGAAGATATTTTGCCACTCGCCAGACAGAACCATGAAATATTTTGCGCAGTCTGCAGTTCCCAAGGCCCATCATGTTCTCTTCTAATTACCGTAATTACCCGATTCTAACGCGCACTTTTTTTTCGGAAAAATAGGTCGAAAAATCGCATGCGCGTTAGAATCGGATACGAAACCGAAACTGCCGAAACAGCGGAAATTTTTTCCCACCCATCGCCATCGCCATATCAAGATGGCGCCAAAGCTACTTTTAGCAACGATTTTTCGGACGCAGGAAGCATAGGCGCCTAAGCTTTTCTATCGGCTTCACACAAATCGTCAAATCGTTCCACTTGCGCGCTTGATAACAGCAATGGCAGAAGCGGCTCTCACGCGTTTAAAACGAGCGGTCGGCTGAAGCGTGCGCCTCTGGAGAAGCTCGCGGGATGGGCGTGCGAGGCGTGGGCCACGATCCCATCGACCATGGTTGAACGTTCGTTCAGAAGTCGCGAACGCGCTTGACGGCACCGAGGACAAGATGTTGTGGTCAGCGGAGAGCGGCGAGGAGTGAGATGAGTGAGATTACTTCGGAAAATAAATCGCCCGTTTCTCTCGCATTCGTTTTTCTTGCTCACAAAGTTCCGTGCTCATTACAATCGGAGGTGCAAGTTTTTTAGTTGTTTTTTTTTGCCAGGAAAATCGGGTGCGCGTTAGAATCGGGTAATTACGGTATTGCCCTCAATTTAATGTAAAGTTGTCCGTATATACAATCACTTTGCGTTAGGTACTGCCCATCTCTCCCAATTATCTTTTACATTTAGCATAACTTAAGTTATAACGCATATTGCGAGGCAACATATCATGGAATATTCTTCATGGTTTCTATCTACATGGTGTTTAAAATCGTGTAAAGTTTTCAATGTGTTGTTAATTCGCAGGCATACCTGTCCGCTTGTGAAGGCCTTCAGGGACACTGTCAACAATAAATCCATATCTTCCACTTATTCTAGTTTGAATGGGCAGTTATATACAAACAGCACTGAGACACCAACACTCGCAGTTCTCAAAATTAACGTCACTTTTTCTTGTATACAGAGCCGTTGTGTCCTTTGGTTACTGCTCTAAGAGAACATGAGCTATAAAAAAATGGGGAATCCTAATTTCCACTTTTAAAGTATATTTGATAGCATTTTCATGTTATCTTGAATCTGCTCAACCTTAAACATACGAGGCGGATCGATTGAAGTCGATTAGTGTGGGTTAGCGGGTAGACTGGGGTGAATTAGGTGAGTGAATGAGCTAATGTGAATTAGTGGGACTGGTGTGTTGATTAATTTGGAATAAAGGAATTAGCGGGTCAGTTAAGGCGGATTTGACGGTCGGACCAAACATGATATCTTGGGGTCTTTGGCATTTAGAAATTTTGCAGCGTTCTCCTTCTCGACAAATCAGGAAATTTTGTCACGCACAAAGCATCCGCAAAGTTATGTGACGACGCCTGAATGCTATAAAAGTCTTTCTTTATGCCCGTATTGCGCTATTAGGTTTTTGCTATATTAACATTGACATCTCGGACTAAAGTTACAAACTAATTGCTTAATGCATATTTTATATTCATTAAATGGTTTTCGAAACGTGTGTATATATGAGGGGAGACAGTTGGAAAGAAACTAAACTGCAAGAAAAAAAGGAAGGGACGAATTACTGGTTTGATGCAAAGACGCCCGATAGCATTCTTTAATACCTTCTCTTTGTGTTACCGTTCTGCAGCCTCCCACACGTGTAGCATCTCAACCCCCGAACACAGCCCCCTCTAAGCTGAGGAAGCGGCGATAGCACGTGCGCTTAGCCAAAGCGGCGCCAAAACTCTCATAACAGACTTTTAGCAGACATGGCCCAACTTTGCCAACGGTCGATTGCATGTTACAACACTTCCGATGATAAATTAGAGACCACCAACGTGACCAGTCACGACTGTATGAGCACCAGCTCATACTGGCATCCCCGGCAAACAAGATCACCAACCTCGTGGGTCGAGATTTGACTCGCTTAGCCAGCGCTGATGAAGCCCGGCCCGAGTGCATGCATCCTGCAGTCATAGACCAGGAAGTTACTCAGCACTATGGCCTCTTCCATAGAACGTATTCCTCCCAGCACAAATTGCTACCGATTAACCAGGAAAGATTACTCCGCACCCTGCGGGCATACACCTTCCCACACAACACCAGACTTCACCTCTTTGACGGGACACAACTCTCTCCATTTTGTTGCTTCTGTGGAGAGCCTGGGAACATCATACACATAGTAGGCGGCTGCGACAAGTGTGCCGTAGATCCATCCAACCTCCACGTTTTCATAGAGAATTGGGAGACAGCCATGGCCAGCTCCGGCCTGGAAGATCAGTTGCTCTTGATGGAAACGGCTGTCGATTCAGCCCCCTCGAATGAGGTCGCCTCTCTGAAACTTTGCCTCGATTGAATTAAACTTCATTCTCTCTCTCTCTCTCTCTCTCTCTCTCTCTCTCTCTCTCTACAAGTGATCATTACTGTTGCTTGTGACTTCACTTGGCTATAGAGCCCAATTGCTGTCACCAGTCGCTGAAGGGCCATTAGCAAGTTCCTATCTCCGGTGCTTCCCTATCCAATGCCGTCCTATACACGCCGTCTAATGAGTCTTTGTATCCATTCTTTCTTTCTAACAGTTCTATTAGCAGATAAAAGAGGAGCAGAAGGAAATTTCTCTAAATGCCACCTCCCACGCTTGGCAGTCTGCGCCACATACTCGTCACACTACCATAGAAAACATTTAGCAGGTGCAGTTAAAGGAGCTCTTCGACACTTTAGATAAACTCGCCGCGGTGGCTCAGTGGCTAAGGCGTTGCTGCTGAGCACACAGACGCGATTTAGATTCCCGGCCGCGGCGGCCACTTTTCTGATTGATTGATTGTAGGGTTTAATGCGCCGACGCAACGCAGACGATGAGGCGCGCCGTAGTGGAGGGCTCCGGATTAATTTTGACCACCTGGGGATCTTTATCGTGCGCCGAAATCTCGTACACACGGGCGTTTTTGCTTTTCGCCTCCATCAGAAAAGCGGCCGCCGCGGCCGGGAATCGAACCCGCGACCTCGTGCTCAGCAGCGCAACGCCTTAGCCACTGAGCCACCGCAGTGGGTGGCCACTTTTCTGATGGAAGCGAAAAGCGAAAACGTTCGCGTGTCCGAAATTTCGGCGCACGTAAAGATCCCCAGGTGGTCAAAATTATTCCGGAGCCCTTCATTATGGCGCGCCTCGCCGTCGGTGTTGCGCGGGCGCGTTAAACCCAACAATAAATAAATAAATAAATAAACAAATAAATAAATAAATAAATAAATAAATAAATAAATAAAAAAGCAGTAAATAAATAAATCAACACTTTCCATAAACGCTTTCACTCTTCTTCGCATCTGGAAGCCCTGTGAAAACTATAGCTATTGCCAGCACAGAGCAACAGTGCGTGATTTGCTCGTCGCTGCGGACACACCTTCCGTTTCTGCTTCGCTTTTGTGGCTTTTTTTTTAAGTGGCTATCAAATGCGCTCTATTCTGCAACTTAAGGAAAGCCGGCAAACAGCCGCTACACCACTGTAATGACGTCATTCAGCGGTCGAAGAATGCGAAGACCGGGAAGGAGAGAAAAATATTTTGAGCAAGTTTCTAAGTTATCTGACGAGGAGGTAGCAGCAATTTTTGGCGGAGGCACATTGCGACCCCATAATCTAATGTGTTGGTTGGCTACTTTCTGCAAGCACTCAAGATTTAGAAAAAAGTTGAAAAAAGTGTTGCAGGGTCGCATTAGTTTGGCGCATTAGTTTGGCGAAGACAAAATATTTGGACAAAGAAACCTTCATTATGACTGTTTTTATGCCGACTTTATAAGGAAACGAAAAACGAGCAAAAAAAAAATTAACAGAAAAATCACGCCTGCTTTTTTTCTTCGAACCCGTTTGAACCAGTTTGAACCGGTTCGAACCGGTTCGAACCGGAACGGAATGGTGCTCTGGAACTGAACCCGAACCGAACCCGAAAGGCTTGAACCCGAACCCGAACCGAACCCGAAAAAATTCCGGTTCGACACCCTGGTACGGAGTCCTCACCGTCTTCAACAGATCGGAAACAAGCATGGATGCAAGCGAATAACGGCGAACCCAGCGAACCGAGCAAGTGCGGCCAGCAAGTGGCGCTTTCGGCTCCAACGGCATGCATGCGTGGAGCTGGTCCACTCTGCCACGGCCGGTACGCGCCCGCGCCAAAGCGACACCCGCGCCACCGCTGCGCGCCGATGTATTGCGGAAAAGCCTGCCGCATGCATAATGACAGCGGAAAATCCCGCGATGGAGATTTCGACATATCCATTGTGAGCAAAATCACGTTCGATATAAAAAGTTTCAAACCCATGTAATTTTCACCAGAATTATACAAGGGTTCGATATAGGAAATAATTCGATATATCCGTGTTCGATATAAGTGGGCTTTACTGTATATACATGAAATAAATGCTACCGTCATACCATTCAAATTTACAATCTATTATCCGAAAAGATCAAGGCTCACCAACAACCAAACATTTTATGCATATTCAAACCGCACGTGTGCTGACAAGAACAAAACGCAACACGTTTTATCAACCCTGATTCAAAAAGGCATACTCAGTGTCAGACAGCAAGACCGCTGGTTGGCTCACACATTCATTCCCTTCTTTCTTTATACGGAAGGCTTCTATTATATCTCTTGTTAACCGTTTTTTGTGTTTATCAAAAATTAACGTGTCACGCATTTTTGGGCTGCACTTACATACAGTCTCTGCAATGAACGGCTAAATGTGAATACGGTGACCCTTTTAGCGAGCTCTGATGTTCGCGAAGGCGTACGTTCAGGCAGCGGCCGGTCTGCTTTTTTTTTTTTTCAGAGATAATGTTTTTTTTTCGTAATAAATTTTCAGTTGCTAGTAGCGCTTTGTCCCCTGTGCTTGGTTTTGTCCTCGTCATTGTAGCGCTTTTCCCACCATGAACATTTACCAACAAGCCCAGCTCGCAGTTCTTCTAAATATGGAGCTCACTAAGCCGGACATGATATTTTGACATGGTTTTGTCCGTTGCATCTTATGCTCAAGCCGTACGTTCATGGTCCTGTTAACCCACTCTTCAACTGGAACTTTTCTTTGGTGCCCAGACTCACCTGCGAAGGTGACAGTAATTCTTTGTGTATCCAAGCTCCTGCAAAGCGCCAAATTTTGTCGTAGTTCAGCGATACATCCGTGTATGGGCGACTACATTTTTTGACGTCGTAGTAAAGTGACCTGAAACAGGAGTGAGGTGTCCCGAAGTCCTGACCAGGGCTTACAAATACACCTCAGGTTGGTTATCTTCACCTGTGCTAATCTTTTTTGCAATTAACTTGCACCTCAATGTCCTATATTGTATGCGGGTCGCCGCGTTGTGCTATGTTCATTTCCCGCACGTATTTTGAGCGGTCCTTTTTTTTTTCAGGTGCTCAAGTTTAATCTTGGATTGGAAACTTGGATTTCTGGCTGCCGACTGCGCCCCGACGGTTTTCCTGCTTGCAAAAGCCACTTTATTATCTGTTTCTTTTGATACAGTACTAGCAAAGTTATACTTCATTTTACTTACTCTACTTATTGACTTATCCCTGCTTCGCTTATTTTTATCCGTATGACTTGAGCAGCAGAAGACTGGAGAAATGACTGTTACTTGCATAGGCTCTGGTTGCACTTGCACAGCAAAGTGCGCTAACGTCGTACATATTTGTGACAGTTATGGAGTTTATTGAATAATTAAGCCTGAATTGATAGTAGTCCAAATCTGTGAACTTTTGTGACTGGTAATAATTATGTGTAAGTAAATAATAAACAGTTAATTGAACATTTTTAAGGACCCACTGGTTTTGCTACAGGATGTTTGAGACGAGTCAGCTGAGGTTTCTGACTTGTTACCTTAAGCCTGCCTATGCCAGAGCCCCTGGACAGTATTGCGTTTGCAGGTTGACTTCTACTTCAGTTGACATTGACCGCACGATTTCACCTGGAGCTGAGGTCGGGGTCATCAGGTCGCTATCGGCTGAGCAAACGAGGTTGGAGGTTTGAATAACCTGACCCGATGAGATCCCCGGGAGGCTTACCAAGGGTTAAAATATAACAGATAAACATGCATCAACTGTTCCTTTTGAACGCATTCCTTCTTGCGATTTTATGGGGCTAGAAAAAATCAAACATGCTTCAACGAACCCTTCGAACCGAGGCGTAGCTGGTTATGGCCTTTTTAAAGCATTGTAACGAGAAAAATATCGCTAACGCTCCGGAGGGCGGAGCGAGTAGTACTAAACAGAAAATGGACATGGATGCATGTCTGCAATCATGGATGGATGGATGGATGGATGGACGGACGGACGGGAGGATGGATGGATGGATGGATGGATGGATGGATGGATGGATGGATGGATGGATGGATGGATGGATGGATGGATGGATGGATGGATGGATGGATGGATGGATGGATGGATGGATGGACTGCCACGAAGAGAGCAGCCTGGGTCGCTGGTGGCTGTTGCGCTTTACCCGCCGCGGTGGCTCAGTGGCTAAGGCGTTGCGCTGCTGAGCATGAGGTCGCGGGCTCGATTCCCGACCGCGGCGGTGGATTTTCTGATGGAGGCGGAAAGCGAAAATGCCCGTGTGTACGAGATATCGGCGCACATTAAAGATCCCCAGGTGGTCCAAATTAATCCGGAGCCTTCCACTACGGCGCGCCTCATCGCCTGCGTTGCGTCGGTGCGTTAAACCCTACAATAAATCAATCTCTTCCTGGAAAGGTAGGTATGGTGTGTTGTGTTGGCATGCATTACAGAGTATTGAAACTCGCACGAAACGGAAAATTTAGCTGTTAGTTTTTGTCACTACACCACTGCAAATATGTACCGGTAGGCGTGTTTTCCACGATTTGGTAGCCCTAACATCTAGTAAAACGACGTGATAAGCAACGTCGTTTACCAGTCAAGTTTTCGGTACCTATTAATACCAAAACGTAAGTCTGGGCCTAATGTCAGAAAACTCTCGGATGTGGGATATTACAACTCGTCATAAATCAAGCTGTAGGTACCTGTAGCCTCATTATACGTGAAAGCGTAACGTTGGAACTAATCTCAGAATCACTCGAAATGGCTTTGCCATGACAACCCCTGGTGGTGTGTGTCATCCACAAGAGGGAATTGTTGGTATGATGGCAGAGAATATAGAAGATGGAGAATGATAAACATTACGAAAATATGAAACATGAGTTAAAACGCGGACAACCATGCATAGTGGAGGGCTACGGAATAATTGGTGGCTCCTAATGATCTATAACGTGCACTCAAATGTAGACACACTGAAGCTTTTGCGTCTCCTACGTTACCCTACGCAGTCACCAACCGCAACTTCGTGCTCAGTAGCGCAGTCAGTACCTTGGTCACTGAGCTGCCGATAAGTTGCAGTAAATTAACCATAATGTGGAGATGTGCTTAGTAAATTAAACATTGTGGAGATGTGCGCAGATAATCACTGTGGTTCTCTTGAACCGGAGTGTCCGAGTATTTCTCTATTACATCACCGCTGGCGTCGTGTAGCTTAAATTTTAATGTTTTTCAATAGTTCGTATTGTTCTTCGGTTAAAAATCGTCTTCCAGGGCTGGTATGGAGTGGAGGGAGTGACCGAAGTCTGGCTCCTTCAAATTATACAAAATTGCATTTGGCCTTCTTCACCCCTCTAAAAAAAATGGGCATATAAAGACCCGAAGAAACAAAAATGAAAAATATTACGACGTGGCAGCAGATAGAGAGAGAGAGATGAAACTTTATTAGGCAGCTCAAGTCCCAGCCGCGGAGTTATCCGTCCACGGAGGAAGGGGGTGTTTCACGGTCCTCCGGCGGTGGTGGGCTTGGCGGAGGTGCACAAAGAGTTTTAATGTGGGCAGCCAAGAGGGTCCACAGGGCTGCCCGTAGGGTTTCAGGGGGAGCGGCCCAGCTAGACCACGAATAGGGAATATCAGGGGGGAAGGGTTGGTGGAAAGAAATGTGGAAGACGAGGTCGCCCGTACACAGCGCCAATATGTATGTTCATTGTCCGGATAGCCACCGCATACCTGACAGTGCGGACGGCCTGGTGACTTTTGTATGTAGTGGAAGAACAGATCACAGGGGAGGGACAATGTCTGCACCTGTGTAATATATGTAGCGTGTCTCCGTGACATGAATTTAGATGGGGAGGGAAGTACCATCCTTGCTTTGCGGAGGTTGCCGAGATGTTCGCGGCGCCTTTTATGGTGCATTGCTCTATCCTCTTTTGGATTGTATTCCTCAGGCCACGGCTGAGGGCTGCCCGGGAAATGAGCGTCGCGGGCCAGAGCGTGAGCTCGTTCATTACCCTCTATGCCTTGGTGGCCAGGGATCCATTCGAGGAAAACGTGGCGTTAGGCGGAAATTCCGAGTATATATGCGCAAAGGCTGCCCTTTCCTTTTAGTGGTTCCACTTTGCGCACAACTTTCTACTGGTTTCTTGGTTCCGTTGGTCGACTGAACACAAGCTGAACGTATCTGCATTTTGAAAATTCCGTTTCCGATGCGTAAATGCTTAATTTCGCGTGTAAGCTCTGTAGGACGATTTTTTTATGTCCTAAAGCTCATACCTCTAGATTACGCAGAAGTGTAAATTGCAAAAAAAAATCCGCCTTTAGTAAAACATGTGCATTATACACAATCAAGAGCACCAGATAAACTTGGTACCGAAGGCTTGAAGAAGCTCTGAGCCTATATGGTCAAGATATTTGCCTTTTGGGCTTCCTACGTTATAAGAAGTTTAAAGTGGGAACAAATTGGAGACTAAATGCACAATATCTGTTGTATCTGTTGTAGTCCATTTTCTTTCCTTTTTCTAGCGTGTATTTCACGGCTGAGGCTGGTCATCGTATGCTTTCAGTTAAATGTATGAGGTTAAGCTAGAGTGCAAAACGTTTGCAAAAATAATCGCAGATGGTTGGTGCACACTATAACGCATCTTTAGACCCGTCGGAGCCTTAGAAAGTACCATACACACCAGAAACAGCACGGTAGCGGAAGAGTGCGCAATAGCAGTCACTGTCACCAATCTCCCTTCAGGGAACACAATAAATATATCAGACTCCCAAGATGTATTTCCACCAGACCAACCCAAACCAGACAAGAAAGAAAGCATTCCACTCACACACACATCCTACAACACTGCCGACTCTCCCGTAAGACACTTCCTCCGCTACATGCTCAACTCACCCGTGAAGAAGCCGCTGCATGGTGTCAGACACAGACAAACCCGTTCCCTAGCCTCTCGCTCCGCGCACGTTCTACCCAACCGGGTCGCGAAACAGATGCCCATCCTGCGGAGGAAACCCAAACCTGTATCACTCCACATGGAAATGCCCCAAACCCCCGAACCTATTGGCGGTGAGATGTTTCAGTGGCGCCCCCTGGCTCTGACGTCAGCTTAGGGACTCGCGCCGATGTCGCCTGCAACACTCACTCCATTTGTGAGGGGCAGCAGTGCCTCTGCTAGAAATCGCCCGCTTTGATGCTATAGTACCAACAGCGTATTTCCAGTCATTCAGTTGTTTTGTCAGCTTCTCAACCGTCTTTATAATTTAAAACTGTATTCCGCACAAGTTTCAACACACAAGGTGAGAGAGAACACCTTTTCATCGGCCAAAAGATCGTGTGTAACTCGTCCTTTCTAGCTTATTTGCGAGGCTCAGTACTCAGAGCTTCTCCGTAGGTATTCAACATGCGTAGGCTTCCCTAAAGCATTTTTGAGATGCTTTTAGTAAGACTCAACAGTCTTCAATGCTACGCACTAAGCAGCACGTCCCTACACGCGCATCGCACAGCAGGAAATAAAACGGCTGTCTTCTATTACTTCCGAAGTTGTTCACTTTCATCATATAATTGTTTCTTTCTGTGTCCAAGGCATTAATTTTTCTGCACCATCACAAGTGCCTTATTAGGTGGTCTGGGGATGTTTGGGAGGCTCACAAAGTTCGTGTGGATATACTCTTAAAGCTGTAAGGCTGTATACAGTACCTTGTTCAGAAATGGGCTTTCGTTATGGCTGGGTGCAAGAAGGTTCATATGCGCAGCATGCGTTGTTTATTCGCGTGCAAATGCAATGACAAGGTTTGTGCTACGCCACTGCAAGACGGCGCAGACAACATTGTCCACAGTAGTCAAAGGCAGCTTTTCTGCACCGAATTTCGTGTTGAAGGCTTGAAATACGCGCTAACGAACGCAACAAATAGTATACGTGCCGGTTTTAAGTATGATTGATTGTAGGGTTTAGCGCACCGATGCAACGCAGGCGATGAGGCGCTCGGCAATGGAGGGCTCCGGATTTATTTTGACACCTGGGGACCTTTAGTGTGCACCGAAATCTCGTACACACGGGCATTTTTGCTTTTCGCCTTCATCAGAAAAACGGCCACCGCGGCCGGGAATCGAACCCTCTTCATCGTGCTCAGCAGCACAACCGGTTTTCAGTATGAAGAGAATCAAAACCGACGAATATTTCCAAGCAGCTCTTTATTGTTTTCCACCCCATCAGGAGTAACGAACAAATCCTGGCCTACCCGGGATGACGTTCCATGAATTGAAGAAAATTACTCTTACTCATGTCCTGGAGTGAGGATCCCTCCCACTGGCCATCTCGATTTTACTGATAAAGTTTTCTACTTCTACCTCACCTCCCTCCTCCTCTTGAGTGCAGTTTTACTATACCGCATATCTGAACATCGGGAAGATATGGTTGTGGGAAATGTACTGAAATATCCCTCTAGGTCAAAACAAACACAGTATCACTGCATGTTAACCGCCCAGGTTACTCGTCTTCCTCAATAACCAGGGGGGTAAAGCGAGCTCCGAGACCATACGAATCGTGGGCGCTGGCATTATACAATTCCCATGGTTGCAAGATCAATTGTATTCATCCCTCTAAAAAGTTGTTCTGTAATTATTTAACTAAAACAAAGAACTAAAGCAAAATAGTTACAAATAATTGCTTCAGTAATTAAAGGGGTCCTGAAATACCTTCCGCCTATGCATAGATGTACATGTAACCAAATAAAGCAATGTATTAACAACGTCCTTCCGCAAGAATTTTGTTAAAGCGATGAGTATTAGGTGAGAAATCGTAAATCAAAAACCGCGCATTATCGTCGCTCCGCGTTTCCTCCTCCTTTCGACTTACTCTCCGCTGTTGACGGCGCGCGAGCCTTGCCTCCCATGATGCTGCGCTCCTCAGCGGTGACGTACTTCCGCTATTGTGCTGCTCACACTGCCGTCTGCTACGGGCAAGCTTTGTTGTCACCATGAATCCCGCACGCCGCTCAAGGCTGGAAAAGCGAACGAAAAATCTGGCCGCATGTGTGCGGCGGCCTGGCCTTGCCCTTTCGCGGTGTACGTTGGGGCAGTTGCTATCGGCGGCACGTGACTTTTTATCGGTGGTGAACTCGCAGCCGCACGGGGAGGATCGTGCGCTCGTTCTCTTTGATGCACCGCGCACTGTTTATCCAAAAAGCGCCGTATCAGATGTGGCCCCGCTGGTCCCGGGTCTTATTTTGCGGCGGTGGTAATTCCTGCCGGCGGCATGTGAAAAAGACGTTTTAAACCGATACAGAAGTAACAGAACGCGTGCACAAAACGCTTCAATCATGTGACCAGTTCAGCTTGGGGCGACGCGTGGTGGAGAGCGGCAACGTTGGCAAAACATGCTCCGCCGCGGCTCTGAGCTTCATAGCGCTGGAGCGAGCGCCATTTCTTTGACAATCTCAAACATCGGTTGCCTTGGCAACAAGGCACAAACCACTCTAGAAGTCCGTTACGGTTACGTGATCCCGGTTTAGCTCGGTGCCCCACCTCGCGACATGTGGGCACTGCAGGCGTACCACTCACTCCCATTGGGAAGTGCGAGATGCGTTTGTCATTACAGGAGGCGATGTGTGTGTGTGTGTGAAATGCGACGTTGTGCTTCTGCGGGTGGATAGTGCTTCCCATTTTCTGGATTATCTTTCTCGAGCGACGTACGACTCGACCTCGCATGGAGTATGTGCAGTGTGCATGGCTAAAAGCCATCTCGGCTTGTGCGCCAGAGTTAAGTGACTTGCTGTTCGTCCCCGCAAACCGCGCGCGAGGTGAGTGCCGAATTTACGACGGGCAGGAGGAGGCAACCCCTCGTCTCTCAATCGCGGTTCAGACTTGCAACGCATGTTGTGACGTTGTGTTCGTTCGAAACGCATCTCTGGATTGTTTTGAAGTTGAATAAAATGTGTGCGTCAGACCGGGGCATTCGGCTCAGGGAGTTCGCTGCGATTGCACGAAAGAAGTGCCACGAGTCTTCAATGCATTTATAGAATGTACTCAGGTAAGAGAATATCCATGTCGTGTTATGGCCGTGATGCATTCAATACAAACGGTTAAGCGTTTGTTTACACTTGTTTCGTTTGTCGTAAAATGCCCAAACACTCCGGCACTCCGCTGGCAGATCAGCCGGCGAGGCGACGCTGAGCAGACGACTCATCTCTTTGCCGGAAGTGCGTGAAAAAGCCGCCCAATAGCACGATGTCTAGCTCATGACGAACATCTGGGAATCGATGACGTAGACATATGAAGATGGCGGCGTCCAAAAACACGAAGGGAAGGGTGAGGAAAAAGCGACAAACTTTGCAACAAAAGTGTGAGCTTTTCGCTGCGCGTAAAAGAGGAATACTTGGCACAGAGGACGTTGACGACCCAATCTAACGGTTGCGCTAGTTCATTTAGTGTGCTCAAAATGCCTTTCAGGGCCCCTTTAAAACTAGCTATATAAAAAATTTTAGTGTAATTATACAGGCTCTAATTAGCGAAGAAAGAGTAAGCGCGTAGTTCAGTTTTGGTTTCGATTTTCTTTAAGTGTGTTAGGAAGTGGCCAGGCCCTTTCGCCTGACTTGCGCAGTGTGTTTGTACAGAATCCAGCTCAGATATTCGTGCGTGCAAAACGTGTACAACTGGTACAACTCGGATGCACGCGCTGAGCAAGTGCCTCCCCGGGCGCTTGCGAGGCTGTCATTCGTTTCTTCACGTTAAGCACCCTATCTATTGCCCCTGAACTGACGCCGGAACAGCGATTCCGATCTGACGTTGACTACCGCAAGTTCACTACAGTCTACGGAGCGGCAGCCAGCTATCGTTCCCGTTGGAATAGAAATGAAAGGAGCTTTTATAATCGTTCGGTTCCAGTTGTTTTATTCATGGAACTTCTTACAGCTCTCCGTGCTTCGAACTTTCGCGCAAGCGTTCGTGACGGTAGAACGAAAAAATAGGTAACGGTGCGGTTTCTTTTTTAATCATTCACAATACGTCAATAAGTCAATGTTCTCTCCTCGCGCGCTCTGTGCGGCAAATTACTGCCCATTAAGTCCCGCAAGCTCTCTCTTTGAAGTGGTGGAAAGCAGCTAGAATTAGACGAATACAGACAGAAAAAAACAAAAACGGGACACGCCGCTGACTGTATTTCGCATACTCCCGCATACTCCCTTGGCGTGCATTCTGCCACTCCGTTGGCCTGCGATCGACCGCGCTCTCTCGTTCCTGTGCTTCAAAGGGCCGCGACTCACCGGCAATATCAGCGTTGGCCCATGCGATAACGTTTTCTTTTTTTTGTGTGTGTCAATAAAGGTTTTACTTTCAGCTAAAGCCACAGTTCACTTCACTTCGTTTGAAAAGCGTTGAGCGACTCGCAAATGGTAACAGAATGGCAAATAAAGCGGCACAGCGCAAAAATGCATGGAGATCATGACGGAGATTCATTTTTCTGTGCGCCCCAGTACGGATCAGCTGATTCTTTGACGTCCTCGCGCATGCGATCAGTCGCATTCGAGCTTGCGCGTAAGTGTTGAGTGAGCGTTGCCACATCTTTCTCAAATAGTCTCAGCACATCTAACTCACACGCTACACAGAGAACACGTCGGTTATCTACCCACAGGAGATAAACTACGCAATGCTGTCGACGTTTAAAATCCTCCTGGCCAGCGGTCCGCCATGTTACAATTATTCCCGGCATGTTTCGCTAGCCGGACGCGGAAACACCGTTTTTAGTAAGCAAAAGCTCAGCTGGCAACCTCCAAATCGTTGTATCATGTCTGCCACTGTGTGTCATACGGTTCCAATGCATTGGCTCAGCGGCGCGCTTTCCCTCGAGTCAGTATATTATCTCTATGTCAATAACTCTCAATACTGGTTAGAAGCCCGGCATACAGGTAACACACGCCTATACACACAGAAGGTTATTGGGAACTCAACCTACATTTTTTGTGTCCCATAGTGAATGTCGACATATTTTCAAGCCATGATAACGTAAAGTTGCAAAGACTGTTTATACAGTCGTATATAAAGACCTTGAATATACGGATAGCGGGAATAGTGGCGCCTTCTGCCAAAACCGATAGCGCCAAAAACCTGGAATTTGTTTTGCTCTTGCATTTTGGCTGTTGTGGGTTATTGATCTCTGGCTGTTGCATTTGTTCGAAAGATTGGTCAACACAGAAATTCACGTCTAGCACCGACTCTTCACGCTCAGAACAGGACCGGCGTCACAGGAATGCGGTGATGCCAGCAATGTTTCTTCCGGAGCGGTTTCAAAAACGATACTAAAATCACGCCTTAAGCTAGTGTATGCGACTGTAAGTCTTTTATTATGATAAAATGTTGCACATACGCAAAATATCGTGCAGAAAAGCATCAAAATTCAACCGATCGAAAAGAGATAACTGGGAGAGCGAGCCCGAGTGAAGCAGACGACAAATGCGGGAATCCCTAAGCCGACGCCGAAGAGGCGCGCTACGCAGCGCCGCCCGTGGTCGCGCTCACCGCCAATACCCAACCCCTCCTCCTCCGGATGGGAAGCCCCTCTTTCCAACTCGAACTTGGACGACCAGCGCCGAATGATCGACCAAGCCAGACGGATCGCAGCAGCAAATGGGCCCTGGACTAAGGCCACCACCCTCTGATAGCTAATTATTCTCCCTTTATGATAAAGTTTTCTTCTACTAATACCCCTACATGTGGTTTTTGTGTGTTTTGTTTAAATATTGTTTTTAAAGTTATTCTCACGAGAACACTCGATTTTAAGTTGACTCAACAAAAAGCGTTTGATAGTGAAAAAGGGTAGGCCTTAATCCTGACAATGAACCAGAATTAATGACACACATTACTAAGATACCATGACTGCACCTTGGAGAGAAAGGGAACCATATCAAAAGCTGAGGCGTAATTTTACTTGTTCAGGTTTGTCGCACACCCAATAATAAGAAAAAATTGCGCGAAGTTTTACTAGAAATCAGTATCACGCAAAAGTTATGAGTGTTTGCGTTTGAAACAATCGCTAAAAATATTAGTTCTGAGAAAGTCAACACGAAAGAATTCGAAGTAGCACATGCATAAGATAAGATAGGGTATTTAGCAAAGAAGCTAAATACCCTAAATTGCAGCTAGCTCTGTCTTCGGTCTTGCTCTTGTCTGATTTAGAGATCACGTGGTGGCTCGAACGCCGGCGGTCGCAGCTCAGCTACGCTCCCGCGTTTTCCCTCCTACAACCGCCACCGCATCTTGCCGCAGCAATACAGCCACGGCCACCGACGCCGAAACACACCGGGACGTCCTGACCAAGTTTCCTTAACCGGTGAGCCCCCGCTTGTTTATGAGTGAAGTGCCAATAATCGACCACGCCTGCACGGCCTGCTAGGCCTAACCAGCGCTTCGGAGAACCCGCGTTGCCTTGGTAACGGTAGCGCGCCCTTTGATGATCGCCCGCCTTGGTCAAGTCATAGAGGTTGTGGTCGAAGGGGAGGACTTCCCCTTACGAAGATGTCATATATGTCCATATATAAAAATTGCCATATATGGCCACGTCAGGAATTGGGCATATGTGGCCATATATGGGTGTTCCATATATGGCCATATATGGCCTTATTTGCCCAATTCCTGACGTGGCCATAAATGGGTGGGCCATACATGGGTAAGCCATATATGGCGCCTAATATTATATGTGGCTATATATGGATTGAGCTTGTGACCTCGTGGATGGCATATATGAGGATGGCATGAGGACTTCCACGAGGACTACTGGCAGCATATACATCGCGCCTACCAGGAAAACATCGAAAAAAGCAGGGCCATCCAAGCCCCCCCGCAAGCAGCAGCCGGCGCACCAGCCGAAGATGCGCCGAGCGAAGAAGCGGACTCCACCGAGAGCCAATCTACCGGAAGGAGACTAGAAAATCGTCTTCCGCCTAAGGGGTGGATTAGCTCTGAAAGCCACCAGCAGCGTTACCATCTCAAATGCGATCTACGCAGCCGCAGGAGTTCCTTACATAAGCGGTGAGCAGGTACGCACACAGCCCATCTCGAACTACTTCGTCATTAGTACCCCCTCCAAAGATAGAGTGATTCTGTTCTCCTCAGTCAAGTTTATCCGCATTAAGGACCAGACCTTCGAACTGTCGAGTCACGTCGCCGCCCCGCCGCGCACAGTGACCGGCGTCGTGTTCAACATTCCCGAGGACGAGTCTCCGGACGACATCACGACAGGATTTAAAGATCACAACCCTGACTTCGACATTCTAAGTTCCAGGAGGACGGGATCCTCCAAATCCATCCAAATTCTTTTTCAAGGCACCGTAGTACCATATCTGTGTCCGGTACCGACAAATGCTACCCCTTCCGCAGGAAAACGGAGGCCTGCCTGCACTGCTGGACAGTAGGCCACCGACCAGACGTGTGTCCAGAGGCTGAGCCTCACTACCATACTTGCGGCATAGTCAACCCGACGGACACGCGTGCACCCCCAAGTGTGTGATCTGCAATGGACAGCACCTGACCGGGGCAGTAGACTGCCCGCGTAGATTCCTGCCCCGACGGAGACTCCCACCATCGTAGCAAGACGGAAGACAGCAACAGCGACAAGAACACCAATCGAGGTCAACGCAGAAGTTAAAGTCAATCCTGAAAAACCCACAAGAATGCCCCGCCTGCCGGAGCGAGAGAGAGGTCGCTCAAAATCTCAATCTCCATCCGGCAATAGGGCCACATTTAAGTCCTCACCGCGGAGCCAATCTCGATCGCGGTCCGGCAACAACCGCAGGCGACAAACTTCCAAGGGGAGGGACAAGATGCCGCTGTCAGGTGAGCTGGGGCAGCGGGGAATCCCACTATTCCTCAAACAACACCCCTCCTCCTCAACTAACCAAATCTCTGCAGAGTTTCCGCTGGAACTAGCTAGTCTTGAAGCAGAAGTTAGATCTCTTACGCAGAGCATCGCGAAACTGTTAGAAGATATTGAAGTCTTACGGGGCCGAAAACAAAGCCCTCCGTGAACTGACCCCCCCCCCCGCCCGGCAGACCCCCCTGGGACAGATGTTATTTCGCCCCCCCCCCCCAAAAAAAAACGCACTGTCGAAACTTCCCTCCCTTAAGAAGTCGAAGATAAACTTACCGACATGGCAGGCACCCTTAAAGGTATTCTAGAAGTGCAAAATAGCAACCAGAAGTCTATCGTAATACTAACACATAGCCAACTGCTAACAGTCCCATCACAGAAATCCTCCTCTCCCCATGTCGAGAGAAACCATAGAGTTAATACTACTGAGAGAAACAGAGGCAAACCGTAGAGTTAAAATCTGGCAGTGGAATTGACGCAGATTTAAACGGAAGCGGCCAGAACTACAGCTACTTGTCCAGTCACTTCAATTTCCTCCCGATGTAATTGCACTGCAAGAAAGTGTAACTAACGTCAAACTGCTACGCTATAAAGCTTCTCGGAACACCGAAAATACCCGCACAGCCATCCTGGTCAAGCGCAACCTACCGCCGACCAGGCAACAATTTGACAGTATCAATCTTTCCCAAAGCAAGTAAAATCTTCATTCTTAATGTACACCGTGGAACCGCGACCATAGATTTAACCTTCTTTTCTCTCACACACACAGGGAAGTAGGACCGCACGCGCTAGTGGTGGTAGGAGATTTTACCACCTGGGGCTACAGATGCAGTAACAAAAAAGGACCGGACCTCTGGGAGCAAATACAGCTACACCACTTTAGCATTCTTACTGAGTCCGGAATAGCCACCAGGATAGGTAACAGCGTAAGTTGAGACTGCCCCATATCTTACCTTCCCACTACATACGAGATGCGAAGGGTGGAACGTTACTGGTTACACCCTCGGCAGTGATCGCTTTATATCGAGACAGTAATTAAGCACACGACGAAAATCAAATACACTCCCAGTCAGGCAACACTAGTCGAGTGGGAAGAATTTCGATTTCTTCGAAACAGCAATGCAGATGACGCTCCAATATCAAACATAGACACGTGGCCGGAACAACTCCTGATGGACATCAAAACCACCACGAACGGACATCCCATCCCTAACCATTGATGCCAGGCTTGCACACCTCTGGGAGGCCTACAAATGCACCCAAGAAGCGCTCGCGCAGACAAAAACACTACCGCAAGCTTACGTTGCGCATGGCTTCACTGGAAAGGGAAATAGCAGCACACGCCACCGAACTCGCGCGATACCAGTGGGACCAAATTTGCGACCAGCTTCAAGGAAATCTAGGGATGAAGAAAACATGGCAGCTTCTCAGACACCTCATCGATCTTAACCGCAGCAAAGCTGAGCAAAGAAACCGTCTAAAACAGGTCATGCATAATTACCCAGGATGCGATACCGAACTCCTTGACAAAATTCGTGACACATATTTGCCCCCGAGTCCTAGTCCCAAGATCCCTAATTACACAGGCCTCCCTAATTCTAAAATAAACCGAGACATCTCGGAAGCGGAGCTCATGGCGGCCATCGCAAAACTTCGCACCAACTCAGCTCTTGCCCCGATGGCGTAACTAATAAAGCACTCCACAATCTGGAAAACAGATTGATTGCATCCCTAACGCATTACATGAACGAGTGATGGAAATCAGGCACCCTACCTCCGTCGTGGAAACATGCCAAGGTATTTCTGATTCCCAAGCCGAACAAACCTCTCGCACTGAAACATCACGCCCTATTTCACTTATATCCTGCCTCTGTACCTCGTGGAGCACATCATAGACACCCGACTGTCAAATCACGTCATAGACACGGAGTAATTCCCCCATACGATGATAGGTTTCCGAGCCGGTTTATCTACACAAGATGTGATGATCAGACTCCCTCATCACGTCATACGACGTACGCCTGACAGGTTAGACTCATCGGCAGTGCTATCACTAGATCGTACCAATGCCTTCGACAACGTTGACCACGAGGCAATTCTCAAAGGCCTGCAATCGATCAATCCTGGAGTACGCACCTATAACTACATCAAAGACTTAGACAGGACGGCTGTCATACATGTGGGTGACCTCGTAACCCCCATTTTCTCGGTTAGAGGAAGGGGTACTCGTCAAGGAGCTGTTCTTTCCCCACTTCTGTTTAATCTGGCCGTCCTACAAATCACGAAGAGACTAGAAACAATTCCGGGTCTCCATCCTAACCTCTACGCGGATGACATCACTATGTGGGCCAACAGAGGTAGCGATGCCCAAATTGAGGAAATCCTGCAGATTGGCATCGACATCGCCACAGAGCAAGCTAGCGGAGCG
This sequence comes from Haemaphysalis longicornis, assembly GCF_048455015.1. Classification (NCBI taxonomy): domain Eukaryota; kingdom Metazoa; phylum Arthropoda; class Arachnida; order Ixodida; family Ixodidae; genus Haemaphysalis; species Haemaphysalis longicornis. Next base: position 48,125,101 of record NW_027526385.1, on the reverse strand, counting down.
GGACTCTCTTGCTCTCCATCTAAATCCGAGCTGCTTTTACTTCCGTCGCCGGCTCAGAGACCACCTCAGAAACCGAACATCGGTCTTCACATAAACGGCAAACCGATCCCAGAGGTCCCGATAATCCGGATCTTAGGACTAAGAATACAAAGCAACCGCAAAAGTGACAGATTAATAAGCCTAACGAAACGAGCCGCGGACCAGACGGCCCGACTTGTCCGCAAGGTCACCATGAGCCATAAGGGCCGAAAGCGAGAAAGTTCGCGTTGTCCAAACCTTTGTTATAAGCCGTCTAGTTTACTCCCTCCGTTATCTCCTCCTAACTAAAGCCGACCTCGATAAAATAGACGTGGTAATTAGGCGAACCTATAAATTAGCGCTTCGACTCATTCTCGGCACTTCCACTACCCGATTGGACGGAGTGGGTCTACACAATACAGCTCAAGAGCTAATAGAAGCCCACTTAACGAGTCAGTATGAGCAACTGGCCCGAACCAGCACGGGGAGGAACATCATTCAAGAACTGGGTATAGGTCACCATACAAACTTTGCGCAACTACATCCCATCCCCGCGTCAATACACTCCCAACTAATAGTCAAAACATTCCCCCTAATATGCACCATGAGCACCACGTCATGAGGAGACTAAATCGAGCGGAAGCACTCCACAAGATATACGGCAACAATCCCCGAGTTGTGTATGTTGACGCGGCAGAATACAGATTCCACGACGCATACACGATTATAGCCATGAACAAGAGCAAGGAACTTCTCAATTCGGCCACCGTTCGGTCCACCCGCTCAGAGACGGCGGAAGAGGCGGCCATAGCCCTCGCTCTAATACTCGACCCCACTCCCAGCACGAACATTTCTGATTCTAAAACTGCAATTCAAAATTTTTCCACCGGACGCATCTCAGAGCCGGCAGTCAAAATTTTGGCAGCCAACTCTGCCCGACCACTAACACAACCAGTTTATCTGACATGGACGCCCGCGCACTCGGGCCTCGAAGGGAATGAAGCGGCCCACGAACACGCCCGAGGACTCACGATCCGGGCTGGACCCAGCCTCTATCCCTACCACGGGGCGCGATCTGCGCGGGATCACCTGGTCTCTTTTCACGACATCACAATGGACTAGCGCCTCTTCCGCTTGACGTATCCTCCGGCGAACAAAACTTTAGACAGTTCCAAGACTCACACGTGGCGACTTCTTCAGACAGGCACCTTTCCAAATCCCGCCGTCCTGACGCACATCCACCCAACTCTCTACCCTACTTCGGCCTGCTGCTTATGTGGCGGTCATGCCAAACTATCCCACATCATCTGGGCTTGCCCGAAAAATCCCTTTCCAGAAATACCCTCCGAGGAATGGTGGGAGGCCGCGCTGCGCAGCTCGGACCTGGACGTACAGGCCCGCTTGGTCGCCAGGGCTGTCTAGGTCGCTTATCAGTTCACGCTGACAGCCATCAACGCGTTCTAACCACCAGCATCGCTTTCATGATGCAAAATTACTGATATTCCTCGAAATAAGGTTTATTCTCTCTCTCTCTTTCTCTCTTGTCTGATTTATATCCTGGACTCGCTGAACACTGATGCCTTTAGGTCAGTCTCGTACTCTCACTTCTTGTATTGCTCGCTAGGGTTTGCGTATGTGTTATATACTCACCATATTGTGGCTGTCAATAAGACAAAGTAGTAGACAGAGTAAGATATCCACAAAGCCATGGACTGCTTTTCTCACGCACCCTCAAAGCCTCCGGAACTAACACATCCAAAATATTGCGTGTCTGTATGGTCAGATGTTGCCCGGGTGATTTGTGTTGCGCGTGAAACTGGAGTAATGACACGAAATGTCAATGCTGAGGTCACTATGTAAAAGGCTTCCTTTGTATATGGAGATACGTCCCACCAACTTTCAACAGTAACCACTCGGTATAAAAAATTGCCACTACGCAACTGCTGCTCATCAGAACAGAACTGAAAAGGCTTTTGATAAGGAGATGTTGTTCCTTGCTCTTTTTACTAGAGAACCAGGGATGACCGGCTCTACGAGCACATGCTCACGAAGATCGCCTGTCGCCATCTTCGGTACTGGGCATTGGTGGGGATGGTAGGTTTCACAGAACAAACCCTCTGCGGCCGACCAGACACTGCGGCTGACACTATTTCCAATCCATTTTATTCCTTGCGTGCACGAGAAACCTCAGAATGGATACCCTTTCAACATTGGCATCAGCATGACGCCATCATCATGACGGAACATCATATCAACCAATGCCCCCTACCATCATCAATATTTATAACACCAGTCTGAAATACAAGAACTCAAATGGATCACAATTTCAACAATTCCCCGGTACATAACTGTTATGGGAAACGGACACTGCAATATGTCGGAACTAAAATATGGAATCATACCAATCACTGAAACTTTACTTTACAATCAGCTGTGTACGCAAGAAATTTACTTTTCATAACGTGCTTTCAAATATTAAACGCATAAACTCTGTACGCGCGTATTGTTTCATTTTGTTGACGAGATGTTTTCTTTATGAGTTCTGCGATAAACCGTATATTTTGCATATGCTATATTGTGCCTGTTTTCTGTGTATTCTTTCGTTTCTGCATGTAGTGTAACTGAGTGCTTGCAATTTTATAAATGCATTAACTGCATGGTCCCGGTACTAGCATTATTGCTGAGGGCCCAGATGATCTCTCCAGTCTTCTGTAAACCCATGTTTAAAGAAATTAAAATGAAAATGAAATGAAATGAATCTACTCCTGGCCACGAACTGCCAACGACAGGTCTGCCGTGACGTGGCCAACGTGCTGGCTGTGGTTTGCAGGCGCTTCTCCGCAATGTCCATAACGTCATGGTTTCGGGGCTGACGTCATGCTGGCCGGCCGAGCGTCCCCACCAAAAGCGTTGCGACAAGAACTCTAACGTTACGAGCACCGTCCTGTCGTGTTGACCGCCATTGTGCTCGTCTTCGTCGCAACCAAAAGTGACACAAATAAACGAGGCTGTAAATAACTAGATTCGCTGCAGTCGACATTCTAACGTCCCATTCTTGATCAGTGGGCTGGTAGGAGCCCATCGATTTAGTAAAAGCCGGTTGGATTAGAACTTAAGAATTTAATGATTTTAAATATTAAATACACTGTTGAAAAGACAGTATGAGGAATGTTATTTTTGTACATGATACAGTTGGCGAACACCCATAAAAGAACCACGAATCATAGCATTCTTTCTTATTGCACAGAAGTGTTTTTGTATATATCTTACGGGGAAAAAACTTAAACCTAATAAATGTTGAGCACAAAAAATTTACATCTAGAGTTTTTTTTTGTTTGCTTGTTTTTGATTTTCACCTAGCTCCACGCCTAAATGTTAATGACTGCATGCGCTGGAGGTACTAGAACGTTTGACTGATCCGAAAGAAAAGGGAAATTGTTCACCGCCGGGCCGTATCACAAATTGCGTGGGAAACATGTAAGGTGAGACCACTGAGGGTAAGCCGGGAAGTCCAGCCTATATGAATGGACAACGTGCCTCCACACCCACTTAGACTGGAAACCTAGTCTAGTTTAAGCATCCAACGAGACGGAGGGTTTATTGTAGCTGAAAATTTTGTCCGTTATTTAAGCGGGATGCTCCTGTTTTTTACGCGTATATTTCATCACTGCTCGTGTTGTCGAAAGCTTGCAACAAACGCTCAGGTTGCAGGATTCTCGAGCAAGAACAGTATCAGTTGATCATACACAACGAAAGCCGAAAACGTCATATATGACCAAAAATGCTTTTTTGGGCGCTAAAAAGCCCATAGAGGCACTGACCTCGAAATATGCACTTACAGGCACAATAATGTATTGCTTAAAGTGTTCTCCTTACCTTGGTTCGTGCTTATGTGTGTTAAATTGCCACTGTAGTGTTTTTGCTTCCAGTGCGTAGACTGGTTCAAATAAACACACTTTCCTCGTTTATCAGGTCAAAAGGCCGTTGTTTATTTTCTAAAGCCTTAAAGATGAACTACCAAGCGTGGTCTGCAGCGGATGCACCTACTAAAACAGTGACGTCCATACGAGGTGCTACGGTGATTGGACGATGTCCAAGCTTAGAATGAAAACCAGTTTCGGTTCAAGTTCTGTGAAGAAGCATGCTTGGCATCCGACGTTATCGTTGGCTGGGCATTCAAGATATCTCAGTAATCGGCATACCGCGCTTCTATTTTGTTGTACGCTGTTAAATGCGTCAGATAAGGTTACCAGTACGGCTTGAAACCGTAACAATCACTAGCGGAGGTGTACGCAGTGGATGAACGCCCTCCGCGTCACCGCAGACGCTCAACTGCGATGCCCTTTTTCGCATCTTAGGAGCTTGCGTGGCTCGTGCCTGTGTCATAAGAGGCGTGTTCCCACCAGGCAAACGGTCGGCTGATTCGGGACTGTGCCCGCATGCAGTCGGTGCTTATGGCAACACCATGGAGGAAAGAAAAGTTTAGGAGGGAGCGTCACGTGACAATCGTGAAGCCTAGTCATAAAAAATAAAAAGGAAAAACTGATGGCAGTTCCACTCTCAAGTGACAGGCAAGCGGTAGTTCTTTGCGCCTCAAGTGGCTCTTCGCCGACGCTGCGTGCATGCGTCTATTGGCGGTGAGATCTTTGAGTGGCGCCCCCTGGCTCTGACGTCGGCTTAGGGATTCGCGCCGCTGTCGTCTGCTACCCTCCGCTTGTGAGGGCCAACAGTGCCTGGGCTAGAAATCGACCGCTTCGTTGCTGTAGTGCGTTAAAAAGCGTATTTCTAGCGACTCAGTTATTTTGCCAGCTTCTGACGCATCTGAATAATTTGAAGCTGTATCCCCCACAAGTTTGGAACACACGAAGAGATAGAGAACAACTTTCTTCAGAGTATTGGTCAGAAGATCGTGTGTAACTCGTCCTTTCTTGCCTATCCGCGAGGATCAGCGATCAGAGCTTCTCGTTAAGTATTCAAAATGCGTTGGCTTCCCTGCAGTATTTTTGAGATGCTCCTATGAAGACTCAACAGCCCAAGCAGCAGAAATTGCCAATACCAAGCATGGCAAATCATCAGTGGCCAATGTGTCCGAGCTTGGCAATACCTCGGCCGCCATCATTGGCTGGCGCTTTGGAAAGGTGACAAGCCAACAATTGGCCAAGCTCTGGAAGGCCAATATTGGACAACGCTTGGCAAAGTATGTTGCCATGATATTGCCTATAGGTAGACCCCAGGCTATTTTCATGCACATTTTTGGCTTTGTGGCCAGTCCTTATGACCAATGCCTATTTTATGAGTTGCCTCGCGGCCCGATTTCTGCTTTATACATGCCATTGTACAGGAAATTATTTAACGAGTGCGCATTATTTATTTATAGCGCACTCGTTAAATTAGTTTTTGTACAATGACATGTATAAAACAGAAATGGGACAGCGAGACACAATAAACCAACTGCATCAACTTTGCGAAGCAATTACGTGACTTGCCAAAAACAATTGAGCAACACAACACGCCGAGTCTCTCTCTGTAGTTTTTTTTATTATTCATATCAAATTTACAAGAAACCTGGCTTAACAGTGGCAAGAATACGAACACAAACACGAACGCAAGCACACACAATAGTCGAGAAAAATTTTTAAAAAGCGCTGCTCATGAAGCGCGAACCGATTATGCTTCGTTTAACTGCTTGAGATGCCATAAAAAACAGAAGCATTCAGGTAAATGAAAACAGGACCATTACCCCGGTAATTCTCCGACCTGCCAAGATCACGATATGTTATTCAACAGCACTATTGTAGAATAGGCCAGCTTGGAAAGCTTGTCTCGGCTGCATCCGCCACTTGTCCACGGGAAACACCTTTACGTCGTAGCGTCTGTAATAAGTAAAAAAATAGTTCACTACAATGCTAAATGCACGCTGCTTACTAAATACAGCACTTTGCACCAGCCTTACCACATGTCCGTGGAAAATATGTCCGTGCCTAAAGTTCTAGCTTGTTAACAACACTCGCTATGAAACATAAAACGTACTGCACTATTCATTTCTCAATACTGCGTTCTACGGTAGCAGTTACTTGGCTCGTTTTTGAGAAAACAGTCCGTAATTTCACCGAAAATGGTCTTCACTCTTGTTGCAGTCACGCAAGGTAATTAAAAAGTCCAATACACAAAGCAACAAGTCAGCGGTTCCGCGAAATTTTGTTGTGGCTACTGTACCCCATAAACATTTAATCGCGACTGAAATGTCGTGCCGTCAACGTTTTATTAGCGTAAGTTTTGTTCGCTAACAACGCGGGACCCAGAGACTACAAGGCAACGCACTACGCAATGAGTTCGGAACGCACGAACCTCCAGGTTTTTTTTTTTTTTTTTTTGCAAGGCATCTATGCCAACTTGGAGGTTGAATACAAACCTTGTGACCTTTGAATGCGTTATATTTTGAGGGGTAACAAAACAAAGCCGCAAATAAAGTATTAAATTGGTTCGGTGTTGCAGTCAGGGTTCAGTCGCTTCGACATCTGCCTTGTCAGACGCGCCAGATGCGAACGGAACCGACGGAGAAGCCCAGCGGCAGTGTAATTATTTTGTCGCTCGACAATATCTTTACTTTGCTCAAGAAAATAATGAAATGGAAGCTTCATTTATAGCTAGAGTTTAAGTAAGTCTGCTTAGAACATCCGCAACTCTTATACTGCACACGAGTCTTGCTTCAACGCATGCTGAACGTCGTGAACCTGCAGTGGGAGCACGGCCGCTTGTTCTGAACACACAAAGCCGGAAAAAGGATAGCTAGAACTGCCGTCACACAAATGGAAGCACATGTATATGACCGCTTTTTTCTTCGCACGAACCAACAACGCAAAGCAGCACTCACGGGCGCCAGTTGTTATAAACGACAGCTGAAGTTTTGGCGGGAACGAGCGCGAGCTCTCCCGCACTTACGGTGACTTACAAATGGTGACTTACGTTTTAAGCGGCGGCCACAGCAGGCAAACGATGTTATTCCACCAGTCAGATATACTTCACAGAGCCACCGACACCAAAATGTACCTCACAGACACGTACAGGAGTACTACCGCAGTTTCAATGCCACAAAAGAGACGGAGCCGTCGGTGCAACGCGTCCGTCCACCGTCCCCGCCGCGGGTTCAAAGAACGCGCAAAGGCACAACGCTGAAGTAGTTCGACGGTCACTGTAGAATCTCTTTGAATGGGTCGCAGCCGCATCGTCATCGACCGCCATAGGCCTGGTGTGGCCAGCCATTGTCTTGAAGGGACAGAGGTCAATCTCCCTGTGCTCTGGCATCATCGTCATGTCTAGGGGCTCACGAGCGCACGCATTGCTTCTTCGTCTTCTCTTCCCTTTGATGTTCCATTAAACATAGACCTCGATGGTCGTTCCTCTCCCCCTCGACGCTTGAGTCTTGTCCTTGGGGGTCGACGGATCCCACAACTTGGTGCCGAAACGACCCGGGACTCGTGTCTGCCAGGCCGACACCGACAAGCAGGACCGATAGCTTTTCTTCGACGGCTTCTGCTTGACTGACCGGCGGACCTACCTCCAAGGACCAAGGATGACTTCGATCGAGCGGAAGCTGCTGCGACGAACCGCCCTTCGGGACAAGCTTTCAGCCGCCTTGTCCGAGATAGAAGACGGCCTCCGAAGTGGCACCCTGACCACGGCGATGGACGTAGCGGTATCCTTGGAGAGGATCGAGGCCATGTATCGACCCATCCTGAAGCTGGACGAGGACATTTTGGGGGACATCACGGACGAAATGGTCACCGAAGAGACTTCCAACACGACTTCCTACAACGACAAGGTGGTGAAGATAAGAGCGGAGCTTCAACACAGATCTCGAGGCGAACAGGCTGGTGAGTCGCTCGTTTTGCCTTCTTTAACGAGACCGCCGCCTAGCGAAACCGCAACCACCAAAACGAAGCTACCGACCATAGAACTGACGAAGTTTGATGGAGACCGTCATAATTGGACCAGATTCTGGAGTCAATTTGAGCACGCCATACACAAGAATTCGAATCTGCGAGCGACTGAAAAGTTTCATTATTTGACCAGCCTGCTTACCGGATCGGCCGCTTCCGCAGTAACTGGGCTCCCCGTTACAGAACAGTGCTATTACGACGCAGTAGAAATACTCCTGAAGCGGTTCTGCGATCAGACTAGGATTGTTCAAGACCACCTGCGGGCACTGATTGACATCAGAGCAGTTTCGTCTTCGAGTGACGTCGCACAACTTCGAAAGCTTTACGACGAGGTTCAAGTACACTGTAGGAGCTTGAACGCCCTTGGAACAAGCGTGGACACCTATTGCTGCATGTTACGTGAGCTGCTTCTACGAGCACTCCCTCGAGACATGATCGTGAGGTACCACCAGTGGTCAAGAACTTCGTGTACTGCTTCGAGGTCAACTGGCATAGAGCGAGAGCAACAACCGATCGACCACAAGAAAAAGTTTGACGAACTCATGGACTTCTTTGGAAACGAAGTTGAGTGCCTGGAAGCAGTTATTCAGGACACGTCGGATTTAACGAAGTTTAAGAAGGACGACAAGCCAGGGGAACAGCTACGAACAGGAATTTTCGAACATGAACATACTGCAGCGTTCCTGCATACCGCAGCTCACGACATACGAAAGTGCTTGTTTTGTTCCGCCTCACATGATGCAGCGTCTTGCGAAGCGGAAGGCGTAACCATGGAACATAAGAAGAGCCTTCTTACCAGAGACGGACGTTGTTTCCGTTGTTTGACCCGAGGACACATCGCCCGAAAGTGCAGAAAGAGAATTGCCTGCCTGCGCTGTAAACGACGACATGTCTCCTCGATGTGCAACGCAGATTCTGACAGCCATGAAAAGGGACAACTTATATCGGACCCCCTACAGCTCCTCTCAGGAAAAACAGGTAGAGCGATCCTCCTCCAGACGCTGAACATCCAGGCTTACGGCGCCCGTAGCGCCGAAAGGTGCAGGATTCTGTTAGACGGGGGAAGCCAGCGGAGTTTCATCACTACCGCAGCCTCTAGGAAGTTAGGATGCGAATTTCTTGGAAAGGAGGTCCTGACTGTAGGAGTCTTCGGAGGGAAAGAAACTAATGAAACTCTAAGAAGAGTTCGAGTTCACCTGCTTGACCCTACAGGTGAAAAAGCACTCAGTGTCGAAGCACTGGAGGTTTCGTCGATCTGCAACCAGATGATTCCTGTTCCCGACCAGAACATCATAAATGTTTTAAAGTCGCACTCTATCGACACGACAGCTGTACTGTGCGGATCAGGAAAAAACAATGGCATATCGATTTTGATTGGTTCCGACTTCTACTGGGACATAGTGACAGGGAACATAAAAACAGTTGGACCCAGCATGAAAGCTGTAGAAACACGACTGGGCTGGACAGTTCAAGGACGTGTTCAGACTACGCCGAAAACAGTCCACTGTAAGAACGTCGTGGTTCTACACGCGAGCCTGCCTGGTGTACCTTTCGCTTTCGAACGATTTGGAGAATCGGAGGCCACAGTCAGTAAAGGTCCAGTACGCGCTTCAACGAGGGTTCAAGTCTCAGAAGACGCACGACACGAACACGCTCTTCCTCGGAAGCAGGACATCGACCTATCCGACAACTTCGATGCAGAAGAGCGAACATGTGACCAGTTGGTTAAGACCCCGGATAAGGGGCAGTGTTGCTCAAGAAGCGAGAACCTGACTGACGCCCTAAAAAAAGGAATTGGAGACCAGTCGCTGCTACAGTCCCCATCGTGGTGGGAAGAACCTACGTGGATGTGTTCGCATCGGGAGCTCCAGAAACCAAAGAGTCCTCTCGGGCTGCCACAGAAAACAGCGGAGGAGGCTAGTGCACCATACTTCACCCTTCAGTTATTAGAGAGTTTTAGCAGTACGTTCGTTACGTTCGTTACGTTCGTTCCGTTGCTACCGGGTTTACCGGGACCCGACTGCGCATGCGCGCGTACGTACCGGGTTCTTTCCGTAGAGTGAGACGGAAAACGTGTTTTAGCACTCCGTAGCGTCGTACCGTTCGTTCCGTGTGACGGCTGATTAGCCGAGTAGTTGCAAAAATCCGCACGCTAAAAATACGTAAATAAACAACGCAGTTTCCCCTAAAGCATTGCAAATCTAAAATAAATCGCGCTCGGCCGGACGCATTGTGAGGCAGGGGCTGCGGTGGCGGCGACGGCACCAGAGCGAGCGCAGGTGACGACATGGTCGCGCGCCGTTCACGTGGAGGAATGGCCTTGGCCTTGCCCGATTGAAGCGCTAGACACATGTACAATTGGTACACGCGATTCGTATGCGACTGATCGTTACGACTGTCACCACGACTAGTCGTACGCGTGAATTTGAGACACATGGCCCGATGCGGGTGTGCGATGCCTCGTCGGCGCCGCTCCGCTCACTGTTTTTGCACCATGGTCAACTACGACGATCGCTGAGCTGAATTTGTAGATTCCGCGGGTTTGTACGCAAGAAATGGATAAAGCAGGCAATCGTGAAGCGTTTTCTGCATCGGAAACAGTCCGCGCACACGCCGGTCGCGCCTGCCAGCTCGGCACACTCAGCGGCTCGAACCGGCGCGGACCACGGTAGCAACCGCTTGTCGCTGTTCTTCCAAATCAATCTGATCACTAAAACGAAGTTCCACCTGCGAGAAAGTAGGTGTTAGTGTGGTGAAAAATTGTGCTAGGGATTGTTCTCGGGGCTTATTTTAAAAGCGGCGATCAGATATATCTGCCGCGATGCAAGCATATGCTGACCGGCCATGGATGCCCCGGCGCGCGGTGCGGCGAGTGGCCGAGAGATGGCGATACCTGCCTCGGAAGCATCGAAACAGGCTACGCAGATGTCTCGGTCACCGGGCGCTCACGGCAGTTGTAGCTCAAATAAAGTTTCACATGCGAGAAAGGGGATGATAGTGAGGTGAAACGTTGTGTTACGGAGTGTCATTCGCAGTTTCACAGATAGCGGCGATCAAATATTCGCCAGGACACTAAGCCTAAAGTTTCTAACACCCGAGCAAGCCGGTTGCGGGCTCCGGATACGGTAACACGGAAGCAGAGCGCCGGGAGAGACGCCGGTCGCGTACGGAACAAATGGCGCATGCGCAGTCGGGTCCCGGTAAACCCGGTAGCAACGTAACGAACGTAACGAACGGAGCATACGTACTGCTAAAACTCTCTATTGATTTCGAAGTCGGTGAACGTTACCCGATCGAACCAGGCTACCCTCTCAACGTCTCTGCCCTTTAAAAGCATGCTGGCTCTACGTACTTGGCGGCCAGGAAGATGTAGAATCTCTTTGAATGGGTCGCAGCCGCATCGTCTTCGACCGCCATAGGCCTGGTGTGGCCAGCCATTGTCTTGAAGGGACAGAGGTCAATCTCCCTGTGCTCTGGCATCATCGTCATGTCTAGGTGCTCACGAGCGCACGCATTGCTTCTTCGTCTTCTCTTCCCTTTGATGTTCCATTAAACATAGACCTCGATGGTCGTTCCTCTCCCCCTCGACGCTTGAGTCTTGTCCTTGGGGGTCGACGGATCCCACAGTCACAGTTGCGTTAGGACACACAAATGACCCATTCCTACTGAACGTGTAACACTATCTCACGCTTTTTAGAATACGCTGCACTTTAGTTTAAGTACGCTTTGTTGCATGGTCCGGTGCTGTGGCTCTTTAGGTAACTTTTTTGCTGCGTTGTGGCCTGTTCACGCGCTCTAACCATCGCCGTCACGGGCTCGGCAAGCTCAAGGTCAAAGTGAGCTTTTATCCGTCAGCTGAAGCTCGGCTTCCGATGAGCCTTCCGTGTGACGTTACTTCCGGTCGCCGTTTGCTTGACGCTCACTGAATCTTTCAGCCAAGTTACCGATGAGTGGCCGACGGCTCGGAAGCCAATGGGGACCCATGGGGTTTCCTATCATTGGTAATCGGCCTCGGCTGCTTGGGAGTCTAATACTACGTACTAAGCAGCGGCCTCTACACGCTCATCGCACAGCGGGAAATAAAGTGGCTTTCTTGTGTTGCTTTCGTTGTTGTCTTGTATCGGATTAATATTTCTTGCTTTTTTTTTTCTGCCCAACGCATTAATTTTTCTCCGCCGTCACCAACTTAGGAGGTTTGGCGATGTTTGGGAGCCTCACAAAGGTCGTGTGGATATTTCCTTCATTTTGTATGGCATACATTCTCTTCTTCACAAATTAGCTTTCATTACGGCTGCGTGCAAGAACGTGCATATCTGCAGCGTGCTTTGTTTATTCACATGCAAATACAATGAGAAGGTTTGTGCTACGCCACCGCGATCGCGCCCTAAGCAACGTGGTCCACAGTACTCGAAGGCGGCTTTTGTGCTCCGAATTTCTATCGTAATTATATCGTTATCATAACGAACTGACTCTCAACTCGAACAATGATGACATGAATATGGTGTTTAAGGCATGATATACTCGCTGACTAACGTAATAAATAGTATACCTGCATATATTACAAGACTCGAAACCGAAGAAGAATTCCAAGTACTAGCTCTTTATTGCTTTTCAAATCTGAAGAACAAATCCTATTCTACTCTGGATGGCGTTCTAAGATTTGAAGAAAATTACTTTTACTCTCTTGTCCTGGACTGAGGACCCGGCCCACTAACCAGATCGATTTAATTGTTAAACAGTTTTCCCCTCCTTCCCTTACTCCTCCTCCTCCTCTTGAGTGCAGTTTTCCTATAACGCATATCCGAATATAAGGAAGATATGGCTGTGCAAAATGTTCCGAAATATCCCTCCAGGTCTTCACAAACATATATATGTGTGATATGAAACATATATGAAACATATATATATATGAGGCACTCCTGTGCAAAATGTTCCGAAATATCCCTCCAGGTCTTCACAAACATATTTATGTGTCCATATAAATTTAACGAAGACGTGACTCGTTTTGCTCAATAAACCTCCATACTGGTTAGATGCCTGGTATAGAATCAGCACGCGCGTATATACACACTGGGTTATTTGGAACTCAACCTACAGTTTTTGCAGTCTATAGGGAATGTCGGCAAACTTTCATGCCTTGACAACGTAAAGTGATGTGACAAAACGCGTTCTAGCGTTCGGCAAGGTTGCAAAAACTGTTTTACCTTATATATGATTACCGGGAATCGTGATGCCTTCTCCCAAAGCCGACAGCCCTGAAGGCCTAGAATTTGTTTTGGTCTTCCATTTGCGCTGTTGTCGATTATTAGCAGCTGACTGTTCCTTTTGTTCGAATGCTTACATGAGAAGCTGACGCCTAGCTCCGACTCTTAGCGCTCCGCACAGGACCGGCTTCGCAAGGAATGGGGCGGCGCCGGCAATGTTTCTCCCGTAGCGGTATCCAAAACTATCCTTTAATTGACACCATGAGCTAGTGTGTGCAATTTCAAGCCTATTATTATGATAAAAAGTTACCCACACGCAAATTCTGGTGCGGACAAGCATCAGACGTTGACCGAGCGCAAAGAAACAGCTGGGAGTGCGATCCTGAGTGAAGCAGACGACAAATGCGAGAATCCCTAAGCTGACGTCACGGAGGCGCGCTTCGCAGCGCCGCCTGTGTTCGCGCTCACCGCCAATCCGTTTGGTTGCCAGGCCGTCCGCGTATTCGAGTTTTGGCGACGAGTCGTTGCGCGCAGCTCTGCCTGCAACCCGAAACGCGCAGCGGGCTAATCGTGTGGGCCATGGAGGAAAGACAAGGTTACGAGAGGCCCTGACGTCACATTTGTGAAGCCGAGTCCCGCCATGACTTGAGCCCACGGAGCCCAGCACTCTACCCCATCATCCTTTGCTGTCTCCGGTTTGATTTGACTAACATGGCGTCTCCCTGCCCTCCCGCTTCAAAGCGAAAACAGCTTCGTCGCTAATTCCTCGGTGCGATGACATCTTCTAAGCTGTTGATTTCGCCTTCAATTTGCCCATTCTAACCCTCACCCAAAGTTTCAATCGTAAAACGGCCGTCGTTTTTGAGATAGAAGGGCGATTTTTCAGCTCTTAAGCCTGGCAAAGTAGCGTTTGTCGTCGTCATAGCAACAAGCTGGCGGGATGGCGAACGCAGACGCCTCCGACGGCAGAATTTTCAAACTGGCCTAATTTTAAAACGTTTGTCGTAGCGACTGCGCTGGTTTGCAAGCGTAGCGAGGCAGCCACATACCAAGCGCCTTAAAAATTTGTCCCTTTTATTTGCCCAAATTTAGCCGCTGCAGTTGTAAACAAGTGAGCAACATTGTCTGTGGGCTCAAGAAAATTCACGTGACTTCCTCCACACTTTTCGCAATGCATTGGGGTGCTAGGGGCCTCTCCTGAGTATTCTTTCCTCCATGGTGTGGGCAAAGTGGTCAGACAGGAGAGGCAGAAAACACCTTTGTTTGTTGAGCTTTCGGACCCGTCGAAATTCACGCCGCAGTCGGAGAGTTGTGTGCCGCCGCCGCGTGGAGAAGATCTTTTTAACTTTGCCGCTCAGGCAAAGTTGAAAAGATCAGGCATTCTAGGTAATCAACCGTTTATTGCCAAGGCGCCATCAGTCCACAATTCAGCAAGGTCCCTCCCAGACGTAATCTAGGATTCGTTTTTTTTTCATATACGTATCGCACTGATCAAGTGGTCCTGAGCGGACAAACAGCTTGCGACGCGAGGTGGTCACAGTCAACATAAGGGTTCTGAACCCTTTGTTTTCCAAAGCACTGAAGTAGATAAAAACGTACCACCACGCCGGAGTATCGAAAAGGCGAACGTATGCAAAAGCCCGCGCGAGCGAAACCAAAGCTAGTCTCACCACCTCCCAGCCGACACGACACTCCTTACGCGCGATAACTCAGAAGAATGCCAAACGCAATCGTCACAGCCCACCTGGCAAACACCGCGCTGCTGTAGGCCGCTCCGTGCTTGTGAATGTTTACGGCGGCGCGTTCGAGCGATCCAACGTCACAAGTGAAATTCGGCTTGCAGCTCGTGAGGGTGCTTCGTAAGAATGAGATCGAAGTCTCGCATTGCTTTGAACAGTGACCGCGGCAGTACTTCCACGATACGAAGCTTGGAGCGCAACGCTGCCGAACAATCTTATACGGCGCCTTCGGCGACGGCGCTCGCCTCCGCCTCCACCGGCAGCCAGCCAGAGCCACTAAATGCTACTGCGGGCCTCAGCGTCGTGGATCTTCCATAATGCATTGCGCGGGAGGAGCTCGAGGAGAGGAGAAAGCGGCAGAGAAGGTTAGCTTGCCGAAGCTGGGAAGCCTGTCGTCATACTCACTCCTAACATATCAGCGACAGCTGGTACGACGGGCCACGAGTGCAGCCAGAGCTACTGGGGCCCTGGAATAGGGGCACCTCCCCTCCTCAAGCAAACTACACCCTTTCCTAACCAGCGTAAAATAAAGTTATTCCTCCTCCTCCTCCTCTTCCTCCATGGGCAACACCACGGCAACGATAACTCGCCAGCGCGTCAGTGTCAGTTTGCACGCGTTCTGTATACTCGCTCGTGAAACAACGAACTTTACAGCGCAAAAATGGTGAATTCAGTATCCAAAACGTTGCCCAAAAACCAAAAAATCAACTTCAAAAGAAGCATGCACTATCGGTGATTCGAAACTGCGAATTGCGAAACAACGGAAGTAAAGCGCGAGACACATGGACGATTCGTGCATGCGAATCGCATGCGACTGATCGTTACGACTGTCGCCACGACTATACTCGGTTACAACTCAAGAGCGGCACCACCTCATGTAGTGTATCACTCCGCCAAAGGGCCGGACCTGTGACGCCAGTGCGCGCGCGTTTTGAAAGGGGTTTGCTATGAATGCGTGATATCATCTGCCTTGTCTCACGCAGTTTGTTTGTCCTCACTGGAGTCGTTTATAAGAATCAAGTCCAAAAAATCACGGCAACGGCTCACGCCATGTTCAAAATATTCCCAGTAACTCCCTACTTTTACCCGCCGCGTTGGCTCAGTGGCTAAGGCGTTGCGCTACTGAACACGAGGTCGCGGGTTCGATTCCCGGCCGCGGCGGCCGCTTTTCTGATTGAGGCGAAAAGCAGAAACGCCCGTGTGTGCGAGATTTCGGCGCACGTTAAAGATCCCCAGGTGGTCAAAATTAATCCGGAGCCCTCCACTACGGCGCGCCTCATCGCCTGCGTTGCGTCGGCGCGTTAAAACCCTACAATCAACTCCCTACTTTCACCGCGCGGAGAAACATCCGGCTACGGTGATAAGGCACAGCGGCAACTTCCGGTGCCGTTCTTAAGTTGTCACCGAGTATAGTCGTACGCCTTAATTTGAGACACGTGGCCCGATGCGCGCGTGCGATGCGTCGTAGGCGCCGCTCCGCCCACACTTTTTGCTCCATGGTCAACTACGACGATCGCTGAGCTGAATTTGTAGATTCCGCGCATCTTTCGCAAGAAATGGATAAATCAGGCATCTTGAAGACTTTTTTGTCTTCGGAAACAGCCCGCGCACAAGCCGGCCACGCCTGCTAGCTCGGCACACTCTGCGGCTCGAACCGGCGCAGACCCCGGTAGCAACCGCTTGTCGCTTCTCTTTTGAATCAATTTCATCGCTAAAAAGAAGTTCCACATACAAGAAAGTAGGTGTTAGTGCGGTGAAAAATTGTGCTAGGGATTGTTGTCAGGGCTTATTTTAAAAACGGCGATCAGATATCTGCCTTGATGCTAAGCTTACGCTGACCGGACGTGGAGGTTCGGCTCTCCGACCGGTCGCCGCGGCGCGCGGTGCGGGAAGCGGCTGAGAGATGGCGATACCTGCGCGGAAACATCGAAACAGGCTATAATTCGAAGATGTCTTGGTCTATAATAAGAAGATGTTTTATACAAAGATGGCTTGGTCACCGATCTCTCAAACGGCAATTATAGCTTTAAATAAGGTTCCACATGCCAGAAAGGGAATGATAGTGTGGCGAAAAGTTGTGTTAAGGATTGTCATTCGCAGTTGCACCGATAGCGGCGATCAAATATCCGCCAGGATGCTAAGCCTGAAGTTCCCATACAAGCCGGCCCGAGCAACGCAAGCCGGTTGCGGGCTCAGCGGGCTCTCATTGGCTGCGGCCTCGAGGATCGCAATGATGGCACGACTGCATCTGGCTTGCCGGTCGCAAGTCGTGAGCCTCATCTGACCAGCGAACGACGCCAAAACAGGTCCTAACGATCAGTCGCATGCGAATCGCGTGCAGAAGTCGTCCATGTGTCTCGCGCTTAAGGCTCAAAACCACTCGGCCACCAGCCAGTGCTACCACAACTGAAAATAAAAAGTATACATTGTCGACCAGATTTAGGGGAAATCCCCAAGGTGGAGTACGTTTCTGTGAAGGAAAGTTTGACATCCACCTAAATGCAGCCATACGGCTACACAGGAATGCTATACAGCTTTCTCAGAAACTTCGCAGTTGAAGAAAAATTCGTCCTGGTCCAGGATTCGAACCCGGGACAACTGCTAAACCGGAGCAGTCACTCTACCAAGTGAGGTAACCAGGAGGCTAGTCGTTAGCAGCGCGAAAGCGAATTGATCAACAACTCGAAGTGAAGGACAGGTGTTAATCGACCAGATTTAGGAGAAATCCCCAAGGTGGAGTAGGTTTCTGTGAAGGAAAGTTTAACATCCACCTAAATGCAGCCATATGGCTGCATTTAGGTGGATGTCAAACTTTCCTTCACAGAAACTTACACCACATTGGGCATTTCCCCTAAATCTGGTCGATTAACACCTGTCCTTCACTTCGAGTTGTTGATGAATTCGCTTTCGCGCTACTAACGACTAGCCTCCTGGTTAGCTCAGTTGGTAGAGCGACTGCTCCGGTTAAGCCGTGGTCCCGGGTTCGAATCCTAGACCAGGACGAATGTTTCTTCAACTGCGAAGTTTCTGAGAAAGCTGTATAGCTTTCCTGTGTGTGTAGCCGTATGGCTGCATTTAGGTGGATGTCAAACTTTCCTTCACAGAAACTTACTCCACCTTGGGGATTTCCCCTAAATCTGGTCGATTAACACCTGTCCATCACTTCGAGTTGTTGATCAATTCCCTTTCGCGCTACTAACGACTAGCCTCCTGGATAGCTCAGTTGGTAGAGCGACTGCTCTGGTTAAAGCAGTGGTCCGGGTTCGAATCCAGGACCAGAACGAATTTTTATTCAACTGCGAAGTTCCTGAGAAAGCTGTATAGCTTTCCTGTGTAGCCGTATGGCTGCATTTAGGTGGATGTCAAACTTTCCTTCACAGAAACTTACTCCACCTTGGGGATTTCCCCTAAATCTGGTCGATTAACACCTGTCCTTCACTTCGAGTTGTTGATGAATTTGCTTTCGCGCTACTAACGACTAGCCTCCTGGTTAGCTCAGTTGGTAGAGCGACTGCTCCGGTTAATCAGTGGTCCCGGGTTCGAATCCTGGACCAGGACGGATTTTTCTTCAACTGCGAAGTTTCTGAGAAAGCTGTATAGCTTTCCTGTGTAGCCGTATGGCTGCATTTAGGTGGATGTCAAACTTTCCTTCACAGAAACTTACTCCAGCTTGGGGATTTCCCCTAAATCTGGTCGATTAACACCTGTCCTTCCCTTCGAGTTCTTGATCAATTCCCTTTCGCGCTACTAACGACTAGCCTCCTGGATAGCTGAGCTGGTAGAGCGACTGCTCCGGTTAAGCAGTGGTCCCGGGTTCGAATCCCAGACCAGAACGAATTCTTCTTCAACTGCGAAGTTTCTGAGAAAGCTGTATAGCTTTCCTGTGTAGCCGTATGGCTGCATTTAGGTGGATGTCAAACTTTTCTTCACAAGTATACATTGTGTAGCACGTTTACATTTCTTACACTCCCTGACGCGTTTATATTCCCTGGCTATCAACCAGGGAGCTGATTCACGAGGAGCAAATAACGAAAAACTCGTGTTGCACCAAGCTCATCTACCACCGACGCAGACGAAGATTGCGCAGCACGAATGAATGGCTGGCTAGAGCTGTGATGGCTGCTTGAAATAGGGTCAATTGCCGACATCTTGTAAATACAACGCTCATCATCAACCATCGTTCAATTCATGTGCCCTGCCGCCACGTAACAATATAAACTCCTCAAAACAATTATGACGAGATAAACTTTTTCACAGAACAACTTGAATACTTCAGTATAACGTGCTGTTGGGCTAGTTGGTGCATTATGTATCACGAAACTTGCGCTTAATAGACATACACAGACGAAGGAAGACGGACGATGCGCAACTCACAACAGCGAGTTGTGAGTTGCGCATCGACCGTCTTCCTTCGTCTGTGTATGTCTATTAAGCGCAATTTTCGTGATAAACTTGAATACAATTTTCCAGAAAATTCACAAATCTCGCAAACACGCACGCGTGCGCACGTGCACAGACTCCAGACAACGCAGACTCCCAAGGCCGTCCGCAATGAACGTCTGTTGTGTGCCGTCCCCCTTCCACACTGGAGTGCCAGCCCCAGCTCGTTTTATCCTTTGTGAAGCTTGCTTTCTTCAATAGTGTTGCAGGCAGACTCAAATTTTACGACAGAAATCAGAGGCACATATTTTACTTCATATTATCATCCACGTGAAGTTATTTCGCATGAAAATGCAGAAATTCCAACAGCTATGTTGCGGTAGAGGCCCGTCGAAGCAATTTTATAGTGCCCCGGACATTCATTCAATTTTTAGAGACTAAATATTCAGCGAGACGAAAGATACACTGATACGGAAGGCATAAATCGAGCCTGAATGTCTAACGAGACGAAAGATCCACCGAGTTGCAAGGTCCGATTGAGCCTGAATGTCAAACGAGACGAAAGGTCCACCGAGAAGGAATATCCGCTGTTGTACCTTTAGATGCTGAATCCATACATACATACATACATACATACATACATACATACATACATACATACATACATACATACATACATACATACATATATCCCAACCGGCGGGCATTTTTTCACCACTTTCTTTCTGACTCAAAAAATTCTTCACCGGTTACTATGGCCTACCGCATTCCCCCCTTTGCTTTCCGAGGTTTTCTCGACTTCCAACCCTTATTCTGTCTACATACATACATACATACCGTATTTACCCGATTCTAACGCGCACTTTTTTTCCGAAAAAATAGGCCGAAAAATCGCATGCGCGTTAGAATCGGATACAAAACCGAAACTGCCGAAACAGCAGAAATTTCTTTCCAACCATCGCCATCGCCATCTCAAGATGGCGCCTAAGCTTTTAGCAACGATTTTTCGGACGCAGCAAGCCTAGGCGCCTAGGTTTTTCTATCGGAGTTCACACAAATCGTCAAATCGTTTCACTTGCGCGCTTGATAACAGCAATGGCAGCAGCGGCTCCCACGCGTTCAAAACGAGCGGTCGGCTCAAGCGTGCCCCTCTGGAGAAGCTCTCGGGATGGGTGTGCGAGGCGTGGGCCACGATCCCATAGACCATGGTTGAACGTTCGTTCAGAAGTGTGGCATCGCGAACACGCTTGAAGGCGCCGAGGCCGAGATGTTGTGGTCAGAGGAGAGCGACGAGGAGTGATATGAGTGAGATTACCTCGCGAAATAAATCGCCCATTTCTCTCGCATTCGTTTGTCTGGATCACAAAGTCCCGTGCGCGTTACAATCGGAGGTGCAAGCTTTTTCGTTTTTTTTTTGCCAGGAAAATCGGGTGCGCGTTAGAATCGGGTAAATACGGTGCATACATACATACATACACATATACGCACACATACATACATACATACATACATACATACATACATACATACATACTTACATACTTACATACATACATACATACATACATACATACATACATACATACATACATACATACATACATACATACATACAAGCACACAAACACACATACATACACGAACACACACACATACATGCACGCAGACAAACACACATACACACACGCAGAAATAGGCGCCCGCGCCTGCACCCGCGCAAGTGCACACGCACAACACGCACGCACGCACGCACATACATACATACATACATACATACATACATACATACATACATACATACATACATACATACATACATACATACATACATACATACATACATGCATGCATGCATGCATGCATGCATGCATGTCGCAGACATCACAGACTTCAGTGGCGACCATGAATATATCGACAGTTATCTTCACTAATCCAAGAGTCTTGTCACCAGGAGAGTTCGGTTGCTTCGGTTGCAGGCCATGGTTTATTTGTCATGTGTAGTACTTTGCTTCGAAGGCCGGGCCGTATCGCTTTACCATGGCGCTGGAGACTGCCTTGAGCATCTCAAACTGGTCGAAGTTCACTGTCTTGTTCTTGTAGGTGTAGTCGTTCTCGAAGCTGTCGTCCCCCAATTCGTCGAACACCACGCACTTGTCGTCCGGATAAGCATCCAGGAGTTTCTCCATCTGAGATGAGATAGAAAAACAACATTTGTCAAACATGGTTCTGAAGGAAACCGAGAGCAGGAGCCCCTTCATCCCCTTGGACAGTGGCCAGACACCCTTCGTCTGCGCCAGCGTTTTCGGTCATTCGGAAAACCCGGACACGAATAATCTCCCACTGCACCTCGGTCCAGATAGTACCTAACAATTTTATTTTACTGTGGACATTCCCAGATGATATGGTGTAGGTCTGGCCTGCACGTACACCCGGTGGCAAAACAAGCCGGAGACCGCGAGCGTGTTCCAAAATGCATTGCCGCGCCATCTGAAGTTGCACTTGTGGTCTCGAGACACGGATGTGCGCGCGCGCGTCCAAACCCAACTGTACTTCCCTGTGGTTTTTCTCTTCAAGCGGCAAACATGGTAGCATTGGGTGCTTGACGCTAGGGGTAGCTTTTGATGCTCGAAACGTCTCCCTGGCACATGCTTCGGTGGTGAACGGCGAGGGTGAAACCTGCTTTTCTCTATCTGCCTGGCTCCGATAGAGGACGCATTGAAAACGAGATTCCGATAACATAGTTTTAAGGGTGACAGCGTTTGTTTCGCTGCCTAAACGCGACACTTCTGGTTAGTCCATGTGCCAATCAATTCAATGCGTATTGCAACCTACTACTATTTTTGTTCTTTTTTGTCAAACCCACGACCACGCCGATCTCTGCTCACGTTTTTTTTCTCGCCAGTACCTGTTTAGTACTTGTGCAAAGTGACTTCTTATCACACTTTATTCAAATAATATATTTCTTGCCTCAATTCCGTTCCGTTTTGGTGTATTCTTGTCTAGTTACCAAGCAACTGCATATTTTAGATAAAAACGTCATATAGGTGGCGCAAGACCATCGCAAAGAGCGGCGGGACATGCTAGATTGGGGAAGAGTGAAAAACGCACACTTCACCCTCGGCGTTCGCCACCGAAGCGTCTGCGAGCGCGCAATGTTGGCAAAAAAAGTGACCCCTATGGCGAAACGCTGAATGTCATCAGCTTGGCTTGAGAGTGAGCGTGGTTGGACGCGCACGCGCACATGGATGTCACGATACCAGAAGTGCTACGTCCGATGTCGCGGCGATGCATTTTGCCACGTGCTTGCGTGTCCCGGCTTATTTTGCTGCCGGCTGTACATAGCTTACATTAGCTCAAATAAAGCCCGTGGCAGCAGTGACGGCATATAACCGGATTGTGGAATCTGTCTGCTATAGGCGCCATGCTTCAGACCGCCATTTGTTGAATGTTCTGTGATCGGGGGTATATTTAACACGCTCCAATCTGTAATGGTTGTAATCTGTAATGTTCGTTGCATAATGTGCATAATCCTGAAGTCAGGTCAGAAATATTCAGTCTGAGGTAAACATGTTTCACTAAAGCAATGGAATAGTTTGGGCTCGTTGGTTCATACCTCACACAAAAACAGCGCTCAAAACAGCGATGTGTCCCGTCTTGAGCGCTGTTTTTCTACGCCGTTTCAGTAACGCAAAACCATTCATGGCGTCGATTCACGGAGCTGATCCAGCTGATGGGCAAGGCCCTCGGACTAGGATATGAGCAGCTGCGGTCCAACAGTTTCGGAACGCGCACAGCGAAGGCGCATAGAGAGAGCGCGGTTTGTTTGAAATATCGTTTAATGTGCTGTAAGAAAATTACCGGAAGCCACCTGACTCGGAGGTTTCTGTGCTATAATGTGGTAGTGCAAGCAACGCCGAATGAAATATATGATATGGGCCTCTCCGTTTATGGAAGGACTCCGAAGAACTAAAGATTCGAATCTTCATTCCCGGCATTGTTCAAATTTCAATTTGCGGCCGTTACACGTAGACTCAAGAGGCCATCAATTGGTAAAAGGACGCATCACTGACACCGAACTGGTTCGGTACGCTATTTTGTAGAGCCGGAACTGAACCGGAACAAAGTGAATTCGTTTGAACCTGAACCGTAACCGAACCGGCATTTTTTTTTCGGTGCTACACACATATACACATCCTCGCTGCAGCTGCGTAGGAGTAAGACCTGTCCCCGTAGCTTGAGACAAAACGCGATGGTGGGTAAATACCGTAGCATTCCCACTCCTCAAATATGTTTAAGCGCAAAATAACCAAAACGATACACAAGAGAAAAGAAGTGACAGGACAAGCGCTAACTTGCAGCAGAATTTCTCACCGGCGGAGCCAGTAAATATAAAAAGACTGGGGCATACGCAGCCTGCGCCATAGTGGGAAACAACAAGTGCGCGTATGGGCTACTCAAACGAAACACGCAAAAAAAAAATGACTTCTTGGGGCTATCAATTTCCTGTGTCAGTGACACGTCGGCGATGTTTCAGTGATAACTCTATCAGTGATACGCCGGTGTCCCTGTTAAACTCCGAGAAATCATTTTTCGAGCGTTTCGTTTAAGTAGCACATGTGCGCACTTTTTGATTTCCCACTGCTGTGCATGCTGGGCATGCGCCAGTTTTCCTATATTTACTGGCTCCGCCGGTGATTAATTTCAGTGAAAAATTAGCGCACGTCCTGTCTCTTCTTCTTTCCTGTGTATCGTTTTGGTTATTTTGCACTTAAACATATTAATATACACGCACTAACTATCCCCCTTTTATTATTCTTAACTTCTTCCCATTTCCCTCCCCTCCTAAACGGCAAGAAAAGACCAAAGCCAGATGGGTTCAGTTCATGGAACAAGCCCTATGCGTGCTCAAACAAAGACGAGAGAAGTGAGTCATAAACAATACGTGCTGGACCTGTACAAGTGAAGTTCTTTGAAGGCCTCCGTCATTCGATCCCTTAAGGGGCACTACTCGGAACGGTCAACTTCGTGGAAAACTTTCAGCGCGTAGTTCTGTTGCATTTCTGGCAGAACGAGGGCCCTCTCTCAAGAGATCTTATGATTTAATAGGGTCTCCCCAAAATAGCAAATTCCCTGGGTGTCTTGAACTGTTCGCCATGTTTGATCCTCTCATTGATACCCATATAAAGAACTTTGGGGATGTTGGCCGTGGCAAGACATCCTGCCTCTCTTCAAGAAGAGGCTGTACAAGCTATTTGAGCTGAAGTCGGAAAAATATACTTCTCCCGTATGGGTGATAGCGGGCGGGAATTGCGTAACGCTCACAACAATGTTGTGAACTAAGTAGGAAAAGTAAATCAAACTCGGCGGGATGATAGAATCGTCTGCGAAGCCGATTGCCATGCAGTTTTCGTCTGGGAAAGTTTTGATAAACCCAGAGGTACAGGCGTCTTCTCCCGCGCATTCGCGATAAGGTTGGCTTTGTCGTAACCCGCCCCTGATCGTGATAAGGAAATATGTGCACAATTCTAGCTGCGAAAAGCAGCTTCGCATTAAAACAATTAGCCCGTTCCAGGCTGTGGGTGCAGGGTGCTATGAACCGGTCGTGGACCCAAGCAGCTGTATAATCAAGAAAAAAATGGCCGCGTACCTACTCACTTCGCTCTCAATGTCGTTGAAAGACGATAGTTGTCTGCCGCTCCTGACGCGAAAAGGCCTCTCCTCTTTTTCCCGCTAACTTTACATGTCCTTTCCCGCAACGATAAACAGGGTGAATGTTCTAGTGAACTATTACTGCGTTCAACTGCCACCGCGCCATCTACTAAAACATTTCCTTACTGTTGTAAGTCGGGGTGAGCGCTATTTGTATTTCCGGGTCAAAACATCTTTTTGAATGAATTTTATTGGCTATCACAGAAATCTGAGAGCCAAGTATATTTACTAAAAGAACGCGGCAACAATCACTTAATTATTCCTTACTTCAACTATGCTAATGTTATCTCTTTGCTTAACAATATTGACAATTATGAACATTGCCAACACATTTATAGTTTGAAATTGTTTGGCCTATATAAACGTGTCGATATACTCTCGACATTGCCTTGAACATTGTTCGAGATACTTTCGAACATTTCCACCACATTTATAGTTTGGAATTGTGTAGCCTATATGAACGTTCGAAATACTCTTCAACTTTTCGCCAAGCGGCTGAATACAGACATTGAGAATGACCAAAGTTTTGGCGTTCAAGCAGCCCAAGAAATACTATCGTCGTTAAAACTATAGTGTACTAATAAGTTCCCAGGGTGAGATTCCGCATCGATGCAGCTGCCGATGTCCAGCCATGCAGAACACGGCTCGTTGCCCGCAGCGCGCGCTCTCTTCTGCAAACTCGTGTCTCCGTCACGCCCCGGCTGGCCGTCCCCGTAAGCGGTCCCGCTTTTTAATACGATAGTCTTTCTTGGGCTACTTAAACCCGGAAATTTGCGTCTGTCCGTATGTCTGCTTGTCTGTCTGTCTGTGACACGATTCAGCCGCCCTGCCAAAGTAAAATAGGTGCTCCGCAATAGTCTTATCTACTCAGAGCCAAACGTAAACGTCTAAGCCCGGTTTATATGTTCATAGCTGTCAGCTTTGTTGAACAAGAACAAAACATTACGCAAATATAAGACAGGAAATTAGTACACAAGGGACATTTACAGTGTCCTTTTATTAAAAAATTCATGGATGCTTGGTTTTTTCGATAGCAAATCATTTTCTACACCTACTGCAGAAAACCGTCACCTGCTGCTGCCCGCGCCACCTCCTGGCGGCATATGAGAAATCACGCTGCAACAGCAACGAAAGGTTCCACTAGCTAGATTCCATATTCTGCTCGGAACGCACGTGGAGCACGGAAACGTGGTTCTATAAACCTCGAAGTCGGCCTCCTCAATTCGCGCGCGTCTCCGTCGTACTGCAGCGCTGGCATCGAGGAACCCGGCCTGGAGCAGTGGAACGCGGTAAATTCAAGTCGCCTTGAGCAAACCTTTAGTGTGTTTGCCTTGAGATGAGCGCGACGGGCGAGGAGCAGCATGAGAGGTGAGCGGGAAAGCAAAGGGTGGCATTTCTTTGGCAAATTTCTACAAAGAATATCTTTTGACGACATTTGCAACGAAAGGAGCAGATACGCGGCCAATGTTTATTCGTCAGGGTCCTCGCGTTGCATACCACGCACCAAAAGTACACTACGACCCCATATTCCAGCGAAATGGCGTCTGTGGAACTAAGCATGCACAATGCAGCCGCGAACGAAACTCGTTTCTGGGGGGTTTTATCAGGCATGTTATGGCAGCCTTCACGAGCAAAAGCAGTTCTGTGTTTTACGCTAGAGTGCAGTAAAAAGTGTAGAACAGCCGGCAACGCACCTTCATGCCGATGGTGTTACCGTCGTCGTAGGCAAACATTCTATGCAGAAAATTTATATTGCGTGCCTTCTCGACGTTTCTTTCGACCCATAAATGGGTCTGGGTCGGTTGATGGAACTCGTAGTCCATACCCTCAGTGGGGTAAATGTTACCCGTCTTCGACGACATAAACTGCAGACAATCGGAAGCAAAGCGTGTGAGAAGTGACGTTCCCGCTCTAACTCGCGACCGTCGTCGAAACAATGTGGCACCGTATGGAACAACAGCAGCAACAACTTGAAAAAAAATTAAAGCCGTTCCACTCAACGTGAAAGCTGTCGTAAATGCAGAGCAGTGATTCGCCATAACGGCCTGTGGCACCGTTATCCGCTTACTGCTACTACCCATCACGCTCTTCGCCTCCCTGTCTCACTTCTCTCTTGATGAATTGAACGGAGGTTTGTCCAAAGCAGTTCAAATTTCCCGCCTTCGCAGTGCTCGCGCGCCCCCTGCCTGGAACGAACAGCGCGAGCGGTTCTCGCACGTGCCGGCACCTTACTGCGCAGTCCACAACGCGTTGTTTTTGGCGGTCACTTATTTCGCTTACTATCGTAAAATTGAGCCCATCTCCCCGCGAGGGGGACTCGAGTAAATGCGTCGCATAGGGGTGGGTGTATTGCGTTAACGTTTAGTGTTTGGGGAATTGGTGGTAGTGAATGCGTTGTATCAGCAGCTTCTTGACGTAGTTTGAATGAGTCAAGAATATAAGGCACGTTCGTAGCCTCCCATTCTGTGTCGGCTTCGTGGCGCAGTGGGTAGAGCACCATGTACATTGCGTTCCGCCCGCAGCAATGAGGGATCGAAACCAGGCGCCGGAAAGTTTTTTTATATAGTGTAAGGGGAGGGGTGCGCTCTACGACTACGGACGTCAACGCGGGTGACATCGTGAGTTACTGAAATGCTCTGCATTTAAAATAAAAAAGGGCGAAAAGGTCCTGGACAACGACCGCTCGTCCACCCTACTTACGTATCTTTGTCCACGTCCTCTGCACTCTTTTTGTAGCACTCTTTTTGTAGAGTGAACTACACTGGCCGAGGTTGAGCAATTTCGTATGGTTCATCGTCATCGCATCATCATCATCATTTCGCATCATCATCAAAAGTCATCTCCCATAAATCTCCAATTATCCCGGTCCTGTGGTAACTGTGACCGATTTATCCCCGCACACTTGTTGATATCATCTGCCAATCTAACTTTATGACGCCCCCTGCCACGCTTGCCTTCTCTAGGGATCCCCATTTCTTCTTAATTTCTACTAATATGTCCTTAACAAGCATTTGTTCCCTTGCCCGCTCGGCTCTTTCCTTGTTCCTTAATGTTTCACCCATCATCTTCCCTTCCATTGCAACCCTTTTAGTGAGATTTCAAGTTTCTGCCCCGTAGCTTAGTACCGGTAAGCTGCAGCTGTCATAAACTTTCTTCTTCAGGGACAATGGTAGGATGCGCCATTCATTATTTGAGAATGTCTGCCGAGCGCACTCCATCCCATTCTTATCCTAGTAATTATCTCTGCCTCGTGGTTGGGATACGGGGTCAGTACTTGGCCTAAGTAGATATATTCACTTACCACTTCCACTGCCTCGCCACCTATCTCAAACCGCTGGTCTCTCCCGAGATTATTGATCATTACTTTGCATCTTTAGTAATGGGTCTGATGTAGGGAGAGATTTCTCGTGCGTGCTCCCTCGGCCATTATTATGATGCAGAAGGCACGCCAAGACCACCAGGATGAATCGCAACAAGAATTGTTTGTGTGGTTTTAGCGAACGGTGGTGTTAGCCTCTTTCGAATGCTGTGAGGCTGAGCTGAAGGATGGGACTTGGGTCGTGTGTGTACTATGCTTGATTACAGACAGCCTTGTCGGTGTTGTATTGCGCATCAGCGTTTCTCGCCGTACGTGGCGTTCGCGCACGTAAACCGAAGAAAGTGTTCAAGTGATATTCCAGCTGGCGTCGTTACTGCCCAAGCGGCGTACGCCGAGCAGCGTAGCTGCGCCGGCTGCGCGCCGGTCGTAGCGGAGCTGGCCCGGTGGCGTGTTTTGTGTTGTGTTTCAAGGAGCCTGATTCACCTGCATAGCAGCTGTGCAGATGTCATGCTGACGAATTTCGGGAATGAGCTTCAGCAGTCCCCAAAAGGGACCGCCATCACCTCCCGGCGCGAGTTTGTTCAAGCGGCAGATGTTTGCACTGTGGCAACACGTTGTCATGAAGCATAGGCTCCGAACGACATTGTCGGCTTAATCCACTCAGCCCAGACCTGTCACCAGACCAGCACAACCACCTGACAGTCCTAGGGAATTTCCGCGAATGTTTCTCCACTTCGTCGAAAGTTCCACAAATGCCTACGGCCAAGCATCAAATCATGTAGGCGAAACGACCAGGTAAGTCTACCAGGTAGCCACTTGGAGCCAAGCAAATTAAATGTTACGAGACGATGGGATTCAACCGTCGGCAAGTCCGTGGGAACCCCCTTTGGTGCTGGTAGAAAAGTAAGACAAAACCTTACGATTTTGCGTCGATTACAGACAGCTGAATAGTGCAACAAACCGAGATGTCTACCCACTTCCACGCATAGAAAGGCTGCGTAATGAAAAGTATTTCTCAATTTTAGACATCAAAAGTGGGTAGTGGCACATTCAGGTTGATAAGCGAGACAGGGGATAGACCACGCGTGTCACACCCGATGGACTCTCAGTTCGAAGCACTTCCGTTCGCACTCTGCTCAGCACCCGCGACGTTCCAGCGAACGATGGACACTGTCTTGGCCGGTTTAAAAAGGCAGTCGTGTCTCATTTACCTCGACGATGTCGCCGTGTTATCTGCCCCCATTGATGAACACTTACAAAGACTTCCACTGGTTTTGGACGCTACAAGGTCGGCTGGTTTTACAATAAAACCAGAAAAGAGCAACTTCGTCTACAAACAACTACCAGATTGTGAGAAGACGGCAGTTGTAGCAGCCTTCCAAGACCAGGCGATAAAAAAAGCTGTTACGCGCTTTTTCTGCCACTCCGCGTATTACAAACTATTTATAGATACTTTGTTTTAATCTGGCGGAACCATTGACGTGGCTGACAGACACCTTTCGCATGGGAAGGAGAGCAAGAGGTTGCCTTCAATGATCTGCGGGACCGACACAATGAGTGCCAGTACTGTCTCGTTCTGACGAAACACGCGGATACAGAAATCTACAGTGATGCCACTAACTTCGGTCCTGGTGGAGTCCTCGTTTAGTGGCAGGACGGAGCCGAACGACTTCTAGCCTATGCCAGTCGCACTCTTTCAAAGGTAGAGACGAATTACTCAACAGAAAAACAGAGTCTAGCCATCGCCTCGGCAATCGCTAAGTTCCGGCCGTACCTTTATGGCAGGCCGCTTCAACTTATCAGTGACCAGCATTCGTTGTGCTGGCCGGCAAACCTAACGACCCATCTGGACGCCCAGCTAGATGGAGCCTCTGGTTGGAAGAGTACGACATGAGGGTAGCTTACAAGTCCGGGAAAAAGCATAGCGATGCCGATCGCTTGTCCCGGGCGCCCGTCGATTCGGCACGCCCAGACACCGACGAAGATTTTCCCATTTTCTGAAATGGCCAAACTCCAACGAAAAGATCCTGAACTGCTTCTTGCCATCCAGCAATTGAAAGACTGCAATGTTCAAATTCCGCGCGCTTTGGCCGAAAAATCTCGTCTTTTGGCCTCCGGAACGGCGTTTTGTACAGGCGGGTTTTCCCAAATGGTGAGGACGCGTTCGCACTCGTCGTGAAAACAGCGTTCCGTTAGGAAATTTTATACGCCTGTCCCGACGAAGCTTCGGCGGGGCAATTGGGCGTCAGCCGTGGGCTGCCGAACATCCGCTCCAATACGTCGTGCGAACACTCCACCACTCGTCAAGAACTGCTGCAAGGGCAGGAACGTTGCGCCTTTAGAGCCAGCAGGGCTTCTTAAGCTCGTAACACCACCGATGGCCCCTTTCCAGCAGGGCGGAATGGACCTCCTGGGCCCGTTTCCTACTTCTGCGAAGGGGAATGGATGGATCGGTGTGGCGACCGACTAGCTCACGCGGTACACAGAGACAGCATCGGTCCCAAGAGCAACTGCGGCTGAGGTAGCTCACTTCTTCGTCCACAACATCGTTTTGAGGCAAGGAGCTCCCCAGATTGTCATACCACACAGAGGCACAGCTTTCACGGCTGATCTCGTGCAGTCCGACATGATAATAACCCACACCACTAACAGGCGAGCAACTGCCTACTATCCGCAGACTAATGGTTTGACTGGAAGACTGAACAGAACCCTCACCGACATGCTCTCTGTGTGTCAACGTAGAGCAGAAAACGTGGGATGAGCATTCGCGTACAGCACGGCCGTTTTGGAGACCACAGCAATTACTCCATTTCAGCTGGTTTACGGTCGCACTGCCACTACGACTCTTGATTGCATGTTACCGGTTCGTGAGGATGAGAACAGCGACGTCGACTACTTTGTACAAAGAGCCCACAGAGCGCTCCAGCCCGCACGGCAGCGAACTGAACGTCAGCAAAGTTCCGATGCTGGTCGCTGCAATAAACACAGGCGGGCCGTGTTCTCTGAACCTGATTGCGCGGTTTCGGTTTGGACACCAGCACGACAGCGTGAACGTTCGGATAAACAGCTTCGTCGGTATTTCGGGCCTTATAAAGTTGTTCGCCGCCTTAGAAACGTCAACTATGAGGAAGTGCTCGCGATTTGAATGAAGCCGTATTACGACAAGGAGCGGCCTTGCTTAACCCCACCAGGCGAATCTGAAACGTGCTGATGGGCCGAAAATTTTCTCTTCGCAATTCTAGTGACGGTTGTCATACGGGAATGAAGCAGTGCGTCGTCTCTTTTCGGGACCGCCACATATGTCTTCCTGGTGAACCCCACCTCGAGAATCGAGATGATGCTCCTCCCGAAGAGCGAGGCAGTGCCCAGTCCAGTCATTCGACGGTAGCTAAGAGACATTCAAACAGCGCAGAGTGGCGATGCCATCAATCCTTCGCTCGGGCACGAGCGGGTGTGTGCGCCCCGGCTTGAAACAGAAGACGTCCCTCGTGGACTATCAGCTGTGACTGCGCCACTACTCGATAGTCCTGGGATTTATGTCCTTTAAATGCAGAGCATTTTAGGGGCTCGCCTTGTCGACATAGCTCGCTCGCTAGACGCAAGTAGAGCCACACGGCATTTCGTCGTAGCGGCTGTCGTCATGGCGACCAACAGAGGTTTCGAAATCCAAGAGATTTATATAGTCATAAGCGTTGGAAACCTGTGAACCGCGGGCGCTTGTCATACTGTAGGTACGTTCGAGGCAAAATATACGTAATTAGTGAGTTCTAGAATAACGTACCCAGCCGTACGCAAAGAGTTAGCGAACGCTATTTTTTTTTTTGCGTCGTTCGCACTGCGCATGCGGCGTAGGTTAAGCCGTTTCTTCGTTTAGCGTACGGAAGAGTAGCGGACGCTATTTCAGCAGAATAGCGTGCGTACGTGAGGCCGCTTGCGTTTCAACATGGCGGCCAAGTAACGCGACAACCATCCACGGTTTCGCTCTTCTGTGGACAGTAATTTGCTTCCGATGGACCAAGTTATTTGCTCCTGTGTTTATATACGTCGCGTTGTTAGCACGTCGCCCTCGCGCAGCTTTGTACCGTCGTAACATCGCTGACTGTCCGAACGAAGCTTGCCCGAAGCTGTGTTTGTGTTGTGGACACGTTCGCTTCACGATAAAATGCGATGTTGTGCTTCTGCGCGTGGATAGTGCTTCCCATGCTCTGGATTATCTTTTTCGAGTGACGTACGACTCAACCTCACATCGGGTATGTGCAGTGCGAGTGGCTAAAAGCCTTCTCGGCTTTCGCGCCAGAGTTACGTTCCCGCAAACCGCGCGCGAGGTGAGCGCCGAATTTACGACGGGCAGGAGCAACCGATCGCCCGTCAATCGCGGTTCAGACTTGCAACGCATGTTGTGACGTTTTGCTCGCTCGAAACACGTCTTTGGATTGTTTTGAATTTGAATAAAATGTATGCGTCAAACCCGGGCATTTAGTTCAAAGCGTTCTCTGCGATTGCACGAAAGAAGTTCCACGGGGCTTCAACGCTTTCTTTATGGAACGTACTCAGGCAAGAGAATATTCATGTCGTGTTATGGGCGTGTTGCATTCAATACTAACTGGAAAGCGTTTGTTTACACTTGTTGGGATAGTTGTAAAATGTACTAGCACTCCGGCACTCCGCTGACAGATCAGGCGGCGATTCATTTCGCAAAACATTCGAGAGATGGGGCCGTAAGCATTAGTGTGTCGCAACGCAAAACTGATGAAACACTACTAGAACTCCTCTCGCGGTGTTTACGTAGCGTGACGCAAAAATTTAGCGTTTTACCCTATGCCAAGGCAACAAACGCTGTACTAAAATTCCCATTAACCGGCCGCATCCGCAATCATTTAGATGGGAACACTCGTCGGGCCGGTGTTTTCGGTTTTTACGACAATAAGCAAAAAAAGTGGCATTGCAATGCCGGCACGTGTGGGAGGAAGCAAGCGCAAAAATAACAGAACTCCCGCTGGCGCAGTTTCAGGAAGAGAGCAGGCGAGCACTGCCAAGGAGGGAATTTGAATTGCATTGGGTTGTAACAGTGAGCGGATAACGGCGCTACCGCCCATTTGAAGTTGAAGTTTATTTATTTGAATTTGAAGTTTATTTTGACGTTTTAAAAGAAAGTACAAGTAGTAATACAGAAGGAGCTCCTATAGTTAAACTGTCGGGGGGACCTCCTGTGAGAAGTTGCGCAACAGAACAGCGTTAGAGTAGGCAACAAGTAAGCAATACATAAAAAGAAAATGAGCAAAAACGGGCATCAAGCAATACATATATGTATGTATATGCATACGCACACATATATACATCCATTTGCAGCAATACAAACAAATGCACATCAAACATTGCTGTAAAAGGATTAGACATAAGAACAGAGGCACTGCAAAAAAGGGAGCTACAATAGAGACAAGTTGATACATTATGCCAGGGTAGCAAACATTTTAATTGGTTGCGGAATAAAGGGGGAGAGGAAATTGATTTATGGGGGTAGGTAGTTCATTCCATATTGCAATGGCTGCGAATACGACAGTCCATTTGCTGTAGTTAGAGTGAAATTTCGGTAAAATTAGGTTATTGTGTTCTGAAAAGCGGGTGTTGTTGGGGTAAAAAGTAACGACTGGTCGATGCAGTTGTGGATCAATTTATTAATTCTTATGCGAAAAAGCAAAATGCACATTTTTATTTT
Source organism: Haemaphysalis longicornis (assembly GCF_048455015.1). Taxonomy (NCBI): domain Eukaryota; kingdom Metazoa; phylum Arthropoda; class Arachnida; order Ixodida; family Ixodidae; genus Haemaphysalis; species Haemaphysalis longicornis. The sequence continues at coordinate 48,091,076 of NW_027526385.1, read as the reverse complement.
ATATTCAAAAAGAAGGGGTAGGATTCGAAGGTGAAAATATAAATTTGGAGCACTCGGATGAGTGAAATTAATGATTCGGATGGCACGGATTCGCAAAGAAACAAGCGGTGATAGATGAACATCATCGGTGCTTCTCCACGAACCTAAACAATATGTAAATGACTGTGTACAAAACAGTTGTAAAGAGAATGGTGAACTGCCAGAGGAAAATATGTGCGAGTTCTAATTAGTACATGATTATCAAACGCAATTTCCCTAATAAGTGACTTGATGTGGAAGTGAAATTTTAAATGTTTATCGAGCACCACTGCTAGGAATGTCGTGTAATCTGAAGGGTAGATAAAATGTGTGTTAAGGCATAGATGGGGGATTGAAGTAATTTGCTTATGATGCAAGTAAAAATTATGAAACTGGTTTTACTACGGTTTATATTTACCCTACTGTTTCGGTGCGAATCGGATAGCCTTACTAAATCGTCGTTTAATTTTTTAGTTAGGTTCGAGAGGTCAGAATAAGCTAAATAATTCGTGGTGTCATCTGCGTAAAGCATATGCATTTTGAAAATTTTAAAAAAAGATGTAAGATCATTTATAAATAACAACAAACCAGTGGTCCTAGTATGGAACCCTGAGGGATGCCTATACTTACTGTCTTGTATTCGGAAAGAGTGCCACTGCATTCCACAGCCTGAAGCCAATCTACCAGGTATGACTGTTATAGCGCTAATGTTGGTCCACAGACACCCAATGATTCTTATTTTGAAAAAAGAATATCCTGAGTAATGGAATCAAATGCCTTTGTGAGGTCGACCAATATAGCTGCTGCAAATAGGCCGCAATCAATTGTTTCATAAAATCAGGTACCTCGATAAGAGCAGCCTCCGTGGAAAATTAGGCCGAAAACCAAACTGACAGGGGGTTAGTAGTTGAAATTTAGAGAGCTTTTCCACAGCCTAGTTACACCAAGTTTTTCGATTAACTTGCCTAAATAGGGCAGTATGGTTATAGGGCGATAGTTGCCGACGTCTTTGACTTTGGCGACAAAGCTTTGGGGCAAAGTTCTACAGTCACCCATCGAATCGACACAGGTGATGCGCTACCCATTCATCGGCGTCCATACCGTGTGCGCCATACTGAAAGAGGCATCATCCAGAAAGAGGTCGACAAAATGCTCGCCAAGGACATTATCGAACCTTCCTGCAGTCTCTGGGCTTCACCGGTAGTTTTGGTAAAGAAGAAAGATGGCACTTGGCGATTCTGTGTAGACTACCGACACCTTAACAAAGTAACCAAAAAGGACGTCTACCCTCTTCCCAGAATCGACTACGCCTAAGATTGTTTACACGGTGCCAAGTACTTTGCTTCCATTCACCTACGCTCAGGTTACTGGCAGATTGCAGCCGATGAGCTGGACCGAGAAAAGACCGCCTTTGTCACCCCCGACGGCTTATATCAGTTCAAGGTTATGCCTTTTGGTCTATGCAACACGCCAGCTACCTTCGAACGCATGATGGACTCTCTCCTGTGGGGATTCAAATGGTCTACATGCCTGTGCTACCTCGATGACGTCATTATCTTTTCTCCATTGTTCGAAGCTCATCTCCATCACCTGTCCGAAATCCTTGCTATTTTCCGTCAAGCGAATCTGCAACTTAACTCCGTGAAATGTCGATTCGCTAGGCGCGAACTAACTATCTTGGGCCACCTTGTCGACCCTAATGGCGTGCAGCCTGACCCCGACAAGATCAAGGCGGTTAGAGATTTTCCGGTGCCCCGGTCATCGAAAGATGTTCGAAGTTTTGCGGGCCTGTGCTCCTATTTCCGTCGCTTTATCCGAGACTTCGCTGATATCGCCCGCCCTCTCCCTGACCTTCCCAAAAAGGATACCGTCTCTTCGTGGGGTAGTGAGCAAGCTCAGCCTTTCTAGACCATGACATCTCTCCTCACAACTGCGCCCATTTTAGCTCATTTCGATGAGGCCGCTCCGACGGAAGTACGGACTGACGCTAGTGGTCACGGCATTGGAGCGGTCTTGGCTTAACGCCAATCCTGCCACGACTGCGTGATTGCCTACGCCAGCCGCCTGCTGACACCAGCTGAACGAAATTATTCTATTACGGAGTGGGAATGCCTTGCCCTAGTGTGGGCTGTCGCCAAATTTCGCCTATACCTCTACGGTCGACAATTTTCTATCGTCACAGATCACCACGCGCTATGCTGGCTCGCGTCCCTGAAAAACCCTATACCGTACGCCTCGGGCGCTGGGCTCTGCGGCTGCAGGAGTACTCCTATTCTGTAGTTTATAGATGCGGTCGTCTACATCAAGACGCTGATTGTCTATCGCGGTACCCAGTCGAACCCCCCCGATCCTACAACTTCGGACTCACTCGCCACCTCGGTATTGTCTATTTCCTCCTTTCATCAGCTTGCTGCTGCGCAGCGCCATGACGTCTCCTTGAGACGGATCATCAACAGCTTAACCGCTGCCCCTTCCGACCATTCACTGCGGTTGTTACAAATGAAGGACGGCATCCTCTATCGCAGCAATGTCCGCCCGGATGGTTCTTATCTGCTTCCTGTAGTACCTGAGCACTTTCGTTCAGATGTACTCCGGCAGCTCCACGACCTTCCAACAGCTGGCCATCTAGGGGTTTCCCAAACCTATGACCGCGTGCGCCGCCGCTTCTTCTGGCCGGGTCTGTACCACTTGATTCGTCGTTACGTCGGTGTCTGTGACATGTGCCAATGCAGAGGAGTGCCTACCACGCTACCCGCCAGGGTTCTTCAGCCGCTCGATATACCTATTGAGCCATTCTTCCGAGTTGGTTTAGATCTCCTCGGCCCCTTTCCCCGGGCTGCGAACGGCAATAAGTGGATTGCGGTGGCCACCGATTATGCGACACGATACGCCATCACGCGGGCTCTTCCAACCAGCTGCGCAACCGATGTCGCCGATTTCCTCCTGCACGATGTGATCTTACACCACGGTGCTCCTCGCCAGCTCCTGAGAGACCGCGGACGATACTTCCTTTCCCGAGTAGTCAACGACATCCTCCGCTCATGCACAACCGTTCACAAGGTTACTACCGCCTACCATTCTCAAACCAACGGCCCCACAGAGCGCCTTAACCGGACTTTAAAGGAGCCATGAAGACAAAATACAAGTTTGGTTTATAAGAAAGACTGCTTATTCCTGATAACAATGATACCAATATCATCGCAATCTTCGAAAAAATAACGGAGATATTAAAGAAAACGTCTGAAGCAGTCGCGACCCTCTAGCCAATTTCCCGCAACTTTCTACGACGTCACGGAACTTTGTTTGTGCGATTTGCGGCCGCCTAACTTACCTGTCGCGACGACATATGACTGTACGTCTGTAATTGGGCCTCTAGTAATATTTGACCGCATCACTTGAATGCTAACGTGCAGTTAACGCACTGAAAATTATATTTTATAATGGGCCCGTATGACGTCATTCTTGTTCATACACGTCGCTGTCACGCAAAATTTGAACGTTTTTATAATTCTTGCTTTTTTTTGTTAAAAAACATATTTTGTGGCTTTAATGGAACTGAGTGAGATAGTGAATCCTATTTCTTTCAAATTAAACGAAGTTGTATTTTCACTTCATGGCTCCTTAACAAATATGCTTTGAATGTACGTTTCTGACGACCATGGTTACAGGGACATTGTCTTGGGTTACATAACGCTTGCCTACAATTCGTCGCGCCTTGATACTGCCGGATTCTCTCTCTTCTACCTCATATTCGGCCGAGAGCCGACGTTACCACTGGACACATTATTTGAACACCCTATGCCACCTTCCGTATATGCACAAGACGCCATTGCCCGGGCTCACTTTGCCCCCAACACTGCACGTGTCAGGCTCGCTTCCTCCCAGCGCTCTCAAAAGGATCGCTACGACTACCGCCACAGCACCCGCCACTTTGCACCTGGATTCCTGGTGCTGCTCTGGTGTCCTGCATGGCGCGTAGGGCGTTCGGAAAAGCTTCTAGCCAGGTATTACGGCCCCTACCGTGTCGTACGCCAAGTGACTGAGGTCAACTACGAAATCATCCGCTGGTTCCGTCAGCCTCACCCCGCTCTCCACAAACCGACGTTGTCCACGTCGCGCGTCTTAAGCCATACCACTCGCAGCCTACAGGTTTACCCTGACAAGCACTAAGACGGCGCTCCTACCACGGAGGGTTGGGCTACGGGGCATTAATTAAATTCCCCGCAAAGAGTATGGTATACATGTACTGTGCTAGCCGGGATCATCATCAAGAAAGGGGATGAAGAGGACACTGGCGGTGAAGCGCGTTCGTTCCCTGGCTTGCGCGGTGCTCTCTTCCACCGTGGTTCGTAATAACTAGCCTCTACCAGATCACACTCTCGCTCAAGTCAAAGGTTCCGTAAAGAGTCGCGATCGCCATCACGATCGCTTTCCAGGCGTGCACAAGGAGACGTGCCCAAAGTAGTATTCTCAGACGAACACTTCCCTCCCTTTGCACAAGTCTCCTGTCCTAGTACCTGCACTAGCAAAGAAGGACGAGATGCACCCGACTGGGCAGCTGCCTTCGAAGCACACAGGCGTAACGCTGAAGAGAACACGCGAATTACCAAAGAATTGATGAAAGAACATGCGCTTACGAGTCGTACATGGAAGAAGTGCTGAAAGAAATAAAGCAAATGAAATTGCACCAAGCTCGACAAGACAAAGAAGTCAACCAGATGAAGCAGGATCAGGGCATGTTCCAGCAGATGGCTATACAAAACGTTCGAGCAAATCCAAGCACAAATTCAGAATATTAACACCACCCTCAAAGAAAACCTGGAAACCCAAAGAAAAATTCAGGACACATTGGCCACTATCATAAATGAAAAGACCGAACTAGATCGAAGAGTTACCACCATAGAAGAAAAGGACAACGCTCGTAAAAAGCCCAAAAGCTACCCGGGAAGAGAAGCAAGAATGGAGGGGACGTTAGACGATGACGACGTGTAGCCCCTCTCAAAACGTCGGCGACAAGAGCGTGGATCGACGACTCAAAATTTGGCAATGGAACTGTAGAACAATTAAGTTAAAGAGACATAATCTCTCACAACTATCTGAAAATGAAAAACCGGACATCCTGGTCCTTCAAGAGACAGGGACAGATTCATTAACATTGCGGGGATACGAAACGCACATAGAAGGCAGGACCCGCACAGCCATCCTAACTTCGAAATATCTAACGACGCAGAAGCATTCCGTCCAACATAGGATTGAAAACACCATTGTTAAAATTTTGCCTCCAAAGAAGAATCACAAGAGCCTGTTTATATTGAATATATACTGCCCGCCTTCGGACAAACTAGGAGACCTTGACAACCTAATTCGATCCGTCTTGAAAGTGACAAAATGCCATAAACTTATAATGGTTGGGGACTTCAAAGCACCCCACGTAGCATGGGGATATACCCGAACTCTAAAGACAGCGGCTGAAGTCCACGATGTGGCCCAACAATACCGCCTCACCCTGTGGAACGACACACAACACCCCACCAGGATCGGCAATAGCGTGTCGAAAGACACCAGCCCTTATCTCACCTTCTCCAGGGGAATACCACATGTAGAATGGGAGAGGCTAGATGAAACAATGGGCAGTGACCACCACATAGTCCAACTGAGCCTCAACCATCACCACAACCGAACACCCACCAGAGTAGGCAAAGCAGGAATCACGGATTGGATGGCCTTCAGAAAGGAGGAAGAAGATGACGAGGAAAATTCTTTGGATGACCTAGAAACGTGGACAAAACGCCTGGTGGAAAGGGTCAACAAATACACAAAACAAATTCAACTGACAATAGATAATCCAGCAGTGTACCCTCACCTTATGCACATCTGGGAGGCCGCCCGCCGCAGCCTCAGCCGGAGGTGGAAGAAACAAAAGTGCAATAGGAAGCTAAAACTCCGTATTGCAAATCTAACAAAGCAAGCGGAAGAATACGCAAATCAATTGGCTCGACCGAACTGGAATCAACTATGTGACAGGCTACAAGGGACTCTTAGTACAAGGGGCACTTGGAATATCCTGAGATCCCTCATGCCTCAAAATAACGAATCCAAATCATGTACCAGAAAACACGTCACACGCCTTATTCACAATTTCTCAGGGACAGAAAAGAACGTCCTCCAAGCGACGAAAGAAAAGTTCTTTGGAAATAATAGCACCACGTCCGCCCCACCCTCCGTTACCAATCTGGACTACAGAGGGAACCCAACCCCGAGTTAGACCATTCGCCAGGTGTGAGCTGGACGCCGCTCTGGCCAAACTCACAAGAAACACCACCCCGGGAAGCGATAAGGTGACGAACAAATTACTGCGTAACACAAAGACATGCAGAACAAAATACTAAAAAAAATCAATGATGTATGGGAGCAAGGCAGGCTACCGGCCAGTTGGAAAGATGCCCACGTCACAATGATTCCGAAACCAAACAAACCTGTCGAAATATTTAACCTCAGACCAATATCACTGACGTCGTGCTTGGGTAAACTAATGGAGCACATGGTTCTCAATAGACTCACCTGCCATATCGAAGAATCACCAGAAGACAGAGGGGGATTTCCGGACACCATGTATGGCTTTCGCCCCCACTTGTCAACCCACGATATCCTTTTACAAATTAAAGAACAAGCGATTGACAACCTGAGTGCCACGCAAAAAAGCGCCATTCTTACCCTAGACGTCAAGGGAGCGTTTGACAATGCGTCGCATGCAGCCATACTCGAAAATCTCCAGGAAACTTAATGTGGAGAGAAAGCCTATAACTATGTAAGGGACTTTCTATCCTCACGGACGGCAACTTTAAGCCTAGGAACCCTACAAAGCGAAAAATTCGACGTACCAGCAAAAGGAACACCCCAAGGCTCAGTGATCTCGCCTCTATTATTCAACCTCGCAATGATCAAATTACCAGAATCACTAAAGACTATCCCAGAGCTTCTACACGCCATATATGCAGATGATATTACTTTCTGGACGACGACAGGGTCAGCCGGCACACAACAGGATGCACTACGGGAAGCAGTAAACCACACGGAACAATACCTCAGGAATTGTGGCCTTTCCCAAGCTCCGGAGAAATCAGCACTTCTAATACTAAAGAAACGGACAAGAGGACGATCACCACCGGAGTCCCTCGACCACGAAGTGACGCTTCATGGGGTCGTCATCCCAAAGGTGGACACGCTGAGAGTCTTGGGACTTGTCTTCCAAAAGGACGGCGCGGGATCAGCCACTCTCCAAAAATTACAGTCTACCCTCTCCGAGGTCACCCACCTGATCAAAAGAGTGACCAGCAAAAAACACGGGCTACAAGAAGAAGACACAATAATAATGATCCAGGCACGAATTATAAGTCGAATAACCTACGGAACCCCTTAACTTGGACTGGAAACAGCAGAAAAAGAAAAATTAAACGTTTTAATTCGACAAACATACAAGATGGCGCTTGGATTACCGGCCAAAACCACAACCGAAAAACTCCTGCAACTAGGTGCGCATAATACGTGGGAAGAACTGACAGAAGCGCACCGGGCAAGCCCTCTGGAACGGCTCTAGCTTACAAAAACGGGCAGAGCTACCTTGTGCCGCCTAAACTATCAGGGCCCAATAAAAACAGAACACCAAAAGCAACGCATCCCCCTTGATTTAAGGACGCACATCTAAGTAGCAAGCATCCCACGAAACATGCACCTCGTCTACCACAAGAAGCATCGCGAAGCCAGAGCGAAAGCACTCTACAGATCCTACGGAAACGATCAAAACTCAATATACGTTGATGCGGCAGTGTATCCAATCGAAATAAATAAACGAGCCCATACAATAAGCGTTGTAGACTTCAAAGATTTCCACCTATCATCGGCAACAATCAAGACGGGAGACACGGGCTTGGCGGAGGAGCCAGCGGTTGCGCTTGCCGTCAGCACAGTGCCGGAAACCAAAGAGCGAATCACAGTGCTCGCGGACTCGCAAGCAGCCTGCAGGAATTACCAAAAAGGACGAATTTCTAAAACGGCGCTTCGAATATTCTCCAAGACTTCTCAAGCACGCCGAAACCCAATAGACATATACATCGTGTGGACACCGGGGCACGAGTCCCTATAAGGTAAGGCAGCGGCCGACGCCGTAGCCCGAGACCCCTCTCTCCGGGCAGTTGCCTTGGCGGGAACACACGTCTTGCCCGGGATGCCACACAGCCATCCCATCGCTAAACGAAGCAAAGACAACTTGGAACACCTCAGGCTTACAAGAAGAAAATACCCATCTCCACAACATCCAATGCTCACCAGAGAAGAATCAACACAACTACGAAGACTTCAGACAAATTCATTACCACATGCCACACAATTGCATATGATGTATCCCACATTATACAGCTTCGAATGCCAGTTCTGCAGCGGAACGCCCAACACCCTATACCACATGGTGTGGGAGTGTAAGGGCGTCAAGGAACTACCGGAGGTCCTGGCGCCATCACCGGAGCAGTGGGAGGCCGTCCTAACCAGCGCGGTCCTGGAGAACCAGCGTGGTCTGGTGAACCGGGCTCTTCGTGCTGCGGCAGGCCATGGCATCCCGGACTAGGGACGCCAACTAAAGGGGGCGATCACCTCAAGACAAACGCAGGAGATCATCCTCCGCTCCTTTACTATTTATGGCAAATAAACGTTTATACTACTACTACTGAATGAGTATTGTAAGTACACCATTGTAAATACAGCTTTACCTCGTATCAATAGATATATATATATATATATATATATACATATATATATATATATATATATATATATATATATATATATATATTGTCACGGCCCTCTTGACATTTCACATGGCAATGCACTGGATCACCTGGTCGTCAATCCATCGTACGTTTCATCTATGGGCACGTGCCGCATCAGTGGGTCGCGCAAGGCAAGCCGAAGCGAAGACGAAGAGGTCGCGCAGAGAGTCTGGCTGGAGCTACGCTGGTATCCTCGGCTTCGGACTATACGCCTCATTCTTTGAAAATAGATCGCTTTTAAGCACAGCGTGTAAATAGCCCGCATCTGCCTCGTAACATCTTTTTGGTGGAGGTTGCGGTTCCCGTCCCTGTGCCTTTCAACAGCGCAGCAACACCACACCACGGATCTTCGAAGTGGGCGACACATTCGTCGACGCACGATGCCTCCTGCCAACGATACCGCACCCGTTGCGCCCCTCATCATCGTTTCTCAGCCCCTTGACCCAGGCTTTTTCACCGGTGAGGACGACACCGAGGTGGAAGAATGGATTCGCATGTTCGAACGTGCCAGCGCCCATAACAGGTGGGATGGTACAATAATGCTGGCTAACCTACCTTACCATCTACGAAACACAGCCAAATCCTGGTACGACACCAACGAGCGCACACGTTGACCAGCTGGGGCGTTTGCAAAGAAAAGATGCGGAAAATATTTGGCAGCCCCGTGGGTCGCCAGCTCGCCGCACGTCAACAGCTCGCTTCGCGCGCCCAGTCCGCCACTGAATCGTATATCACGTATATACACGATGTTTTGGCCCTCTGCGCAAAGGTTGATCCCGAAATGTCGGAAGCCGACAAGGTAGGCCACGTCCTTAAAGGCATTGCAGATGACGCCTTCCATCTGCTGATGTGTAAGGATGCCGTTACAATCGACGCCATTCTTAACGAATGCCGACGCTTCCAGGAGGCCAAATGCCGCCGCATTGCCCACCAGTTTACTCGGCTGCCTCACACGGCGGCAACGTCGTCGTGTCAAGATGTGTCGGTGCCACCACGCACAACGCTGACGCCTAGCACGGAGGCCCAGACTGAGAGCCTGACGAAAATAGTACGCCGTGAGATCGAGGCTATGGCTCCAATCGCTCAGCACTGCGCGCACGACCGGAACGGCCCCACGATTTCTCTCATCCAAGCCGTCGTTAGAGACGAGATCATGTCCCTGGGCCTTCACTCAGTTTGTGCCTTGGGACGCCAGGATCCCTGCGACGGCTTCCGTACCCCTTCGCCCCGTACTGATGTCCCGCAGCGCTACGATGTTCTACCGCGCTACCGACGACGCAGTCCTGGTGAATGGAGAACAGCCGATGACCGCCCCATCTGTTTCAACTGCCATCGCGTTGGACACGTCGCCCGTTATTGCCGCAGCAGCTGGTCGCCATTTAGCCGTCAACGGTTTCCCGAGAACAGCTACTCCGACGACTACCCTCGACGTTTTCCGCCACGTCCTCAGCAGCCCTTCGCACCCCACAACACACGACGCAACCTATGTAGCCGCTCGCCGTCACCTCAGCGTCGCCAGTCGCGTTCGCCGCAGCCCCGCCGCCAGACTCCGCCGCCCACTTTCTCGGCCTCCCTCTCGGAAAACTAGCCAGTGCAGCTCCCGGAGGTGATGCTGCATTAACGACCCGGCCTGCAAATCCTCTGTTGACTTCGGTTTCAAGACCGAATTTGATAGATGTTCACGTTGACGGGGTTCGTGTTAGTGCTTTAGTCGACACAGGTGCCAATATTTCAGTCATGAGTTCGAACCTTCGCCGCACTCTTCGTAAAGTTATGACGCCCGCGATATGCCGTGCTGTACGAGTCGCCAACGGAGGAATGACCACCGTAGCCGGAATGTGTACCGCCCGCGTCGCAATTGCCGGACACGACACCCCTGTCTTGTTCACCGTCTTGGACACATGTCCTTACGACATAATATTCGGACTGGACTTTCTTACAGAACACGCCGCCCTCATTGACTGCGCCGCCGGGGTTTTACGTCTTGAGCTGCCCACAACACCCCTTGATGACATCACGCCCACTTACCGGCTTTGCGGCGCCGAACATGCTCGATTAGCTCCCAAGGCCATGACCTACGTGCGTTTATCGTCGGGCCCGGCAGTTCCAGATGGTGACTACCTTGTCTCGCCCGTCACCGATATACTCCTTGAACGCAACGTGACCCATCCTTATACAGTCGTGACTGTCGCGAAGAACGAAATTGGCCTCCCATTTTTGAACTTCGGTTTCTCCACCCAAGTCCTTCCCCGTGGAATGTCGCTTGCTACACTGATCCCCTTGGCTGAATGCGAAGTTTCCGTGGTGACAACTGACGACTCTGAATCCTCTACGGATAGCCAACGGGACATTTCGCGAACTACCACTGATTTTATGGACATGATAGCGTCGGACCTTCCACCTCCGGAAGCCCATCAGCTCCGTTGTCTCCTAGCATCATATCGGGACATTTTCGACTTGGACAACCGTCCGTTGGGCCAGACTTACCATGTGACACATCGCATAAACACTGGTGATGCGACCCCTATCCGCCGACGTCCATATCGTGTCTCCCACTCCGAACGTACCGTCATTCAGCAGGAAGTCAAGAAGATGTTGCGGAAAGATGTTATTGAGCAGTCTTCTAGTCCATGGGCGTCTCCAGTCGTGCTGGTCAAAAAGAAAGACGGCTCATGGCGATTCTGTGTTGATTACAGACATTTAAACAAAATAACCAAGAAGGACGTTTATTCACTTCCTCGAATTGACGATGCCCTCGACTGCTTGCATGGCGCGTCGTATTTCTCGTCCATTGACCTGAGATCAGGGTACTGGCAAATTGCAGTCGACGCCATGGACCGCGAAACGACCGCTTTTGTAACACCAGACGGACTGTACCAATTTAAAGTCATGCCGTTCGGGCTCTGCAATGCGCCAGCCACATTCGAAAGGATGATGGACTCTCTTCTCCAGGGATTTAAATGGACGACATGCTTATGCTACCTGGATGACGTTATCGTCTTTTCTCCCACATTTGAGACACACTTGCATCGCCTTTCCGACATCCTGGCAGTTTTTCGCAGAGCTGGACTTCAGCTAAATTCGTCAAAGTGCCACTTCGGTTGTCGCCAAATAAAGATCCTTGGGCACCTCGTCGACGCTACCGGAGTCCAACCTGATCCAGACAAAATACGAGCCGTAAAAGACTTCCCTGCTCCTCGATCGGTGAAAGAAGTTCGAAGCTTTGTGGGGCTCTGCTCCTACTTTCGGCGCTTCGTCAAGAACTTCGCTGAAATTGCCAGGCCCCTCACGGATATGCTTCGGCACGATAACCCGTTTTCCTGGGGCCCTGAGCAAGCTTCCGCTTTTTCAACACTCGTCAATCACCTCACTAATCCACCTATTCTGGCGCACTTTGACCCTTCCGCTCCGACCGAAGTCCACACGGACGCGAGTGGACACGGCATAGGTGCTGTTCTGGTTCAGAAACACGCCGGTCTCGAACGAGTGATAGCGTATGCCAGTCGCCTTTTGTCACCTTCCGAGAGGAACTACTCGATCACCGAGCGCGAATGCCTGGCTCTTGTATGGGACGTGAACAAATTCCGCCCATATTTATACGGAAGGCCTTTTCTGCGGTAACTGACCACCATGCCCTCTGCTGGCTTGCTTCCTTGGAAGATCCCACTGGTCGTCTTGGTCGCTGGGCTTTAGGCCTTCAGGAGTTTGACTACTCCGTGGCCTACAAGTCTGGTAGGCTCCACAGCGACGCCGACTGCCTGTCACGTCAACCGGTCGACCAACCTGATACAGCTGACAACGACCTTGATTCTTGTGTCCTTGCACTAACTGACTTTCTCAACATCGCCGACCACCAGCGTCGCGACCAATCTCTGCAGTCGATCATTGCACGTCTCACCACCACGCCGTCAGACCCTGCATTGAACGCGTTTTTGCTCCGCGACGGCGTGCTGTTCCGCCGGAACTTTCGCGCAGATGGCCCTGACGAGCTTCTCGTTGTTCCTGAACACCTCCGATCTGACGTCCTCCATCAGCTGCCCGACGAGCCGACGGCTGGCCACCTTGGCGTCGCACGAACTTACGACCGTGTACGTAAGCGATTTTACTGGCCCGGACTCTACCGATCAGTCCGCCGCTACGTAACGGCATGTGACCTGTGCCAGCGTCGGAAAACCCCTTCTTTGGGCCCAGCCGAACTGCTCCAACCGATAGAGATTCCTTCCGAACCTTTCTTTCGGGTCGGTTTGGACCTGCTCGGCCCTTTTCCTCTCTCTCGTTCGGGAAATCGCTGGATCGCTGTTGCAACCGATTACGCGACCCGCTACGCTATTACGCGTGCTCTCCCCACCAGTTGTGCCACCGACGTTGCTGATTTCTTGCTTCACAACGTCATCCTACAACACGGTGCTCCCCGTCAGCTCCTTACGGATCGTGGCCGGTACTTCCTGTCTCGGGTTGTTGACGACCTCCTCCGCTCTTGCCACACGAAGCACAAGCTGACCACCGCCTACCATCCCCAGACTAATGGCTTGACGGAAAGGCTTAACAAGACCATCACCGACATGCTCGCGATGTACGTTTCCGCGGACCATCTGGATTGGGACGTCACTTTGCCGTATGTTACATTCGCATACAACTCATCCCGCCATGACACCGCCGGTTATTCACCGTTCTTTCTTCTCTACGGTCGTGAACCCTCTCTTCCCTTAGATACCCTACTTCCTGATGCGACACCTCTGGTTACCGAATATGCCCGCGATGCTGTCGCTCACGCTGATGTCGCCCGCCAGGTTGCCCGTGCCAAGCTCGCGGCTTCCCAGTCTTCCCAGAAACACCGCTATGACGAGCAACACCGCACCGCCCACTTTACGCCCGGCTCCTTGGTTCTTGTCAGCACCCCTTGCCGCCGCATTGGTCTCTCCGAGAAACTGCTGCCTCGCTTCAAAGGCCCCTATCGGATTAAGCGTATGGTCACACCTGTGACGTACGAAATTGTTCCCGCCGCTCCTTCCTCACCGTCACTGGACCCATCAGCTCAACTCGTCCACGTCGGCCGCCTCAAGGCGTATTACTCAGCGGCCGCACCTGTTCCCTGACCCTCGATTTCCATAAGCACCGAGGCGGCGCTTCTCCGCCGGAGGGGGGTCATGTCACGGCCCTCTTGACATTTCACATGGCAATGCACTGGATCACCTGGTGGTCAATCCATCGTACATTTCATCTATGGGTACGTGCCGCATCAGTGGGTCGCGCAAGGCAAGCCGAAGCGAAGACGAAGAGGTCGCGCAGAGACAGACTGGCTGGAGCTACGCTGGTATCCTCGGCTTCGGACTATACGCCTCATTCTTTGAAAATAGATCGCTTTTAAGCACAGCGTGTAAATAGCCCGCATCTGCTATATATATATATATATATATATATATATATATATATATATATATATATATATATATATATATATATATATATATATATATATATAAAGAAATAAGAGTTGCCAGCCAAGAAAACCTCGGAAAGCAAAGGGGAGGCTGTGGTGGGTCATTGAAACAGATAAAGAATTTGGAAAGAAAGCAAGAAAGTAGAGAAAAAAGTGGAGAAAAAAAAAGTTATGTACAATAATATAACTGGGCGCTGACTCACCCTGAATCTCGTGTAGCGTTGAACGAGGAAGGGTGAATAGCTTAGTAGCGGGTCTTCCCAGTCGAGGTGTTCCCCTCGCAATGTGTCGTAAGCGTTTATGGCAGTGCTCACAGAGAAACAGAGGTGGGTGCGGTTCAGGATTTTCTTCCACTTGGGGAACGTCTTCAGGTTGTCCAGCTGGGAGAGACGAAATCGCGCAGCAGAGCATTAGCATGCCTGACACACAGACTCAAGATGCCTGGATGACTCTTGGTTGCGGCAGTATTACTCTGTTAACGCATCCGACGTCTATTCCGTGAGCATTTGGTGCACCTTGCAATGGTGAGCCTGAGGCAATGCCTCTGGTGAGCCTCAGGTAACCTTTACAGGGACAGACAACCAATTTCTGTTGACTGAATATCCTCGTGCCTAAACAAAAGCCAGCTTTCTATATAAAGGGTACGTAACAGCAAGGAAGTTTTAAATAAAAAGAATTGCTATGGGTTAGCTTTACTTAATCCGAGTGGATAACGAGAGTTGTCTCTATTGCACATGGTTCTGCGCCGCATGTGGCCTCGTGCCTTCCATCGTGGCGACCGCTTATCGCTGCGGTGGCCGCCCCCTCGTCTTCAACTGCCAGGTGGCTACACGGGTCCCTCGCACGTCTCGGTTTTTCCCGCGCCTATCTCTCCCCAGCCGCCTATACGTCCCGCCGTCGGGCTGCTGCTTCATGCCGGGGCGCTTGCGGAAGGGGATGTGCTTTGACATCTAGCTCTCGAGGTCACAACTGGTCACCCCGCGAAGACTGCCCGAGGTAGAGTAGTGTAGCTGTCGCTACATTCAATGGAAGTGACCTTCGTCCTGCAATGGACCTATTAAAAAGGCTGTTGATGGTAGTGATGATGAAACTTTTTGAACACTTAGTGGTGCCATGTTGTGTCTACATGTAACACTACCGTACGTAGACAAACAGATCCATCGGTTTCAAAGTGACTGGAAAACGGCATAAAGGAATATAAAAGAGCACAATTATTTAGCTGGCGACATGTTCTTAAGTATAAATTTTTCATCTCACGTACAGTTAAAAGCGTTAAAGGGATTCTGCTTCGCGGCTCTGTCGTGGTTGCCACCATTCCTTTGAGCAGCCTGCGTAAGGCTAACCGACCTCAAAGTTCCAAACTTCTGTGGACCTATCAAGGAAACAGCTTCGGTTTAAGGTGTTTTGAGCAATTCCCTTCCGTTTGGAATAGGGAGCGTATGCTACACAAACAATTGGCCACTGTGGCAAGTGCGATGCGAACACCTAACAGCGGAGCTGTCTTTGCCTAGCTTCAAAGGGACAGACAACCAGTTTTCTGGAATGCATGTCCTCTCTAGCTCATGATAGTCAGCGCTTTATAGACAGTTTACAGAGAGCAGTTGGGCAGGCCTTCAACAGGTGACGCTAGCGCCGCACTCGCCATGACTGGCCTTTAACACGGGCGGTTTCGGTTTCTGCTGTAGGCTGCCATGGAGCTCCGCGGAGTGCGCAGTTGGAAAATGTGGAAGTCACGGGGGAAACCTTGCGCCGTAGACGGATGTGCCAGTTGCGATCAGAATCGCAATGTGTGGGACGAATCACCATGCGAGTCTCCCTCGCCCCAACTTCACGAATAAACTCCGTTTGCGCGGCCTTTTGCAATGCGCCCCTTTCCGTACTGTGAGCGGGACGCGGAGACCAGGGCGCTCTGAATTGCCAATCTCCATCAGAAAAATTTTGCCCCAAGGACATCGGCAAGGACGACTTTTTTAGACCGTAATGGAAGGCTCTCGCCAAGCACACCGATCTGCCTCAGCAGGCTAGTTCTAAAGTATGCCTCCTGAACCGTTTACGCGTTGAGTGCCTGTCATCGCGACGAAACCAGTCAGGCGATAGGAGTAATGGCTCAGAGATTTTCTAGTTTCCTCTGGCGCATATTAGCTTTGCATGGAGTAGAACATCTGGTGTCGCGTTTAAGTGCACCAAACGCCTTTCATCGCACCGCCGGCGTCCCCGGAGCCCCGCCGTTCGGCGCTGCCGCTAACCCATTTTGTTTACCAGTGACGGGTGCAGAAACGTGCTTCAGTAAGCATTGCATGTGTTTCGCCGGACTGCAGGTCTGTATTATGCGCTTTGGCGCAACCAGTACCGTAAGCAGTCGCGGCAGTTGCCTGACGCCGGAGGCTGCAGTTTCGACGTTATTTCGAACTGTTAATAATCCGTCTGCGATCGTATGCGCAAATGCCCGTGAGATAAAAGTGGGCCATCCAGCGGCTCAAAGCCGTTTCAGTTACATCACGGGTCAGCAACCTTTCGAGGTGGAAGGCCTAGTTCCATGAAGCCGACAGGACAAGTGCCGGACGGCCAATCATTTCAAGGGGAGGGGGGGGGGGGCGTTTTGTAGCGTGCGCTACACTGGCCGAGGTTGAGCAGTTTCACACGGCTCCTGGAGAGCCGTGCTGCGCATGCGCGAGGAGCAGTGCCGTCTCATGGCTGCACAGCTCGTACGCTGGAACCGCTGCCGAGGGACAGGATTGGATCGGATTGTAAATCGTTTTAGCAGTAATAAGCATGATAATCAGCTAATCCTAGACAACAAGGAAACTTAAGAATAACGAGCTGAACATTAGCTCACACTACGTATATCTTGGCATAGCCGGGCTAAGTCACTGGTAATTTTTTGACAGGTCCAAAGAAAGGAAGCGAATACGCTATCTGGGTCTCCCTTTGTGCCTGTCTAACCCCATTTGAGGTTAAAATGGTCATGCCAGCGTTCAGCTATACAGGATGTGACCTGGGGAGGGGGTCCTGCTGCCGTGCCGGGGGCCGCATAATACTTTACCGCATGCCGCAAGTTGCCGACCCCGGATAAATATGGTTGCAGTGTACATGTAAATAGAAAATAAATATGCCGCCAACCAGCTATGTAACACGTGAATAGGTGTTAGTCGACGGGCACCAGTAGGAAGGGCGCTTTAAGCAGCTAGATGGGCCAGTTTTACGGACTATGAAAGTTGGCGCACAATATCTAGTCGTTCGATAAGTGGCCATGCCCAGCGAAACGAAAAATAATTGCACGATAAAGTGGCCTCGTGCTCGCCACTGTGCCGCGGCCCCGTAGAAGGCCACGGCAGAAAACGAGTTCTTGAAGGCCAGCAATGGCGAGTGACGTCACACCATCCAACACGGCTGCGCCCAGGCCGCCGCTCTGTAAACTGTGTATACGCTGAGGTAACTGCAAGGAATTTCTAAACAAGCAGGCGGAAACAATTTTATGTTGCACTAATATTTTTGAGTCCGAAAGGTGGCGCTGCGTACGTGTCCAAACAACTCCGCCGCTTTCAGCGCGTGATTCAAAAAGGGCATAAAGGGATAGGAAAGGCTGCACACTGTTGTTTCGCCGGTCGGCTCGCTGTCATCCTCACCAGCATTCGTTTTGGCGGGAGATCTAAAAATTACAATTGAGAAAGTTCCAGGGCTCTGTCGGCAAAACCCTCTCGGGTGAAGGTGCCCCTTCAGTGATGCCCCTTTATCTGGGATAAAGAAAACACACGACAAAAATCGGCTGCCCGTCCCTTTAACTTGGCTTTTCAGTGGCATGCTCCTTTCCAAAGGAGAAAGATGGTCGAAAAGCGGAGCTTTCTTCGTGTGAACTGAGTTAACTCAACATCTACAATCCACCCTCATAAAGTCCAAAATGCACACTGCCAAAGTCCAAAGTCAAAGTTCACTTCAACTCGGCCGAACGCCAACGCCCCCGCTGTGAACAACAAAGGAAATGCTGTGCGCCCCGAAATGCGATGATAGCACAATCGGAGAGACGCCGGTGTCATAACAAGAGGGAGGAGCCAGTTTAGGTTCCGGTCACGGGAATCGTTTTAAAGACGATAGTCTTTCTTTGGCTACTGAAACCCAGAAATTTCTAATTACAATTGCGCCAAATGGACATGCAGAGGAAGGAAGACAAACAGTGCGCAAACTGACAAACTGCGCATTATTTATCTTCCTTCCTCTGTATGCCCATTTGGCGCAATTGTTGTAATTTTCCACAATTTTCCACAAACAGCCCATTCTCCACAAATCTGTGTGTGTCTGTCTGTGACTCGATGCAGCCATCTGGCCAAAGTAAAGCAAGGTCTGCGCAATAGTCTTATATATAGTCACAGCCAAATCTACACTTTTAAGTCCGGTGTAATGTTTATACTTGTCAACATTGTTCAAGAACAAGACATTAGACAAATATAAGGTAACATTTTAATACAGAAGGGATATTTGCTGTGTTCATTTATAAAAAAAAATCATAGATTCTTGATTTCGGCGGAATTAAATACTTCATCCACTGGAGAAAAAATGCACTCCGCCGTCGACTGCTGTCACCCGCGCCACTATAGCTACTGCCGACGTTTTAAGAAATCAAGCGGCAACAGTTGCCAAAGGCTCCAAGGTTCCATGTTATGCTTCGAACGCATGTGGAGTAGGGCAACGTGGTTCTATAAACGTTGAAGTAGGGCGCCTCCACTCACGCGCGTCTCCGCCGTACGGCAGCATCGAGGCACCCGCCCTGGAGGAGTGGAACGCCGTGGTAAATTTGAATTGACGGGAGCAAACCTGTAGCGTTTACCTTGGGAGGAGCGCTGCGTAAGGGGAAGGGATGCATTTACTTGGGAAATGTCGACAGACTATCGTCTTTTGTCGGCATTTACAACTAGAGAAGCAGATACGCGGCCAATTTTCTGCTTGACGCGCGCACTCCTAGCACCTTCTTTTGGGCTCCTTGCCTTTTCTTCCCATTCCCTCACACACCTTGACCTAATATTTTACTCCTCTCTACTTTTCGACTAGCGGAATTTTCTGTTAACGATCCGCACGGACAAAAAAGCTGACGCTGTTAAAATCGGTTGCCCGTCCCCTTTAGAGAATTAAAGAAGAGGAGGCACCATGGTCTCCAAAATGACGTCACACTGGATTGTCATTTTGTATGATGGTGTTTCACGGTTACTCTCGACAGTGTTTTCGCTGAAACACGAGTAGTGAGGGAGTCGGCCAGACGGACGATGCAATGAAAACGGCATATTCCAATGGACGTATCCCAAAAAAGGCGCAAATGGGCCAGGAAAATTTAGAAAGTGGCCGACGTGCACTCTAGCAGGATAGTTGGACAACGTTGCCCTTGCGGCCATTTAAGCTCATGTCCCTGCCTGCATCAGTTGTGCATTATGCCCCCGCGTTTGCTTCATGCCTGTGACATATGAGAGAACAAGGCCACTTAAAAAATTGGGCTCTCATCTACACTGTAAAGTTGGTTGGACTGCAAAGTGTAAACGACATCTCCAACAATTACCCATGCGGCGTCACTTACGTGGCTCAACAGAAAGTGAAACCAGAGACTGACAGCCGCTACCTGGCTTTCGCGGGCGCTAATCCAAGTTAGCAGCATCACGTACTCCCTGCCGTGCCTGAACCCGAATGCCACTGAATTAGATAACGCGAACCAGCTCAACGGAAAGGCATACAAATCTGCCCTCCACCTCCCGCTCAACACACCCACTGCCAGATTCGAAAGCCTTGATGGGCACAATACTGCAAAGGAGCTTATTGAAGCCCACTTTTCCAATCAGTTCATCTGTTTAAAACTCCCACTGGAAGCCATATTCTCCGGCGACTGTGTTGAGTAAAAACTTCCCCCTCCCCTTGTGAAACCCATACAAAGCTCATCATTAAACCAATACCCCACAACATTCATCCCATATACTATGCCAGCCGCAGGAGAAAGAGCACGCACTTTCCAAAAACGACTCCCGCTCGATCAGACGTGGTCGATGGGGATGCTGCAGAATACAGGCACCACGCCTCATTCGCCATTGCAGTTAGTAACGACCCTGATAATCACCCCCTTGACCTCCTAGCCTTAAGTACTCCCCATCCTGCCGCGGCGGAAGAGCGGCAATAGCTTTAGCCCACTCCCAAAACCCGACTCCCTCGATAATAACCTCGGGTTCCAAAGCGGTCATTCAAAATTTTGCCAACGGCTATCTTTCGCCACAGGCATCCAAAATTCTACGGTGCCACTCACCCGACTTCACGGCATATATTGTCTGGACTTCGGAGCACGCTGGCCTCGCTGGTAATGAGGCTGTCCACAATACCGCTCGAGGGCTCACAAGCCCGGCCAGGGAAAGCTTCTAACCCTATCACGGGGCCAGATCCGCCAGAGCGACTCCTTACGTACAAAGAAATAACCGTTTATTACCGCATCGAAAGCGGTAGGTACTCCCCGGATCACGTCAACCTTCCGAAGAACACAGGTGACGTCGCCTTACTCCACCGAATTCACACTTCACTATACCCTGCCGCAGAATGCCTTGCATGTCGCGCCCTCACCACCGTTCCCCACATCTTATGGGGGTGTCCGAAAGATTCCTTTCCTCGAATTTCCTATGAAGAGCAGTGGGAGGGGGCGCTGGGGAGCTCAGGCCTACAGGTACAAACCTCCTTGGTTACCAGAGCTGCCGATGTAGCCGCCCGGCACAAGCCAGCGGCTACGTCCAAAGAGCCACATAAAGATCTCTCTCTCTCTCTCTCTCTCTCTCTCTCTCTACCTCTCTCTCGGGGGGGGGCGGCGTCCGAACGCAGCAGCGACGGCAGAAAAAACGGAGAGGAGCGTCTGGCGAAGGGCACGCAGGCGGGCGGCACGCGTGGCTTTGGCGTCATCTATCGCTGCCTCCTCCTCACTCTTCATTCATGCGTCGCCCACGAGAAGCGCCCTCCCCGCCCTCCCAATCCCCAGACTGTGTTCAGTTCGCCGCTAATGCAAACCACGTGAACACCGTTACCATATACTATGTGGTTTGCACATCACTCTGGGGCGTTTAATGAGCGCTGATGGCGACCCGGCGCTGTGCTCGTTGAGTACACCGACCGTCTTCTCGTGTGGGCGTTGCTGAGTCCCTAAGATGAATGTCTCTCGTATTCCTTTATGCGGGTCCAGGTTCGATTCCTGGAGGCGCAAATGGTTTCTTTCATTTGGCCTGAGAGTTCTCTGCTGACGCGGACAGGAAAATTTACTTGGCTGGTTAGATGTATACCGCTTCGACGTGAAAAGTCAGCGCCCTAACGGCCACTCTGTGAATTATGACCACTGAAGCTGTTCTGCGTAATGTTACAGTCGTCTTAGCGACTAACTGTAATATAATTAGTTTCTAGGTGCTTGCAATAAACAGAGTTAGAGCCGTTTTTAGTAATCATACTCCCTCCGTACATAGCCATGCTTCACCTCGCAACTACAATTTCCTTGAAGTTGCCTTCACCTCTCAGCACAACTAATTGCTTGGTCGCCCTTTGCCCAGGTGATATACCGGGTGATCAAAGTTAAGTCAACAGATATTTTTTTTCAGTATGGCGCTTAGATGTACGTGAAGACCACCGCTAAAGTAAAGTTATGCGCCAAGGTGGTAATTAGGTGGTAATTATTAATGTCGGGGTCCTAATTAACTAAAACTAATAATGTTTTAGTGGCTGCAGTAAGCAGGCATGTTTGCATTGAAAAGTATGACGAAATCGTGTTTCGACGCAGTTTCATTCGTCAGAATTCTTCTTGTGCATCCGGACTCCGAGATATCGAACTGCTAATTTTAATTGCCGTTCCCATGATTACGCATAGTAGACAGGGACGACCGGCGCCAAGCTCCTCCCTTTTGTTCTCTGTTTCGATAGCGGTTATGTGTACTACGATAATGCCAACCAAGACAAAGGGTGCCAGTAATCACTTCTGCCTGTGCCGCCACCCCGTTTTTCAACTAAACACCGCACGCAGCAGGCACGCCACAGTAAGGCTATGTCTGTTCAGACTCGGAGGGATATTTTGGTAGATTTCCCACAGCCATACCTTCCCAATATTCAGATATGCGTTATAGTAACTAAATAAGAGAAGCTGGATAAAGAGCAGGAAAAAACTAATAGTAAAAACAAGCTGGTTAGTGGGCGGGATTCTCATTCCAGGACTAGAGAGTAAGAGTAATTTTCTTCCATTCATCGAAAATTTGTATCCCGCGTAGGCCAGGATTTGTTCTTTACGCCTGAAGGGGTTGCAAGAGAAAGACCTGCTTGGAGAAATTCATCGGTTGCGATTTCTGTTATGCTGAAAAGTGGCAGGTATACTATTTATTGCGTTCATGAGCGAGTGTGTCACGCCTTTTGGGGTTATATTCAGTTCGTTACGATGACGATGGTTACGATAGAAACTCTGGGCACAAAAGCCGCCTCCAATTACTCTGGACAACGTTGCGATGTGTGCGCCGTTTTGTGGTTGCGTAGCACAAACCTTTTCATTGCATTTTCGTGTGAATTAACAACGCACGCTGCGAATATGCACCTTCCTGTAAGCAGCCATAACGAAAGCAAATTTGTGAAGGTACTGTATGCCTTACGGCATTAGGAACTTTGCGAGCCTCCCAAACATCCCAAAACTTCCTAATGAAACGTTTTTGATGGTGCAGAAAAATTAATGCGTTGGACACGAGTCAACAACAAAAAGAAATAAAATACAGCCGTTTTTATTTCCTGCTGTTCCATGCGCGTGTGGTGGCCCGCTGCTTGGTGTGTAGCGTTACACTGTTGAGTCTTCTTAAGATTGTGGAGGCTTCCATAAAGTATTTTTCAGTATTTTTAGAGGAGCTATCTGAACCTCGCAAATAACCTAGAAAGGACGAGTTACACAGGATTTTCTGAGCGATGCTCTAACAAAGTTCCAAACTTTCCCTCTGGTGTTGCAAACTTGTGCGGGAAACAGCTTGAATTATTCAGAGGTGTCAGGAGCTGGTAAAATAACTGAGTTACTGGAACAATGCTTTTTAATGCATCAAGGCGGGCGATTTCTAGCACAGGCACTGCTGCCCCTCAAAAGCAGACGACAGAGGCTCGGATTGTACAGCGGCGTGAGTATAGCAGACGACAGCGCCGTGAGTCCCTACACTGACATCAGAACTAGGGGCGCCACTCAAACGTCCCAGCGCCGATACTAAATATGGTGATATGCGGCCACGCACGACAGGATTCAAACGCTTTCCTGCTCTGTTATAGATATCGTCCATCACCACCGCCTGCTGCTCGTGCACCGTCTTGCTCCTGCCTGGGAAGAGATAGGGGCTGAGCCATCGTGTCGCCTGTCTGACGTCACGGTCTAAGAAGAGGAAGCTGCTGGCGGAGCGCCACCGCTCAACATAAAAGGACTGCTCGCCCCTGACCCTCTGGGATATGCGGCCACGCACGACAGGATTCAAACGCTTTCCTGCTCTGTTATAGATATCGTCCATCACCACCGCCTGCTGCTCGTGCGCCGTCTTGCTCCTGCCTGGGAAGAGATAGGGGCTGAGCCATCGTGTCGCCTGTCTGAAGTCACGGTCTAAGAGAAATCTGCTGGCGCAGCGCCACCGCTCAACATAAAAGGACTGCTCGCCCCTGACCCACTGGGATATGCGGCCACGCACGACAGGATTCAAACGCTCTCCTGCTGTGTTATAGATATCGTCCATCACCACCGCCTGCTGCTCGTGCGCCGTCTTGCTCCTGCCTGGGAAGAGATAGGGGCTGAGCCATCGTGTCACCTGTCTGACGTCACGGTCTAAGAAGAGGAAGCTGCTGGCGCAGCGCCACCGCTCAACATAAAAGGACTGCTCGCCCCTGACCCTCTGGGATATGCGGCCACGCACGACAGGATTCAAACGCTTTCCTTCTCTGTTATAGATATCGTCCATCACCACCGCCTGCTGCTCGTGCGCCGTCTTGCTCCTGCCTGGGAAGAGATAGGGGCTGAGCCATCGTGTCGCCTGTCTGACGTCACGGTCTAAGAAGAGGAAGCTGCTGGCGCAGCGCCACCGCTCAACATAAAAGGACTGCTCGCCCCTGACCCTCTGGGATATGCGGCCACGCACGACAGGATTCAAACGCTTTCCTGCTCTGTTATAGATATCGTCCATCACCACCGCCTGCTGCTCGTGCCCCGTCTTGCTCCTGCCTGGGAAGAGATAGGGGCTGAGCCATCGCGTCGCCTGTCTGACGTCACGGTCTAAGAAGAGAAAGCTGCTGGCGCAGCGCCACCGCTCAGCATAAAAGGACTGCTCGCCCCTGACCCTCCGGGATATGCGGCCACGCACGACAGGATTCAAACGCTTTCCTTCTCTGTTATAGATATCGTCCATCACCACCGCCTGCTGCTCGTGCGCCGTCTTGCTCCTGCCTGGGAAGAGATAGGGGCTGAGCCATCGTGTCGCCTGTCTGACGTCACGGTATAAGAAGAGGAAGCTGCTGGCGCAGCGCCACCGTTCAACATAACAGGACTGCTCACCCCTGACCCTCTGGGATATGCGGCCACGCACGACAGGATTCAAATGCTTTCCTGCTCTGTTATAGATATCGTCCATCACCACCGCCTGCTGCTCGTGCGCCGTCTTGCTCCTGCCTGGGGAGAGATTGGGGCTGAGCCATCGTGTCGCCTGTCTGACGTCACGGTATAAGAAGAGGAAGCTGCTGGCGCAGCGCCACCGCTCAACATAAAAGGACTGCTCGCCCCTGACCCTCTGGGATATGCGGCCACGCACGACAGGATTCAAACGCTTTCCTGCTCTGTTATAGATATCGTCCATCACCACCGCCTGCTGCTCGTGCGCCGTCTTGCTCCTGCCTGGGAAGAGATAGGGGCTGAGCCATCGTGTTGCCTGTCTGACGTCACGGTCTAAGAAGAGGAAGCTGCTGGCGCAGCGCCACCGCTCAACATAAAAGGACTGCTCGCCCCTGACCCTCTGGGATATGCGGCCACGCACGACAGGATTCAAACGCTTTCCTGCTCTGTTATAGATATCGTCCATCACCACCGCCTGCTGCTCGTGCGCCGTCTTGCTCCTGCCTGGGGAGAGCCATCGTGTCGCCTGTCTGACGTCACGGTATAAGAAGAGGAAGCTGCTGGCGCAGAGCCACCGCTCAACATAAAAGGACTGCTCGCCCCTGACCCTCTGGGATATGCGGCCACGCACGACAGGATTCAAACGCTTTCCTTCTCTGTTATAGATATCGTCCATCACCACCGCCTGCTGCTCGTGCGCCGTCTTGCTCCTGCCTGGGAAGAGATAGGGGCTGAGCCATCGTGTCGCCTGTCTGACGTCACGGTCTAAGAAGAGGAAGCTGCTGGCGCAGCGCCACCGCTCAACATAAAAGGACTGCTCGCCCCTGACCCTCTGGGATATGCGGCCACGCACGACAGGATTCAAACGCTTTCCTGCTCTGTTATAGATATCGTCCATCACCACCGCCTGCTGCTCGTGCCCCGTCTTGCTCCTGCCTGGGAAGAGATAGGGGCTGAGCCATCGTGTCGCCTGTCTGACGTCACGGTCTAAGAAGAGAAAGCTGCTGGCGCAGCGCCACCGCTCAGCATAAAAGGACTGCTCGCCCCTGACCCTCCGGGATATGCGGCCAGGCACGACAGGATTCAAACGCTTTCCTTCTCTGTTATAGATATCGTCCATCACCACCGCCTGCTGCTCGTGCGCCGTCTTGCTCCTGCCTGGGAAGAGATAGGGGCTGAGCCATCGTGTCGCCTGTCTGACGTCACGGTATAAGAAGAGGAAGCTGCTGGCGCAGCGCCACCGTTCAACATAACAGGACTGCTCACCCCTGACCCTCTGGGATATGCGGCCACGCACGACAGGATTCAAATGCTTTCCTGCTCTGTTATAGATATCGTCCATCACCACCGCCTGCTGCTCGTGCGCCGTCTTGCTCCTGCCTGGGGAGAGATTGGGGCTGAGCCATCGTGTCGCCTGTCTGACGTCACGGTATAAGAAGAGGAAGCTGCTGGCGCAGCGCCACCGCTCAACATAAAAGGACTGCTCGCCCCTGACCCTCTGGGATATGCGGCCACGCACGACAGGATTCAAACGCTTTCCTGCTCTGTTATAGATATCGTCCATCACCACCGCCTGCTGCTCGTGCGCCGTCTTGCTCCTGCCTGGGAAGAGATAGGGGCTGAGCCATCGTGTTGCCTGTCTAACGTCACGGTCTAAGAAGAGGAAGCTGCTGGCGCAGCGCCACCGCTCAACATAAAAGGACTGCTGGCCCCTGACCCTCTGGGATATGCGGCCACGCACGACAGGATTCAAACGCTTTCCTGCTCTGTTATAGATATCGTCCATCACCACCGCCTGCTGCTCGTGCGCCGTCTTGCTCCTGCCTCCTGCCTGGGGAGAGCCATCGTGTCGCCTGTCTGACGTCACGGTATAAGAAGAGGAGGCTGCTGGCGCAGCGCCACCGCTCAACATAAAAGGACCGCTCGCCCCTGACCCTCTGGGATATGCGGCCACGCACGACAGGATTCAAACGCTTTCCTGCTCTGTTATAGATATCGTCCATCACCACCGCCTGCTGCTCGTGCGCCGTCTTGCTCCTGCCTGGGAAGAGATAGGGGCTGAGCCATCGTGTTGCCTGTCTGACCTCACGGTCTAAGAAGAGGAAGCTGCTGGCGCAGCGCCACCGCTCAACATAAAAGGACTGCTCGCCCCTGACCCTCTGGGATATGCGGCCACGCACGACAGGATTCAAACGCTTTCCTGCTCTGTTATAGATAGCGTCCATCACCACCGCCTGCTGCTCGTGCGCCGTCTTGCTCCTGCCTGGGAAGAGATAGGGGCTGAGCCATCGTGTCGCCTGTCTGACGTCACGGTCTAAGAAGAGGAAGCTGCTGGCGCAGCGCCACCGCTCAACATTAAAGGACTGCTCGCCCCTGACCCTCTGGGATATGCGGCCACGCACGACAGGATTCAAACGCTTTCCTGCTCTGTTATAGATATCGTCCATCACCACCGCCTGCTGCTCGTGCGCCGTCTTGCTCCTGCCTGGGAAGAGATAGGGGCTGAGCCATCGTGTCGCCTGTCTGACGTCACGGTTTAAGAAGAGGAAGCTGCTGGCGCAGCGCCACCGCTCAACATAAAAGGACTGCTCGCCCCTGACCCTCTGGGATATGCGGCCACGCACGACAGGATTCAAACGCTTTCCTGCTCTGTTATAGATATCGGCCATCACCACCGCCTGCTGCTCGTGCGCCGTCTTGCTCCTGCCTGGGAAGAGATAGGGGCTGAGCCATCGTGTCGCCTGTCTGACGTCACGGTATAAGAAGAGGAAGCTGCTGGCGCAGCGCCACCGCTCAACATAAAAGGACTGCTCGCCCCTGACCCTCTGGGATATGCGGCCACGCACGATAGGATTCAAACGCTTTCCTGCTCTGTTATAGATATCGTCCATCACCACCGCCTGCTGCTCGTGCGCCGTCTTGCTCCTGCCTGGGAAGAGATAGGGGCTGAGCCATCGTGTCGCCTGTCTGACGTCACGGTCTAAGAAGAGGAAGCTGCTGGCGCAGCGCCACCGCTCAACATAAAAGGACTGCTCGCCCCTGACCCTCTGGGATATGCGGCCACGCACGACAGGATTCAAACGCTTTCCTGCTCTGTTATAGATATCGTCCATCACCACCGCCTGCTGCTCGTGCGCCGTCTTGCTCCTGCCTGGGAAGAGATAGGGGCTGAGCCATCGTGTCGCCTGTCTGACGTCACGGTCTAAGAAGAGGAAGCTGCTGGCGCAGCACCACCGCTCAACATAAAAAGACTGCTCGCCCCTGACCCTCTGGGATATGCGGCCACGCACGACAGGATTCAAACACTTTCCTGCTCTGTTATAGATTACGGCCATCACCACCGCCTGCTGCTCGTACGCTGTCTTGCTCCTGCCTGGGTAGAGGTAGGGGCTGAGCCATCGTGTTGCCTGTCTGACGTCACGGTCTAAGAAGAGGAAGCTGCTGGCGCAGCGCCACCGCTCAACATAAAAGGACTTGCCGCCCCTGACCCTCTGGGATATGCGGCCACGCACGACAGGATTCAAACGCTTTCCTTCTCTGTTATAGATATCGTCCATCACCACCGCCTGCTGCTCGTGCCCCGTCTTGCTCCTGCCTGGGAAGAGATAGGGGCTGAGCCATCGTGTCGCCTGTCTGACGTCACGGTCTAAGAAGAGGAAGCTGCTGGCGCAGCGGCACCGCTCAACATAAAAGGACTGCTCGCCCCTGACCCTCTGGGATATGCGGCCACGCACGACAGGATTCAAACGCTTTCCTGCTCTGTTATAGATATCGTCCATCACCACCGCCTGCTGCTCGTGCCCCGTCTTGCTCCTGCCTGGGAAGAGATAGGGGCTGAGCCATCGTGTCGCCTGTCTGACGTCACGGTCTAAGAAGAGGAAGCTGCTGGCGCAGCGCCACCGCTCAACATAAAAGGACTGCTCGCCCCTGACCCTCTGGGATATGCGGCCACGCACGACAGGATTCAAACGCTTTCCTTCTCTGTTATAGATATCGTCCATCACCACCGCCTGCTGCTCGTGCGCCGTCTTGCTCCTGCCTGGGAAGAGATAGGGGCTGAGCCATCGTGTCGCCTGTCTGACGTCACGGTATAAGAAGAGGAAGCTGCTGGCGCAGCGCCACCGTTCAACATAACAGGACTGCTCGCCCCTGACCCTCTGGGATATGCGGCCACGCACGACAGGATTCAAATGCTTTCCTGCTCTGTTATAGATATCGTCCATCACCACCGCCTGCTGCTCGTGCGCCGTCTTTCTCCTGCCTGGGAAGAGATTGGGGCTGAGCCATCGTGTCGCCTGTCTGACGTCACGGTATAAGAAGAGGAAGCTGCTGGCGCAGCGCCACCGCTCAACATAAAAGGACTGCTCGCCCCTGACCCTCTGGGACATGCGGCCACGCACGACAGGATTCAAACGCTTTCCTGCTCTGTTATAGATATCGTCCATCACCACCGCCTGCTGCTCGTGCGCCGTCTTGCTCCTGCCTGGGAAGAGATAGGGGCTGAGCCATCGTGTTGCCTGTCTGACGTCACGGTCTAAGAAGAGGAAGCTGCTGGCGCAGCGCCACCGCTCAACATAAAAGGAGTGCGCGCCCCTGACCCTCTGGGATATGCGGCCACGCACGACAGGATTCAAACGCTTTCCTGCTCTGTTATAGATATCGTCCATCACCACCGCCTGCTGCTCGTGCGCCGTCTTGCTCCTGCCTGGGAAGAGATAGGGGCTGAGCCATCGTGTCGCCTGTCTGACGTCACGGTCTAAGAAGAGGAAGCTGCTGGCGCAGCGCCACCGCTCAACATAAAAGGACTGCTCGCCCGTGACCCTCTGGGATATGCGGCCACGCACGACAGGATTCAAACGCTTTCCTGCTCTGTTATAGATATCGTCCATCACCACCGCCTGCTGCTCGTGCGCCGTCTTGCTCCTGCCTGGGAAGAGATAGGGGCTGAGCCATCGTGTCGCCTGTCTGACGTCACGGTTTAAGAAGAGGAAGCTGCTGGCGCAGCGCCACCGCTCAACATAAAAGGACTGCTCGCCCCAGACCCTCTTGGATATGCGGCCACGCACGACAGGATTCAAACGCTTTCCTGCTCTGTTATAGGTATGCACTAGAACCCTTGTTTTTTGTTTTTGTTTTTTTTTACTTTTTTATGTGGCTGCTGACCCCCATACTGTTGTACTTTGCCTCACCCTCCTGTGGTCTGTTGATTCATGGGGGTTGACATTGCAACCTACAGGGTTCGTATCGGAGCCTTCAGAAACTGCTGCAGAAATAGGATAGGGGTTGCTGAACGCCCTCATGCAGAGGCCCGCCTACTCTGTGTCTTGTGCCCCAAGCCCTCTCTTGCACTATCATTCTGTCTAGCGCTGCTTTTGCTCTGTGCTGGGGACATTGAGGCCAATCCAGGCCCCAAAGTAGATGATGTGTATGCCTTGCTGAAAGAATGCATTGAAGCCAACAAAATAAACTTTGACGCCACTGCAAATACCTTGAAAGAAATACAACGAGATATTGCTGATATTAGGTCCCGAGTTTGCGCAGTTGAAAAAAATCTACCTATAGTACCCGAAATAGGCACTGGCGTCAAAGCAGTCAATGACACACTTGAGGAAGTTAAAATGACTTTGTCGCAGACTAATTGTGGCCTAGAAGATGTTGTCGATGACCTAAATAATCGTTCACGAAGAAATAACTTGTTAATCAAGGGTTTAGCGGAAGTGGACAAAGAGGACTATGAGGCTAGCGAGAAATTAGTCAAGGATTTCTGTTCTACACATCTAAAAATAAACTTGCAACCCGGTGACATTGAAAGGGCGCATCGAAGCGGGCAACCTCGTCCCGACTTTACGCGCCCGTTGATAATAAAGTTCCTAAATTTCAAGACAAAGGATGCTCTCCTTCGAAATGGGCATAAACTGAAAGACATTGAACCTAAAATCTGGCTTGAGGAAGACTTCTCCCCTAAAATACAGTTCGCAAGAAAAATGCTTCGTGATTTCGCCAAAGCGAACAAAGAGAAGGATGAGCGCTAAAGCATTCGGTATAACAAACTGAAGCCTAAAGGACGCATATACTACTATGATGCGGTTTCTGCAAGAGTAGTTCAGGCAGACCCACCGCAAATGCGCAGCACGGATTGACAAACAGTCCGAATCAAGCCTATAAAAACAAAAGTACAAAATTTATCCGCTCTTCTCGCTAATTTTCATAGCATTATAAATAAAGTTGACTCGTTGCTTTCCGTAGGTCGCGCATGCTCCGCTGATATCATTCTAGGCACTGAAACGTGGCTCCGCGAAGACATATGCAATAGTGAATTATTGCTTCCACATTATTTCACTGTCTTCCGTAAAGATAGAACTTCATCTCGTGGCGGTGGTGTGCTGATAGCAATTAAGGAGCTCTTATCAACCTTCCATTTTTGCCATTGATACCCCTCTCGAGCTGCTCTGTGTAAAAACCGAATTTGAAGGTTGCACGTGTATAATCGGGGTCTGTTATCGACCACCCGATAGCAAACCAGATTTTGTTGATCACCTTACCCATGTACTCGAATTAATTTATAACAAATTTTCTCAGTGTGTTTTGGTGCTTGGCGGTGATTTCAATTACCCCTCCATTAACTGGGTCACACCATCATCGCCATCATTATCTGTCGGTCTTGAGATATCCCGCTTCCTTCGTACGTTAAAACTGTTTCACCTAACTCAGTTGGTAACTGCACCTACGAGGGGCGAACGCATTCTCGACTTAATTTTTACAAACAATCCGACAAACGTTGTAGTCCATGTCCTTGATGAAATTAGTGACCACAGAGTAATACACTGTTCCCACCCTCTCCCACTTCCTAACAAGGAAACAAAGCCTAAACGCATACGTAATTACAAAAAAGCTGATTGTGAAAAAATTAACTGTATGCTAACTGAGTTTTCGAGCTCCTTTTCGAGCGAATTTAATAATCGTACAACTAATGAAAACTGGATAGTGTTTCGTGACTTCCTTGAGAAAATTGAATATACGTGTATTCCAGTGGTTTCCTTCACATCACAAACAAGTGCTCCTTGGTTTACGAAAAAGGGTAAACAGTGCCTAAATAAAAAGAAAAGAGCCTACAAAAAGGCTTCGCAAAGCAACAGTGTCAGTACTTGGAACAAGTATAAAGAATTAGCTCGGGAGTCGGAAAAAGCCATTAAAGAAGCTAAGAATTATTATTTTAATGATACGCTGCCACATTTGTTAAAATCTGATCCAAAAAAGTTTTGGCGCGTAATTAACCCCAAAGATACGGACAGTGTAATAACACTAAAGGACGCAAATGGTTGCATTGTACCCACCTCAGAATGTGCCCACGTATTAAACAATGTTTTTAGTGAAGTTTTTACCGACGAACCCCCCCTTGACGAGTCCTGTACCGCCGCTCCTACCACAATAACTTACCCAAGCGAGCCTATCATCGTTACTGAAGTTGGTGTATCCCGTGAAATTGCTAGACTTCCGCTTCGCTCCAGCCCTGGACCTGACGGCATCAGCTCAAAGCTGCTAAAGTTAACTAGTCACGTATCCTCGTTTTTATTGTGCCTTATTTTTCAACAATCGCTTGATTCTGGGTGCGTCCCTGACGATTGGAAATCTGGTCATGTCAAACCCATTTATAAATCTGGTGAACCCTCATGTCCAAAAAACTACCGCCCGATTTCCCTCACATCGGTTTGTTGTAAACTCCTTGAACACATAATTTACTCCCACATTATGCGACATCTCAATACTAATAAATTGTTATTCGATGCAGCCTTTCTGCTGCAGAATTTGAGGAGGAGGCCGCTCGCACATTTTTCCCGCAACCCAGCATTCCCCCGGAGCCGACTACGTATCAATGGCAACCACCAGAGAATGATGTGGCCCAAAATGCGCCGTTCACTCCACAGGAAATGGCAATAGCTCTGGGGGCGATCAACGTGAGGAGCGCGCCCGGTAAAGATGGGATTACATGGCGCATGCTTCAAAACTTGGATGAAGACGCCAAAATGCAGTTGTTATCAGAGTTAAACGCTGTGTGGATGTCCGGTGAGCTGCCAGTCGACTGGAAGCACTCAGTAGTTTACCCCATTCCCAAGGCAGGAAAAAAGATGAATAACATCAACAACATGAGGCCCATCTCCTTGACTTCTACACTTTGCAAGCTTCTTGAGCGCATGGTTCTCACCAGGTTAACCTTACATTCTTGAGAACGCTGGCGCAGAGCCGTACTATGACGAAGGGCAAACTGGATTTCGCCCTGGTCTTTGCACCTACGACAGCCTGCTGCTCCTGCGCAACTTGACCGGCAAGAAGCGCCGACGAACGAAGATCCCCGCCGTGATCGTGGCAGTCGACCTCAAAAAGGCTTTCGACACCGTCCGCCACAGTGCCATTATTGAAGCTCTCCAGGACTGTGGTGCGGGTACGCGCGTAATTAATTTTGTTAAAAGCTTTTTAAATGGCCGCACGTTTGAAATTAGAACGGAGCTAAACCATCCCCGCGTCTTCACCAATACAACTGGTGTACCGCAAGGAGCCATCCTCTCGCCCACGCTGTTTAACCTAGTGATGCGGAAGATTGCAAAACAACTTCGCAACATTCCACACCTGCAGCACACTATGTACGCTGATGATATCACCATCTGGGTTGACCCTCGATGCACTACGCTGAACACGCAGCAAGTCATCGAAACAATTCAGCTTGGACTTGATACCATTGACAGGTGCCTGCCTCCGACTGGAATGAGTCCGTCTCCAGAAAAGAAAAAATACCTCGTCATTGGGGGGCTCGACCATCTGCAGGCACAAATACATTTCACGCTGAATGGTCAACCCATCGAGCGTGCTGCCGACAGGTGGTTCCGGATACTGGGCGTACCCCTCCACGAAGACGGAGGGGCCAGTGAATGGATCCGGCAAATCATATGTGTTTGGAAGCAGCAGCTTCATATCATCAAGAGAATTGGAGGCCGCTTCGGCGGGGCAACAACGCAGGTCCTGCGCACACTTACACAGGCCGTCCTGACTTCCAAGGCGTGCTACGGTGCTCCATGCTTTGCCCTTACGAAGACACAATATGACCGACTGGAGACATTACACCGCGAAAGCCTTAGAGTAATTACTGGTTTACCTCGGCACACCCGCGTGGAAGAACTCTACCGCTATTCCCAGCTGCCCCCCCTCCGCGCTATCATAACGGAGAGGGTCGAAGGCCACAACAGGAGACGCGCCGCAACCCGCGCGGGGCAGCTTGTCCAAAAATTGGCTTCCGGTCAGAGCGATTCGCTTTTCCCGCAACTGTCGGCTGTTCGAGCCCCTTGGGAAGATGTCTTGGTTCGTGTGTCAAAGCCTCTATCTCGCCTGCGTGGCCGAAACCATAACCACCATGAGCGCACCGCTATTGCTGCACGCGCAGACCGCCGAGCCGGCGCCATTTTTACAACAGCAGTCCTAAATGAAACAACATCTCGCGCTTCACTTTCCTGTATTGACGGCCAAGTGCGCATTTCCCGCACAATTCAATTTCTTCACCCTCCAAGCCCATGTCAGACCCGTCTTGCGGCAGTTCTTCTCGCTGTGGAGCACATTGAGGCAACTTACGGCGCCGGTGACAACCACCACTTCACAATATTTACGGACAGCCCCCAAGCCCTCGATCGACTTGGCAAAACCCCATACGTCGGAACCACCTGCGACCTCATCAAGACTATTTGTCGCAGACTGCGAGACACACGCAATATAGTCGTTCGGGTAGACTGGGTCCCGGGACACGCCGGCGGAATCGGCAGCGAGACCGCTTACGCGTGCGCGAGCGAGCACTTTGAACTCCGCTCCAACCCGGCGTTGCCCGTCCCATTTGCACAACACGACCCCGACCCCTCAGAAGCAAAAGCGGTAGCACGGCACGCGTCCAAACAGTCGTTGCGGAACTTGGTTCCACGAGACCCCGCCCCCCTGCCCGCTGGATTGCCCCGTGGCGCACAAGTACTTCTGCACAAGGCACGGGCTGGTGCCGCGCTAACCGATGATGTGTTGGCCAAGTGGCGTGCGTATGTGCCAAAACGTCACCAGCATGCCGTCAAGGTTGCGCAATCTGTGGCCACAGTTGCCTGCACCTCGTGCTCCACAGGAGCCACGCCCACTGTACACCACATGTTGTGGGACTGTCCCGGCCTTCAAACGCTCCGTTTACAGTATCTTCCGCCGTGCGTCCAGCGGCTTGTGGAATGGACAACCCCGCTGCAACCCGCCACTGCAAGGCAGAAGCTGCTTTCTCTGTGGGAGTTCGCGCGCTCTTCAGGCGTCGACCGCAGAATGTAACATTTAAACTCTCCCCCCCTTCCTTTCTTCCCCATGCTGACCGACGCGTCCACCTTCTGAAATAAAGTTTTGTTATGTTATGTTATGTTATTCGATAATCAGCATGGGTTCAGGTACAAGCGGTCTTGCCAAACACAGTTGTTTGAATTAACCACGGACTTACACGACTCTTTGCACAAATTGGTTTATACAGATGCAGTATTTATCGATTTCTCCAAAGCCTTCGACCGCGTTCCCCACAAACGGCTTATCCAAAAAATAAATTGCCTAGAGTTAGACGTAAAAACTACCCGCTGGATTAATGAATTTCTATCTGGTCGCTCTCAAAAAGTAAATATATATAATAATCTCTCCAGTTCTTGTTGTGTTACGTCAGGAGTGCCTCAAGGATCAGTTTTAGGGCCTTTATTATTCCTGATATATATTAATGACATTGCGAACAATATAACATTAACAATACGGCTATTTGCCGATGATTGTATAATTTATAGGCAGATCACTACCACCGATGACGTAGCTATTTTACAAAGTGATTTAAATACCCTCGCAGAATGGTGCCACGTGTGGAAAATAGAAATTAATACCAAGAAAACTAAGGTCATGACATTTTCTTCGAAGCTAAATACTCCATTTCATCAATACACGTTATGCAGTTCAACAATTGAAC
Organism: Haemaphysalis longicornis; assembly: GCF_048455015.1. Taxonomy (NCBI): domain Eukaryota; kingdom Metazoa; phylum Arthropoda; class Arachnida; order Ixodida; family Ixodidae; genus Haemaphysalis; species Haemaphysalis longicornis. The sequence goes on along the minus strand of NW_027526385.1, from coordinate 48,055,194 downwards.
GAACCCATTCTTTCAAGTATCTAGGTGTGATATTTACTCCTGATTTAAACTGGACCATGCATATTGAGCACATAACAAACAAGGCCCTAAAAAAACTTGGCTTTCTAAAGCGCCGTTTATATCTTGCGAACCATGTCACCAGACTTCGAGCATACATTTCCCTCATCCGTACAACCCTTGACTATGCTTCTATTATTTGGAACCCTCACACAGCTATTCTGTCCGACTGTATCGAGTCCATTCAAAATAAGGCTGCCCGGTTCATTCTGCGCTCGTACTCCTCGCCATACCAAAGTGTATCGGCATTAAAACAGATTCTTAATCTTCCAGACCTTAGCACTCGTCGCAAATTCTTCCGTTTGACCTTTTTTCACTCTCTTTATCATGGTGTTACATCTTTTTCGTGTGCTCATATTTTTCCAGCCCATTATGTGTCCAATCGCACTGACCACGATCGTAAAGTCTCGCCCATTTTCGCAAGAACCAAAAAGTACTAAAATTCCCCTTTTGTGCTATCCGTAAGCGAGTGGAACGAGCTACCCATCGAGATTGTAGCGGTGGATGACCCGTCTAACTTCCAATCTGCTCTGCGCAAATTTCTGAATGTGGAAAGTTCCGACTGATACTTCTTGTGTGCCAGTGCAGCGTTGATGTTCGGCTGCCCTGTGTACTTCTTGGCATTGGAATATACTGCGGGTATTAAATGCGCTGTGTGGTAACTCCGTGTCGCTTCTTTTTTTCCCCCCTTCCTTTTTTTAACGGATGTATGTATCTTTCGCCCAGTTGTCTGTTCGCTCAGTGCGGTCTTTTTTACGCGTGTTGACGTATGCATTGTATGGATAGTATCCCCCCCTATGTAATGCCTCTCGGGGCCTTTAGGGTATTCAAATAAATAAATAAATATAATACAGCGTTTCGCGCACCCGCTCAATCTGAAATTGCGACTGGCCGCGCGGGCTGAAGTAAAGGAGGTTTCCACGTATGATAAATAGGTCATTAGCTACCTATAGCAAGAAAATATCATACAATGCAACTGCAGAGGCCTTCTTAAAAAAAATTAAGGCCCTTCTACTCTGTGAAGAAGGATGGCATGCGAAGCTGGGCGCAGTCCACGGAGTGCATAAATGGGATTTCACGCGCCGACGCTACACAGGCGATTAGGTGCGCTGTAGTGGAGGGCTCCGGATCAATTTTGACTGCATGGGAATGTTATTGAATTCGATATGAAAAAGTGTACATAAATTTCAAATCGCGCGCCATCAGCCGCAAAGGGTTCGCACAACATCCGACAGATGGCGACGAGTGTACTGGCCAGTAGGAAGCCGCAGTGAAACATGCTCTGCCTATGATCGTGCCCCTCGCGAGGGGCATTTCCGGGGGCGCACGACGTTAAGTAGTTTGCGTTACGTTAATGTTGTTGCACTTGTGGCAACTGCTTACGAGAGAGCGCTCGTCAGCAGTAATTTGAATGAGTCAACGATATAAGGCGCGTATATAGCGCCCGATTGTTTGACGGCTTTGTGGCGCAGTGGTTACAGCACAACGTACATAGCGTTCCACCCGCAGGGTCGAGGGATCGAAACCTGGCGTCGGATAGTATTTTCGTTTTATATAGTAGGGACAACGATGGTGCGGACTACGGACGCCAACGCGGATGACATCGTGAGTTACTGAAATGCTCTGCATTTAAAAAAACAAGATGCAAAATTTTTGTGTCAGTGCTTCTTTCAGGGGAGTGGCAGCCCCGGGAAGTCACACCCGATAAGGCTGCCCTCCCCGTACCGCCCCCGAAAGTGGCTGGCGATAGAGTGCCCCGGGGAGCCCAAATTCATCCTGTAACTTTCTCGGCTCTTTGAACTTGGGGCACCTGCGCCAGGGATATTGAGTCATTGAGCGTTTCCCGCTGCGCATCCTATTTTTCAACGCACAGCCACAGCTCACCCGTCCGAAAATCGACGACGACGTCAAGCGAAATAACACACTGTAACAAAGCAACACGCAAGTTCATTTTTAACTAGGTATGGAGCGGTGAAAGCTTAGCGTTAGACCGATTTGCACGTATGCCAGCGTGAGAATCGAGCATTTTGTCGTCTCGAAATGCAACGTCAATATGCCCTAGAACATGCTGCATTTCTTTATATATATATATATATATATATATATATATATATATATATATATATATATATATATATTCGCCTTTTTTTTTTGAAGGCTCTTTTTCGCCTGCCTTTGGCAGAATAAGCTCTGTATGCTGTGTGTGGTCGTTTGTGTGTTTGTTTCCCATGTGGCTTGTGTTTCGGGGCGCCGCCCCCACTCTGAGTCCGTACGATTTTACCTTCATTCCTGAGGAAGACCTGTCTCAGGTCGAAACGTTGGAAATAAAGTCTCCGAAGAGCGTACTTCTACTTTGTGTATATATATATATATATATATATATGTGTGTGTGTGTGTGTGTGTGTGTGTGTGTGTGTGTGTGTGTATAATGTTTACGCATTCATCAAACATTTGGCGGGGCGGTTCAATCGAGTGACGGAGAGACACCAAAATTTTCACGCTTGGGATAGCCCAGAGCAGACAATCGCATCGCCTTTAAAAATCAGAGTTTATTTATCACTCTAGGGATGACCGGCTCTAATTGCTTGTGGAATCGAAAATCACCATTAGATATGAACAGCACATTTCCTTCCTCCTTGAGGAATGATTAGGCTTTCGTACGATGACAACTCACCATGCCATTGACGCCAGGTTTCGGAGAGTTCAGCGGGTTCGGTACCGACACCCAGGAGTATCTAGTATTGTGCTCCTGAAGTTCGTACGGATCCTCAGTGGTGTTGCTGGTGCTGAGGCCGGCAATGTGAGCTCCGCTGCACACGTCACGCAACAAGAATGGAATATAAGCGCTCCTTCTGACAAGAGGTGCTTTTTCCAAATGTATCATAAATGTGCTCCCCAGCTACGGCGTGTTGTAAGGGACACTGAAGTAAATTTGTCAAACTTTCTTGATGTCCGCATCTATCAACCGGCTCAAATTAATCACTTATCCGAGACCAAAGGAAGTATTTATTTACACAGCGGAAGAAAAAAATGTGTTTTTTTCTCTGCCGTGGGAATCGGGAAAACACGAAAGTGAAATCTGCATCGAAATATGCAGCTGAGCATGATTTCCGCGTAGGTGGCTGTCTTGTGGGTGTGCTTGACGAGCGACGTCCTCCTGCCGGGTCGCTTCTCAAAAGGTGTACTGGCGTCATTTCGGTGACGGATATGACGGCAGGGAAATCTTAATGTATACCGACATAATACGCTTTCATGTTAAAATATAAAACTTGGAAACGAACAAATCTTGGTATGACGTACTCTTTAGTACTAAAGGTTCCTTCCCCGGAAGCAGACCGTGTGTGCAAGGGCGCACCCTTTACAGGTCGCTTGCTACGTTGTACTGGCGTCACTTCCGTGACGGATATGACGTCAGCGAAATTCTTGTGTATCCAGGAATGAAACACTTTCGTGTTAAGCTCCAGGCACCTAAGCTGCCTGGAGTTCCGTAGTCACAAGGCTAAGCTTTATATAACTTCTCAAAGCCAGTAGATCGAATCTCATTCGCGCCAATTCATTTTTGCTGTGTTCCGCAGCTCGCGCATCCTACTGAAACTTTATTTACTTTTCAAACTGAAACACTGCCACTAGGGGTGCCGTAAACGCGTTTCAGATGTAAAAATAAAATAAGGGCCGAATAATGATGGCTGACATCACACGCATGCGCATGACGCCCACCTTACAAGAAACGAAAGACAGAACGCGGCTGCAATGAAACAGCGCGCTCTGGAGCTACAACAAAAGTGAGGTGGTAAGGGAAATCTGGAAGGGGGTCTTCCTGTCAGGATTGACTTTAGAAAATTCAGTTATACGCTTAAAATCAGAGACCTAAACGGGTTTGGGCGTAAATCAGAGGGCGCTAGGCAGGCTGGCCCTAGGGGCCCATAGCAAAACTACGAATGAAGTGGCACAGGGAGATATGGGCATGTCGTCCTTTGAGGTGTAGGAGCGCAGATCAAGATAAAGTTTGAGGGGAGACTTCGCGATATTGAGGTAGAAAAATGGTCCGCGAGAGTGTTTAGGTACCTCTATCTGAGGAGCATGGGCACGTGGTGCAGATGACGGACCAGACAGCTGACCAAGCGGTACAGAAATTCGGTAGGGCAAGGTGGGGTATACACAGCAGTTAAAAGGCAGGTCAAAGACAGATACGACGAATTGGGTACAAAGATTGGAAGGGAAAAAACCCTGGAGACTTTAGAAGAGAGAAACTAGAAATTAGAAAGTAAGGTTTCTATGGCAATACGCGATGCACTGCATTGCTCTTTGTAGCACGGGCGGTGTGTCTGAAAACACAGGAATACATGGCTAAATACAGGCAACAGGACCAATCTTGTGTTTGCTGCGGCAGGGATCGGGAATCTGTAGACCATGTTGTCAGACTGCACAGAGATACGACCGAGGTGGGACGATGGGGAAGCGACGTTGACGGAGGCTTTCGGCAATACGCGATGCACTGCATTGCTCTTTGTACCACGGGCGGTGTGTCTGAAAACACACGAATAGATGGCTAACTACAGGCAACAGGGCAAATCTTGTGTTTGCTGCGGCAGGGATCGGGAATCTGTAGACCATATTGTCAGACTGCACAGAGATACGACCGAGGCGGGACGATGGGGAAGCGACGTTGAGGGAGGCTTTCGGCAATACGCGATGCACTGCATTGCTCTTTGTACCACGGGCGGTGTGTCTGAAAACACACGAATATATGGCTAACTACAGGCAACAGGGCAAATCTTGTGTTTGCTGCGGCAGGGATCGGGAATCTGTAGACCATATTGTCAGACTGCACAGAGATACGACCGAGGCAGGACGATGGGGAAGCGACGTTCACGGAGGCTTTCGGCAATACGCGATGCACTGCATTGCTCTTTGTACCACGGGCGGTGTGTCTGAAAACACACGAATAGATGGCTAACTACAGGCAACAGGGCAAATCTTGTGTTTGCTGCGGCAGGGATCGGGAATCTGTAGACCATATTGTCACACTGCACAGAGATACGACCGAGGCGAGGCGATGGGGAAGCGACGTTGACGGAGGCTTTCGGCAATACGCGATGCACTGCATTGCTCTTTGTACCACGGGCAGTGCGTCTGAAAACACACGAATAGATGGCTAACTACAGGCAACAGGGCAAATCTTGTGTTTGCTGCGGCAGGGATCGGGAATCTGTAGACCATATTGTCAGACTGCACAGAGATACGACCGAGGCGGGACGATGGGGAAGCGACGTTGACGGAGGCTTTCGGCAATACGCGATGCACTGCATTGCTCTTTGTAGCACGGGCGGTGTGTCTGAAAGCACACGAATAGATGGCTAACTACAGGCAACAGGGCAAATCTTGTGTTTCCTGCGGCAGGGATCGGGAATCTGTAGACCATGTTGTCAGACTGCACAGAGATACGACCGAGGCGGGATGATGGGGAAGCGACGTTGACGGAGGCTTTCGGCAATGCGCGATGCACTGTATTGCTCTTTGTAGCACGCGCGGTGTGTCTGAAGACACAGGAATACGTGGCTAACTACAGGCAACAGGAACAATCTTGTGTTTGCTGCGGCAGGGATCGGGAATCTGTAGACCATATTGTCATACTGCCCAGAGATACGACCGAGGCGGGACGATGGGGAAGCGACGTTGACGGAGGCTTTCGGCAATGCGCGATGCATTGTATTGCTCTTTGTAGCACGGGCGGTGTGTCTGAAGACATAGGAATACATGGCTAACTACAGGCAACAGGGCACATCTTGTGTTTGCTGCGGCAGGGATCGGGAATCTGTAGACCATATTGTCAGACTGCCCAGAGATACGACCGAGGCAGGACGATGGGGAAGCGACGTTGACGGAGGCTTTCGGCAATGCGCGATGCACTGTATTGCTCTTTGTAGCACGGGCGGTGTGTCTGAAGACACAGGAATACGTGGCTAACTACAGGCAACAGGACCAATCTTGTGTTTGCTGCGGCAGGGATCGGGAATCTGTAGACCATATTGTCAGACTGCACAGAGATACGACCGAGGCGGGGCGATGGGGAAGCGACGTTGACGGAGGCTTTCGGCAATACGCGATGCACTGCATTGCTCTTTGTACCACGGGCAGTGCGTCTGAAAACACACGAATAGATGGCTAACTACAGGCAACAGGGCAAATCTTGTGTTTGCTGCGGCAGGGATCGGGAATCTGTAGACCATATTGTCAGACTGCACAGAGATACGACCGAGGCGGAACGATGGGGAAGCGACGTTGACGGAGGCTTTCGGCAATACGCGATGCACTGCATTGCTCTTTGTAGCACGGGCGGTGTGTCTGAAAGCACACGAATAGATGGCTAACTACAGGCAACAGGGCAAATCTTGTGTTTGCTGCGGCAGGGATCGGGAATCTGTAGACCATATTGTCAGACTGCACAGAGATACGACCGAGGCAGGACGATGGGGAAGAGACGTTGACGGAGGCTTTCGGCAATACGCGATGCAATGCATTGCTCTTTGTAGCACGGGCGGTGTGTCTGAAAACACACGAATAGATGGCTAACTACAGGCAACAGGGCAAATCTTGTGTTTGCTGCGGCAGGGATCGGGAATTGTAGACCATATTGTCAGACTGCACAGAGATACGACCGAGGCGAAACGATGGGGAAGCGAGGTTGACGGAGGCTTTCGGCAATACGCGATGCCCTGCAGTGCTCTTTGTACCACGGGCGGTGTGTCTGAAAACACACGAATAGATGGCTAACTACAGGCAACAGGGCAAATCTTGTGTTTGCTGCGGCAGGGATCGGGAATCTGTAGACCATATTGTCAGACTGCACAGAGATACGACCGAGGCGGGACGATGGGGAAGAGACGTTGACGGAGGCTTTCGGCAATACGCGATGCACTGCATTGCTCTTTGTAGCACGGGCGGTGTGTCTGAAGACATAGGAATACATGGCTAACTACAGGCAACCGGGCAAATCTTGTGTTTGCTGCGGCAGGGATCGGGAATCTGTAGACCATATTGTCAGACTGCCCAGAGATACGACCGAGGCGGGACGATGGGGAAGCGACGTTGACGGAGGCTTTCGGCAATGCGCGATGCACTGTATTGCTCTTTGTAGCACGGGCGGTGTGTCTGAAGACACAGGAATACGTGGCTAACTACAGGCAACAGGACCAATCTTGTGTTTGCTGCGGCAGGGATCGGGAATTTGTAGACCATATTGTCAGACTGCACAGAGATACGACCGAGGCGGACGATGGGGAAGCGACGTTGACGGAGACTTTCGGCAATGCGCGATGCACTGTATTGCTCTTTGTAGCACGGGCGGTGTGTCTGAAGACATAGAAATACATGGCTAACTACAGGCAACAGGGCAAATCTTGTGTTTGCTGCGGCAGGGATCGGGAATCTGTAGACCATATTGTCAGATGGCACAGAGATACGACCGAGGCGGGACGACGGGGAAGCGACGTTGACGGAGGCTTTCGGCAATGCGCGATGCACTGTATTGCTCTTTGTAGCACTGGCGGTGTGTCTGAAGACACAGGAATACGTGGCTAACTACAGGCAACAGGACCAACCTTGTGTTTGCTGCGGCAGGGATCGGGAATCTGTAGACCATATTGTCAGACTGCACAGAGATACGACCGAGGCGGGACGATGGGGAAGCGACGTTGACGGAGGCTTTCGGCAATACGCGATGCACTGCATTGCTCTTTGTACCACGGGCGGTGTGTCTGAAAACACACGAATAGATGGCTAACTACACGCAACAGGGCAAATCTTGTGTTTGCTGCGGAAGGGATCGGGAATCTGTAGACCATATTGTCAGACTGCACAGAGATACGACCGAGGCGGGACGATGGGGAAGAGACGTTGACGGAGGCTTTCGGCAATACGCGATGCACTGCATTGCTCTTTGTAGCACGGGCGGTGTGTCTCAAAACACACGAATAGAAGGCTAACTACAGGCAACAGGGCAAATCTTGTGTTTGCTGCGGCAGGGATCGGGAATCTGTAGACCATATTGTCAGACTGCACAGAGATACGACCGAGGCGGGACGGTGGGGAAGCGACGTTGACAGAGGCTTTCGGCAATACGCGATGCACTGCATTGCTCTTTGTACCACGGGCAATGTGTCTGAAAACACACGAATAGATGGCTAACTACAGGCAACAGGTAGATGGCTAACTACAGGCAACAGGGCAAATCTTGTGTTTGCTGCGGCAGGGATCGGGAATCTGTAGACCATATTGTCAGACTGCACAGAGATACGACCGAGGCGGACCGATGGGGAAGAGACGTTGACGGAGGCTTTCGGCAATACGCGATGCACTGCATTGCTCTTTGTACCACGGGCGGTGTGTCTGAAAACACACGAATAGATGGCTAACTACAGGCAACAGGTAGATGGCTAACTACAGGCAACAGGGCAAATCTTGTGTTTGCTGCGGCAGGGATCGGGAATCTGTAGACCATATTGTCAGACTGCACAGAGATACGACCGAGGCGGGACGATGGGGAAGCGAGGTTGACGGAGGCTTTCGGCAATACGCGATGCCCTGCAGTGCTCTTTGTACCACGAGCGGTGTGTCTGAAAACACACGAATAGATGGCTAACTACAGGCAACAGGGCAAATCTTGTGTTTGCTGCGGCAGGGATCGGGAATCTGTAGACCATATTGTCAGACTGCACAGGGATACGACCGAGGCGGGACGATGGGGAAGAGACGTTGACGGAGGCTTTCGGCAATACGCGATGCACTGCATTGCTCTTTGTAGCACGGGCGGTGTGTCTGAAGACATAGGAATACATGGCTAACTACAGGCAACAGGGCAAATCTTGTGTTTGCTGCGGCAGGGATCGGGAATCTGTAGACCATATTGTCAGACTGCCCAGAGATACGACCGAGGCGAGACGATGGGGAAGCGACGTTGGCGGAGGCTTTCGGCAATGCGCGATGCACTGTATTGCTCTTTGTAGCACGGGCGGTGTGTCTGAAGACACAGGAATACGTGGCTAACTACAGGCAACAGGACCAATCTTGTGTTTGCTGCGGCAGGGATCGGGAATTTGTAGACCATATTGTCAGACTGCACAGAGATACGACCGAGGCGGACGATGGGGAAGCGACGTTGACGGAGGATTTCGGCAATACGCGATGCACTGTATTGCTCTTTGTAGCACGGGCGGTGTGTCTGAAGACATAGAAATACATGGCTAACTACAAGCAACAGGACCAACCTTGTGTTTGCTGCGGCAGGGATCGGGAATCTGTAGACCATATTGTCAGACTGCACAGAGATACGACCGAGGCGGGACGATGGGGAAGCGACGTTGACGGAGGCTTTCGGCAATACGCGATGCACTGCATTGCTCTTTGTAACACGGGTGGTGGGTCTGAAAACACAGGAATACATGGCTAACTACAGGCAACAGGACAAATCTTGTGTTTGCTGTGGCAGGGATCGGGAATCTGTAGACCATATTGTCAGACTGCACAGAGATACGACCGAGGCGGGACGATGGGGAAGCGACGTTGACGGAGGCTTTCGGCAATACGCGATGCACTGCATTGCTCTTTGTACCACGGGCGGTGTGTCTGAAAACAAACGAATAGATGGCTAACTACAGGCAACAGGGCAAATCTTGTGTTTGCTGCGGAAGGGATCGGGAATCTGTAGACCATATTGTCAGACTGCACAGAGATACGACCGAGGCGGGACGATGGGGAAGAGACGTTGACGGAGGCTTTCGGCAATACGCGATGCACTGCATTGCTCTTTGTAGCACGGGCGGTGTGTCTGAAAACACACGAATAGATGGCTAACTTTAGGCAACAGGGCAAATCTTGTGTTTGCTGCGGCAGGGATCGGGAATCTGTAGACCATATTGTCAGACTGCACAGAGATACGACCGAGGCGGGACGGTGGGGAAGCGACGTTGATAGAGGCTTTCGGCAATACGCGATGCACTGCATTGCTCTTTGTACCACGGGCGGTGTGTCTGAAAACACACGAATAGATGGCTAACTACAGGCAACAGGTAGATGGCTAACTACAGGCAACAGGGCAAATCTTGTGTTTGCTGCGGCAGGGATCGGGAATCTGTAGACCATATTGTCAGACTGCACAGAGATACGACCGAGGCGGGACGATGGGGAAGCGACGTTGACGGAGGCTTTCGGCAATGCGCGATGCACTGTATTGCTCTTTGTAGCACGGGCGGTGTGTCTGAAAACACAGCAATTCGTGGGTAACAACAGGCAACAGGACCAATCTTGTGTTTGCTGCTGCAGGGATCGGGAATCTGTAGACCATATTGTCAGACTGCCCAGAGATACGACCGACGCGGGACGATGGGGAAGCGACGTTGACGGAGGCTTTCGGCAATGCGCGATGCACTGTATTGCTCTTTGTAGCACGGGCGGTGTGTCTGAAGACATAGGAATACATGGCTAACTACAGGCAACAGGGCAAATCTTGTGTTTGCTGCGGCAGGGATCGGGAATCTGTAGACCATATTGTCAGACTGCCCAGATACGACCGAGCCGGGACGATGGGGAAGCGATGTTGACGGAGGCTTTCGGCAATGCGCGATGCACTGTATTGCTCTTTGTAGCACGGGCGGTGTGTCTGAAGACACAGGAATACGTGGCTAACTACAGGCAACAGGACCAATCTTGTGTTTGCTGCGGCAGGGATCGGGAATCTGTAGACCATATTGTCAGACTGCACAGAGATACGACCGAGGCGGGACGATAGGGAAGCGACGTTGACGGAGGCTTTCGGCAATACGCGATGCACTGCATTGCTCTTTGTACCACGGGCGGTTTTTCTGAAAACACACGAATAGATGGCTAACTACAGGCAACAGGGCAAATCCTGTGTTTGCTGCGGCAGGGATCGGGAATCTGTAGACCATATTGTCAGACTGCACAGAGATACGACCGAGGCGGGACGATGGGGAAGCGACGTTGCCGGAGGCTTTCGGCAATACGTGATGCACCGCATTGCTCTTTGTACCACGGGCGGTGTGTCTGAAAACACACGAATAGATGGCTAACTACAGGCAACAGGGCAAATCTTGTGTTTGCTGCGGCAGGGATCGGGAATCTGTGGACCATATTGTCAGACTGCACAGAGATATGACCGAGACGGGACGATGGGGAAGCGACGTTCACGGAGGCTTTCGGCAATACGCGATGCAATGCATTGCTCTTTGTACCACGGGCGGTGTGTCTGAAAACACACGAATAGATGGCTAACTACAGGCAACAGGGCAAATCTTGTGTTTGCTGCGGCAGGGATCGGGAATCTGTAGACCATATTGTCAGACTGCACAGAGATACGACCGAGGTGGGACGATGGGGAAGCGACGTTCACGCAGGCTTTCGGCAATACGCGATGCACTGCATTGCTCTTTGTACCACGGGCGGTGTGTCTGAAAACACACGAATAGATGGCTAACTACAGGCAACAGGGCAAATCTTGTGTTTGCTGCGGCAGGGATCGGGAATCTGTAGACCATATTGTCAGACTGCACAGAGATACGACCGAGGCGGGATGATGGGGAAGCGACGTTGACGAAGGCTTTCGGCAATGCGCGATGCACTGTATTGCTCTTTGTAGCACGGGCGGTGTGTCTGAAGACACAGGAATACGTGGCTAACTACAGGCAACAGGACCAATCTTGTGTTTGCTGCGGCAGGGATCGGGAATCTGTAGACCATATTGTCAGACTGCCCAGAGATACGACCGAGGCGGGACGATGGGGAAGCGACGTTGACGGAGGCTTTCGGCAATGCGCGATGCACTGTATTGCTCTTTGTAGCACGGGCGGTGTGTCTGAAGACATAGGAATACATGGCTAACTACAGGCAACAGGGCAAATCTTGTGTTTGCTGCGGCAGGGATCGGGAATCTAGACCATATTGTCTGACTGCCCAGAGATACGACCGAGGTGGGACGATGGGGAAGCGACGTTGACGGAGGCTTTCGGCAATACGCGATGCACTGCATTGCTCTTTGTAGCACGGGCGGTGTGTCTGAAAACACGAATAGATGGCTAACTACAGGCAACAGGGCAAATCTTGTGTTTGCTGCGGCAGGGATCGGGAATCTGTAGACCATATTGTCAGACTGCACAGAGATACGACCGAGGCGGGACGATGGGGAAGCGACGTTGACGCAGGCTTTCGGCAATACGCGATGCACTGCATTGCTCTTTGTAGCAAGGGCGGAGTGTCTGAAAACACACGAATAGATGGCTAACTACAGGCAACACGGCAAATCGTGTATTTGCTGCGGCAGGGATCGGGAATCTGTAGACCATATTGTCAGACTGCTCAGAGATACGACCGAGGCGGGACGATGGGGAAGCGACGTTTACAGAGGCTTTCGGCAATACGCGATGCACTGCATTGCTCTTTGTACCACGGGCGGTGTGTCTCAAAACACACGAATAGATGGCTAACTACAGGCAACAGGTTGATGGCTAACTACAGGCAACAGGGCAAATCTTGTGTTTGCTGCGGCAGGGATCGGGAATCTGTAGACCATATTGTCAGACTGCACAGAGATACGACCGAGGCGGGACGATGAAGAAGAGACATTGACGGAGGCTTTCGGCAATACACGATGCACTGCATTGCTCTTTGTAGCACGGGCGGTGTGTCTGAAAACACACGAATAGATGGCTAACTACAGGCAACAGGGCAAATCTTGTATTTGCTCCGGCAGGGATCGGGAATCTGTAGACCATATTGTCAGACTGCACAGAGATACGACCGAGGCGGGATGATGGGGAAGCGACGTTGACGGAGGCTTTCGGCAATGCGCGATGCACTGCATTGCTCTTTGTAGCACGGTCGGTGTGTCTGAAGACACAGGAATACGTGGCTAACTACAGGCAACAGGGAAAATCTTGTGTTTGCTGCGGCAGGGATCGGGAATCTGTAGACCATATTGTCAGACTGCACAGAGATACGACAGAGGCGGGACGATGGGGAAGTGACGTTCACGGAGGCTTTCGGCAATACGCGATGCACTGCATTGCTCTTTGTACCACGGGTGGTGTGTCTGAAAACACACGAATAGATGGCTAACTACAGGCAACAGGGCAAATCTTGTGTTTGCTGCGGCAGGGATCGGGAATCATTAGACCATCTTGTCAGACTGCACAGAGATACGACCGAGGCGGGACGATGGGGAAGAGACGTTGACGGAGGCTTTCGGCAATACGCGATGCACTGCATTGCTCTTTGTAGCACGGGCGGTGTGTCTGAAGACATAGGAATACATGGCTAACTACAGGCAACAGGGCAAATCTTGTGTTTGCTGCGGCAGGGATCGGGAATCTGTAGACCATACTGTCAGACTGCCCAGAGATACGACCGAGGCGGGACGATGGGGAAGCGACGTTGACGCAGGCTTTCGGCAATACGCGATGCACTGCATTGCTCTTTGTAGCACGGGCGGTGTGTCTGAAAACACACGAATAGATGGCTAACTAGAGGCAACAGGGCAAATCTTGTATTTGCTGCGGCAGGGATCGGGAATCTGTAGACCATATTGTCAGACTGCACAGAGATACGACCGAGGCGGGACGATGGGGAAGCGACGTTCACGGAGGCTTTCGGCAATGCGCGATGCACTGCATTGCTCTTTGTAGCACGGGCGGTGTGTTTGAAGACACAGGAATACGTGGCTAACTACAGGCAACAGGGCAAATCTTGTGTTTGCTGTGGCAGGGATCGGGAATCTGTAGACCATATTGTCAGACTGCACAGAGATACAACCGAGGCGGGACGATTGGGAAACGACGTTCACGGAGGCTTTCGGCAATACGCGATGCACTGCATTGCTCTTTGTACCACGGGCGGTGTGTCTGAAAACACACGAATAGATGGCTAACTACAGGCAACAGGGCAAATCTTGTGTTTGCTGCGGCAGGGATCGGGAATCTGTAGACCATATTGTCAGACTGCACAGAGATACGACCGAGGCGGGACGATGGGGAAGCGACGTTGACGGAGGCTTTCGGCAATGCGCGATGCATTGTATTGCTCTTTGTAGCACGGGCGGTGTGTCTGAAGACATAGGAATACATGGCTAACTACAGGCAACAGGGCACATCTTGTGTTTGCTGCGGCAGGGATCGGGAATCTGTAGACCATATTGTCAGACTGCCCAGAGATACGACCGAGGCAGGACGATGGGGAAGCGACGTTGACGGAGGCTTTCGGCAATGCGCGATGCACTGTATTGCTCTTTGTAGCACGGGCGGTGTGTCTGAAGACACAGGAATACGTGGCTAACTACAGGCAACAGGGCAAATCTTGTGTTTGCTGCGGCAGGGATCGGGAATCTGTAGACCATATTGTCAGACTGCACAGAGATACGACCGAGGCGGAACGATGGGGAAGCGACGTTGACGGAGGCTTTCGGCAATACGCGATGCACTGCATTGCTCTTTGTAGCACGGGCGGTGTGTCTGAAAGCACACGAATAGATGGCTAACTACAGGCAACAGGGCAAATCTTGTGTTTGCTGCGGCAGGGATCGGGAATCTGTAGACCATATTGTCAGACTGCACAGAGATACGACCGAAGCAGGACGATGGGGAAGAGACGTTGACGGAGGCTTTCGGCAATACGCGATGCAATGCATTGCTCTTTGTAGCACGGGCGGTGTGTCTGAAAACACACGAATAGATGGCTAACTACAGGCAACAGGGCAAATCTTGTGTTTGCTGCGGCAGGGATCGGGAATTGTAGACCATATTGTCAGACTGCACAGAGATACGACCGAGGCGAAACGATGGGGAAGCGAGGTTGACGGAGGCTTTCGGCAATACGCGATGCCCTGCAGTGCTCTTTGTACCACGGGCGGTGTGTCTGAAAACACACGAATAGATGGCTAACTACAGGCAACAGGGCAAATCTTGTGTTTGCTGCGGCAGGGATCGGGAATCTGTAGACCATATTGTCAGACTGCACAGAGATACGACCGAGGCGGGACGATGGGGAAGAGACGTTGACGGAGGCTTTCGGCAATACGCGATGCACTGCATTGCTCTTTGTAGCACGGGCGGTGTGTCTGAAGACATAGGAATACATGGCTAACTACAGGCAACCGGGCAAATCTTGTGTTTGCTGCGGCAGGGATCGGGAATCTGTAGACCATATTGTCAGACTGCCCAGAGATACGACCGAGGCGGGACGATGGGGAAGCGACGTTGACGGAGGCTTTCGGCAATGCGCGATGCACTGTATTGCTCTTTGTAGCACGGGCGGTGTGTCTGAAGACACAGGAATACGTGGCTAACTACAGGCAACAGGACCAATCTTGTGTTTGCTGCGGCAGGGATCGGGAATTTGTAGACCATATTGTCAGACTGCACAGAGATACGACCGAGGCGGACGATGGGGAAGCGACGTTGACGGAGACTTTCGGCAATGCGCGATGCACTGTATTGCTCTTTGTAGCACGGGCGGTGTGTCTGAAGACATAGAAATACATGGCTAACTACAGGCAACAGGGCAAATCTTGTGTTTGCTGCGGCAGGGATCGGGAATCTGTAGACCATATTGTCAGATGGCACAGAGATACGACCGAGGCGGGACGACGGGGAAGCGACGTTGACGGAGGCTTTCGGCAATGCGCGATGCACTGTATTGCTCTTTGTAGCACTGGCGGTGTGTCTGAAGACACAGGAATACGTGGCTAACTACAGGCAACAGGACCAACCTTGTGTTTGCTGCGGCAGGGATCGGGAATCTGTAGACCATATTGTCAGACTGCACAGAGATACGACCGAGGCGGGACGATGGGGAAGCGACGTTGACGGAGGCTTTCGGCAATACGCGATGCACTGCATTGCTCTTTGTACCACGGGCGGTGTGTCTGAAAACACACGAATAGATGGCTAACTACACGCAACAGGGCAAATCTTGTGTTTGCTGCGGAAGGGATCGGGAATCTGTAGACCATATTGTCAGACTGCACAGAGATACGACCGAGGCGGGACGATGGGGAAGAGACGTTGACGGAGGCTTTCGGCAATACGCGATGCACTGCATTGCTCTTTGTAGCACGGGCGGTGTGTCTCAAAACACACGAATAGAAGGCTAACTACAGGCAACAGGGCAAATCTTGTGTTTGCTGCGGCAGGGATCGGGAATCTGTAGACCATATTGTCAGACTGCACAGAGATACGACCGAGGCGGGACGGTGGGGAAGCGACGTTGACAGAGGCTTTCGGCAATACGCGATGCACTGCATTGCTCTTTGTACCACGGGCAATGTGTCTGAAAACACACGAATAGATGGCTAACTACAGGCAACAGGTAGATGGCTAACTACAGGCAACAGGGCAAATCTTGTGTTTGCTGCGGCAGGGATCGGGAATCTGTAGACCATATTGTCAGACTGCACAGAGATACGACCGAGGCGGACCGATGGGGAAGAGACGTTGACGGAGGCTTTCGGCAATACGCGATGCACTGCATTGCTCTTTGTACCACGGGCGGTGTGTCTGAAAACACACGAATAGATGGCTAACTACAGGCAACAGGTAGATGGCTAACTACAGGCAACAGGGCAAATCTTGTGTTTGCTGCGGCAGGGATCGGGAATCTGTAGACCATATTGTCAGACTGCACAGAGATACGACCGAGGCGGGACGATGGGGAAGCGAGGTTGACGGAGGCTTTCGGCAATACGCGATGCCCTGCAGTGCTCTTTGTACCACGAGCGGTGTGTCTGAAAACACACGAATAGATGGCTAACTACAGGCAACAGGGCAAATCTTGTGTTTGCTGCGGCAGGGATCGGGAATCTGTAGACCATATTGTCAGACTGCACAGGGATACGACCGAGGCGGGACGATGGGGAAGAGACGTTGACGGAGGCTTTCGGCAATACGCGATGCACTGCATTGCTCTTTGTAGCACGGGCGGTGTGTCTGAAGACATAGGAATACATGGCTAACTACAGGCAACAGGGCAAATCTTGTGTTTGCTGCGGCAGGGATCGGGAATCTGTAGACCATATTGTCAGACTGCCCAGAGACACGACCGAGGCGAGACGATGGGGAAGCGACGTTGGCGGAGGCTTTCGGCAATGCGCGATGCACTGTATTGCTCTTTGTAGCACGGGCGGTGTGTCTGAAGACACAGGAATACGTGGCTAACTACAGGCAACAGGACCAATCTTGTGTTTGCTGCGGCAGGGATCGGGAATTTGTAGACCATATTGTCAGACTGCACAGAGATACGACCGAGGCGGACGATGGGGAAGCGACGTTGACGGAGGATTTCGGCAATACGCGATGCACTGTATTGCTCTTTGTAGCACGGGCGGTGTGTCTGAAGACATAGAAATACATGGCTAACTACAAGCAACAGGACCAACCTTGTGTTTGCTGCGGCAGGGATCGGGAATCTGTAGACCATATTGTCAGACTGCACAGAGATACGACCGAGGCGGGACGATGGGGAAGCGACGTTGACGGAGGCTTTCGGCAATACGCG
Source organism: Haemaphysalis longicornis (assembly GCF_048455015.1). Taxonomy (NCBI): domain Eukaryota; kingdom Metazoa; phylum Arthropoda; class Arachnida; order Ixodida; family Ixodidae; genus Haemaphysalis; species Haemaphysalis longicornis. The sequence goes on along the minus strand of NW_027526385.1, from coordinate 48,037,581 downwards.
ATGCACTGCATTGCTCTTTGTAACACGGGTGGTGGGTCTGAAAACACAGGAATACATGGCTAACTACAGGCAACAGGACAAATCTTGTGTTTGCTGTGGCAGGGATCGGGAATCTGTAGACCATATTGTCAGACTGCACAGAGATACGACCGAGGCGGGACGATGGGGAAGCGACGTTGACGGAGGCTTTCGGCAATACGCGATGCACTGCATTGCTCTTTGTACCACGGGCGGTGTGTCTGAAAACAAACGAATAGATGGCTAACTACAGGCAACAGGGCAAATCTTGTGTTTGCTGCGGAAGGGATCGGGAATCTGTAGACCATATTGTCAGACTGCACAGAGATACGACCGAGGCGGGACGATGGGGAAGAGACGTTGACGGAGGCTTTCGGCAATACGCGATGCACTGCATTGCTCTTTGTAGCACGGGCGGTGTGTCTGAAAACACACGAATAGATGGCTAACTTTAGGCAACAGGGCAAATCTTGTGTTTGCTGCGGCAGGGATCGGGAATCTGTAGACCATATTGTCAGACTGCACAGAGATACGACCGAGGCGGGACGGTGGGGAAGCGACGTTGATAGAGGCTTTCGGCAATACGCGATGCACTGCATTGCTCTTTGTACCACGGGCGGTGTGTCTGAAAACACACGAATAGATGGCTAACTACAGGCAACAGGTAGATGGCTAACTACAGGCAACAGGGCAAATCTTGTGTTTGCTGCGGCAGGGATCGGGAATCTGTAGACCATATTGTCAGACTGCACAGAGATACGACCGAGGCGGGACGATGGGGAAGCGACGTTGACGGAGGCTTTCGGCAATGCGCGATGCACTGTATTGCTCTTTGTAGCACGGGCGGTGTGTCTGAAAACACAGCAATTCGTGGGTAACAACAGGCAACAGGACCAATCTTGTGTTTGCTGCTGCAGGGATCGGGAATCTGTAGACCATATTGTCAGACTGCCCAGAGATACGACCGACGCGGGACGATGGGGAAGCGACGTTGACGGAGGCTTTCGGCAATGCGCGATGCACTGTATTGCTCTTTGTAGCACGGGCGGTGTGTCTGAAGACATAGGAATACATGGCTAACTACAGGCAACAGGGCAAATCTTGTGTTTGCTGCGGCAGGGATCGGGAATCTGTAGACCATATTGTCAGACTGCCCAGATACGACCGAGCCGGGACGATGGGGAAGCGATGTTGACGGAGGCTTTCGGCAATGCGCGATGCACTGTATTGCTCTTTGTAGCACGGGCGGTGTGTCTGAAGACACAGGAATACGTGGCTAACTACAGGCAACAGGACCAATCTTGTGTTTGCTGCGGCAGGGATCGGGAATCTGTAGACCATATTGTCAGACTGCACAGAGATACGACCGAGGCGGGACGATAGGGAAGCGACGTTGACGGAGGCTTTCGGCAATACGCGATGCACTGCATTGCTCTTTGTACCACGGGCGGTTTTTCTGAAAACACACGAATAGATGGCTAACTACAGGCAACAGGGCAAATCCTGTGTTTGCTGCGGCAGGGATCGGGAATCTGTAGACCATATTGTCAGACTGCACAGAGATACGACCGAGGCGGGACGATGGGGAAGCGACGTTGCCGGAGGCTTTCGGCAATACGTGATGCACCGCATTGCTCTTTGTACCACGGGCGGTGTGTCTGAAAACACACGAATAGATGGCTAACTACAGGCAACAGGGCAAATCTTGTGTTTGCTGCGGCAGGGATCGGGAATCTGTGGACCATATTGTCAGACTGCACAGAGATATGACCGAGACGGGACGATGGGGAAGCGACGTTCACGGAGGCTTTCGGCAATACGCGATGCAATGCATTGCTCTTTGTACCACGGGCGGTGTGTCTGAAAACACACGAATAGATGGCTAACTACAGGCAACAGGGCAAATCTTGTGTTTGCTGCGGCAGGGATCGGGAATCTGTAGACCATATTGTCAGACTGCACAGAGATACGACCGAGGTGGGACGATGGGGAAGCGACGTTCACGCAGGCTTTCGGCAATACGCGATGCACTGCATTGCTCTTTGTACCACGGGCGGTGTGTCTGAAAACACACGAATAGATGGCTAACTACAGGCAACAGGGCAAATCTTGTGTTTGCTGCGGCAGGGATCGGGAATCTGTAGACCATATTGTCAGACTGCACAGAGATACGACCGAGGCGGGATGATGGGGAAGCGACGTTGACGAAGGCTTTCGGCAATGCGCGATGCACTGTATTGCTCTTTGTAGCACGGGCGGTGTGTCTGAAGACACAGGAATACGTGGCTAACTACAGGCAACAGGACCAATCTTGTGTTTGCTGCGGCAGGGATCGGGAATCTGTAGACCATATTGTCAGACTGCCCAGAGATACGACCGAGGCGGGACGATGGGGAAGCGACGTTGACGGAGGCTTTCGGCAATGCGCGATGCACTGTATTGCTCTTTGTAGCACGGGCGGTGTGTCTGAAGACATAGGAATACATGGCTAACTACAGGCAACAGGGCAAATCTTGTGTTTGCTGCGGCAGGGATCGGGAATCTAGACCATATTGTCTGACTGCCCAGAGATACGACCGAGGTGGGACGATGGGGAAGCGACGTTGACGGAGGCTTTCGGCAATACGCGATGCACTGCATTGCTCTTTGTAGCACGGGCGGTGTGTCTGAAAACACGAATAGATGGCTAACTACAGGCAACAGGGCAAATCTTGTGTTTGCTGCGGCAGGGATCGGGAATCTGTAGACCATATTGTCAGACTGCACAGAGATACGACCGAGGCGGGACGATGGGGAAGCGACGTTGACGCAGGCTTTCGGCAATACGCGATGCACTGCATTGCTCTTTGTAGCAAGGGCGGAGTGTCTGAAAACACACGAATAGATGGCTAACTACAGGCAACACGGCAAATCGTGTATTTGCTGCGGCAGGGATCGGGAATCTGTAGACCATATTGTCAGACTGCTCAGAGATACGACCGAGGCGGGACGATGGGGAAGCGACGTTTACAGAGGCTTTCGGCAATACGCGATGCACTGCATTGCTCTTTGTACCACGGGCGGTGTGTCTCAAAACACACGAATAGATGGCTAACTACAGGCAACAGGTTGATGGCTAACTACAGGCAACAGGGCAAATCTTGTGTTTGCTGCGGCAGGGATCGCGAATCTGTAGACCATATTGTCAGACTGCACAGAGATACGACCGAGGCGGGACGATGAAGAAGAGACATTGACGGAGGCTTTCGGCAATACACGATGCACTGCATTGCTCTTTGTAGCACGGGCGGTGTGTCTGAAAACACACGAATAGATGGCTAACTACAGGCAACAGGGCAAATCTTGTATTTGCTCCGGCAGGGATCGGGAATCTGTAGACCATATTGTCAGACTGCACAGAGATACGACCGAGGCGGGATGATGGGGAAGCGACGTTGACGGAGGCTTTCGGCAATGCGCGATGCACTGCATTGCTCTTTGTAGCACGGTCGGTGTGTCTGAAGACACAGGAATACGTGGCTAACTACAGGCAACAGGGAAAATCTTGTGTTTGCTGCGGCAGGGATCGGGAATCTGTAGACCATATTGTCAGACTGCACAGAGATACGACAGAGGCGGGACGATGGGGAAGCGACGTTCACGGAGGCTTTCGGCAATACGCGATGCACTGCATTGCTCTTTGTACCACGGGTGGTGTGTCTGAAAACACACGAATAGATGGCTAACTACAGGCAACAGGGCAAATCTTGTGTTTGCTGCGGCAGGGATCGGGAATCATTAGACCATCTTGTCAGACTGCACAGAGATACGACCGAGGCGGGACGATGGGGAAGAGACGTTGACGGAGGCTTTCGGCAATACGCGATGCACTGCATTGCTCTTTGTAGCACGGGCGGTGTGTCTGAAGACATAGGAATACATGGCTAACTACAGGCAACAGGGCAAATCTTGTGTTTGCTGCGGCAGGGATCGGGAATCTGTAGACCATACTGTCAGACTGCCCAGAGATACGACCGAGGCGGGACGATGGGGAAGCGACGTTGACGCAGGCTTTCGGCAATACGCGATGCACTGCATTGCTCTTTGTAGCACGGGCGGTGTGTCTGAAAACACACGAATAGATGGCTAACTAGAGGCAACAGGGCAAATCTTGTATTTGCTGCGGCAGGGATCGGGAATCTGTAGACCATATTGTCAGACTGCACAGAGATACGACCGAGGCGGGACGATGGGGAAGCGACGTTCACGGAGGCTTTCGGCAATGCGCGATGCACTGCATTGCTCTTTGTAGCACGGGCGGTGTGTTTGAAGACACAGGAATACGTGGCTAACTACAGGCAACAGGGCAAATCTTGTGTTTGCTGTGGCAGGGATCGGGAATCTGTAGACCATATTGTCAGACTGCACAGAGATACAACCGAGGCGGGACGATTGGGAAACGACGTTCACGGAGGCTTTCGGCAATACGCGATGCACTGCATTGCTCTTTGTACCACGGGCGGTGTGTCTGAAAACACACGAATAGATGGCTAACTACAGGCAACAGGGCAAATCTTGTGTTTGCTGCGGCAGGGATCGGGAATCTGTAGACCATATTGTCAGACTGCACAGAGATACGACCGAGGCGGGACGATGGGGAAGAGACGTTGACGGAGGCTTTCGGCAATACGCGATGTACTGCATTGCTCTTTGTAGCACGGGCGGTGTGTCTGAAGACATAGGAATACATGGCTAACTACAGGCAACAGGGCAAATCTTGTGTTTGCTGCGGCAGGGATCGGGAATATGTAGACCATATTGTCAGACTGCACAGAGATACGACCGAGGCGGGACAATGGGGAAGCGAGGTTGACAGAGGCTTTCGGCAATACGCAATGCACTGCATTGCTCTTTGTACCACGGGCGGTGTGTCTGAAAACACACGAATAGATGGCTAACTACAGGCAACAGGTAGATGGCTAACTACAGGCAACAGGGCAAATCTTGTGTTTGCTGCGGCAGGGATCGGGAATCTGTAGACCATATTGTCAGACTGCACAGAGATACGACCAAGGCGGGACGATGGGGAAGAGACGTTGACGGACGCTTTCGGCAATACGCGATGCACTGCATTGCTCTTTGTAGCACGGGCGGTGTGTCTGAAAACACACGAATAGATGGCTAACTACAGGCAACAGGGCAAATCTTGTGTTTGCTACGGCAGGGATCGGGAATCTGTAGACCATATTGTCAGACTGCACAGAGATACGACCGAGGCGGGACGATGGGGAAGCGACGTTCACGGAGGCTTTCGGCAATACGCGATGCACTGCATTGCTCTTTGTACCACGGGCGGTGTGTCTGAAAACACACGAATAGATGGCTAACTACAGGCAACAGGGCAAATCTTGTGTTTGCTGCGGCAGGGATCGGGAACCTGTAGACCATATTGTCAGACTGCACAGAGATACAACCGAGGCGGGACGATTGGGAAGCGACGTTCACGGAGGCTTTCGGCAATACGCGATGCACTGCATTGCTCTTTGTACCACAGGCGGTGTGTCTGAAAACACACGAATAGATGGCTAACTACAGGCAACAGGGCAAATCTTGTGTTTGCTCCGGCAGGGATCGGGAATCTGTAGACCATATTGTCAGACTGCACAGAGATACGACCGAGGCGGGACGATGGGGAAGAGACGTTGACGGAGGCTTTCGGAAATACGCGATGCACTGCATTGCTCTTTGTACCACGGGCGGTGTGTCTGAAAACACACGAATAGATGGCTAACTACAGGCAACAGGAAGATGGCTAACAACAGGCAACAGGGCAAATCTTGTGTTTGCTGCGGCAGGGATCGGGAATCTGTAGACCATTATGTCAGACTGCACAGAGATACGACCGAGGTGGGACGATGGGGAAGAGACGTTGACGGAGGCTTTCGGCAATACGCGATGCACTGCATTGCTCTTTGTAGCACGGGCGGTGTGTCTGAAAACACACGAATAGATGGCTAACTACAGGCAACAGGGCAAATCTTGTGTTTGCTGCGGGAGGGATCGGGAATATGTAGACCATATTGTCAGACTGCACAGAGATACGACCGAGGCGGGACGATGGGGAAGCGAGGTTGACAGAGGCTTTCGGCAATACGCAATGCACTGCATTGCTCTTTGTACCACGGGCGGTGTGTCTGAAAACACACGAATAGATGGCTAACTACAGGCAACAGGTAGATGGCTAACTACAGGCAACAGGGCAAATCTTGTGTTTGCTGCGGCAGGGATCGGGAATCTGTAGACCATATTGTCAGACTGCACAGAGATACGACCGAGGCGGGACGATGGGGAAGCGACGTTCACGGAGGCTTTCGGCAATACGCGATGCACTGCATTGCTCTTTGTACCACGGGCGGTGTGTCTGAAAACACACGAATAGATGGCCTACTACAGGCAACAGGGCAAATCTTGTGTTTGCTGCGGCAGGGATCGGGAACCTGTAGACCATATTGTCAGACTGCACAGAGATACGACCGAGGCGGGACGATGGGGAAGCGACGTTTACGGAGGCTTTCGGCAATACGCGATGCACTGCATTGCTCTTTGTACCACGGGCGGTGTGTCTGAAAACACACGAATAGATGGCTAACTACATGCAACAGGGCAAATCTTGTGTTTGCTGCGGCAGGAATCGGGAATCTGTAGACCATATTGTCAGACTGCACAGAGATACGACCGAGGCGGGATGATGGGAAGCGACGTTGACGGAGGCTTTCGGCAATGCGCGATGCACTGTATTGCTCTTTGTAGTACGGGCGGTGTGTCTGAAGACATAGGAATACATGGCTAACTACAGGCAACAGGGCAAATCTTGTGTTTGCTGCGGCAGGGATCGGGAATCTGTAGACCATATTGTCAGACTTCCCAGAGATACGACCGAGGCGGGACGATCGGGAAGCGACGTTGAAGGAGGCTTTCGGCAATGCGCGATGCACTGTATTGCTCTTTGTAGCACGGGCGGTGTGTCTAAAGACACAGGAATACGTGGCTAACTACAGGCAACAGGACCAATCTTGTGTTTGCTGCGGCAGGGATCGGGAATTTGTAGACCATATTGTCAGACTGCACAGAGATACGACTGAGGCGGGACGATGGGGAAGCGACGTTGACGGAGGCTTTCGGCAATGCGCGATGCACTGTATTGCTCTTTGTAGCCCGGGCGGTGTGTCTGAAGACATAGGAATACATGGCTAACTACAGGCAACAGGGCAAATCTTGTGTTTGCTGCGGCAGGGATCGGGAATCTGTAGACCATATTGTCAGACTGCACAGAGATACGACCGAGGCGGGACGATGGGGAAGCGACGTTGACGGAGGCTTTCGGCAATGCGCGATGCACTGTATTGCTCTTTGTAGCACGGGCGGTGTGTCTGAAACGCAGGAATACGGGACTAACTACAGGCAACAGGACCAATCTTGTGTTTGCTGCGGCAGGGATCGGGAATCTGTAGACCATATTGTCAGACTGCCTAGAGATACGGCCGAGGCGGGACGATGGGGAAGCGACGTTGGCGGAGGCTTTCGGCAATACGCGATGCACTGCATTGCTCTTTGTAACACGGGTGGTGGGTCTGAAAACACAGCAATACATGGCTAACTACAGGCAACAGGACAAATCTTGTGTTTGCTGCGGCAGGGACCGGGAATCTGTAGACCATATTGTCAGACTGCACAGAGATACGGGGAAGCGACGTTGAGGGAGGCTTTCGGATTTGGTGTGGTGGGGTAGCCTCAAATTCAAGGCCATAGAGGTGACGAAGAGGTGCCTGGAGGGGTGGTAGGGAAGAGAGTGGGACGTAGGAAGAGTAATATACCGGATTAGAATTTAGAACAGAGGGAGGGAGGGAATATAATCAGGTCTGCACGGGCAGAAAAAGGAGAAGGGAAGAGATGCGAGTTTAAAACCGGAATTGGGTGCCTAATCCTTAGGGTAGTTAAGGGTAGGGCAGATATGTAGAACAACACAGGCAAGTCGGTTGGCGACCACCGACGTCCTGATGCAAAGAGAGGGCCCCTATCATCATCAACATTGTCGTCGTCATCATCATGTTTTCATCATCATTTACTTACCCTGAAGGACCCCTCTCCGGGTATTACACAAGCGGTGGCTGGGGGGGGCAATTAATTACAAATAGCAAGGAAATTGCTTTATGATTGCAGTTTTCGAATTATCAAAGCATACGGGTAGTGATAAATAACAAAAGAAACACAGAACATGTGAACCTGAATGGTAACAGTCAATTTCCTAAAAATAGAGGCGGCAGCGCACAAAGAATGAAAAAAACAGCACATAATAGTCAAGAGTGGCTAGCAATTGTTCACTTGTCTAACTTCACTTGTTCATAGGTCTAATTTGATCAATTTGTTTAAATTTAGCAACTTGTTCACTGAAAACAGCATCCATCAATCCATTCCACTTTTCAATGCCCGTAGGCAAAAATGATTTGTCAAAAGCGTTAGCAGAGCCAAGCAGATGCTGAATACTCATAGAATTAAATAAGCGACGACATATAGGGAGGGCCCAAGTAAAGGTGAGCCATGTAGGTGAGGAAAGTTGTAGTATAGTTTGTGAAAAAACAGAGACGTGCAATTTTGCGTCGAGCTGACAAAATAATGAGGTCGAGAGATTATTTTATTTGACTGATAACCAGCAGGTCTGCCGTAATGTGAGGAGATGAATCGTGTGTGCCCTCCTCATATTACAAAGTTCTGAACGGATTTAGGATTGTTATTAGGTATTTCTGATGAGGGCTCCAAATTGCAGATGCGTGTTCCAAGTGCCATTTATCGAAGGATTACAGGTGATAATACAATGACGTCCTAAGAGAGCCAAGAGTGAGGCATTGGCAGCTAGTTTTGTAATATGCTCGGTCCAGGTTATTCTGCTTGTAATTATAACGCCAAGGTATCGGTATGAATTGGCTTACGATAACATTTCTGAGTTTAACGAGTACGGATAGATGACGCTTGTGTGTTTTCGAGAGACAAGGATTAGCTTGCACTTAGAAAAATTCGGCCTCATCATCCACTGAGCGCACCACCTATCAGTTGTGTGTAAGTCTTGCTGCAGTATTAGCTGATCTTTGGTAGTTAATATACGGCGGTAGATGATGCAATTGTATGCAAAAATACGAGGCGTTTATGATATGCTGAAACGAAATCAAGTGGCCATGTATTTTTAAATAAAATTATAAAAATATCACTAATATATAGATGTCCAGCTTAAATTGTATGTAATGTTTTTTATCTCAACGAAGTCAAGAAGTATAAAGACTGCACCATATTTATGAGCTAGAAGTCCGTTGCCTACATAAGTATCTCGTTCAATAGTTTTTAACTAATTGTGCTTGGCATGTTCTTTCCTCCTAGAAAGGCTATGCTCCTTCCACATCGCTACGATACCGTTAGCATATTTCTTCCCATGAAAGCCTTGTCCAAAAACAGCTTCGCTGTAAAAATACCGTGCGCCATTTTAGCTGGCAGTGACAACAGCAGTCAGGCAGATTTTTCTTGCAATGCGCTTGGAGGATGCCCAAGATTTGTCAGATAATGCATATACAATTGCAATTGTCCCATACTACAGCGCAGAAAAAACCCACAGAAGGACACGAAAAGGGCAAACGCGTTCGTGTATTTCTTAAAACCCGAAAGTGATTTATTCCGGGATTGACGAAGATTTCTCTTACGTCTTATCTGTCACGGAAGTGGCGCCAGTACAACGAAGCAAACGGCCTGTAGAGGATGCACCCCCGCACATTGGGTCTTCTTGCGGAGAACCAATCTTTAGCACTGAAGAGTAAGTTATATTTGGGTTGTTCGTTTTCAGGTTGTATATTCTAACAAGAAAGTGTTTTATGCCGGCATACACCAAGATTTCACTGACGTCTTATCCGTCACAGAAATGAAGCCAGCGCACCTTTGCCGAAGCGACCCGGCAGCAGGACGTCACTCGCCAAGCACACCCACAAGACAGCCAAATTTCGCTGCACATTTCACCTCCGTGTTTTAGCGATTCCTATGGCAGAGGAATGAACCACAGTGTTTTTCGTGTGTGTAGCCCGAGTCATGTTCAACTTCCGGAATGTAGTTCTTGTGGTTGTTTACAGGGTTGTCCTGATCGGTTTCGGTTCCGTGCACCACCCTCTTTGGTGTCCGACGTTAGCGTTGCCCCGTCCTCAACATTTTAGGTATAGGCATTACGCATTTTGCCGTGTTGTCGACTGCAGAATGCGTTTAGGCAAAAAGTATCGTACCGTTCATTGCCAAATTACGACCCGAGGCGTACTCAGTCTCTCAACCCCCTTCACGTCAGCAGCTACGTTCAACTGTGTCACAAATGGCCACCCAGGCCATCAATTTTTTTCATTCATGCGGCCGACATGACGGCTTCCCCAGCAGGGGACGGCCATTTTTCGTCGCCCTTCGTTACCTCAGTCAGCCCTTCCACTTTTCCCGCGTTTGTTTTTTTTTCTTTCTCCTGCCTTTTGTTGACGCTGCTCCGAAGAGGGCAGGAGCGGGGTCGCGGTAACAAAGGTTCTGGAAGGGACAGGTGCACAAAGGTGCGGGACAGTCGGGCGATCGGGCGAACTTTTTTTAAGGGGGTTCGAGCGACAGCTTGGGTCAGTCGGCTGGAGATTTTTCAACGTGCGAGACGCTGGGAAGGGTCCAGGGGTGACGCGGCTTTAGCGAAGTCCGTCGGTAGGCCCGTGGCGGAACGACCAGGGCCTCATCTAAGGGAACGACTTCACCTCGTCGTCGCGGGTGTCAAGGACGACCTGACTTCGCACTCCGGATCCCCGAAAAACGTAAGCGGCTGCCCGGCGAAGCCGACTCTACTTCGCCGTGACATTCCGTCCTTGAACTCGCGGTTACCCATAGCCACGCCTAGCGTTCGGATGTATGCCTCCTCCTCCTTTTTACTGTGTCGCGCACCGCTTTCGTATGTAGGCCTCTGGGTCTCTGTATTCCCCCATTGTGTAATGCTTTGTTTTGGGTTGTCACTTGTCTAGTTAATGAAGTGCGTTAGCCATTCAGCGCGCACGTGCGCTTATTGTACGGCATCCCCACTTAGTGCCTGCGCGCACAAAAGGGGTGTCCTCGTAAGGGCTTTTTTTCGTTCTTTTGTTGTTTTGCCAACCGCTATCTGTCTCGATGTACCTAATCTGATCTTGTTCATGCAGTGGAAATATATTAGATGCGAAGCATCTTATGCTCGGGGCTGTGTCCCTCCTCCCCTTGTCGTTGTCCGCCGTCCGCACACCCACTGAGCATGCCTGGCCAGGCACCGCTGATGATAATTGTGGCAGGATGCCCCTAGGGATTGGCCAACCAAAGAATCCATTACGAGATAGCTTCGCGTTAAACCACCGTCGTCATCTTCCCGTAGGGGAACCCTGAGTACCACACCCTTCCTGCGCATGCCTGGCCAGGGACCGCTGATGATGATTGTGGCAGGATGCCCCTAGGGATTGACCAACCAAAGAATCCATCACGAGATAGCTTCGCGGTCAACCACCGTCGTCATCTTCCCGTAGGGGAACCCTTTGTAGTATGCGAGGCATTCCTCCTCTCCTCTCCGACACTCCTCTCCTTTGCGGCGTTCTTCCTCTCCTCTCCCAAGCTCCTCTCCTCTCCGGGATCGCGCAACGAATGGCAACACCTGCGGCTCCGCGCGCGATAATGCGAAGCAGCTTAGGGTTAGAGACGCGACGGTAGCCGCTGCATACTCCGCTGGGGGCGCCACTGTAGCTCCGCGGTATAAATGACGCGCGCGCGCTCCGCTACCCTGATTCTCCTCCCGCAACGCCACGATCGCACTGAAAACTAATGGGAACTTGAGTCGACCCCATGGCTGTTTCGCATACTACTCAGGGTTCCCCTACGGGTAGATGGTGAACTTTTTTTGGTTTAAAACGTACTCGTGCACCCCCGTACCTTCTCATTCACTCCAGCAACTTCGGCACACGTGCACACGCACGGGCCGGCCACCCTGCAAATAGAAATAACTGGTGTCGCGCATCAATTGTTTGCGCGAGTGTGCAACGGGGGTTTGTGACAAACTGCGAAGCGTTTTAAAAACAGCACCTTCGAAGCAATCCTGGCTTGTTTCTGTGTCCTAAAAGGCACGTGAACACCCCAGCTTGCCGACTTTAGGCTGCATCAGCCGAGTGTCTGTCTGCAGGCCGACAGTCGGAGGATTCGGCGCAGTGTCTTCGAGCTGTCGGTCACCATACAACGCCGCACGGAGCGGCTGCGCGCGAACACTGGCCGGCAGGTCAGTGCCTTGTGCTCATACACGATGTAAAAACACCCTCAAGGGTAATAATTCCTGCCTACAACAAACACCCTTACACAAGCAAACGGACAAGAACACCCTTTTATTTAAACGCAAAAGGGCTAGATATACTATACACCTTTCAAAAGCGTGTCGTGATTTTGCTGGGGTGTTAGGATGCGAGATATAGGATGCGAGATAAACAGAGATATTTCTTCTAAGGATGTAAATCATCTAACACTGTGCAGTCTATACTGTGAAGTGAGTTACACCTTCAAGGGGAATTTTCACGGCTAACAACACACAGTCACACCCTAGCGAAAAAACACATCAAAACACCTTTAAAAGTGAGTATAGTACAACCAAAACCCTTGCACGTTAGCAAACAAACAAGAAATATTTGTTGGTTACAGACAAAAACGGTGAAAAACAGCGCACTAGTTAACTCGTGGAGCAATCAAGGTTACGGCGAAAATCGTAAATGTGGTGCACGAAAGACATCACACAGATCAACATCATCGACAACAAAAATTAGCGCAGCTTCACTTACTTAACCTCGCAAACGCCTATGTTGTCAACGGAGCTATATGGCGTTCCCTAATCGCAAGGCTAAGCTCCATGGAACTTCTCAATTCGAGCTTAGCTCGGCTATGCCAGGATACACATAGCGTGAGCTTAAGTTCAGCAATCCAATCCAGTCCGGTCCAGTCCAGTCACTGCTCCTCGCGCATGCCCAGCACGGCTCTCTAGGAGCCACGCGAAACGGCTATCAAGCGGCTCCAGCGCAGTGTCAGACTTGGCTACTGCGCAACGGAGGCTCACAGCTGGGCACGCGCCGGTGCCAGTGCGTCTGCCGTGACTATGACGGCACTCCTCTGGAATACGCAGACCGGCGAATGTGCAGACCCAATTCTCTAGACATCCGTACTTCAATTGGATTTACATCCAATCCAATGCAATCCAATTTATTCCAATCAAATCCAGTCCAGTAGAAATCTAATCCAATCCCATCCAAATCTCCTCGCGCTTGTGCAGCACGGCCCTTCAAGGTCCACGCGAGGCTGCTCAACCTCGGCCAATACAGGTTAAGCTACAAAAAAACAGCTAGGATACGGCGCCACTGGCCAAACGTGAAGCGTAGTCATAACAAGCAAAATCTAAGCCAGCCCCGGCCGTCACTGAACCACGTGACCCCGCCGTGTGAGAGGTCGCTGGCTCCAATCGAACAAATGCTGGAATCAAGATATGCTCGGCTACAACTTAATAACTGCAATGAGGATGATGATATCATTGCTATTAGTTTCCCCTTTGTAGCGGGGTGATGACGTGTCATCTTACCAAAAAAGAACGAGTATATTTGTTTTATACCCTTGGTTTAATACAAGCGCTGCTTAGTGCAGGCACAAAAAGCTTATTAGGCACAAAATACTTTTTCTTCTTTTACAGGTGGTAAGTGTCCAAGGCAACATTCCCCCCTCTGCTTTTCGTCCACCAGCATTCTAATCTTTTCGCCGCCTCGACAGCCTTGAAGTTAACTTTCTCTGTGCAACCCTTGAATCCTAGGGCTTCTAGAAGCCAAATATTTCCCTCATGTAGATCTGGATGGATACCCTCGCAATCTCGCACTATGCGCCTTATAGTTTGTTTCTTTTCCACCGACCACGCATACCCCATCATTTCGTGAATACTTCCCCACAAATCTCTTAGTGCACAAGCTACCTCCTCAAGCCTCAAAGAGCAAAGTAAAGCGCAAGTGGCTGTTATGCTTCATCACCACAGCCGGATGTCACACCGCGTGGCGCAAGTAGTGCGTTACTGGAAATAGTTTGACCATGGCACGAGCGGTTTCCGTGATAAAAGGCATCTCCTTGCTAAACGTGCGCGCCTCTTCACATCCTGATCCATCGCTTTGGCGGAGTGATACCGTAAATAAGCTGTTGACGTTATTAACTTGTTCCCGAGTATGTAAAGATGTATCGTGTATCACGTGCTAGGGCCGAATCCCACGGTTCAGGAAAAGGAAACAGTGAGAGAGCGCATCACCGGAGGTGGGCTGGTAAAGGCCGGTTGGATGACGTCATGCCGTCTCGTAACTTTTTCCTCCATGCAGCAGATGTATTCTTCAATTTTTTTTTCAATTTGTTTATTTTTCACCAAATTCAATACACCAGGTGAAAAATGGTGAAAAAATGGCGGCCGAAAAAAAAACTGCAATAAAGCAGTTTGACAGAGCTCCGGCCACCGTTGCACTGCTTTCCCGTTGGGCCAATGCATTCCCGTTGGGCCAATGCATTTTTGCCGTGTTGCACTGCTCGCGGCATTTACTGGAACCTTGCACCACTTCTGATGTAGGAACACTTCCACGAGTGGTCGACGCGAGCGCTTTTTGTCTTGCCGTGGCGTATTTTTTATTGCCTATCCCATTAGTCAAGCCGCCATAAATCGTTATTTAAAACAACCATTAAAATATCCCTTTTGTGTTGGTGCCTTGCCTCCAACATGCTTAATGTTTTCTTTTTTCTCAACAATGTTGAACTCGACACCAGATACAGTACTTTAGAAAACTTTTGCCTATATAAATTGTTTTATTCCGCGATACACAAGCATTTCAGTGACGTCATATCCGTCGCGGAAGTGACGCCAGTACAACGAAGCAAGCCCCCTGTAAAGGTTCTGCCTCTGCACAGAGTGTCTTCTTGCGGAGAAGCAGCCTTTCTAACTAGAAAGTACGTCAGACTTAGGGTTGTTCGTTTTCGGGTTTTCTCTTAGGCTATGTCCTCCACATCTCCTCGACCGCGTTGCCTGATTTCGTCCCACTATAGCCTCGACCAAGAATAGCTTCGTTGTTATAACATTTACCCTGCGGCGATTGAAAGCCGCATAGTGAACACGCTATGACCAAGGCTCTAAACCACTAAGCCAAATATTCAATTTGAAAATTGGGGTAAATTAATCTAAGGACTACTACACGATGAACAAGCTGCCAGTTCATTGGGCTGCTGCATTCCGAACTGCCGGGCTGAGTATTTCCTGAATAAAGCTTGTGCAGTAAGCTTTCCCCTAGTCTGTGCACACACACCTGATCACCACATACTGTGTTCCTTCAGGCAGGCAAAGCGTTCGCAAATGTGCGCCAGCGCTGCACACCGGTGTGCTAGTTCACACTGAGAAAAGGGCTTCGTGCACCTTGGTTCTACATTTTACGATATAAGCTCCACTGATTTTAATTCCTTGTCGGAATATTTTCACTGACCGCTATTTCTGCCTTTAATTTACTCCAGGTTTTCTACGAGCGTGCCAGCCGCACACGCAATGAAGCATACAACTCCAGTGAACCGAGGTTAGAACGGGACGAAAGCCAAAATCATGTCCGTCTAACGACGCCGAAGCTTCCTCGTAATAGATTCTTTGGTTGGCCAATCCCCTATCGCGAGTACGTGCAAAGGTCGAGTGTGCACTACGGAGGCCTAACGTTTGGGTTTGGGGTGTACGGCGTACCTGTTGCTTGCCCTTCGCTTCGACCACGTCGAAACAGAGCAATGGGATAAACGGAGTGGCTTCATAACGCGATGGACCCAGTTTCAATTCACTTTTCCTACCGCCCACGATCACTCATCATCATCATCGTCAGAGAACGTTGGCTTTCCTGCAGGGCGTATTGGCGTAGAACGCTGTCACTGGGGACACTGAAGCTTCGCTTTAATATATGGTGTGCATATTCGAGCGCTACCCTAGAGCTATCTTGCCTTCATGTATTTTACTGAGCTTAACGCGATCTGAAACTAGAAAAATGAAGTAACATTCTTCAAGTTGCTAATCTTGTCGACGTTCAGTTCACTTAGCGATCAACTTCTGACAGGCTGTCCCCTTAGCTGTTCGTCGAGCCGGTCATTCGGCGCAAATGTGCACGACATGTTTCTTCTGAAATAGGCAAGGGGGATGCAGAAAGTAGAACGCCACTTCGCAAGTTTTCTTTTTTTTTACCTAAAGGGACCCTGCAACTCTTTTTTCAACGTTCTTTGCAATCTTAAATGCTCGCAGAACGTTGTAACCTAACACACCCAGTACTTAGATTAGGGGGTCGAAAAGTATCTAAGCTAAAATTATGCTCTATGCCCATCATACCCCTTGGAACCTCGTTCAAAAGATTTTTTCTTTCCTGGTCTGGTCATTGATTAGGGGGTCGCAAAGTACCTCAGCCAAAAATTACTGCTCTATTCCCATTATATAACTTGGAACCTCGTTCAAAAGATTTTTTCTTTCCTGGTCTGCTCATTGATTAGGGGGTCGCAAAGTACCTCAGCCAAAAATTACTGCTCTATTCATATTATATAACTTGGAACCTCGTTCAAAAGATTTTTTCTTTCCTGGTCTTGTCATTGATTAGGGGGTCGCAAAGTACCTCAGCCAAAAATTACTGCTCTATTCCCATTATATAACTTGGAAACTTGTTCAAAAGATTTTTTTCTCTTTCCCAGTCTTGACATTCTTCCACGGCCCGAATTACGTCACTGAGGCCATGTAGCGGCTGTTGACCGGAAAGCCGCAAAAACAAAGTAGAAACGGAAGGCGCATCTGGTGCGATGAGCAAATCAATCACGCAGTGCCGCTCCGTGGTGGTGTAACTTTCGCTGTCACAGGGCTTTCAGACGCGAAGGAAAGAGTGAAAGCGTTTATAAAAAGTGTTGCAGGGTGCCTTTCCCAGGCGGCACAGAAAGTGTGCCCCAAGACCGGCCCGTCTATGGCCGCTTTCTGGCATGTCCGGCCAGCATCCAGGTTCTGGCAGCCACTGATCATGCGTTGAACGGCCAACATTCGGCAACCAGCGCTTCGGCATTTTCCCGTCCGCCCGTGTCCGGACGCACAACGGCAGCTAACCGGCTGCCAGATATTCAATTGCCTTTCGGCTGCCGATGTTGAGAAAGAAATCGGCCGGAGTACGGCATTAGGGCATCCGTTTTTTTTTTTCGGGAAGCGGTAATCGGCCGAAGCACGGCAAGCGACCGGCCACAGAATATGCGTATTCTTGCGGCAGTTGGTGTTCGAAAGGAGACCGGCCGGAGCGCGGCTGCCGTGCATTCGTTGTTACAACGGTGAACTGCGCGTCCGGCGGTAGAATATTCGTTTTCTTCGGGCAACCAGTGTTATGAAGGATACCGGCCGACGTACGGCCCCAGAATATACGTTTTTCATTCGGTTAGCTGTCCTCGGCCGAATTACGGCAAGCGAATGGCCACAGAATATTTGGCAACCGGTGTTCAAGAGGAGACCGGCCTACGTAAGGTATCTGGTTATACGTCATTTTTTCGGTAAACGGCATACAGCCGAACAACGGCTCGCGCCTGGGCGCCGAGAATTCATGCACAGACGTGTTTGGAAGGAGACCGACCGGTTTTTTTCTGGGGGGAGAAAAAGCCGTTACGGAGCCGAACGACGGGGACGCGTTTTTCATCCGCTCCGTGTTTCTACGTTTTAAATGAACGAACATCGTTTGTGAAACAGTAATGAGTGCTCTCGGTGAACGGGCAAGGTGCAAGGACTCACTGGACATTAGCAGGGAACCTTTTAGGCCATCGAAATGTCATTTATTGCCACAAGAAGACTGTGCCACACCGACGGGCGAGCTAAGCCTCGCCAGTCATCGCCGCTACCACGCCTCTGCCGCCGGCTTCGTCGACGCATCAGCTCGAGGCTATTCGCCCCTTTAAGAAATGGAGAGCATTGGAGACATGGACCCGGCAGAGATGTCCGATCCAAGATGGAGATGGTTCACCAAAATAACTGGCCTTCAAGGGCGTCGAGCAAGCGGCCACCACGCAGTAGCTAAACCGCAACCATGTCAAGGACTCCCCACCACAGAAAGGCAAGTGCGAGCAAAAGCGCAAGTTATTCTGCTTACAATTAAACTGCGACAAGCAATGTTGCACTATGTTGTTGGTGATAAACGTAGAAGAGACTCGCTCGTGCATTGGTATGTTCGACTTCATGCCCTGCACTATGTTACTTCATGGGATTTTACGACTGCCTATTTAGAAAAAAAAATTATTTTAAATTTGCGATAACAACAGAGCCTTGTCACTGACGTAGCCTAGCTGTTAATTTACTTCCGATGTTTGAAGGTGAGCTTAGCTACTGTTGGGATATGACTCATTTGGTTAAACATAATCGCCAGCATCCTAGCAAACACGGATTTTGTCAGGATTTTCTTGCTCAACGCAGATTGTTGAGTTCACGCACGATTTGGCTCTTGCAATAGATAAGCTTAAAGTGGTTGACTGTATATTCTTGGACTGCAAAAAAGCAAATGATGGTGTTCCATATCACCTTCTGCGTAGTACATTTCATCCTATGAACTGAATGAATCGGTTTTTGCATTGTTATTACTATTGGCCCTATAGCTTTGTTCAAAAGTACTGTGTAGTTTACCGGACTATAGCGAATGAACGTGATTCCGTATACCTGCAGCTTTATTCAAATTTAATAACATCCTGGTGTGCTGTCACAAACTCGAGCGTACGACGTCTAAACGTACCGTATAAATTTTTCATTCTTGTTGTACAGCGCCTAATTCTTCTTACACTCGGTTCTATTCGCCCCGAGACAAGGCTGGAACTTTCGCGAACGAAGAGGCAGTAACGTGATCGGCCGCCGGCTCGCCGGCAAGAAAACAACAAAAATAAAACCTCCGCCGCTCCGGTTTCGTCGAAGCTTCCAGTACTTTCGAGGAGGTGCGCGTGGCCTTGCCAGTGCTTAAGAGCGTCGAAGATTCTAGAAGGGAGAAGAGCGAAGTTATTCGCTCACGGCGGCGGGCGCGTGGTGTGTTGTGCTCTCCCTCTCCGCGCCGGCGCGCCGGCGCGCCTATAAAAAGAGAAGCCGCGGCTAAACAAACCAGCTACGTTTGGACGTCGTGATTGACAACGGCACCTGCCAGTTTGTTCATCACACCATCGGCGACCCGCGCCCTGGAGGACTCCAACGTGCTCCCGGGCCTCGAATCACCGTGATCGTCTCGGACGGCCTGGCCTACAGCGAAGCCACGCTTCCCAGGTAGCCAACTCGCCTCCGACAGCGGTGCATCGTCCGGCCCGGTCGGTGAATATGCTAGGACTCTGTCTCTCATATGCATCGAACTGTTCGTTTCTTTTTTAGTTAACTGCTCCGATTCGTAATATTCATTTGTTAACGCTCCTGTTTGTATCATTTTGTCGAATTGGACTGTTTCTTATATTTGAATTCCACCTAAGTTGTCTGTCATTATCGATCTGCTACCTCGTGCTTGTATTTGTGACTTGCCTGTCTGAATATAAGTCTTTGTGCGGTTTTCCGATCAAGGCTCTTGCTCATTCTTGCCGCTCTAGTCGGCGAAAGCCGCACATCAGACGGCCACCCCCTTTGTCACCTGTGCCCTGTAGATTCGGTGGGGTTTGTTGGCTCTCTTGAGTCGACTCCCCATATCTTCTGGCAGTGCACCCTAATTTAAGGAAACGGGTGACAATTTCTGGCGTCCGCGACAGGACGTCTGATGTGAGCGGTAGGGAGGAGAAAGAGCCTGGAACTTTTTTGGCATAGGTTGCTACTATCTTTATAAGTGGGTGCTCTCGTTAACATTTCTCTGTGTAGACATACCTAGCTAGAGGCTAGAGTATTGTGGCTAGATTGCGATACATTTGCAATCATGGATTTAGAGAAAATAGTAGCGTTGGGCTGTCAGCTGGGCCTGTCAGGGGCCGAATTACGAAAATGGGTCGCACAGAAAGAAAAGGAAGAAAACGAGAAAGCTGAGAGAGCAAGACAGGCAGCACGAGAAGAGGCCGAGAGGGCTGAAAGAGAAAGAGAGAAAAAATTTCAGAGGCAACTTCAGTTGGAGCGAGAGAAAGCGCAGCGAGAAGAGAAAGCCCGCCAGGCAGATGCCGAAAGGGAGCGAGTTAAAGCGCAGCGAGAAGAGAAAGCCCGCCAGGCAGAGGCTGAAAGGGAGCGAGCGAAAGCCGAGCGAGAGGAGAAAGTACGCAAAGCTGAACTAGAGATTCTAAAAAAGCGACTCGAAATACGATGGTTGAAAGCGGAATCCTCATCAGATGAGGAAAATGCGAGAGAAGGGTATAGTGGCCTAAATGCTAACCCTGAAACGATAAAGGAATGATAGGATAGCTCCGGAGGCGAAGAGGCGGAAGTATCCGCAATCAGCAAGGAGGAAATACCTCCAGAATTGTGCGAAAGCGCACCACTTCATACCTGGAAGGACGAGGATCCTACAGGTGATGCGGAGCTTGAGGATGGAGATAACATCCCGGTTGTGGATGCCATCACGACGTCGGGGCCGAACCCTCTAGACGAAGGGGTACCCGATATTGCGGGGAGAGTGCCCGAGCAAACCGTTGTCTTTCCGAAAGACACGGGTAGTTGCACGCTCGTTGTGCAGGAAGACCCAGCTCGAGACTGCGAATTTGCTGGGCAGACTAGCGTCGCTTTCGAAACTGACAGCTCGAGGAGCAAAGAGACTGACTCTAAGGTCGAGTTTGAAACCCCCGTGCAAAGCGGAGC
Organism: Haemaphysalis longicornis; assembly: GCF_048455015.1. Classification (NCBI taxonomy): domain Eukaryota; kingdom Metazoa; phylum Arthropoda; class Arachnida; order Ixodida; family Ixodidae; genus Haemaphysalis; species Haemaphysalis longicornis. The sequence continues at coordinate 48,016,709 of NW_027526385.1, read as the reverse complement.
CGCACTCCGCGGAGGGAACGCGCCGTACATAAGCGTCGGCGACGATCCTGTGACTTCAGCGGTGGGAGAGAAACCACCCGCTGTTTCGAAAGAAGAACCCCGATTCGATGCTTCGGAGAGAGGCGAAGCCATGCCCGTCGCAACTCTGGCACCGGCAAAATGGAAGCCAGCACAGTTCCGGCTCTCAAAATCTGCGGCCGCTGCGACTGTGCCGCTTAGAAGAGAAAGGAGTACCGAAGGGCCTGTAAAAAGCAAGTCAATGAAAACCGGCCTCCCAAAATTGTGCAAGCAGCTGAGCTGCCGAAACAAAGAGTGCAGGTTTGGGCTCAAGAGTAAGAGAAAACATCTCTACTGCCATTTGTCCCGACGTACAGATGGGAACAAGCGCCAATTCGTTATTAGCCACTCGGTCGTTCACCAGGTGAAGGCCCAGGCAGTGAAACATTTTCGCGAGACCGCTATCACGGCGGTCACGAAAGAGTTTGTCGCTTCGCGCGACATTTGGAAAGGAACTTCTCCGAAGAGAAGAATTCCGCAGGCGCAGTTATGCAAGCGCCCGATAGACACGGGCTAAAAATGAAGAATGGAAATTTAGGTATGCACGTGGGATATGAGTGGAAGTGTGTAAGACAGAGTTGTATTTTCACGTCGAGTACTGTATACTCGAACGTTGTATTCATTGTTTCTCTGTCGTACTGTACCCGAAACTTGTACTTATTTTGTCACTCTGGCTGTAGAGTGTATATTCACGTACTAGCTGCGTTGTGCGTAAATTTTACTTTCACTATTATACAGTACATTTGCTGTGTATTATTGGCGTTACTAGTGGTGCCATTCGTGAACTTTGCGGTAGCATGTTATTGTTTGTGAACAAAATATTAGTTATGTTCTTAGGAGTTTCATTGTACCAGTCCATTGTATGTATTTCTGAGTACGGACGTATACTCATTGTATTTGAGCCTACGATACCTTCGCACAGTAGCGCACGGTGTATTTTCATGAGTTTCGCACTTGTAATGACTACTGGCCAGACAATTATTATGGGCACTGGTTTAGTTCTAATGCTAGAACTTTATTGTTCTTAAACTTATGAGTTGTCCCTAGGATGTGGATTTGTTGAGAAATCTGCGCCAAACCGCTGTTCTGTACCTGTACCGTTGTACTAGAATTCTGTACCTGTCATTATTCTTAGGAAGAACATTGGGCTGTACTTGATTCTGTGTTAGTAGGCACAGCCTCTTTTGTTCACTAAGTGTGAACGACGCGAACGCACGACTTTGTGAGTTTTGGGAATATTATTGCATAATATTCTGAAACTGGGGGGCTGTGTCACAAACTCGAGCGTACGACGTCTAAACGTACCGTATAAATTTTTCATTCTTGTTGTACAGCGCCTAATTCTTCTTACACTCGGTTCTATTCGCCCCGAGACAAGGCTGGAACTTTCGCGAACGAAGAGGCAGTAACGTGATCGGCCGCCGGCTCGCCGGCAAGAAAACAACAAAAATAAAACCTCCGCCGCTCCGGTTTCGTCGAAGCTTCCAGTACTTTCGAGGAGGTGCGCGTGGCCTTGCCAGTGCTTAAGAGCGTCGAAGATTCTAGAAGGGAGAAGAGCGAAGTTATTCGCTCACGGCGGCGGGCGCGTGGTGTGTTGTGCTCTCCCTCTCCGCGCCGGCGCGCCGGCGCGCCTATAAAAAGAGAAGCCGCGGCTAAACAAACCAGCTACGTTTGGACGTCGTGATTGACAACGGCACCTGCCAGTTTGTTCATCACACCACCGGCGACCCGCGCCCTGGAGGACTCCAACGTGCTCCCGGGCCTCGAATCACCGTGATCGTCTCGGACGGCCTGGCCTACAGCGAAGCCACGCTTCCCAGGTAGCCAACTCGCCTCCGACAGCGGTGCATCGTCCGGCCCGGTCGGTGAATATGCTGGGACTCTGTCTCTCATATGCATCGAACTGTTCGTTTCTTTTTTAGTTAACTGCTCCGATTCGTAATATTCATTTGTTAACGCTCCTGTTTGTATCATTTTGTCGAATTTGACTGTTTCTTATATTTGAATTCCATCTAAGTTGTCTGTCATTATCGATCTGCTACCTCGTGCTTGTATTTGTGACTTGCCTGTCTGAATGTAAGTCTTTGTGCGGTTTTCCGATCAAGGCTCTTGCTCATTCTTGCCGCTCTAGTCGGCGAAAGCCGCACATCAGACGGCCACCCCCTTTGTCACCTGTGCCCTGTAGATTCGGTGGGGTTTGTTGGCTCTCTTGAGTCGACTCCCCATATCTTCTGGCAGTGCACCCTAATTTAAGGAAACGGGTGACATGTGCTGATTCAGAAATGTTTTGGATGTTAAACAGTGTGTTAACGGCACCTTTACAAGAAAACCTTCATTCCAATTGAATACGTATACCGTAAATTATGCTGCTGTGACAACGGTCGAGGAATATAAATACCTAGGAGTTTATTTAGGGAGTGGTTAGAGGTTAAATAGGCAGGTTCACACCATAAAAGCTACGGCTGCATATGTTTTTGGCTTTCTGAGACGAAATGTTAGTGAACCTCCATCTAACTGAAAAGAACAACCGTATTTCACTCATGTGCGCTCAATCTTGGAGTACGCCTGTGTTTTCGTGGATCCCTACACCAAAGAGCTGGTTGATACGCTCGAAAACATACAGAATATGTCAGTGCGATTCGTATTAGGTAATTGGCCCGCTTAACTTAGCATGAGAGAAAGTAAAAGTAAACTGAAATGGCAGGACGTGAAAGATCACAGACGAAACCACAGGTTGAACTTTTTGCGTAATATCTATCATTCGAAAACTGGAGTAGAAGGGGAGAAGTATGTCCAAGCGCCATTCTACATATCGCAAAGTGGGACCGCTAGCTTAAAGCAAATTATTAACTTTCCTTTAAAGGTGACGCCTTGCGCGATTCATTTTATTTTACATCAATACTGCAGTGTAATTATCTTCCACGTATGATTGCATTAACTGTTTATATTGATGATTTTCAGCGCGCATTGTAGAATTATTTTGTCATTTTGTCTCATATTTAATGCTTAGTGTTATGTATCTCCCTTCTGTAATGTATGCAAAGGCAAGCAGGCATCAAATAAATAAATAAATAAATAAATAAATAAATAAATAAATAAATAAATAAAACAATGAATAAATAAATCAATAAAATATAAACAAATAAATAAATAAACTTCCAGAGGCGCAAGTTGGCCTGCGACGGGTTGAGAACCCTACGCATTCAACCTTGACCAATAAAATATTTATTGCCCTATTCGTTGCAGTATGCAAGGTTTCCTGTATGCATGCTACCATTGCTATGTTATTGGTTTGAAACAAATTATGTAACTGTACTTTTACGCCTTTTCTTGCGTGAACACAAAGGCAGCCACTTGACGCAGGGCGTCATTCGCAACGCCTCTAGAATTTTTTGAACGTAGTATGACATTAGAAGAAAATTAAGTTCTTTTGTACTATTAACTGGTGTGGACGTATAATCATGAAAACAACATTAAAATAGATTGAAAATGAAAGTACCTGTTCGCCCCTTCTTAGGATCAGCCCTGCGCGAGATCATCAGAAAAGTTGATCGAGTAGAAAATGTCTTTGCAAGAAAAATGGGCAAAAACTGGACATACTTTTTTGTGAAGGAGTTATATTAATGCTCCTGAGTGTTTTGTTGAAAACCAAAACGCTTCGTAAAGGCATTCACGCCGGTTTTATATACAGCAAAATTGGTCAAGCACCTGTTATAAAAATAGTTTATGTAGTCATAGCATGAAAGTGTTCCGGAATATTGCCCTAAAAGAAATTGGCTAAAAGCGGCGCAATTTATCTCTCTGATATTCAATCTACTAAAGTATGCGCCCTCCGCCGCCCCCCCCCCTCCTCTTTCCCGTTTATTACAGGTAAGCCGCCCCACAGAGGATATCAGGACCTGGACAATACATCTATTCAAGCTCTACAAAGAACTGAATATTTTCTGTGTTCGGCAGTAAAAGAGGCACAGCAATTAAAGGAACGACAATTTGTCAGCACTGTTTAATAAATGAATTTTGCTTTCAACTGAGGCTGGTAATTAAGCAAGGCTGCGCTGAAAGCTTGACGGCTGGTGGTTGCGCGCGAGCTCACTTTGATGTGGCTGCATTGGACCCAAAATGCTGGGTTTGTGCTGCTTCTGCACTGCGCGAATGAGTCATCTGCTTGCGCGACATGCAGTGACCGGCCTCAGTACAGTTAACGTACTGTGGCCGAACTCCAATGCCCGTAGCACGGCCGTATTTCCGGTAGCTGTAGTCCGGCTGGAGTCCGACGACCGCATCTCGGCTGTCCTCCAGCGGCAGTACTTCGGCCGCACACGAGTGGCTTTGGAATGGCCGGAGCCCTACGGCTGGAATCTGGCCGTATGACCGTAAGCCGGTCGACTGACCGACAGAGACTGGCCGTTGGACAGCCATGGGAGTACGGCCGTATACGGCCTAAAGGCCCACATTTGGACATGGGCCGAACATGGCTGCCGGAAAACGGCCGTACAGAAAATCACCGGCCAAAGTTAACCGGCCTGTTTTAGGCCTAACAGTCCTGTGCTGCCTGGGTTAATAAATTCACGTAAACGCAGCCAGCATAGTCAAAACATTTTTCCCAGATGTTTTTCTGTATATTTCATGGACTGCATGGACCGAATACCCGATACTGTTTGGACCCACAGTCACGGAGGATGGTTTGGAGTCCAATAACAAACTCCAGACTTTTATCCGCACAAGTTCTTTCCTAATGTTTACAAATAGTTTCAGCGTCTCTTTAATGCGAGGTTGCTGTCAGAACTTTGCGGCCTCTAGTTTTGTTTGATGTTATCACTTCACATGCAGTTGAACAACAAACAGCAACCGGATAGGGTCAAGTGTGCTCCAGCGCTGATGCCCGCGAAGCAGACTCCGCGACTGATCGCAGCCCACCGTCCTCGATTTCGTCGTCTCCTGCACGGTATTATATACTCAGCTCGCGCGCATTACCTTTCAATAAACAAGACGACAGCCTGACGGCCGCGCGTCGTATCTTTCTGCTCCTCGCAAATATGCCGCAATCTGTGCTCGACGCATTGTGGTCATGCTGGAAACTCCACAAAAACTTTTAATGCCCTTTTGAGCCATGGCTGCCCATATGGCGTACGTTTAGTGCAAAGTTTGAAAGCTTCTTACTATTTGCAGCATTGTTTTCGGTTCAGAAAGTGTCCGTCCATCTCGATTGCAACTGCTTGAGCTACAAAAAATCAGATCGTTAAAATGGAACGAGGTCACATTATGTCTTCCTGGCCCCCTTAAACCGGCACCACTTCAGCCGCAACGTAATGAAACTCCGCAGTTTTGATGACCGTGTTAGGAGCAAAGAAATATACGCTTAGAGGCATGACTGCGCTCTCCGACATGCCCTTACGTGAGGAGCCACTGTACGATTTTTGGCAAGGCGTATAATGTGGGCCACACGGCGACGGTGTGAATGTACATCCAGCCGGCAGGAAGCAGAGCAGGCATTTCGTTTGGGTCGAAGATCTGCGGCACAAGTGAAAACAGACCGTCTTTCAGCGGTTAGAGTGCACGAGTACCCTGAGGGAGCCAACTACGTTGAGCCAACTACGTTTGGCTCCCTGAGTTCGCTGCCGTGGTTGGATCCCCAGAGGGAGCCAACTACGGCAGGACTTGGCCCGCAATGCCGGTGGTGCCACCCTCGCAATGCCAACTTCCTTACCTCTTTCCCCACATTCAGGCCCCAGGCAACCCTTTCCCCAATGAAGCCTTTCAATCGCAGCTTTCGTTGGCTCTTCAGCCAGGTTTGGAACCCGCTGCTGCTGTTACTGGCATCGTAGGCCACCTGGGTTTACCTCGCACCCGACGATGCCAGCTCGTCTGCCCTTATCGCAACCGCGGCGTGGGGGCGTGTCGAAGCTACACGAGGTAACGCTCGCCTCCTCGGATTCCGTCCAAAGGGTCGGCTCTGGCACACACCTGACCGGAAGGGGGTGCTGTGGGGAGACACCATTACTGGTGTGTATCGCGTTCACTGCGCTCGGAGCTCGTGGCGCCAAAGTGATTGCAACATTTAACGCTTCCCCTCACATCTCGTATTTCTCGGCGCGCTTGCGACGGCTGACCGCCCTGGATAGCACTTGCCAAGCACAATAACACTAAGAAATATGACTTCATTTACATCCAGGTATGGCACAATAGAAGCTTCGCCAATTCCCACCCCTGCGTGGGAACTGTCAGTTTTTTTTAACACTAAAGTGTTTTATTACGGGGTACACAAACATTTGAGGGACGTCATATGCATTACGGAAATGACGCCAGTACAACGAAGCAAGCGGCCTGTAAAGGGCCCACCCCTGCACACACGGTGTGCTTACGGGGAAGCAACCTGTAGTACTAAATAGTACTTTACTTACGGCTGCTTCTTTTCGGGTTTTATATTTTATCACGAAAGTGCTTAAGTGGGTATACAGGAAGATTTCACTGACGTCATATCCGTCACAGAAATGACACCAGTACACCTTGTGAGAAGCGACCCGGCAGTAGGACGTCGCTCGCCAACAACACCCACAAGACAGCCACCGACCCGCAAATCATGCTCATCTGCAGATTTCGCTGCACATTTAACTTGTGTTCTACTAATTCTTATGACAGAGGCATCGACCCCGATTTTCATTGATTCATTCGTTCACTCGTTCCTGTAAAGCTGGCCTTAACGCCGAGGGCTTGTTCTCAGCTCCGTGGGGAGTTAATTGGCAGGTAATCTCTGGCACGTAATTCCCTGGCACGTAATCTCCTCTCGGTGCGAAGATTTCTTGCAGCATCAGGCGCATTGGGCCCACATCCTGGTCACCCTTCAAACTTTCCGATGTATTGCGTTAACGTTAGACCCCTAGACTTTGAATTAAACTGGATTGCTCAGGACGCAGAGTGCACTCCAAGCGGTGCTGTTGAGTAGGAACACTTACGCTTATGTATTCTTCCCGCTGAAGATGCCGGGTGTCTCTGACGTAAGAATTGATGACAGCAAACCCTTGGTAGTCGGAAAGATTGAGGCTGGGGCTGCCGTAAAGGGCTTTTCGAAGGCCATTCTTGACCTCAACGTAAGTAATACGAAAATTCCTAGAAAAAAATGGCACATTTTAGAGGGGCGCTATATCGCATTCTTCATCGTACCAAGGCATGATCCCATCTCAAACGTACACGGCTCATGCAAGAGTACGCGCACACGCACGCACGCACACACACACGCACACACACACACACACACACAAACACGCACCAAGTAGGCCAAGTTGTGGCCCCGGATCCCAACCATGAAGCAGAGATAATTCGAAGGGTAAGAACAGGGTGAAGTGCATTCGGCAGGCATTCTCAGATAATGAACAGCAGCCTACCATTCTACCTGAAAAAAGTGTATGACAGCTGCATCTTACCGGTAATCACCTACGCGACAGAAATTTTGAGCCTCACTAAGAGGGTTGAAGTTACACTGAGGACGACTCAGCGCCCAATCGAAGGGAAGATGGTAGGTGTAAGGATTAAGGGACACGAAGGGAGCGGAGTGCGTCAGCGAACAAACACATGTTAAGGATATATTAGTAGAAGTTAAGAAATGGGCGTAGGCAGGGCATGTAAGGCGAAGGCAACACAACCCTTGGTCATTAAGGGTAACGGAGTGGATCCCTAAAGAAGGCAAGCGTGGCAGGGTGTGGCAGAAAGTTAGATGGGCAGATAACATCAGGTTTGCGGGGATAAATAGGTCACTGTTAACACAGGATTTGCCCAGCAGCGGGCGTAGACGGGCTGGTGATTATATATATTTATACTGATACAATGCTTAAAAGGAAACAAACCACCGCAGTAGCGTGCCTTCATGGGAGCCGCCATGGCAACTGACAGTGGGCATCCTCGACAATCACCGCGGGCAGTCAGGGCAGCACGTGGATTGTCCGTCCGCGGACTGCCCGCGATCCAGCACTCGATTTTCCACCACGTTCTTACCGAACTGGGCAATCCGTGGATGGTTCAAGACAAGGAAAGTCAAGGGTGACCAGTTTCATTTTTACTCAGCCGTGCTTGCAAACACGCTTCTTGTGGTGGCAGGAGGAAGAACAGGGGACACATTTATTGGAGCAAAGTACTTCAGGAACAAATCCAAGAAAGCTCAGTCAAGTTCAGCCAAGGTCAACTCAGTGCCTCCTTCGATAGCGCGTGGTGAAAGCTTCTCATCACTCAATCGACCAGATTTAGGCGAAATCCCTAAGGTGGAATAGGTTCTGCGAAGGAAAGTTAGACATCCACCTTACATCAACCGTGGACATCCACCTTTCTCCACCTTGGGTATTTTCCCTAAATCCGGTCGATTAACACCTGTCCATCACTTCGAGTTGTTGATCGATACGCTCACGCGCTACAAACGGCTAGCCCCCGGGATAGCTCAATTGGTATAGTCACTGCTCCCGTTAAGCGATGGGCCCGGGTTCGAATCCTGGACGAGGACGAATTTTTCAACTGCGAGTTTCTGAGAAAGCTGTATAGCTTTCCTTAATAGTCGCATTGCTGCATTTAGGTGGGTGCCAAACTTTCCTTCACAGACCTTACTCCACCTTGAGGATTTCCCCAAAATCTGGTCAATTAATATCTGTCCATCACTTCGAGTCTTTCATCAGTTCGCTCTCGCGCTATAAACGACTAGCCTCCGGATTAGCACAGTGGCTAGGGCGACTGCTCCAATTAATCAGTGGTGCCGGCTTCGAATTCTGGACCAGTACAAATCTTTCTTCAACTGCGAAGTTTCTGAGAAAGCTATATAGCTTTCCTTTGAGCAGTATGGCCGTATTTAGGTGGATGTCCAACTTTCCTTCGCAGAACATGCTCCACCTTGTTGATTTACTCTAAATCTGGTTAACACCTGTTAATCACTTCAAGTTGTTCTCCAATTAGTTCTCGCGCTACAAATGACTAGACTCCTGCTTAGCTCAGTTCGTAGAGCGGCTGCTTCGGTTAAGCGGTGGTCTCGGGTTCGACCAGCACGATTTTTTTGTCAACTGCAAGTTTCTGAGAAAGCTGTATAGCTTTCCTTTGTAGCCGTATCGCTGCATTTAGGTGGATGTCAAACTTTCATTCGCAGAAGATACTCCACCTTCGAGATTTCCCCTAAATCTGATTGATTAACACCTGTCCATCACTTTGAGTTGTTGATCAATTAGTTCTCGCGCTACAAATGACTAGTCTCCTTGTTAGATCAGTTCGTAGAGCAACTGCTTCGGTTAAGCGATAGTCCCGGGTTCGACCAGTACGAATTTTTCTTCAACTGTGAGTTTCTGAGAAAGCTGTATAGCTTTTCTTTGTAGCCGTATGGCTGCATTTATGTGTATGTCAAACTTTCCTTCACAGAAGAACATCTTCCACCTCCAGGATTTCCCCTAAATCTGGTTGATTAACACCTGTCCATCACTTCGAGTTGTTGATCAATTAGTTCTCGTGCTAGAAATGACTAGTCTCCGGGTTAGCTCAGTAGGCAGGGCGACTGCTTCGGTTAAGCGGTGGTCCCGGGTTCGACCAGGTCGAATATTCCTTCAAGTGCGAGTTTGTAAGAAAGCTGTATAATTTTCTTTTGTAGCCGTATGGCCGCTGTTGCGACGTTGTCATACCACCGCTGACAACCCGTTGGTTCATGCGGGAAGGCCGATCCGTGCCGAGCTCCGTCGCCTCCAACATACGTGTGGTGGCGTAGTTTGTAGCGAGCGGCCCGCGAATGTTGCAGCAGTGAAGAAGTCCAGAAGCCGTAGGCAAAACGTAACTCGTTTACTTCATAGCGAGATATTAGCCGAAGCCGAGGAACAATGCCCCGCCGGCGAGGTTACAGTACAGGACTCGAGCAGAGTGACAGCATTGAGTCTGTGCTCAAACAGGAATGGCATAGCGCTAGGGGGCAGTCGTATTTATACCCAAAGCACTAACTGTCGAAACAAGCGTTTCCTCTAGATTGTTCACCCTACACGAACAGCACAGACACACACAACACTCTTTCCAGAGTTCGTGAGCAGTGGGTAGTAGCGGCGCACGCTGAGACCGAGAGAGGGGAGGCAGGAGGTTTTTGCTGCAGACGCGAGGCTTCTGCGTCCTTGGGGCAGGTCTATACGTGTTGCGTCGGCACGCCATCGAAGGTTGATTGCGCCGATAGATAGGCGCCAGAGATCCAAGCTTGTCGGAGCTTGCTGCAAGCTTGAGTCACCGACAAAGGGGGCCTGCTTGAAAGGCCCACGTAGTGGAGGCTTCGCCGCACTGCCGAGGAGTATTGAAACAAAGCCCAGCGGCGGGCTCATTCGTAACAGCTTCTCCGAGGGGGGTCCAGGATCCCGATGGATAAGGGTCTTCAACCGTTGTCCGGAGGGATGCTTTCGGGGAAGTGCTCGCCAGACACTCGACTCCAGGCCTGGGCTGTACGACACCGGGCTGGAGCTTCACCGGGACCGGTCACTGGACGAATAGTGGCTCCCCAAGAACGTCTCTGCCTTGGTCAGGCAAGCAACCGAACAACACAGGAAGATACAACCGCATCGCCGACAAGTGCGAAGACAAATCCACACTGAAGCTCCACCAGGCTTTTAGTTGTTATAAAATATGCTAATAATTACCTGCACTAGTTATATTTTAGCCCAGCAGTACTTTAGCCAAGCACGCAAACTTGAAAGGTGACATTTCGCGTGATTGGAAATGTCCCACACAAAAATAAATATAATCGAAAAGGGCGAAACGTGCTTAAGGAACAACAATAAAATTGAGAAAGTCAGGCGTCTACAGGCAACTTCTCGCCCTGAGAACTGCGATTTGAGCTCTCGTCATTGCCCTGAGCTTTCCCCCTGACACACGACGACGCTGACACATCTCCGCTCACAGTAGGGGCCTTACACACAGTGTATTTCTACCCTCTGTCGTGAGCCTCCCGAAATCCCCCATCCTCGCTATCTGTCCGAGTCTCGTCATTGCTCTCAGAGGTGGTGACCCTATCGTGACTTTAGCGATTCGCAGCGAGCTTAGCTGATTCTTTCCTCGGTAGTTTCTCGAAATTGTACCCCTTTTCGCGTAACAGCTGATCCGACCTGTTCCAGAATAGGTACCTGTATTCCGGAAGAAGCTGTCCGGGGATACTGCCGCCTGCTTGACAAGTTCACCAAACGGACCTCCGATGCTGACCTTAGCAATCGGCAGGCGCACGTTTCGTGCTGCTACGGCCTGCTTCACCCAAATACACTGCCCCGTCAGCTGATCCGGTTTAACGCACGAAGGGTGGACAACGTCTACCGTCGCCGCGGAGTCGAGAAGAACCCGGCACGGTTTACCGTTGACCACGAGCTCACGTACGTACGGCTCTAGAAGCTGCCTGCTGTCCTCACTCTGACCTAGCCCGTGAAAGACGAGTTTGCCCTTTTTGCAACTCGCAGCGAAATGCCCCGCCTCGCCGCAGTTGTAACACGCAGCCTGTCTGCGCGATTCAAAAGCGTTTCTTCGGCGCTGCTCCTCTGCATTTGCGCTCTTTTCGTTTTCCGAGCCCGTTTCATTATTCGCGGATTCGGCCACTTTCACTCCGCTCTTTACGTATGGAGCTCTGCCCTTCGGCCCTGACTTATCAGGCCTCGGCCTGAACTCTTTCTGGTCGTCTTTCGGCCCCTGCGCACCTCATCGTGCGACGACCTCGTCGGCTAGCTGAGCTGCATTATCCAGAGTATTTTACCCCTGGCCTATCTTGCACTCAGAGTCTCACCATTTCTGGTAGACGGCGGTAAAACTGCTCGAGACCGAAGCACTCAACAACCTATGTGCTCTGCGAAAGCCTTTGCATCTTTGCGCTACTCTTCCATGTTAGCCCTCAGCTTATAGGCGAATTCCGAGTACGACTCGCCCTTAGCTTTCTCGGCTTCACGGAATTTCTGGCGAAACGCCTCTGCCGACAGCCTGTACTTACGCAGGAGGCTTGACTTGAATTTCTCGTAGTTTTCCGCCTCCTCCTTTGGCAAGCGGGCCATCACGTCCGATGCCTCACCTGGCAAAAGCGTAAGCAGCTTTTGGGCCATGAGTCTCGGCTAAACTGGGCCCTCTCGCACGTACGCCTGAAGTTGACCAAAAAAAGACCGATGTCTTGTACTTTGTAGGGTAGCATTAGGTTCTCTCATTCGTAACATAGGTCGCTCAGTCGCCGTCGACTGCACGCTTGGCGCGCTGCTGTCACTCACGCCGAGATCGAGATGCCTCGATGTCTAGACGCTTCATTTCCAGCTCATGCTGTCGCTCCCGTTCTCGCTTTCTTTCCTCGCGGTTCTGTTCTTGTTTTCTTTCCTCGCGTTCCTGTTTCTGTTTTCTTTCCTCGCGATCCTGTTTCCGTTTTCTTTCCTCGCGTTCCTGTTTCTGTTTTCTTTCCTCGCGTTCCCATTCTTGTTTCTGCCTCTCGAGCTCCTGTTCTCAATTTTCTCCTCGCGTTCTGCCTCTGCAACCTGACGTTTAGCGGTCTCCCTGCCATTGATCAGCTCAATGCACTCAGACAGCTCATCATCGTCATCCCAACAGCGAGTATGGCCTGTATCAGCTCTGCCTTTCTCAGAGCATCCGAAACATCCAAGCGCAACTGTTTTTCAAGCTCCAACAACTGCGGGTTTTTCAACGCCTTCAAATTGATGGCCGGTCTAGAGTACTGCTTTCCCACTGCTCCAACTATATTTTGCGCGAATAACTCACGCGGCAAAAACACATGCCCTTCCAGCTACCCTGCGAAGCCGGTAAAACTCAGTGAAGAAAATTCCCGCACTCACCATTGATCGCCGTGAATTCTGCGAAGTCCGAAGCCCCCTTGACGTTCGTGGTGCTGGATCTCGCACCGCTGGCTCCAGTCGTTACGAAGTTAACATCCGACCGCTGCCAACCAGTTGTTGCGATGTTGTCATCCACCACTGAAAACCCGTTGCTGCATGCGGGAAGGCCGAACCGAGCCGAGCCACGTCGCCTCCGACATACGTGTGGTAGCGTGGTTTGAAGCGAGCGGCCAGCCAATGTTGCAGCCGTGAAGAAGTCCAGAAGCCGTAGGCAAAACGTAACTCGTTTTCTTCATAGCGAGAGATGAACCGAAGCCAAAGAACAATGCAATGCCCCGCCGGGCGAGGTTACAGTACAGGACTCGAGCAGAGTGACAGCATTGATTCTCTGCTGCTCGTATTTATACCCAAAGCGCTTACGGTCGAAACAAGCGTTCCCTCTAGATTGTGCACATGACACGAACGGTACAGACACACACAACACCCTTTCCAGAGTTCGTGAGCAGTCGCTACTAGCGACGCAAGCTGAGTCCGAGAGATGGGAGAGGAGGTCTCTGCTGCGCACGCGGTGCTTCTGCGTCCTTGGGGCAGGTCTCTACGTTTTGCGTCGCCATGCCATCGAAGGTTGATCGCGCCGATAGATAGGCCCCAGAGATCAAGGCTTGTCGGAGCTTATTTCAAGCGTGACTCACCGACAGAGGGGGCCTGCTTGAAAGGCGCACGTAGTGGAGGCGTCGCCGAACAGCCGAGGAGTGTTGAAACAAAGCCCAGCGGCTAGCCCATTCTTAACACCGCCTTTAGGTGGACGTCAAACTTTCCTTCGCAGAACATACACCACCCTGGGAATTTCCCCTAAATCCGGTTAATTAACACCTGTCCAACACTTCGAGTTGTTGATCAATTTGTCCTCGCGCTACAAATGACTAGCCTCCTGGTTAGCTCAGTTGGTAGAGCGACCGCTGCGGTTAAGCTGTGGTACCGAGTTCAACCAGGACGAATTTTTATTCAACTACGAGTTTCTGAGAAAGCTGTATAGCTTTCCTTTGTAGCCGTATGTTTGCATTTAGGTGGATGTCATCCTTCGCAGAACATACTCCACCTTGGAGATTAACCCTAAATCTGGTTGATTAACATCAGTCCATCACTTTGTTGATCAATTCTCTCTCGTGCTACAAATGACTAGCCTCCTGGTTAGCTCAATTGGTAGAGCGACTGCTTCAGTTAAGCGGTGGTCCCGGGTTCGGCCAGGACAAATTTTTCTCCAACTACGACTTTCTGAGAAAGCTGTACAGCTCTCCTTTGTAGCCGTATGGCCGCATTTAGGTGGATGTCAAACTTTCCTTCGCAGAACATACTCCACCTTAGGGATTTCCCCTACATCTGGTTGACTAACACCTGTCCGTAACTTTCTTGATCAATTCTCTCTCGCGCTACAAATGACTAGCCTCCTGGTTAGCTCAGTTGGTAGAGTGACTGCTTCAGTTAAGCGGTGGTCCCGGGTTCGGCCAGGACAAATTTTTCTCCAACTACGAATTTCTGAGAAAGCTGTACAGCTTTCCTTTGTAGCCGTATGGCCGCATTTAGGTGGATGTCAAACTTTCCTTCGCAGAACATACTCCACCTTAGGGATTTCCCCTACATCTGGTTGACTAACACCTGTCCGTAACTTTCTTGATCAATCCTCTCTGGCGGTACAAATGACTAGCCTCCTGGTTAGCTCAATTGGTAGAGCGACTGCTTCAGTTAAGCGGTTGTCCCGGGTTCGGACAGGACAAATTTTTCTCCAACTACAAATTTCTGAGAAAGCTGTACAGCTTTCCTTTGTAGCCGTATGGCCGCATTTAGGTGGATGTCAAACTTTCCTTCGCAGAACATACTCCACCTTAGGGACTTCCCCTACATCTGGTTGACTAACACCTGTCCGTAACTTTCTTGATCAATCCTCTCTCGCGCTACAAATGACTAGCCTCCTGGTTAGCTCAATTGGTAGAGCGACTGCTTCAGTTAAGCGGTGGTCCCAGGTTCGGACAGGACAAATTTTTCTCCAACTACGAATTTCTCAGAAGGCTGTACAGCTTTCCTTTGTAGCCGTATGGCCGCATTTAGGTAGATGTCAAACTTTCCTTCGCAGAACATACTCCACCTTAGGGATTTCCCCTACATCTGGTTGACTAACACCTGTCCGTAACTTTCTTGATCAATTCTCTCTCGCGCTACAAATGACTAGCCTCCTGGTTAGCTCAGTTGGTAGAGTGACTGCTTCAGTTAAGCGGTGGTCCCGGGTTCGGCCAGGACAAATTTTTCTCCAACTACGAATTTCTGAGAAAGCTGTACAGCTTTCCTTTGTAGCCGTATGGCCGCATTTAGGTGGATGTCAAACTTTCCTTCGCAGAACATACTCCACCTTAGGGATTTCCCCTACATCTGGTTGACTAACACCTGTCCGTAACTTTCTTGATCAATCCTCTCTGGCGCTACAAATGACTAGCCTCCTGGTTAGCTCAATTGGTAGAGCGACTGCTTCAGTTGAGCGGTGGTCCCGGGTTCGGACAGGACAAATTTTTCTCCAACTACGAATTTCTGAGAAAGCTGTACAGCTTTCCTTTGTAGCCGTATGGCCGCATTTAGGTGGATGTCAAACTTTCCTTCGCAGAACATACTCCACCTTAGGGATTTCCCCTACATCTGGTTGACTAACACCTGTCCGTAACTTTCTTGATCAATCCCCTCTCGCGCTACAAATGACTAGCCTCCTGGTTAGCTCAATTGGTAGAGCGACTGCTTCAGTTAAGCGGTGGTCCCGGGTTCGGACAGGACAAATTTTTCTCCAACTACGAATTTCTGAGAAAGCTGTACAGCTTTCCTTTGTAGCCGTATGGCCGCATTTAGGTGGATGTCAAACTTTCCTTCGCAGAACATACTCCACCTTAGGGATTTCCCCTACATCTGGTTGACTAACACCTGTCCGTAACTTTCTTGATCAATCCTCTCTCGCGCTACAAATGACTAGCCTCCTGGTTAGCTCAATTGGTAGAGCGACTGCTTCAGTTGAGCGGTGGTCCCGGGTTTGGACAGGACAAATTTTTCTCCAACTACGAATTTCTGAGAAAGCTGTACAGCTTTCCTTTGTAGCCGTATGGCCGCATTTAGGTGGATGTCAAACTTTCCTTCGCAGAACATACTCCACCTTAGGGATTTCCCCTACATCTGGTTGACTAACACCTGTCCGTAACTTTCTTGATCAATCCTCTCTCGCGCTACAAATGACTAGCCTCCTGGTTAGCTCAATTGGTAGAGCGACTGCTTCAGTTGAGCGGTGGTCCCGGGTTCGAACAGGACAAATTTTTCTCCAACTACGAATTTCTGAGAAAGCTGTACAGCTTTCCTTTGTAGCCGTATGGCCGCATTTAGGTGGATGTCAAACTTTCCTTCGCAGAACATACTCCACCTTAGGGATTTCCCCTACATCTGGTTGACTAACACCTGTCCGTAACTTTCTTGATCAATCCTCTCTCGCACTACAAATGACTAGCCTCCTGGTTAGCTCAATTGGTAGAGCGACTGCTTCAGTTGAGCGGTGGTCTCGGGTTCGGACAGGACAAATTTTTCTCCAACTACGAATTTCTGAGAAAGCTGTACAGCTTTCCTTTGTAGCCGTATGGCCGCATTTAGGTGGATGTCAAACTTTCCTTCGCAGAACATACTCCACCTTAGGGATTTCCCCTACATCTGGTTGACTAACACCTGTCCGTAACTTTCTTGATCAATCCTCTCTCGCGCAACAAATGACTAGCCTCCTGGTTAGCTCAATTGGTAGAGCGACTGCTTCAGTTAAGCTGTGGTCCCGGGTTCGGACAGGACAAATTTTTCTCCAACTACGAATTTCTGAGAAAGCTGTACAGCTTTCCTTTGTAGCCGTATGGCCGCATTTAGGTGGATGTCAAACTTTCCTTCGCAGAACATACTCCACCTTAGGGATTTCCCCTACATCTGGTTGACTAACACCTGTCCGTAACTTTCTTGATCAATTCTCTCTCGCGCTACAAATGACTAGCCTCCTGGTTAGCTCAGTTAGTAGAGTGACTGCTTCAGTTAAGCGGTGGTCCCGGGTTCGGCCAGGACAAATTTTTCTCCAACTACGAATTTCTGAGAAAGCTGTACAGCTTTCCTTTGTAGCCGTATGGCCGCATTTAGGTGGATGTCAAACTTTCCTTCGCAGAACATACTCCACCTTAGGGATTTCCCTTACATCTGGTTGACTAACACCTGTCCGTAACTTTCTTGATCAATCCTCTCTGGCGCTACAAATGACTAGCCTCCTGGTTAGCTCAATTGGTAGAGCGACTGCTTCAGTTGAGCGGTGGTCCCGGGTTCGGACAGGACAAATTTTTCTCCAACTACGAATTTCTGAGAAAGCTGTACAGCTTTCCTTTGTAGCCGTATGGCCGCATTTAGGAGGATGTCAAACTTTCCTTCGCAGAACATACTCCACCTTAGGGATTTCCCCTACATCTGGTTGACTAACACCTGTCCGTAACTTTCTTGATCAATTCTCTCTCGCGCTACAAATGACTAGCCTCCTGGTTAGCTCAGTTGGTAGAGCGACTGCTTCGGTTAGGCGGTGGTCCCGCATTCGGCCAGGACAAAATTTTTCTTCAACTGCGAGTTTCTGAGAAAGCTGTATATCTTTCCTTTGTAGCCATATGGCCGCATTTAGGTGGACGTCAAACTTTCCTTTGCAAAACATACTCCACCTTGGGTATTTCCCCTAAATCTGGTTGATTAACACCTGTCTGTAACTTTGTTGACCAATTCTCTCTCGCGCTACAAATGACTAGTCTTTTGGTTAGCTGAGTTGGTAGAGCGACTGGTTCTGTTAAGCGGTGGTCCCGGGTTCGACGAGGACGAATTTTTCTTCAACTGCGAGTTTTCGAGAAAGCTGGATAGCTCTCCTTTGTAGCCATATGGCCGTATTTAGGTGGATGTCAAACTTTCCTTCGCAGAACATACGTCACATTGGGGTTTCCCCTAAATCTGGTTGATTAACACCTGTCCAACACTTCGAGTTGTTGATCAATTTGTCCTCGCACTACAAATGACTAGCCTCCTGTTTAGCTCAGTTGGTAGAGCGACTGGTTCTGTTAAGCGGTGGTCCCGGGTTCGACGAGGACGAATTTTTCTTCAACTGCGAGTTTCTGAGAAAGCTGTACAGCTTTCCTTTTAGCCGTATGGCCGCATTTAGGTGGATGTCAAACTTTCCTTTGTAGAATATACTCCACCTTGGGGATTTCCCCTAAATCTGGTTGTTTAACACCTGTCCATCACTTCAAGTTCTTGATCTTCTCACGCTACAAATGACTAGCCTCCAGGTTAGCTCAGTTAGTAGAGCGACTGCTTCGGTTACGCGGTGGTCCCGGGTTCGACCAGGACGAATTTTTCTTCAACTGCGAGTTTCTGACAAAGCTGTATGGCTTTCCTTTTTAGCCGTATGGCCGCATTTAGGTGGATGTCAAACTTTCCTTTGCAGAACATACTCCACCTTAGGGATAATCTGGTTGACTAACACCTGTCCATCACTTCGAGTTGATCAATTGCTTCTCGCGCTACAAATGACTAGCCTCCTGGTTAGTTCAGTTGGTAGAACGACTGCTTGGGTTAAACGGCGTTCCCGGGTTCGACCAGGACGAATTTTAGATGCGACTGCATCTCATTCACTCGCCTTGTCCCTGCATCCGGCGTCGTCGGCGTTGTTGTCGGCATCCGCCCCTCCCCCATTCTCCTCGCCGCATGAGCAGCGCTCTCCGCCGCTCACCCCCTCTCCTCTCCGACAGCGAATACTCTCGCAAGGGGCATTGGATTTGATTCGAATGGATTGGCTTGGCTTGGCTTGGATTGAATTGAATTGGATTGGAGTAGATTGAATTTGGATTGGATTGGATTGGATTGGATAAGATTGGATTGTGTTGCGTCATAGCCGCGGCAGACGCACTGGCGCCGGCGCGTCCCCTCACCGTTATGCGCGCTATAAAACGCGGTGCCTGCGCCGCTCCCCTCTATCGTTCCAGCGCCGTTCCTCCGCTGTCCAACGCTGCAACGCGAACCCCCTATGCGTCGCATCTACACAGGCGTTCCCGCGAGGGGAGGTGGGAGTTTTTTTCTTTAACTGCGAGTTTCTGATAAAGCTGTATAGGTTTCCTTTGTAGCCGCAAGGCCGCATTTTGGTGAAGGTCAAACTTTTCTTCGCAGAACATACTCCACCTTGGGGATTTGCCCTAAATCTGGTTGATTAACACCTGTCGATCACTTTGTTTATTAATTCTCTTGCGCGCTACAAACGACTAGCCTCCTGACTAGCTCAGTGCTATCAGGATAGCGGCGAGCACTGGGAAGCAACGAAGTATGGCGGTCACGCATTGTCTGTTTTCGCACGATCCACGCTATGCAACCTGCTTTTTTTAGAAAGCTGTGGTATGTGCTGCAGGTGCGTCATTGTTCGCGAGTCCATGTGCAGCGTATGCACAGAGTATTCGCAGTCTTCATTTGGTCATCGGTATGGGAGCGTTCCAGTCGGAGTAACCTTTCTCGCTGAGCAAGGCATGTGGATGTTGGCTGTGTCACATATTTGTTCACCAACTTGTAAACTTGCTTTTGTTTCTGCGTGATACACGTGATCTATTTTGCGCACTTTAATGCAGGTTACATTAGTAAATGCGTTGCCTATGTATATTGTTTCTTCTGTAAATGATAAATTTGGTGCCATGAAAGGCTATCTGAAAGAAGTGGTTGAGTTAGGTTAGTTAGGTTTCTTACTGTGAAATTTTCTCTTACAAATAACTTGAGGGATATGCTGTTCGCCGTAACACGTTATCGTGAAGTGTTAAGCTCTTGTCTGGCCAGGATGTGTTATCCCGTGTGAAAGAATGGCAGTCCCAGCATCCGTGAAAACTTTCTTTTTTCAAGTTACTTACAGGAACGCTACCAGTTCAAACATGGATTGAGGGGAAGGGTCTGTTTATTGGTTTGTCTAACATGTGTACGCTGTGTGCGAAAGCCGAAACAGCGGAACATGTTTTCCCGGAGTGCTGGGATGCCGTACGTTTTTTGGACGTTTTCCAGAGAACGTTAAAGAAAAACCTGCCCATTTCAGCGCATCGCATTCGGTTCCTTACGATTGAGCGCGATGATGTCCTGTATGATTTGATCATGGCTATAGGTTACATGCCATTTGGAGGTCCAGAATGGCTGTGCGACATGCGGACTCGAATGCGCTCACTGTAAGCAAGTATTTTGCCCAAAATGTCAGGCTGTTGTATGAAGTGCACAGGCCCCCGAAGCTGTATAGCTTTTCTTTTTAGCCGTAGGGCTGCATTTAGGTGGATGTCAAACTTTCCTTCGCTGAACGTTTTCCACCTTGGGGATTTCCCCTAAATCTGGTTGATTAACACCTGTCCATCACTTCGAGTTGGTGATCAATTTCCGTCGCGCTGCAAACGACTAGCCACCTGGTCAGCTCAGTCTCATTCCACTTCCGGCCACCGCACCATGCGGACGGTGAATGGTAAGCTCCGTGCAAGGAGCGGTTTTGGCTGGCCCTTCGGCCCGCGCTAACGCGTCTACTGTTCGTGATATCGATACCCAGTACTACCAAGTGATTCTGCCCCATCTACCATCAGGACCATCTGCCCTTAATACAATATTTTTGCACGTGGACGTCAAAGGAAGACCTTGCAAGGTGGAAGATTTTTGTGACATTCTGGTTTGTCTGGCGCTGCTCCCCGAGGTTGTCGCCTTGGGGGCGTACCAGATGAACCATTTGTGGGCAGTGACTTTCAAGGACGCTGAAGGGGCTCGGAACCTTGTTGCCGCCAGAGAACTTCGAGTCAAGAAACGTCGGTACCTCGTCATCGGTCCTCGAAACCAGGATGTCCGTTTAAAGCTCCACTGGGTGCTACACCACGTCCCTGACGACGAGGTGCGAAGCACCCTGGGGCTTTACGGAAAGGTCACTGAAGTGACCAGGGACCGATTGCGTGTGCCAGGCTGCTCTGCGCAGTCTTCGCCGACGCGCCTGGTCACCCTCCGGCTGAAGACGGGTATCAGCGTGGATGACCTCCCTCACCAGGTACGAGTCGCCGGCGAGACGGCCTTGCTGGTGGTGCCCGGGCGGGTGCCCCTGTGTCTTCGCTGCCACTGGAGCGGCCACATTCGGCGCGAGTGTCGGGTGCCGTGCTGCGTTCTTTGTCGTCGCTTCGGCCACGACGAGAGCCAGTGCGTACGCACATATGCCAACGTCGCGGGATCAGGGGAGGACGACCGGCAGTCGGAGTTTATTATGGACGCGGCGGACGCCGAGAAGGTGCCGGACCACCGACGGACCACGCTCACCGAGATGGCCTCGGAAGACGCGGCACAGCAGCCAGCGCCCAAGGAACTCGGAACTATGGACGAAGCACCCACGTTTCAGTCCGCAGGCAAAGAAGAAAAGGTCCACCTCGAGGGAGACCAGACTGGGTGCATGGAACTCGGGGACGACGCAACCAGCTCCTCGGTTGGCAAGCGACCCCGAGCAGAGGTGAGCGACGAAGGCACCGAGGCGCTGAGCACCGGGGAACCGCCATCCAAGGCGGCTCCATAGATTCGACGCGCATCGCTGAAACCGAAGCCCATCATACCTCCGGATCGCAACAAAGTTCAGCCGTCCATCACCTGAGTCTGACTGTCGAAATGGGTGGTGGTAGTGGGGGTACTGAGTGCAACGCTCACGCTACGGGACTTAAGCACGACGCCTGGATGGGACGTTAGGCAACGATGGCAAGGCCAGGCCCTGGTAGAGCTCAGCAAACCCGCCAACCGGAAAAAAGCACGGACAGCCGCACCCGAAATCAGCGGCACACCTTCGGGAATACGAGGAGCATGTCAGCTGACGACACGAACAGTACTGTCTGCTTTGTTTCTTTCCCGTTCTTAAATGGCAGTACTTCAAAGGCCGCTACATATAGCCACGCTAAATGTTCGAGGCCTCGGAGAAAGGCGCAAACAATGTCAATTGCGTAGAATAATGTACGAAAAAGAAATCGATGTTATGGTGATACAGGAGACGAAGATAGAAAGTAAAGATAGTACTGAAAAAATGATAAAACCTTTGTCAAACAACTTTAGTGCGTGTGTAAGCCATGTAGTGGGGTGTCCGGTTGGGTGATGCATCTTGTGGGGATCCTGACGCCCAGGCCATTGCGCGATCACTGGGTTTGTGCCATCACGCGGCCCTTTTCCCCTCTCTCCTCCGGAATTCCGGCTCGTCTTGGCGCCTCTGTGTAGAGCCGAGCCGTCTCTCAAACTCTTGCGTAAGGTGAAGCCTGCAGAGACCGTTGCGGCGATAAAACACTGTCACGCAGCGGGCGCTCCACCCTGGTAGCGGAGCTAACCTCAGCTCATTGGTCCGTTTGAACGAGGCCCGAACCCGACTCTCGCCGGGAGGCGAACGCGCGCCCTGCGCGGGGGTCCGTTCGGAGAGACGCTTCCAGGACGCCGAAGGCGTTGGCCGAAGGTATGTGACGCTTTCTTTACCAGCCGGCTGCAACTCTGTTGTGCCGGCGAAAGCCCACCAGCCCTTCCGGCTGCGGCCCGTGCCTAAGGCTGCTCCTGTTGCCCCTACGCTTGCATATAGTAAGGCCGTACCTAACACTCGACGATCACGCCGTGCGGTACGCGCCTGTGAGCGAATGGGCCCCGTCTCCCTCGCTGCTGCGAGCCGATCCGGCCAGCACGGCGATGCGCGCGCGCACAACGTGCGTGCACCCCGGAATTTGCCCTGACAGAAGAGCCCACTGGCTCTGCGCCGACGAAACGTGCGCACTTGCGCGTGGCGCCCCATCGCCCCTTTCACCTAACGGGAAGTGCGTACCGGTACTGTAAAATATGTAATTGGGTCTGTAAAATATGTGACTAGAATGTTAGTATAAAATAAACGTCTTCCCTCCGTACCCTGGGCATATTCCTTTGTCGCCCCCTTCTCCACCTGCCCAACAGAGGCGGTGTTAAGTTGGCGCGACGGCGTTTCAGTATCGTGAGCGTGCTCAACTAGCTCGAACCCACGGTGGTTCTTCGCGGTGTGCATGAATGCCTGCCTTGTGCAAAGCTAGCGTTATGCATATTGTGAGGTAGAGAGACCACAAACTGGCGCCCAACGTGGGGCCATTGGCTCATTAGCTTTTGGCCGCTAATTAAACTGAGTACGCAACCGGAATCAGTCTTAATGCTTATCCGCTAGCGGTAGCTGCTACGGGGACGAGGCGACTGCCCCTCCGCACGCGACTGTGCGTGCACCCCTCGTTAACGCAGCCCCACGGGGCAGTGCGACGGTGCAACCGCGCCCCACTGGAGCGGCGGTATACGTATTCCGGGAGAAAGGCCACAGCCGCCACTCGGAGTAGTGCACGCGAGATATATGCTTGTTGCCGTCCCCTGAGAGTAGAGCACGAACGTGGTAGTTGACGCGCTATCTCGTGCTTCGTAATCCACCGAGATTCATTGTTCAAGTGTGACTTTAGCCGGCGGCGCAAAAGCGTGTGCCAGTAAAGGAGGCAAAATTGACAGCCGTTCAGTAGCGGAAGAGGGCCCAGAGTTGAGAAAGAGCGCGCGGACACCCCGCAGAGAGGGGCAGGCGCTTTTCGCGAACTCCATGCCGCCGGAAAGCGGACGGGCCTCGGCTGTAAAATCAGGAGGGGGAAGCGATGCCCGTTGCAAGGCGGTTGTATTGAGCCGAAAAGAGCTAGTAGCCGGCCAGCAGAATTACCCGTTTTTGTCGCCGGATGTGCGATGGTCTCTGGGAGACAATTTTTTTAGTTTGATTTTTTTTAGACGCCGAGACGTAGCTTGTCCTGCTGCGGGCGTGCGCCGAGATACTACTTGTCTTGTAGCAGGCGCGGGGGGGGGGGGGGGCTGAAGTCAGCGTGTGTCGCCGACGCCCCGGGGGACTCATTTCTGCTGGACGGTGAAGGACTCGTGCTTAACTACGTAGCCACCGATGATGAGGCAATTCATCAACCATTCAGTGTGGTAACCCCCTAAGTCTGAGTTGCGCACTGCTGCGCTAAGCTCATGACGAACCATTCGCCGGGCATTTAGGCGGCTCCAAAGTTTTGGTAAACTGAGTCGCTCCGTGACCTGGCCCGGGACGAGGCAAGACATTTTCGCTGTTGCCGGTCCTGCCATGTCTGTCAAACGGCGAGGGCGCACGGTGGGAAGCCGCCTGGAATTGTGAAGCCATTTGACAGTGTGCGTCCATGGCAGGTAGTTGCTTGCGACTTGAAGGGACCTTTGCCGAGAAGCAAGCAGAGCTTTACTTATATGGTGTCACGGGCTGACTATTTGGCGCTTGAGCACAGTGGCTCTGCGCGGTAATGACACGGCACCCACGTTAATCCAGGCTTCTCTCGGCCGGCTCATCAATATAGCGTCACGAAGAGGTCACCTCAGTGATCATAGCACACTAAACGGCAGGCGCTTTCTCCCCCATGCTGCCTTCGCTTCTCTCAGTCTCAGTCAGCGCGGCCGCCCCGGCCGCCCCAGCCCAATCTGTGTGGTCAGTTGTCACTCCCCTCCAGCAAAGCTGTAAGCGCATGTTTTCTCTTTTTACTCGGTTTGTAAGAGTGTGCATGTTACGTGGCACTGTCTGTATTAGGGTGTCCCCATTTGGGCGTTGATGACTGCACGTAATGTATCTTGTCCTAATTTGTTTTGTTATTGTTTAGAACACTAGTTTAATTGCACAGGGTGAGGAAGTGTTCCGCTTAGTATTATGAGCGTTGTATCGCGTGATGTAGCATGAACCTATTTTGTTTGCTTAGTTTCTGGGTTCGGTACGGTTCGCGTGTTAGCCTCGTTGAAGGCGTTAGGGTTGTTTTCTTTTTTTTATGTGTGTGTGTTGTCGGTGCACGACGTAGTGTTTTCTTTTTCCAGTGCTTTGACGTTATTTATTTGGTACAGGAACCCCTTGGTCTGCGCATGCGGGACGAAGTGCTTTGTAAATTCTTTTCTTTTTTGCCCCTTTTAGCAGTTAGCAGGGCTAGTTTTCTTCTCTTCTGTTTTTTTACTCAGGCGCAGTCTTGACGAAAGAGCGAATGCCGAAAAAGCGGCGGCTGGGTCGGTCGCGGGAGTGCCCTTCGAGGACTGTCTTTGGCTTTCGCGCGCAGCCAGGGTCGAGAGTTATAGTCTTGTTTTGAAGGTGTCGGATTTCGGCCGTCCGCGGCCCCCGTGTTCGGGTGAGCAGCGCGTACTGGAGGCCGTTGCGTGAACTGTGTGAAGTTGGGAGAGCAGGCCAGACTTTGGGGGGACCATATACCCAATGCCAACGGGAGGTTGTGTTTTCCTGGAAAACGCGGGCCGGGCGTACGCTACGAGTGGGGCGCACCGCGTTGTGGCGAAGGAACTTGGCCCCGGTGGCACGAACGCTGTAACGCGCATAGGATGTTCGTGAGTGCGTGTGGTGTGTGCTTCTGCCGGCTTCAGCGAACCCAACGGTGCATTCCGCGAGTGGCTTCGGCTTCGTCCGGTGCGCGCCGCCGTCGCGTGGTGTCTCGTCGGTGTGGTGGAGGGTCCGCAGGTGCCCTTTTCTGGAACTTGACCGGGCCCAGAACAGTTACGCTGACTATGGGGGTTCAACGGCATGTAAGGCTGGCGAATGCAGCCGGGCTGCCCGGCACCGACGAGAGCGGGACTGGCGGCCAGTTGCGAGCTGCGGAAGAGGTGCCCTCTCCAGATGTGGACAATGTGGTGCCATATCGGAACCGCACCATGCGTCATCGGCACCACGGCTGTCGTCCGGCAGCTGCCTCGCTCGCGCTGGGCGGCAGCCACCACCCGCGCCGCTCATCGCTCTTTGGCGGGGCACCCATCGAGTGCCACGGGAGGTATACACCTGAGCGGCGCCATCGCGGTCATCATACCTGTCGGCTGGCTGCACAAGCCGCATGTCCTCCTGGTTGGTACCCCCCTCGTGGAGCTGCTATCTCGCGCAACGGTGAGGTCGTTCCGGCACTGGTGCCCACCATCTTCTCTCCTCGATTTTCAACAACGAACGTTTCCCCGAAAAACTTTTGTGCTCCCAACCGCCGAACTTTGCACAAGCCCCGCGGAACGGTGTCTCCCGAATTTTTTTTGCAAATATTATTTTCGCACCGCAGCGTAGTTTGTATAGCATGCCTGTGCCGTCTCTTTAGCCCTGATTCTTTATAGTCGTAGTGTGTGCTCTTTTTGTAACCCTATGTAGCATAGTATCGCACTGCATGTACGTATTATTACCATTATTGTTCTTACTATAGTGTCGCGATCCCTGTCATCATTGTATATATCAATAGCTTCATTTTGTGTATGCATGTGGAACCGGTTACCATGTATTATGTATCTCAGCGTCGCGTGTAGTTTTGCTGTATGTATCATTCGTGCTGGATGGGGTAGTGTTGGTAGAGCTTGTAAACCTTTTGAATGGGCTGGGGACTGAGACCTCCGTGTGCATGCATTCTTTTTCTACTCTTCGCCGTCTTTTGCATGCCTGGGCGATGGCCGGTCAACTCTTCTCAGACCGGCGAGGGCATTTAAGGAGAGGGGAGTGTGGGGATCCTGACGCCCAAGCCATTGCGCGATCACTGGGTTTGTGCCATCACGCGGCCCTTTTCCCCTCTCTCCTCCGGAATTCCGGCTCGTCTTGGCGCCTCTGTGTAGAGCCGAGCCGTCTCTCAAACTCTTGCGTGAGGTGAAGCCTGCAGAGACCGTTGCGGCGATAAAACACTGTCACGCAGCGGGCGCTCCGCCCTGGTAGCGGAGCTAACCTCAGCTCATTGGTCCGTTTGAACGAGGCCCGAACCCGACTCTCGCCGGGAGGCGAACGCGCGCCCTGCGCGGGGGTCCGTTCGGAGAGACGCTTCCAGGACGCCGAAGGCGTTGGCCGAAGGTATGTGACGCTTTCTTTACCAGCCGGCTGCAACTCTGTTGTGCCGGCGAAAGCCCACCAGCCCTTCCGGCTGCGGCCCGTGCCTAAGGCTGCTCCTGTTGCCCCTACGCTTGCATATAGTAAGGCCGTACCTAACACTCGACGATCACGCCGTGCGGTACGAGCCTGTGAGCGAATGGGCCCCGTCTCCCTCGCTGCTGCGAGCCGATCCGGCCAGCACGGCGATGCGCGCGCGCACAACGTGCGTGCACCCCGGAATTTGCCCTGACAGAAGAGCCCACTGGCTCTGCGCCGACGAAACGTTCGCACTTGCGCGTGGCGCCCCATCGCCCCTTTCACCTAACGGGAAGTGCGTACCGGTACTGTAAAATATGTAATTGGGTCTGTAAAATATGTGACTAGAATGTTAGTATAAAATAAACGTCTTCCCTCCGTACCCTGGGCATATTCCTTTGTCGCCCCCTTCTCCACCTGCCCAACAGAGGCGGTGTTAAGTTGGCGCGACGGCGTTTCAGTATCGTGAGCGTGCTCAACTAGCTCGAACCCACGGTGGTTCTTCGCGGTGTGCATGAATGCCTGCCTTGTGCAAAGCTAGCGTTATGCATATTGTGAGGTAGAGAGACCACAATCTTTTTTAGAAATAATGTTGGTATTCAGATCGAGAGTGCTGTATCGTGTGTGTTTGGTAGGTTTATTGTATGCTATTTTGTTTATTTCGGCTATAGTTTTCGCGCATTGTGTATTTATGCACCAACGGTGTGCCGAGTTCCTTGAATCTATCGAAGGTTTTTTGAACTGCGAAAGAGCTGTCATTTTATTATGTGATTTTAACTGTTTACGAGAGGGTAGACCGATCTGGCGCCAGTAAGTAGTAAGATTACAGTACTCAGCTGCTGACAGAACTGCTAGAAAAACACGAGTTAGTTGACGTCGCCCATTGCTCTGATAACGTGAACACGCTACGGTTCAGGCAATTTAAGGGTACAAGCCACGCCCGCTTAGATAGGGTTTATTTGTCGGGGGATTTAGCTCCCAACTGCAAGGGCTATAACGTTGAGTATGTGTCTTTCAGCGATCACTGTTTCGTTTCTTTCTTTCTAGGGGGGAGGAGGAGCAACTTCAAGAAGTTTAGCTGGGATCGATGGAAACTAAGTACAAAATTTTTAAGTGATGAAATGTACAACGATGATGTGATGGAAGCTTTCAACAAACAAAAAATTAACGAAAGCATGGCCTCGGGAGATAGTTGGGAACGTATAAAAGAAGATAGTAAACTGTCCGCTGTAGAAAGAGCAGCGATCACTTTGCAAGGGCTGAAAGAAAGAGTGAGAACGAGCTCAGGAGGAATCTTAAACGCATGCTCCAACTGGAATATGAAATGCCGGGCGCTTTCATTGACGACATCTCACAAATAAAAAGCAAGTTGGAAACCATTAATAAAGAGCGATACCGGGGAGCAACAATACGTGCGCGCGCAGAAGGTTTACTAGTGGGAGAGATGCCCATGAAAAGGGCTTTAAGTGATGGAATGAGGTACGCAAAGCAGAACAAAATTGAAGAAATACTATGGCAGGGACGTTTGACTAAAGATGTAGAAAACATAAAAGCAGCTTTCACTGAACATTACACCAATCTTTTTAGCACCGCTTACCCAAGTACCGAAAGATTTAAGTAATATTATCTTAAATTCATGCCAAGACTGGAAGATGGGGTGAAGGTTCAACTGGAAGAACCAATAACATTGCAAGAAATTGAAGCTGCCATAGGGGACCTAAATGTGGGCAAAGCGCTGGGGCCCGATGGCCTGTCAGCAGAATTTTACAAGTTTAGCGGTGCAGTGGAAATGCTTTTGTAAAAAATGAACTACCAAAGCCATTTAAAAGAACACACACGGTGTTGATTCCCAAATCAGACAATCCTGCTAAACTTCAAAGTGTAACGGGTTACCGTCCAATCACCCTTGCTAACGTAGACTACAAAATTTTTATGAAAGTGCTGGCAAAAATATTGCAGGGAATTGTGACATCGCTTGTGGGACCCCACCAAACATGTTGCATCCGGGGTAGGAGCATACAGACGAACACACACATTGCTCGCAGTGTGCTGCAGGGCTGCGATATGTTTATGCAGGACGTAGCGATGCTACAAATTGATTTCGAAAAAGCATTCAACCATGTCTGCCATGAAATTTTGTTTGGCATTTTAGAACATGTCAATGTGGGTGACGGGCTTTTAAGGGGTGCCCGCATGGCTTACAAAAATTGCACCACACAGATCATTATAAAAAGGATGTAACAAAAAGTTTATCTGTAGAATCTTCGGTGAGGCAAGGGTGGCCAGCTTCACCTCTCTTTTTCTGTATTTTCTTAGAGCCTTTCTGTATAGGAATAATGGCAATGACATTCATTGTTTTTGTTTGCACTCAAGTAAAGTGAAGCTACTAACATACGCCGATGACGTCGCGGAATTTTGTGAGGATAAACAAAGTGTAGAAAAAGTAATAGTTGCACTAAAGAGTTTTGCGGTGTCACCTGCAGTTCAGTGAACTGGAATAAATGTTGCGGTTTTCGGTACGGAGAGTGGGCAGCAACCCCAGAGGTGTTTCAGAACATCAGCTGATCGACAACGCCAGCACGTTACCTGGGAGTTCCTTTGGAACACCATCAGAATAGTGAGGAGTATTGGAGTGGGGAAGTGACGGGTCTACGCGAAAAAGCCAACAAATGGGGAGGCCGCGCATTATCCGTTTTCGCACGTGCCACCGTCTGTAACCTTTTCTTCTTGGCGAAACTGTGGTACGTTATGCAGATATTACATTGTTCAAGGGGGGCGAGGGGGGCGAGATGGGCGAGAGGGGGGCGAGAGGGGGGCGAGAGGGGCAGTTTCTGTGCTAGTGAAAGCGTTCTGCTGAGTGCTTTGTGAACATTACTAGAAAAAATGTAAAAGACTGTGCGACAAAGAACAGGACACCCGGTGTCGTATAGACGAAGAATTTCCAATGTGCACTGGGCGCCGCCATTTTTTAACGACCGCTGCCCCATCTGACGGGCATTTCTTGGGGACTGCGTCGCGAGCAGGCGACGTCGCAGTCACACTCTGTTGTTCCGTGCCGTGCGTGCATATGAGACGTCCCAGCGGCATAAAAAATCGGTAAGTGTTATTTATTCGGAATGGCGGCAGCGCGAAGTTTAAGAGTGCTTATGGAGAACGTTCAAAGCGTCCGAAAGCTGTCAGGTTTGCCCATCAATTCCGTTGTCAACCCACTAAGGCGGCGTGCCACGCTACGCACGCTTTGTCCTCACGGGAGGAGGACGAGCACGAGGAGGTAAACTATTTAGCCAAGCTCTGTTACGGGGTCGCTGGCTTTAGCCTGGCGGCAACAATGGCAGCCCGATTCGTCAGGGAGGCTTGAACCTCCGGATCAGAGCTGCCCAGCGCCCTCTCCCAGTGCTCGTCGCAGGTGATGGAGGGAAAAGGATCATTGGGACAAGCCCACATGGTGTGGGAATGCCGCATGATGGGCAGTTCGGGGAGGGAAATAAGGATGGGTGAATGCGATGGAGCAGCGCGCGACAGGGGAGGCTGCCTGTCTGCAGAAGGCGCCACGTGCGTTTTTGCACGTTGTCGAGACTGACGTGAGCAGGGGGATATACACGGCGGGCGAGGCGGAAATGTGTCGCTATGTCGTGATAGCTGAGTAGGCTATCTCTAGCTGATCTGGCACCGTGCGAGGGGACGAGGCTGGGGCCGGCTCGGAAAGTGAACTCTCGAGCCGCAGAATGTGCCGCCTCATTACCTCGTAGCCCGGCTTGAGCAGGGGTCCAGATCAGTTCAACTGAGGTGGAGGGGGGATCTTGAGAGGGAATTTTGAGTGCCTGTGGGGATAGGAGCCCCCTGGCGAAATTTTGAACGGCCGTTTTCGAATCGGAGATCACAATTGTGGGAGTCGGACGGTGCGTTAAGGCAAAGCGCTATTGCCGCCTCCTCCGCCGTTGCAGGATTGATGGTGCGGACAGAAATTGAGTCAACTGGCGGGGAATTCGGGCGGTCAATGATTGCTACCGCATACGCATCATGGTAGCGGTAGTCAGCCGCGTCCACATAAAGAATGTCCGGTCGGGCGGGGAGTCGCTTATTGAGCGCGCGCACCCTTTGCTCCCGCCGCCCCCTGTGGTAAGTTGGGTGCATATTTCGCGGGAGTGGGTGAACCACGATATTAGAATGGATATTTGGGGGGATTTGAAGCTTGCTGCCGGTGATTAACGGAGCTCGTCAGCCGAGTTTTCGGTTGCCTGCAAGGCTACGTTTCGCCGCGCCAGCAGGACGCCCGACTTTTTATCGCCATTTGATGTTTGTTTTCTTAATTCTGCTCAGGTTGCCGTCATTGTCTTTACTTTCGATGTGAAGAATCTACTCGCCCGGGCGTCACTACGCCGTTGTTGGCTGCATACTTGCGACCGTATACTTGCCTTCGCAAATTTGCTACGTTCGAAATTTTTCCGATTCAGCGTTACTACTCATTCGCGGCGGCACTGAAGGGACGCAGGAATTTTGTGCAGCGAATAGACTTCGCACATGCAGACACTTCTTTTGTCGTGGTGCACTTCGCACGTTTCTTGTATGAGCACTTCGCGCTTACGCTGATTGTTGTTGCAGCCAACAACGGCGTTGTGACGCTTGGGCGAGTAGATTCTTCACATCGAAAGTAAAGGCAATGACGGCAGCCTGACCGGAATTAACAAACATTTGCGATAAAAAGTCGGGCGTCCTGCTGGCGCGGCGAAACGTAGCCTTGCAGGTAACCCCCGTGAGGACAAAGCGTGCGTAGGGTGGCACGCCGCCTTAGCGGGTTGACAACGGAATTTATGGGCAAACCTGGAAGCTCTCAGATGTTTTGAACGTTCTCCATAAAGCACTGTTAAACTTAGCGCTGCCGACATACCGAATAAATGACACTTACCAATTTTTGATACTGCTGTGACGTCTGATATGCCCGCACGGAACAAAACAAGAGTGTGACTGCGGCGTCGTCTTCTCGCAACGCAGTCCCCAAGAAATGCCCGCCAGATGGCGCACCGGTTGCCGGCAAATGGCCGACTCGCAAAATTCTGGTCTATACAAGATTGAGCTGAGTGCCCATCCCCATGCATTGGGGAGAGGAAAAATGTACTGGAACGAGTCAGGCAGCGCAACAACGACGTCTGGCTGCAAAACCGTTGCCCAGTACTTCGAAACACCATACCGCAAAAGAGAATTCGGTGAAACGTTCCGGAAGCGTGGCGAACTGCAGAAAAAGATGCAAAGGATATAAATCCTTCCCTCCGAACCCTACCACTTGTGTACACGCGGGCACCGCGCTCCACAGCGAGACGCTTTGTGGGTGACCGGCGCTACAACGTGACACCAGTCACCCCTGAGGAGGGTATTGAGCTGGTTCCCAAACGTCTTGTTCTCGGTTATCACTTTTGGTTGCAGAGGGCGATATTATTTCCTCGGCTACTGGGAAAAGGTTGATTTATCTAGGAGTCCTCTTGAGCTAGTCGACTGCACAACGACGTGAATGTAATCGTTGTCATCAACATATCGGGATGAGCGCGACCGAACGGTTGTGAGCCAGCGTGTGGCGCCGATACACTCACGTCCGTACGAATCTGATATTTTACTTGAGTTCCGTCTTTATCGCTTCGCAACCTCCTTCGAATCGGATTTCCTTCATTGGCTAGTGGCTGCATCACTGGTAAGCCCGAACCTCGCATTTTATACTAGGTTCATATGCCGACAACCAAATGTCAATTAACTTAGATGGAAATGTGCGATGGAATACTTGTTATAACTTACGAAAGGAACGACGACATCGTCGCCGACAAACATCCACGCAATCAGCCGTGTACTGGCCGTAGACGACTCATGTACGGCCAGTCGTCTCTTTCCCCGTTAAATGTCGTCTTTCTGTCCGCCCCCATTCACAGTAACCATATAACAAATGAAATAAACATATTTGACAATGTACCTATTTCAAAGGTGCTGAAATGCTCGCCTAGAGAAATTTCCAGCATGCAGTTGCTGCCACACAGGCTGCTTTTAGTGAAAAACAGGTAGGCGCATGCGGTTTTCTGAATTTCTGGGCCGGTCATTTTCTTTCACATTGTACCACTGTTCCTGCACAATATTCGTTTATTTGCTGGGACAACTTCTATTTCTCCCCCAGCCCTCTCAGCAGGCTCCGCCTGTGGTCCCTCAAGCTTCATTTGTTTAAGGTGTGTTCCCAGACACACGAAAATTGATCTGAATGAAGCGACTATTTGTCTTGCATGTGTTGCCTTTAAACAGCAATGTCATTGCTGGCCACCCTCCTCCATGCCAGCGTGACGTCTGCCACAGCGGGCTGCAAAGCCTTCCGAATGCCTCTGGCGACCACCTTAGTGTCGTTTTCTGACGAGGCCTGAGACTATCTCACACCTCCAGTGCTCTTGCAAGCATCCATTCGCTTGGAATCGACTGTAAGATATGGTACTCTCACGCTGCTGCGTCTCAGCTTTTCCACTTTCCCACTTTGGTTTGGCGCATTACACCATGTTCTGCCGCAAGTAGCTCTTGGCCACTTCTTTCTCGGCTGCTAACAGTGTTTTCGTGCTCACGAACCGCGATGTTCCTCACTGTTAGGATTTTTATCGATGCCCAATTCACTGAAAAGGTCGGCGTTGTGTATTCGAGATCTGAGGCGGTGTTCTCGTAACTGACCCTCTTGAAAACGTCCCTTTTGCGTCCCTTTCATCGTGACGTACTTCCGGTTAAGCAGTGGGCCTTTGATAATATCGTAATTGTTCTTGAAAACGTATTTTAAATAACTAAAACAATCGCAGACAATCTTTTAAGTGTTTATTGGAACGTATGTTGACAATATAAACGAGATGAGATTTTTTCATACGACGTTGAAAATTTTCAACGCAAGGGGACGAAACTACCAGCTGCAGCCATCTGTTTCCTGTGACAGTGAAGTGTAAACAATGCTGCGGCTACTCAGTTTTTTGCCCTTAGACTCCGTTTTGGGGTCGGTGACAATACCCGTGTATCAAGATAATCCTCCCGTTACCTATTTCGGCATCGACGCTCTTGCGGCATGCTGACGAGGGCTGTTTCAAGAACCTGCAATGGTGCGTTACGTCGTTGACATTTTCGTGGTGCTCTACGAGTGAAAAATGTGTAATGGGGGTTGGGTGATTTTCGTTTCTGACTTACCTGTTGCGCGTGAAGTCTACGAACGTTAAGCTGGTATGGGTATTCGTAAAGCACCAATAAAAGGTTACAAATGTCATGCCGAGTGCTTGTGTAATTTTTTGCCGTCTGCTCGACAGCTATCAAATTCGCAGACGATCGTTTATTCCATAGCACCTGCTAAGCGTTAGCTAGATCGCAGACGATAGTTTGTTTCACTGTGTGATGGCGGCGGCGTAGATGCACAGGCTCACCGAGCGCTGCGACAGTGATATCCTTCCTTCGTTACCGACCGCTGACCGAAAGTGACCGGTAGCGAAGAAACGAAGGGCGCATAAAAATTGCTCCTCGACGCTGAGCACGCGCGTCCGCCGACAAAGTTCGTCTCGGAGCTCGTTGCACAGCCACTGCGCGGTCCTTTTGAGAAGCGGAAATGCTGGCGGAATGCTTCTCGGGGCATATCGAACGCGTCTACATTGCTTCTCGACCGCTTGTTCCGCCGTCGAGCCAACAACAAGGCGATAATCAGCTTTCAAAAACCCTCTGTTTAAAATTCAAATCGCCTGTTCGAAGAAGCCGTGGTCAAACGCAGTAGGTCCGCCGCGCTTGCGTTACGTCACATCCGGTTATTTGCTTTTAGCCAATCAGGGCTCGCTCAAAAGGGACACTTTTGAAAGAGGGACACAAAAGGGACACAACACGAGAATACCACCCCTGCACCCGAGTCGGCGTCTGGGGTTCTCTAAACCAAGCTCGTGCAGCTATTATGGTGTAGTTTGCCTAAATAACACACGGCTTCTTATCTCGCTGCCTACTTTTCTGATATATTGACAGTTGTTTATAAATAACTACACATCATTTATCCTGTTGCTTCATTTCGCATCGCATGTTGCATATTATGCATGCTTGCATTGAAATTTCGAAGCCCACGCATTCAGTATCTGGGTAAAGTTGTGTTATATTGGTATATAAATGAAAGATACGAAATTTGTCGAGACCAATCGCTCTTGCCGCGCTACGAGAGCGATCCGGAGCGACAAGACGACAGATATCGCTTTTGGTACCTCCAGTCGCAAGTGTGAACCGGCCTTAATATGGTAACAGTGAAAGACATTAATATTATTAATAATAACAATAACACTAGTTTTATTATTAATAATTGTTTTGTATATGTGAGCGTGTGACAAATTTTCTGGGCCCCCGGTGCAAGTTCACCCAGCTACGCCACTGCAGCCGCCGCATTTCGAAACCAACCTGGTGGCGGAAAAGAACTTTCACATGCAGAAAAGTGGTGTTAGTGTGGTGAATTGCGCTATGGATTGGCACTCGCAGTTGCAGATATAGCGGCAGTCACTGCAGCCGCCGCATTTCGAAACCAACCTGGTGGCGGAAAAGAATAATCTACCGCGAAACGCAAGCCGGTTGCGAGCAGTTCCCTTCTCTGAAAACTCGCCGCGCGCGAGTGCGTTGCGTTTAAGTCTGAAGCAACTGTTTTAACAATATTTCCTTTTAGATGCAGAACATCTGATTCACTCGCCTTGTCCCTCCGGCGTCGTCGTCGTTGTCGTCGTCGGCGTTGTCCACCCCTCCCCCATTTTTCTCACCGCGCCAGCTGCGCTCTCCGCCGCTCACCCCCTCTCCTCTCCGATAGCGAACACTCTCTCGCGAAGGGCATTGGATTGGATTGGATTGGCTTGGCTTGGCTTAGCTTGGCTTGGCTTGGCTTGGCTTGGCTTCGCTTGGAGTGGATTGGATTTGGATTGGATTGGATTAAAGTGGATTGTGTTGGATTTTGTTGCGTCATAGCCGCAGCAGACGCGCTGGGACCGGCGCATGTGCAATACTCTCTCTTCCGCGGTTTCCTCTCCTTCGGGCGCGCTGCGCATATAACCGGTGTGCCGTTCTCCGGCGAAGCAACATCCACGCTTGGCTCAAACACCTAGAGTCCACGCCGCTTTACAAGTACGCCAACGTCTTCATCGACTGGGACCGGCTTACGCAGTCCCCTCAACGTTATGCGCGCTATAAAACGCGGTCCCTTCGCCGCTCCGCCTATGCGTCGCATCTACACAGGGGTTCCCGCGAGGGGAGGTGGGAGTTTTTGTCTGCACTGCTTTTTTTTTGTTTTTTTATCGTGTGGGGAGCGCCTTGGCACGACACCTTCTGGCCTAGAGGGTGTTGCCCGGAGCCCCTCGCCGCGAGCTCCTCCCTTCCCTTCCCCTCCTCGCCTGCCGTGCGGCTACCGGGCCGCAAGACTTGGAGACGCCGGCGGTCGAGGAATGGCGTTAGTGGGGTCAAGGAGCGGGCGGTGGTGGTGAAGAACCGCGCGCGGGGACTCGGACTCGGCACGCAGAGTGTTTTTGGTGCTGGTGACGGTGCGTGTCCGGACGCGGACTGAGAATGAGCTCGATGTGAGTAAAGAGTTTCTCATTGTACTCAACCACAGTGTGCCTCAATTCTGGACGGCCGTAGAGAGCAGGCCAGACGCATGTCCGTCTTTGCAGCCGGTTTTCGGCGCCGGTAAACGTTCCGGAAACCGCTCCTCGCCGCCGTTTGGTAGACTTTGAGACACATGGTGCGCGGGCGCCGTCGACGCGTCGGGCCGCTTAGCTCCGCCCCGTTCCGTCATGCGTGCAAGCAGCCTTTGGCAGCCCGCACAAGGGTCGCATTGACGCTTGACGGAGTTCTCCTGGGTGCCCCGCGATGCTCCTGATTTTCTCTCGTAGGTAATTGTTGCTTTAAGCAATTGGGGTCAATTATATCCATTAATAGCGTAAATGGATATGATTGACCAAGCGGAGTTTTGAAAAACTAAAATGTACTACAAAAATAAAAAAAAATTCCCCGCATTTCCCCGAGGGGAAGAATGTGAAAGTGCGAATGCACGAGTTGAATTTGCGCGGTTCGGTAATGTTCGCGAAAGAGAGATCACACACACACACACACAACTACAAAGAAAGAGAGATGCATTTATTCACAGACACCTATTTGTGTTGTCGTTGTACTTGATTGCTAGAGCGGATCTCAACTTTGAAATTTCGTGTCAGTACCCCTTTAAGCGGGTGCAGGGCCGCACCCAGAAATTTTTTTCGGGGGGGTTATGAATTTTGGGAAGGGGGTACTTTTGCTGAAAGCAAGAGTGTGTATTGTTTATGTGCTGCCTGGAAAATATTTCGGGAGGGGTTTGAACCCCCAAACCCCCCCCTCTGGGTACGGCCCTGAGCGGGTGCATTAGCCCTTCTTACGCCCGATTCCTGGCCAATCCCCCACGTGGGTATGTGCCATGTCAGCGGCCAGGCAGCGCGCGGTCATCTCCCCCCGTTGCTAAGGAAGACGAGGAGCGCGCGCACCCGCAGCTGTTGCTACGCGGACTACGACGGCGGACGATTCAGGCTCACTTAAGAAGTGCATTCGCACTTAAAGGGACACTGAAGTGATATGTAAACATTGCGGGATTACTAGCGCAAATTGTAGTCCGGAGTCCCCAGGCCATGTTTCGACCACTCTAGGCGCGTTTACGCGATTTTATTTAGTAGAAAAACTAATTCCAAAATGCTGTCCTCCTCTCTTTACGCTCGCCCATTTTCTGTGGCGTTTTCGTGTGACGTCAGGAGGGGATGAGCTTGCAATTGGCTGCGCCACGGCTGCGCTACTGCACGGCTCCCCGGCCAACAGAGTCAGTCGGCCCAGCGTTTAGTCCGCCGGCCGCCGGCGGGTCGTCGCAATCAAGGAGGTTAAAAAAAATTGCTTGGTCGCAATTCGTTCGCTTAGTTGAAACGAAACCAGGACACGTTTGTGAATGGAAGAATGTGCCTTTCTTTACTTGGTTTGTTTGTACATTGTATCTAGCTCCAAATCAAGGTCGCTTCACACAAGCGCTGCACAAGCGCACATGCGACGCTTCGCTGACTGGTACGCCAGTAGGAAAATATAAGGCCTCTTGAAGGCGGGAGAAGAGTCAGCGAAGTCAATATAGGTACTAAGGAAATAAAATCAACTGATATTTTTACCGTACAGCGTAAAACTAGGGCGCGGGAAGCACTTTTTTGCGCTGGGCGAACAAGCACAGCGGTCAGCAGCACGACTACGCATCTGCGAACGCTTTTCCGTCTACAAAATGCAATTGCTAGACGTGAGCTACTGTGGAAACTCGGGCGACGCTTACTGCACGATCGCAGTACAACAAATAGTCACCTAAGCTGCTTGAAGTGCCAAAACTAAATAAAAGTGTAAACCGGTTATACAATATATACCCTATATTAGCAAGGCCTTCGCGTCCCACTCCGTGGCTCAGTGGTCTGGGGCGTTAGGTATGTCACCGCAAATGTTTTGCAAGTCACGAGTTCGAATCCCCGCGGATACGTACTTTTTTTTTGTAAGTTAACTTTTTTGTTTTCCGCCGATGTTTTCTATATTGAGTTCACCTTTTTTTGGGCCGCAACGTTCATGGCTACACGAACTAGTTCACAAAACGCGTGCAGGCTGGCACTGGCGCGCTAGCGAGTTCTCGTTGGCGTGCTGTTGCCATAAGCACCGACTGCTTGCAGGCAGTGGGCACAGGCCAGAATGAACAGACCCTTGGCCTGGTACGAACACGCTTTTTACGATACAGGCATGAGGGAGGCAAGCTCCAAATATGGGGGAAAAGCGCATGATATTTGGGCGGCTGCGGGTACGCGGAGAACGTTCATGCACTGCGTAGGTCTCGGCTAGTGAATGCTACGACTACAAGCCGTCCTGGGAGGCTTTTCTTGTGCATTTTACAGCCGACAACATGGCAGAAGCGCGGTACGATGATTACTGAGATATTGAGAATGCCCTTCCAACAACGCCATTGGTTATGTTTTACAGAACCGAAACCGAAACTTGTGTGATTGCTAATCCTGGGCATCGTCCAATCACGGCGCCCCTCCTCCCAACGTCACAGCCTTAGTTGGTGCGGCCGCCGCAAACCGCGCATGGTAGTTTTTCTTCGTTCGCGCTTTGTAAAATAATTACCGATTTGTCAACCGGATAAACGATGAAAAGTGTGCTAATTTGAGCCAGTCTACGCAGTGCAAGCAAAAACGGGAGCTTGACAAATTCACTTCAGTGTCCCTTTAAAAGTAATCACAACAGAGAACATACTAAAAATATGTCTTACATGTGCTCGAAAACGAAGACGTAACTTAAAAAGCCAACAAAAAAACGTTGGAATTACGAAAAAAAATTGAGGAGACGAGCCAGTCATGTAACGCCCTGCAGTTCCACAAAAATGCATAACTGGTGGAAGTAACACATTTAATCGTTGTAATAACGTAATGAAGTAAATGGTCAAACAGAATATCCTCCCACACAGCATAACCATTTCGGAAAAATGAGGACGAAATTTAAAAAATGCTTAGTTACATATATTCCGAAAAACGAAGACTCCACTAAAAAATCCCGGAAAAGAACGACGGCAACACGAATAAAGTATTGCGCAAACGGACGAAACCAACCCTATGCCTTCATCTGCGGAAGAACAGACTATTGGTCAAGTGAATGCGCTTAATCAATATAATGGTGCAGTTTATAAAGATCATTGGCGAAAAAAAACAAAATAAAAAATCAAAATAAAATAACCCAACGTATTAGGCTACTCATAGCCAAATCTCGCTCTAAAAAACTCAATGAATACTTGCGGCGTAAGAATGCTAGGCATTATTGACAATTATCTGGATTTCTACAAAGGCTTTTCGCATTCAACGTGGCAAGAATATGGTTTAGGTGGTTGTTCTTTTCACATGAACTTTAATAAAACCACCGAATCAACCACGATAAAGGAAGCCTTCACTGACTACACGGAGAAAAAAAACCCTGCAATGCCGACACTTCTCAGAGATGTTGCTCTTAATTTTACTTTATGCAGCGTGGTCTTTTGCAGTTACAAGGCAGGCGAAAGCGATACGCAGTTGTTTTTTGATCCCATATATTTGCTCCTGCTCGCACCAGAGATATCAGCAGATCGTTTTCGGCGATGCGGGCCGCCCTTGAGCTGCTCATGGCTGCGGCGCAGGAGAAAGCCACCTCGCGAAATCCAGGAGCGGAGGACACACCAATACAGGCTCACTTTGAAACCCGCGCGAAACATCATGAATGACGCTTCCGCGCCTCGTGCTGTGATTGGCTGCTGCCCCCTGCCAGTTAATTGCCCACACGTTGGACGCGTGGAAGCGGCGGAAAATATCTAGCAGGTTTGACGCATGCGGAGAGACGGTTTTGGGTGCCAGGCGGGGGCCGTTCCGGCAACCGGAACGGGTAATCGCGTGCACAGACGCGTCCCTCTCCGCCCATGTGTCCCAGCGTGTTCAAAAGCCGCACGGTAAGCCCGCCGCTACTGCGTTTGGAATCCGAGGCGGAGTGTTAGCCGATTTGACGCAAGAGCGAGGGGGATCGCTGAAGAATCAGTCTCCTCTCGCTGTGGGGGGAAGCGGGAGCAATGGGACCGTTGTCTCCGCGCTTACAGAGAGCGTGCGTCTCGATGCCATGAAGTCTCCGCTCGAGATTGCGTTTAGGCAGCAAAGGGGCGTTCACACTAGGCCGATAGGATGGCGACGACGACGCGACGGCGACGCCGACGAGTCGCCAAACCATCGGCCAACTGCCGAGTTGCCAGACCGCGTCGTCACACTACGCCGACGGCGCCACAAACACGTCGGCTGATGGAAAGTCGTCGTAGTGTGGCTGGCTCGCCGACCGAAGACGCCAACAAAACCGGCCGCCCGACCAGTTGCCGGACACGTCGTGGGATATCGACCGAGAAGCGAAAACT
Source organism: Haemaphysalis longicornis (assembly GCF_048455015.1). Classification (NCBI taxonomy): domain Eukaryota; kingdom Metazoa; phylum Arthropoda; class Arachnida; order Ixodida; family Ixodidae; genus Haemaphysalis; species Haemaphysalis longicornis. Next base: position 47,975,896 of record NW_027526385.1, on the reverse strand, counting down.
GCTCCCGACAACATTCGTGCCGCAATGAATGTGGCTCTATTTAGACAGTTTCTGGAGCGCAATAAACTCAGTAACGTCCATGAAGCTCATACAACTCAACAATAGCGCTGATGCAATCCGTATTTTGGCTTTCGACGCTTCGGCTGTGCTCTTCGGCGACGCCGCTGCCCCGGAGCTGCAAATTGCAAATGCGTGTGCGGTCGGCTCGCCTGTAGAAAATGTAAGATCAGTTTCGTGCAAAAGAAGAGTTACGTAGGGTAATTTGGGTAATAAGGGATCAATATCGGCCAAGGTTTTTAACGTGAAACGTAAAACCAAAGTACGACAAGCACTATCCCCGCAGTGGGAACTCACAGCCGCAGCCGCGCACACACATTTTCGCGCTTTCGCGAAGCAGCGGAGTTGATGGCGATAAGTTATTGTGAGGGCTTCGGGAAACCTTGCTGTGCAAGCGCTATTTAAGAAATTTGTTTACCAGCCAGGAATTCTGTAAACCAGCTAGTAAACACCGACGTATGACACGGAAGGATGGGACCCATAAATTACCCAGGCTATTTCGCAACGGACGGCATTTCTGCGTTTGAAGCACTTCGGTCGGGAACCATTAGTGTGGAAAAGTGGGAAACTTTCAAAGCACGCATAGAGTTTTGCAGTCCCCATAGGGCGCGAGGAGGCCGCACGCAAAAAAGAGAAAAAAGGGCCGCCTCACGGAGACTCTCTGCGCGCTCATTGAGGCTGATGAAGAAAAACCAGCGGAGTTTAAAGACGATATCCGGTTAATTAAAGAATAGCTCCTGGGAGAGCTTGAGATGGGTTTTTGGGGAGCCCTGGTGCGGAGCAGGGAACAAAATATTGAGTTCGAAGCAAGGCCATCGAAGCTTTTTGCAGCCTTCGAAAGGGAAAACTCGGCACGGAAAACTATCACGGAGGTCAAACATCCTGCAGGCATGGCAAGAAGCAATGAGGAAGTCGCCAGAGCTTTCGCTGACTATTATGGAGAATTATTCTCTCTACGGTCAGTCCTAGATGCAATCCCAGCTGAAGTGCTAAATCAAATTGCCAAAATATCTGAAGAAACCAGAGTTTATCAACACCCCCATAACAGAAGCGGAAATAGAGCGTACTATTATGAGCCTACCGAGGAACAAATCTCCTGGACTGGATGGTATCATCTCAGAGTTCTATATGGCCTTTAGAAAGAACTGAGCCCCATCCTAGCCATGGTCTTCGAAGAAATAAGAAAACAGAAGCGCCGACCATCCTCCATGCGGACAAGCCACCTGGCCTTAATCCCCAAAAAAGTACCCACCGATTCTATCCCCGACGTCGCCGATTACCGTTCGATCAGCCTCCTCTCAACAGACTACAAGATCCTGGCCCGAGTTCTCGCCCGACGGCTGTAGAATGCATTGAGCGATGTAGTTGGTCCGCACCAGACATGCGGTTTCAAAGGGCGGTCCATCAATTGCAACCTATATCGCATGAGGGTAGCCGTCGAGGCGGCTGAATCAGGTCTGCTACCTTTGGCCATTGTTCAACTGGACCCGAGGAAAGCTTTTGATCAGGTGAACCACAATTTTCTACTGGATCTCCTCCAACACTGCGAAATCGGTGACACAATGATCGATTGGATCAAAACGTGCTACGAGGACATCTCTACCTGCGTAGTAACAAATAGGTCTGTGGGAACGCCCATAGACATCCGCAGGTTGGTGCGCCAGGGCTGCCCCATGTCACCCATCCTATTCACCCTCTATCTTGAGCCACTTTGCCGTATGGCCCTTGCATCCGAGGTCATCAATGGCCTGAAGATGGGAGACGAGGAGCTCCGTGTTCTCGCCTATGCGGACGACGTGGCCTTCATTTGCACTCGTGGATCACAAGTGGGCGAGGTAATTAAACTAGCAAACCAGTTTTGCCGCTTCTTGGGAGCAGAGCTAAACCTACTTAAGTCGAGGGGAGCCTGGTTGGGTGATTGGGCCTCCAAACCAAGTTGCCTACTTGGAATGGCCTGGGAAGAGGAGATGTCCAATTACTTGGGCGTCAACCTCAACCAAAGCGCCGCAGTCAAAAATCGGTGGAAACCCAAGCCGCGAAGTGCTGTACGGAGCCCGCATAACTACCATCGACGCAGACACCCTGAATAGGCTGCACCGGTCCTGGGCGGTATTTCTCTGGCGTTCCACATTCGAGCCCATGCACCGCTCAAACCTCTTCTGGAGCGTAAAAAAGGGTGGGTTTGGGCTCGTCAACGCGAAGCTCAAACTGACTATCCAACGATTCTTGTACTTTCTGGGTCTACGCGATCAGTTCCTAGTGGCAGCCACGCAGTGCCTGGGCACCAGACATTTGGCCCCGTGGATTGCCACGACAGCATCTCTCTGCTTTGACACGCGTGGAACGAGGTTCTACAAATAAATCTTGCTAGCCATAGCCCTGATCGAGCAGCATTTCTCTTGGTATTATCTGCTCAAAACAAAACCCAGAAAACTGTACTGCGACCTCGTGAAGAAGGTCCTGCCGCCCCCTCTCTACCGGCAACCCCCATTACCGAACGATGTCTTGAAACGAGTAAGACGACTCCCTGTGCCCCGTCGCCTCAAAGGACTTTTTCTTCCGCCTCCACATGGGGGTGCTGCCCGCAAAGGCACGTTTGGAGGATAGGGACACATGGGCGGAGAGGGACGCGTCTGTGCACGCGATTCCCCGTTCCGGTAGCCGGAACGGCCCCCCCCCCGCACCCAAAACCGGCTCTCGGAATGCGTCAAACCTGCTAGATATTTTCCGCCGCTGCCACGCGTCAAACGTGTGGGCAATTAACTGGGAGGGGGCGTCAGGCAATAACAGCACGAGGCGCGGAGCGTCTTTCATGACGTTTCGCGCGGGTTTCAAAGTGAGCCTGTATTTGGTGTGTCCTCCGCTCCTGGATTTCGCGAAGTGGCTTTCTCCTGCGCCGCAGCCATGAGCAGCTCAAGGGCGGACCGCATCGCCGAAAACGATCTGCTGATATCTCTGGTACGAGTGGAAGCAAATATATGGGATCAAAAAACAACTGCGTATAGCTTTCGCTTGCCTTGCAACTGCAAAAGACCATGCTGCATACAGTAAAATTAAGAACAACATCTCTGAGAAGTGTCGGCATTGCAGTGTTTTTTTCTCCGTGTAGTCAGTGAAGGCTTCCTTTATCGTGGTTGATGCGATGGCTTTATTAAAGTTCATGTGAAAAGAACAACCACCGAAACCATATTCTTGCCATGTTGAATGAGAAAAGCATTTGTAGAAATCCAGATAATTATCAATATTGCCTAGCATTCTTACGCCACTAGTATTCATTGAGTTTTTTTGAGCCAGATTTGGCTATGAGTAGCCTAATACGTTAGGTTATTTTACTTTGATTTTTTATTTTGTTTCTTTTCGCCAATGATCTAAATTGCACCATTATATTGATTAAGCGCATTCACTTGACCAATAGTGTGTTTTTCCGCAGATGACAGGCGTAGGCTGGTTTCGTCCGTTTGCGCGATTATTTATTCGTGTTTCCGTCGTTCTTTTCCGGACTTTTTTAGTTGAGTCTTCGTTTTTCGGAATATATGTAAAGATGCATTTTTTAAATTTCGTCCCCATTTTTGCGAAATGGTTATGCTGTGTATTTGGGGGGGATATCCTGTTTGACCATTTACCTTCATTACGCTATTACGATTAAATGTGTTACTTCCGCCAGTTACGCATTTTTGTGTTACTGCAGGGCGTTAATCTTTCACAGCGTAAAAAACACGCGACACAAGTAGGTCTATTTCCTACTTGTGTCCCGTGTTTTTTTTACGCTGTGAAAGATGAACGTATTCCGACTCGCCCAAATTTCCGCCTTGATGCAGGGCGTTACACGACTGGCTCGTCTCCTCAATTTTTTTTTTGTAATTCCAACGTTCTTTTGTGGCTTTTTAAGTTACGTCTTCGTTTTCGAGCACATGTAAGACATTTTTAGTAGGTTCACTGTTGTTATTAATTTTTTTCTATTTTGTTGTAGTTCATTTTAGGTTTTCAAAACTCCGCTTGGCCAATTTTATCCATTTACGCTATTAATGGATATAATTGGCCCCAATTACTTAAAGTAACAATCTCCTACGAGAGGAAATCACGAGCATCGCGGGACACCCGGGAGAACTCCGTCAAGCGTCAATGCGACCCTTGTGCGTGCTGCCAAGGCTGCATGCACGCACGACGGAACGGGGCGGAGCTAAGCAGACCGACGCGTCGACGGCGTCCGCGCACCATGTGACTCCAATTCCACCAAACAGCGGTGGGGAGCGGTTTCCGGAACGTTTACCGGCGCCGAAAACCGGCTGCAAAGACGGACATGTGTCTGGCCCAGGGTTGCTTTCTACATGGCGCCGCAGGTTGTGTCCTCTGTAGAAAACGGGAAACGGCAGTACACGTCCTCCCAGATTGTAACGCCGCGGCCGTCTTCTGGGACACGTTGGACGCGTGGAAGCGGCGGAAAATATCTAGCAAGTTTGACGCATGTGGAGAGCCGGTTTTGGGTGCCAGGCGGGGGCCGTTCCGGCTACCGGAACGCGGAATCGCGTGCACACGCGCGTCCCTCTCCGCCCATGTGTCCCCCGCTTTAAGTTAAAAATTAGTTTTCTTCCGCTCACAACCAAGTGATGGCTGACACCCCACTTGGAATGTCGCGCGTAACATCCAAAACCGCAGTTTGCGATAACGGCGGTTAAAGTTTGGTAACCACGGTTACACGTAACTGATTATTTCCGCCGTGGAACTAGGGTATTAGACCTCAAACTTATACGCCTTATCGAATATAATATTCAATTTTGGCAGATTACCTAATAAAGCACCATTTTAAAGACATGAGCATGACTCATACCCCTGTCACACGGCAAATCTAATGTCATTCAAAGTGAAGGACATTAGCTGTTAATGACATTCTGCTTGGCCGTGCGGGTCAACACTTCGTAACAAATGTTATTGGATGCGTTCAATTGGTAGTGATAGCGGTGACGATAGCCCGCAAAACCACAAAATTATATTTCAAGTGCATCTAGAATGTTTTCATACATAATGTTTTTTAAACATAAACAATTATTATTCAAAAATAAAAATAAAAATCGCAGCTTTAAGTGTCACCAGGATACATCACGAGCCGAGACAAGTCCGCAAAAAATCTGGATTACGGTAGCGCGCGCATTGGGGACGAGATTTGCTTTTTCGTTAATGCTTGTTTATTTGAAAAACAATATTAAGGGGAAATATACGTTTACTAACTTTCTTCTCTAGTGACGCGCCAGTGCTGTCGAGGCCACTCATTTGTCCGCTAACTGAGGTCCAGGAGCAAAGTTAGCCACTAAATGTCATTCGCCTCAAATGTCATTCTGTATTCTTGTATAGCGCCGAATTAATGCCATTCAGAGCGAATAACATTTCCTCTAAATGTCATTAGATCTGCCGTGTGACAGGGGTAAAAAACCAAGCTGAATAAACCCTAAGCTAAAACCCCGATCACTTGGATACGGTTCTAGAGTAGGTTAGTTAATAAAACACGACTCAGACATCGCAACATGACTTGGACATCTAGTAACACGTCTCATCACTTGAACTTTGAGTAGACATAAGGATGTCGCCGTCAAAATCCCCACTCACGCGAGGCGGATTAACGTGGTTCCCCACATTCCCAGGTACCATCCAGCATGCGAGTATTTTCGTCGGTAAACCGGGATCCTGCTGTCCGTCTGGTCGATATAATTCCAATATTGGTCGCTGTCGTCCTTGTAGTATTCTGCAATGAGCACGATCGAGAAAGCTTTAGTCGTGCATGAAAGACGCGAGAGCAAGAACACAGATAGGATGGGAAACGTCGCTTTTTAGTGCGGCCAGATAACGTTACAAGCGTTCAGCCAAGGTTAACCCTTTCAGCCGGCATGTGCACAACTGTGTACATTTTGACCCTGAAGTTTTCTACAAAAATCTGAAAACCGAAAGTTTTCGCCAGTTTATCCTAATTTTGTATCCGTCTAGCAATGAAGATTTTAGTGCCCTCTGGCGGTTAGTGAGGTTACTAAGAGCGTAAACAAACAAAATGGCGACGCACGCGACGGCTTCAGCGGGTGAGCTTTTTTTAACTCTTTCTCCTCGTTTTCTCAAAAGACTTGCGACCTTAGAAATATAGAAACAATGCATACCACACAAACATATGCGTATGTTGAAATATTCAGCGCTAATTGACGCTTCTGACCTCTGTGACTTCTGTACATGACTATAAAAACCTAACATTGTGTTTGGGTCAGTAACAGCTGCCAATTTATCTTATTTGGCCTGATGGAGAGCATAGAAAGAACAACAAAAATCTGTAGGGGGAAAGGGCGAGCGGCGTCTCAAAGGGTTAACCTAGCGGCATCTGTCGCACGGAAAGACACTGCGGGGCCGTCATGATCCGCATTTCTCTGCGTAGCTATGGAACGAATTGGGGCCCCATCATCTCGGATTCCGAGTCACTAGATCCAACACGTCAGTAGATCCAACGAATCATTACATCCATTCGTGGATTTACTGACTCGTTGTGTCTAGTGACGCGTTGGATCTAGGGACTCGGTTGGATTTACTGACCCGTTGGATCTAGTGACGCGTTGGATCTAATGACTGGGATGGATGTACCGACCCTTTGGATCTTATGACTCGTTGGATCTAGTGACTCAGTGGGGCGGGCGGGAGAGGAGGATAGCTAGGGCAGAAACCTTTTTGCCTCCATCGTATACCCTTGCCGCTTTATAAAATGAACAAAAGGGGTGCCCCTCAGCTTACTGCTTTGGTAGCGGGTGAGCTTTCTAGCGCTGCACCTCTTTATTCTTTTTCCACATGTCGTGGTGTGTTCGTAAGTGCACAATACACTTTCAAAAGAAAGGGGCAAAGACTTTTGCGACTGACCATGCTGCGAGCGCTCAGCTATCAGTCAGGGAGTAAGGAAAATGCACAAAAATTGGGAAAAAGGGGCGCTTCTTCCACTTTAGGTTAGTCACGGGAAAGAGCGCCTTGCTACCGTGACATTCATCTGAAAGGTATGGGGGGGGGGTGCGTGGCACTGCGGGACAGCGATATTTTGTGCACAGGTTCTCGGAAAGCAAGACTTTAAGGGGGGGGGGTGCCTTACTGCTAATTTTAGTTCGCCGTGGCAGCCGCTAAGAGGACTGGTGCTGGAAAAAGGTCCATTCAGCCTTATAACGCAGGAGTCGTCGGTTTTCTCTTTTTTGTTTTGCATTTTCAGATATGGTTATAATTTTCACAGCTTAGGTTAGTTTTCCGTGTCCTAACTTTTTTAATTCGTTAGGTTGTGTTTGATTCGTTTGACTAACGTTACTTTAACGGAAGGCGAAGCAGTACCAGACTTTTTCATCAAAGCAACGCCGGTGTGCGTCGCTTTAGTGGAGGGCTTATAATACTGTCGGACCGCATATAGACACAGCCTCATATAAATGAGTAAAATATGCTGTTGGGCTAGTTGGTTCATTGCGTAAGGAAAAATCAGCGCTACAAACGAGGACAGAAAAACGAAGAACGACGAGACAGATGCGCTACTTTTTCTTGTGGGATGCACTTTTCTCTTGTGAAATGCACTCGAATTCCTTGAAACGATTTTTTGTGTAATTATTTGTTGAGAATCGTTCCTCTATCACGTTTTATTCTTTTTTTTTGGTATCTCCGATTTCATTGGGAGAAACATGTATTGATCCTGCAGTAAAGTCTGCATGTAGACTTCACACGTGGCCTACGCCGTCTTCTTGACCCCAACCGCGGCCTGAGCCCCGCTAGCCGTTCCCGGTCCGCCGGGCTTTTGATCTATTTCTCTGGAGCAGGGGTCTTAAACACGCTGCCCCATGGCCGCACGCGACCCTCTGACCTCTTGATTCGAACCTATTTATCACAAGTGTTCTTGTTCGCAATTCTGCGTTATTTTAGGCCAGCGCATGGTTATGCGGCATGGTCAAAAACTTTTGTTTGTTGAATATTTGCTGGAATATTTGAACCTTCCGGAAGCTTCGCTTTAAAAACGCAGAAAGCCATAACGAACAACTTCCGCAGCGATGCGCACAGTTGGTAGCAAAATACGAAAGCTTCGTATAAAAACTGACCATCAGTCCTGCTCAGCTGATTAGACGGTGAAGTTGTTAGATAGCAATGAAAATGATGTTACGAAATGAGTTACAAAAGCGCTTTGAATTGCAATTGCGCAATACAGTTGACTCCTATTAATACGAACTCCATGGGGACAGTAAAAAGCTTCGAAGTAACACAACCTTTAAATAAACAGAATCCCGCCGTGGTGGCTCAGTGGCTGTGGCGTTGTGCCGCTGAGCCCAAGGACGCGGGTTTGATTCCCGGCCGCGGCGGCCGCTCTTTCGATGGAAGCTAACAGCGAAAACGCCGGTGTGTTCAAGATTTCGGCGCATGTTAAAGATTTCCATGTCTAATTTAATCCGGAGCCATCCACTACGGCGCGCATCATGGCCTGCGTAGCGTCGGTGCGCTAAATCTCATAATCAATAAATCAATCAATTAATCAATCAATCAATCAATCAATCAATCAATCAATCAATCCATCGATCAAACATAAAGTACCATGAAAGCATTGCCATAACTACGCTACACGTCTGCCTTCTTGATTTGATCACAACCTCGACATTCCTCGCCAATTGAAGCGCACGACATTGTTTTTCTGGAGTGTTAAGGCTCATCGCTAAAGTTGAAGCCTGAAGCGCCCAGCATGCAAACTGCTTACACGGAGTTGTGTGCAGCGAAGAACGTACAAAGAACGTGGGGATGCGTACGTTGGCGCGAGTTTCAACGAAACTGGCTGCACGCGGCCTCGGTTGTCATGGCGCTGACATAACACAGTGCACGGTGCACAGTGCACGGCGCAGCGCACATAACATGGCGCCGAAAATTCTGAATTTCATCGAGAAATGACGGCCACCTGTATGTTTTTATTCAAAATACCTTCCAATTAACCGACACATTTGGTTTTGGCTTCGAATTATCGGGTAATTTTTTCATTGAATTGCACGTATAATTGCCGAGAACAGCTAGAACATCCCTTCAAGTTAACCAAAAGTTGTAATTATGTGACTTTTAATTATCGAGAGTCGATATCTTGTTTTCGAGCGTATTCACCGCACGTAGTTCGAACGAGCCCAAGAAACACAATACGATTGTTATTTGCGATTTAAGCTATTATTCAGTTCAATACAGTAATCAAATTTGAAATGGCTGCAGTTTTATTCTGACAGACAAACACGAGGTTGCCTGCTTTACGTTGTTTTCGAGACGCTAATGGAAAATCCTAGGACCAGCGGCTTTAGGTTCGTTCTATCACAACTGCGGCTGGTAATTACCCGTGATATCGCCTAAGCTAAAACTCCCCATGATCATGTAGCCGCATCAGCAGTCAGACTTCATTTATATGTTTCGGGGTCTCCTTACCAAAACAAGAGCTACAGCCATTTTCTATAACCATTCTCATCCCGCAGATGTTCACATATGTTTACAGCAAAAGAAAATTCCTCAACGCTAACCATTTCACTGTAGACCACCTAATTACGAAAAGTAAATGAACTCGCGGTGTTGAAAGATCTGTCAGGCGGCACCACGACCTTTCCCGAGATGACTACGCTGGATTTAAAGCTACAGCAGTTTCCCGAATAAGTTGGTGTTTTGTCACAAAGCGTAATCGGCTGAACGATCCTGCTGACATAACAGGGCAAAGTAGAAATGCACACGGGCGAGCGACTTATAAAAAAATAACTTCATTGCCACCTACTCGCAAAAAAATTGGGTATAACTAATAGTTGAATAAAGAAAGACCAGGTGCAGCTTTCCGACTTACCGCAATTCTTCCAGATGTGATTACTATAATGTTATTGAGCGCAGTGCAATGACTTTTCGCACAGTGAATGATGAGGGCAAAAGCTTGCTTTGTGCGCAGTTTCAAGTGTATAACTTTGTTCTCCCAGGCTTCATGGCCTTTGGAATATCCCTTTGAAATGTTTGAGTAGTAACTTTTGATATTTAATGACACGCAAGCTATTCGGATTTTCATATCCAAGTCCACTGCTTGGTCAATGCGAAATATCACTTTTCTCTTGTGAATTAACTAGGTTCCCGTCCAGTTATATTTCCAGCAGGAAAGTTGGGGAGCAATCAATAGAGGGTTATAGCAGAGCGGAGAACCGGTTCCGGTACGGCACCCGGTACACCTGCGCTTGCGCACAGCCAGTTTTTCCGCCTGTGGGCACGCGCAGTCGTGCCGGTCGCCTAACGGGTACCGTACCAGAACTGGTTCTCCGCTCTGCTATAACTCTCTATTAATAACAGAGTGATTGTTCTTTAATATTCCGTCTTGCACTCAAACTGTAGGTTGGGGTGGCTTTGCGCTCTCCGGGGGACTTATTGTTGTCAAAGTAAAATGAGGGCCATGAAGACGAAGTTTGCAACATGACAACGAAATTTATGCACGCATATTTACATTTGTGCAAGATAGTAAAACAGGGGAAAGCATCCATATTGACGACCTGGGATCAAATCCATGTTCGGCGAATCCGATAGTGCAGAGCGCCGTACACAAAAATACCGGAATACTGAAATATTCGTCCACTCGCGGGGCAGGATTTCTCACCTTCACCCTCGCGTCTCTCATCCCCCCCTCGTCCGCTTCGGCGCGTTCTTGGAAAGCCGTGCCTTGAGCTCCTGAATGGGTTGCCTTGGCTAGCGGACGCTGCAGCGCGTACTAAGCGACACGAATGATAGCGGTGTCCTGATCCAAGTGTGAGGGTTTTAGGCGGGCCCCCGCGGACGCCGGCGCCATGCACGCCCCTTCCCCCGTTCCCATGTGCCGAGGGAAATTCGGGCAGGGACAGGTTGCTGACCCTTAGGGCGAACGTTCATCGGGATTACGAATACAAAATTTGCCGTACAAAAAAAAAAGAATAATGCATTTGTTTTGGGGCCATTTTTACAAGGCTTTTTCGATTAACGAAAATTCCATTACACACACTGTTAAGCACCCACACGTTCCAGTGCAGGGCGATTTCGATACGAACAGGTGATTTAGGAATTGATTATAGGAAGAAAAAAACAGTGAAACGTTGCAATCAATTACAGATTTTTTATGTTATTAATATTTTCTTTATCCCGGCAAAATCATAAGTGCAATAAATCTCTTCGAAACGATTTCTCCAGTAATTGTGTACTAAAGACGGTTCCTCAACCGCGTTGTACTGATTTGTGTTTGGGCTGTACCTAAAAGACATGTTTTTCTAAAAACGGCGTCTGTTCTCTTATTGTAATATTTACGCATAATTATGAATCGGCAATTTTTTTAAACGATTGAAACTGTAGTTATTTATTAAGGATCGTTCCTCAATCTTCTTTCATATAATCACCTTTCTTGTAAATGTTCTTTGAACAGTAGCGCTATAAATTGCGAATTTATGACGACTTAGTTATGCCCTCTGTTTATTTTTTTATTGCGAAATGTATGAATATCTGATTCACGGTTAAGACATAATTGTGGCCTGTACAAAATCAGTGCCACTTCAATGATGAAAAAAGTCCTGCAGTCAATTCGTTCTTGGTTTCACACTTTGGAATTTAAAGAGCGCAAGTAGTTCATGAACCGATTATTCGCGGAGGCTAGTAAACAAACGCAAACCTATAAACACAATGACCACCCAATCCCAAGAAACACAAGCACGCGCGGTTCCTCCCTTTGGATGTAATGGCTCGTTGGATCTAGTGACGCGTTGGATCTCAGGACTCGGTTGGATCTCATGACTCTTTGGATCTATTGACGCGTTGGATCTAGTGACTCGGTTGGATCTCATGACTCTTTGGATCTAGTGACGCGTTGTATCTCAGGACTCGGTTGGATCTCATGACTCTTTGGATCTATTGACGCGTTGGATCTAGTGACTCGGTTGGATCTCATGACTCTTTGGATCTTCTGACTCGGGCATCACGTGACCCAGTGGATCTCCTGACTCGTTGGATCTAATGACCCGTTGGATCTAGTGACCATAAGCTATCATCTCGTCCAGCAGGGGCCTTTGGATCTATTGACGCGTTGGATCTAGTGACTCGGTTGGATCTCATGACTCTTTGGATCTTCGGACTCGGGCATCACGTCACTCAGTGGATCTCCTGACTCGTTGGATCTAATGACCCCGTTGGATCTAGTGACCATAAGAGATCATCTCGTCCAGCAGGGGCCGCTTCCCTCTGCTTCGCCGCCGGAGCCACGAAGCGTTGTAGTCGCCTCGGTTTTCGTTGCGGTATTAGGGAGTTTTTGCACAGCGGAGGACAGGCCCCAGTGCGGTACCCAGTAGGCGACCGGTGCTTCTGGGCATGCGCAAAGGCAGAAAAGGTAGTTGTGCTCATGCACAGGTGTACGGGGTGGAAAAATATTAAACAGAAATAGCTGAAACCGACCTAAAAGGGGAAAACCCACAAAAATGTACAAGGAGCAGTAGCTGAAACTGACCAAAAGGCTACGGAAATACCCGAAATCTTATATATAATGCATAAAGGTGTCATAAATAGATGATATGCGTCATAACAAATGTTAATATTTAAATATGACAAACCCTTGAAAATGAAAAAAAAAAGCGGCAACGGATTTTGAACCCGGGTTAGAAGGTTTGCTTCGCTAGAGCGAAACTATTACACTACGAGAGCAAGCGGTTCTGAGCGATTAAATTGAGGGCCACAAGCACGCACATAGCTTCAAACATGCCCCAAGATGGCGCCATGAGTCGCTTGGCTGTGCTGACTAGGAAACGCCTATACGCCGCCATGACAGGACGGCGCTCGTGACGTCACTGTTCGCGCGGCCCCACGACCGGTGTGAACGCGAGCGCTGATCGCGACCAGAGCTGCCGTGGTCGCAGGCGTCGCCCGACGTCAGTCGCAAAACTGCGACGTGAAACAGCAGGCGGAGCAGCGTTTGCCAACAGCAGCAAGCGCCGTGGCTGCGTCGGCGGTTTGGGGCAAGGCGCATGGCAAGGCTTCCATGCCGATGCTGAGAGGGTATCCGTTCTGAGCAAGGATTAAAATACTGAACGCGTATCGTTGAAACGTCCAGGCATACTCGGTGCCGATTTTTGGGCCTCGCGCAGAACACTCACACACTGCACTTAGTGAATGCAGCGACGGGGTATAGGGCAGATGACACTGCAAGCGGGAGGGCCTAGCTTGACGAAGGGGAGGAAAACTGCTGCGATCAGTGCCTTATGGTGCTGAGGTAGCGTTGCTGGACTGCGGTCTTGGTCTCAACAGCTGCAGCACTGAATAGGCTCAGCCCGCTTCAGCATTACATACTTACTATCGATTCTTAGCTTCTTCGAGAACATCACACCCTGTGCTGAGCTCGTTGCCGTGGTATTGTAGGTCATGAAACGGATGTACACATAGTCCGTGCACTGATCCGCCGGATCCCATCGAGGCCTTGTTATCAGGTACTCGAAGACGCAGATAAGCGTGAAGTTTCCTGCGCGAGCGAGATATATAAAACCGAACTGAGAACAATGGTCGTCACAAAGGGAGGGATTGTCGACGTCCAGGCGAACCGTACACAAAAGCAGGTTCCTAAAGTATTTCTTGGTGTAAATACAGAAACAACGACAACGAAGGAAACAAAAAATTCACGCATCTCCGCGAAGGGAATTAGGACGAGTGGGCGAAACAGTGGGGATCGCTCTTACCGTAAATCATCCGTGGCCTTGCCCCCTCGCACATGTGAATGAGTGACAACACGTGTGTACAGTAAACACAAACGGAATGCAATCCAATCCGATACAATCCAATTTAATCCTATCTAATTTAATCTATTTCAATCCAGTCCAAGCAACCCATTTCAATCCAATCCAATGCTCCTCGCGCATGCGCAACACTGTGTACGCGGACGCCAAGCCCAGGACAGAGCGAGGTCCTAAGGCGCTTCGCCCCTAAAACAAGCAAAACGCACCCATGCACTTCGTAGAAATGGTTAACTAGCGAAGCTACAACGTGCACCCGTTGTTTTCCAGTGTGTTATTCCGCATGCTTCATTTATTAAGAGTCTTTCTCCATTAACGTTGCGTGTTTGTAACATTAGGCAGTTTTAGCATATCGTTACGGTGTTTGCGTTACCGTTTACCGTGTTACCGGAAGCCGCTGGCGACGGTGAAGCCTGTGCCGGTAAGTTACCGTTCGCGGTAACTCTCGCGCTGTGCACTCACACGGTAAACGGTTACGCGTACCGATATGCTCAAACTGCCTATTTTCTCTCGTTCCCGTACTTGCTCGCGGTGTTGCTGATCGTAAGCTGCCTGCTCCTCGTGATCACGCGAGCGCGAATTACGCGTGGCCTACCCATTTCGAAGTAACGTGCAGTGGTGTTTGCACTTGCCACGTTGACCCGTGCCAGCCCGCCGTTCTCATGACCTGCGCTTCACTCAGTAGCTGGCTGTGCGCGCTCTGCATACAAGGAGACAAACCCAGCCGATTTCTCTTCTCTCTTCTTACCTCTAACTCCTCTCCAAGAAGTTTTGTGGCGAAACTACACTACGCTACCTCGGGCAGTCTTCGCGGGGTGAGCAGTTCTGACCTTGAGTGCTGGAGGTCAAACCACACGCGTCCTTTCACAGGCGCCCGGAACGGAGCAGCGGCCCGATGGCGGGGAGAGATACGCGGCAGGGGAGACATAGGCAAGGAGGAAACTGATACGTGCGCGGGACCCGTGTCGCCACTTGGCGGGGTAAGGCGAGGAGGCTGCCGCCGCCGCCGCAGCAAAATGTGCGCGCCACGAAGGGAGCCCACGAGGCCACGTGCGGCGCAGAACCGTGTGCGATAGAGGAAGACAAAAATCCAGCTGTGGTCACTCGTACAGCGGCGAGGCTTAAACAACGCCGTGAGGCTTTAGAGGAAGCACGCTACTGTTGCGTACAGCTACGCTACCTTGAAGTCTTACGCGTTCGCGTGAGCGCCTTCCATTTTTTATGCATGCCTGTTGGGTTGCGCCGGGGGAGTTGTGCTACACACTGAGTTTTCCTTTCCCGTAGCCGTACAAAGCTTCGCTTTGAGAAGGAGCTCCAACCTACGAACAACCAAGGAGCTGAATACAGTGTAGCGCGCTGTGTGGAAAACCACGCGCACCAAAATCCGGATGTGACTTCACAGAGGTAACATAGTGACTTGAAATCCCAGTCTAAAATGACAACAGGAATACCGCAGAAACCAAACAAGAATTCCTGTCGTACCACTAAAAACTTTGTTGTGACAACAGAAGCCACGTTGTTACGACAAAGCCATCTGTTGTTACGACACACATATGTCGTAAGGACAAAGTCAATTTTCTCAACTATTCCTATTCGCCGCGACATCGACATGTAGGTGGCGACAGCGTCGCGCTGCTAATGTGAATGCTCCGCTGAGTGGCCCGGGAGAATGCACACTGTGGGCACGCTTCGTGACTTTCTCGCGCCGTATGTGCGCAAAAAAGGCGCAGAAAAGAGTGGTACGCTGTAGTTCTGTTCCTCAACGTTCAATGGTTAGCATGGAAGCGGTAATGAGTTCTCATTACTACGCCAAAAAAATGGCGACCCATCGGGAATCTCAGAACGGCCGCAATAATGACAATGAACTGGTACGCCGTGGCTCGTAGAAAGCTCGATCTTTCCCTTTACCGACTATGGCTTTGAGCCTTCAATAAAAAGCATAAATAGAAACAAATGAGGAAGCCTCGATCTCGCGAATTCAGTTTACAACAGCAGTTTCAATCGCTTCCATTGGTAATATGACACATTCGGGCATTTCTTGGAAGCCCTGAAATGGTAACACCATTTAACTGCCCCGACATTTTTTCTAAGAGCTTACGATATTTTTTGTAAATTGAAACAAAACTAAAGCAGAGGGCAGAACGTCTTCGAGCAAACAACGGATACACGTTTAACTTTGCTTCACACGTTCTCAGCATACCATTTCTTGACAGTATAATTAAGCTGGGTAATTTTTGTGCGTTTCAATGAGACCACTTTTGCAATAAAGCCGTAACCACTAGAATGCGTGAAAAAATGCTATAGATGTCATGAAATAAGTAAAGAAAAGAATAATAAAAATTCTTACTGCGTGGTTTTCCAGGTGGAATTGCTGAAAATATAAGTATGAGGCACTTGACACAGCCAAATATTTTGAGCGTCATTGGGAGGGTGTGCACGGAGCCTATATACCGGCATCGCACATTATTGACATTGGAAACAGTTTCAACAAGCCTGCAATATCGTTGCTCCAAGAGCGAAATCGATGTCAAACCGGGGTTACGTTTTTATAAAGCTGCATAATGCGGACGCGCGACGCATCGCTGTTAAGAAGACCCCGCTCTCAACATTCCGGCATCCTTGGCGGGCTAGCGTCACGCCTAATGAGCAGTATCGCGGCTACTGGCCTGTCACTCCAAGTTGCAGCAGTAAAAGAGTTCGACTGGAGCTTCGGGGAACATGGCTACAAAAGCAAAACAGTCTGAAAAATTAGCAAATCTGAGCATTTATGTTAATGTGGGAGCATTGCAATTGCGCTCCTACATTTTACGTTTTCTACTTAACATGGAGGAAAAAAAGGTTAGCCCTGACGTCACCTCTACATAAGCAGGAAACCCCATTGGAAGGCCTCCTCTTTTGCCGGGATTTTTCGCACGCACGCCACGTTTTTTCCCTTTGCTCGCCCCAGCAGCATCTGCACCGTCTACGACTGACGACCATACCGGCTGGGCCTCGCAGGGACGTAAACCCTAGGTGGGCAGGCCTACGGCGCCATTGCTACAACGCGGTGAACAGTGGCCTCCCGAGACAACGAAAAAGCCACGCGACTTCCTACCCACTTCTGCCAATGTGCCGCTGGCCTTGTACGCTTTCGTTCCTCATTTCTTGGCGGCATTGAAGGAACACGTCCCGGCATAGAATTCCATCTCAAATCGAACGTACCCGGCGAGTCGGAATTCAACCACAGCGCCGCCCCTAGTTACTACACCCTTAAAAAAGCTCGTAAAAGGGAAGTAACGGCTGCATTTACTAACTCCTCACGATCTTTACTCGCCCCAAGAACGGTACGTAGGCTGTGCCATTAAGTATAGAATCGAAGTGCTGTCGTTACTAGTCTAGACCGTGCACTTAGTCACTGCTGCTTGTTTGACGTTAACATTCACTGGTAGTAACAAAGTTCCATGAATTATTGAACATCAAAACTACAGCACTTTTGCCACTCTAAATCACAACTAAAATGCTTTCGCAAATCCACTTGGAACTTCCAGATTAAAACGCGTAATTTTAATGTTACCGCTGAAATATTTTATTTTTGGAACAAGACCATCGACTGTATCAGAGGACTTTCCACTGCTTGTATTGTATTTATTGTTTCATTTGGGCAGTACAGTGCACACATGACGGCGAGGCAAAGCAAAAGGAGGTATACCCTCCTGACTAGGCTTCATCCCGCTTGAGCAGCAACAGAATCAGCTGTAGTGCAGACAACATACAATATACAAATAGTCTTCAGACATGCGAACAAAAAAAAACACATTTCACTTCAATACCCGTAGGATAAGGTAATATATAGCAATCACTTCATAATAATTATTAGTATCAGCACACATCACCTCAGGTAACAGAATCCAATACAAGGAATCACCAGGACAAAGCCCTTCAGAAGTACCAGTACATACAAAGTTGCATTATTGTGATAACTCATCTGCGTAACGAAAACGAACTCGAGCAGTACGTTTGAACTTGCGAACATTCCTGCAACTCTTGGCGATTGAAATTACATCAGGGTAGTCATTACAAACTTTCATTATCAAATAATCAATCATCTGCATGCCGTAATTTGTCCGCGGCCTGTCCATCACAACGTATGTGTGACGTAGCGCATACCCAGTAGATCTGTTCAACAATTTATTAAGGAACACATCGTAAGTTAAGGATACTTGCTCTAAAACAAACGGCAAGTTTGAGCAAAAAGATTTTTTATATCTGGGACATGGCATTGCATCAGAAGGTTTCTCGAAGTACTATAATTGTTTGACTGGTTGAGTAAGCGAATGGCTCTACGCTGCAACACAGAAAGGTTATCAATATCCCATTTGTTACCAATAACCCACACTAGCACATAATATGTAAAATGCGACTGTATAAGTGAGTAATATAATTGCACCCTGAACCAACCAGGTAAAAAACTATAAAGACGACGTATAAAAGCAAGAGCAGATGTACCTCTGAGGTAGCTAAGTTATACTCGCTCTCCCCGTGCATTTAATTTTTCTTACTCAATTTATTGGTTGGCTAATTGTAATATGTGCGTGTTGAAAGTGTATGTCGTGCTACGCGTTCAGCCGATCCACATTGAATGCGTAGTTTTTTACTAGGTTATGCATGGCCAGCACTAAATGCCTAGTTCATTCTGGGAAAAGTAACTGCTTAGTGTACTGTTAGTAAGTGCCACGACCATTTTTAAGAGTAGTACCTTACTCGTTCTCTTCGTTTCGTCTAGTTGCAAGCAAGAATAAGTTAATTCTTATCGTCACCACCTCTAGCAATCACTTTTTCGCGCTCACATCACGAGCAGGCTTTACTGCATACAATCCGAAATGAGAAAAAGTAAGCTTTCAGGGTTGCCCGATGAGGACGGCTACACGAGCCATCGTTTGTATTAATTTCAATTATTTCATATCCACTGGAGAGCTAGAAATCATCTACATCTACACTGGTACAAGGGTGAAACGTCGTAACTTCGCTAAGTACGCATTTGTGTACATATATGTTTATTAATAGCTTATTTGTCATCAAGGAATACATACAGAGGTAAAATGGGCCGCTAAAGCCAACAGGTGGGCTTGTGCGGCGGCTCCCGTCAGTAGCGGCTATCAGCAGTAGATAACTACGATAGTTGAGTGCCCCGAGCAGCGGCGCCGAGGCACTCCGGTTGGTGTCAACACCGGCAGGCGGTGCGACCGCATTGCTTAGTAGCTGGCCTGGCGCAGTAAAACTGCGTGTCTGGCCATGCACAGCGACCTTCTCGCGTTCTTTGGCTGATTTCAAACTTCCTGTCGCTCCACGTCGAGCACGAGAGATGCGGCCTCGATGTGATGAGCCGTTCTGGTTGCAAGCACTTTTAATTCACCTCGAGCTTTATATCATGCGCAGGCGCTTCTGAATGTCAATGAACTATCACCTGCGTTCTCCTCAACCCGCCGCATACTGCCAGACAAACGATAATTAACTTAGTTTCCGCGAACTGGGTGCGGGTGAGCATGGACTTTCCGTCCCTACAAAGAGAAAGCATCGCGGTTATAAAAAAAACTCATTCCTGGTACAGCAGCATTTAAGAGCGACCAATTTAATTAGCTAAGTTGTCGCAGTCAACTCTGATGTATGGACGCATGTGCTCAAATCAGCACGTTCCCCGCCGCACCCCCTAAAAAGAGACCCGCTGCAGAGCACGCAAAAGCGAAACTGCTGCTTTCCAGTGTGTTATGAAGCCTTTACTATTTTTCTGAAATCAGGTGTTATGATGGAGAAAGACAAGTTATGGCGAAAGACAAGTTATTTTGTAGTTATTATTTGTTATAATAACTGACAAAAAGGGATAATAACTAATGTTAACACTTATATGCCGTGCTACATGTTAAGTTGTATATAGCTAGTGGCACAGCTTCACTTTTTTCAGACTCGGTTGGAGTATAAAAAATATACATGAAGTGAATGAGATTAAACCGATTACATTTGAGTGTGGTGGCATAGTTTATTTCCAAATTGAAGCCCTGATAGCATTTACTTAGTTTAGCATACTTTGCAGATTTCCGTCTTTTGGAATTGCTTCTGTTGATGCTGTTGATGTAGAAGTGAATACGCGTTGTAGGGCAAAACGCGGTCACCTCCGCCGCAACACCCTTACAATAATCGCTGCTGTTTAGCCTCCATTATCATCATCATCACCAGCCCATCTACGCCCACTGCACGACAAAGGCCTATCCCATTATTCTGCAATTATCCCGGCCCTGTGCTAACTGCGACCAATTTATCACAGCAAACTTCTTGATCTCATCTACCCATCTAACTTTCTGCTGCCCTCACCCCCCCATGCTTGCCTTCTCTAGGAATCCACTCTGCTATTCTTAATGAGCAACGGTTATCTTGCCTTCGCATTACATGCCCTGCCCAAGCCCATTTCCACTTCTTAATTTCTACTAACATGTTCCTAACGCGGGTTTGTTCCCTGACTCACTCTGCTCTCTTCTTGTCCATTAATTGTTCACCTATCTTCCGTTCCATTGCTTGCTGAGACGTCCTCAATTTAAGTTGAACCCTCTTATTGAGCCTCCAATTTTCTGCCCCGTAGGTGAGTACCAGTCAGAAGTTGGCGAACTCACTCATGAGTCCACTCACTCAGACTCATTTGGTCTCAAACTCACGCGTGAGTTTGAGTTTGAGTGAGCGCGAGGCTAGTGTGGCATTGTGAGTTTGAGCTCGAGTGAGTTTGAGCCGAGTGATCCCGACTGAGTTTGAGTTCGATTGAGTTCGATTACGCCTGAGACCTAGTGAATTCTAAGTCCATTTCAAGTTCTGAGTACATTTTGAGGTTGAGTCCATTCTGAGTTCTGAGTACATTTTGAGTTTGAGTCCATTTTGAGTTCTGAGTACATTTTGAGTTTGAGTCCATTTTGAGTTCTGAGTACATTTTGAGTTTGAGTACATTTTGAGTTCTGAGTACATATGAGTTTAGAGTCCAATTTGGGTTTGAGTACATATGAGTAGCCTAGCAGGCAGCTATAGTTGGCTGTTAAGTTTCATGCGTCACTGTGGGCTCGGAATTCAGGTTACCTGCGGGTACGGCACCAATCGCGATCTGCATGATCGGTTAGGAGGGAGGGGGTGTCTGATTTTTTTAAATTTTTTGTTGAATTTTTATGGCCATGAGCACTTGCTGTATACCTAATTTTCGTGGCTAAGCGCGTGAGTGATAATTGACTGGTGAGGTCATAAAAAAGGGTTGCCTTAACTTTTCCTCCTGATGGATCCACAAAGAGCGTGGGAAAGGGTAATGGGAAAGCACACGGCGGCGCTGGCGTGCTGGTTGCTCGCCTGCTACTGTTAATGGCTTGATATACTAGGGGTCACAAAGAAAGAGGTGAGAGCTGGGAGGAAATGAGGGCGGGGGCTATACTTTCTGCTGTTTCAAATGGATTAGCTGAATTGACTGGGCAGTGCCACTTAAGACAGAATGATGACCACATTAGATTGGGTGAAAAGTGAAACTTATGAGGCTAAGGCGTGTAAGGTATCAAATGAAAGGTCCGGATTAACGGAATCACGCGGGGTAAATAAAAAATGCTTCCTGATTGTAGTCATCAGGCAGTCATAATGAGTCATAGATTGGGTTAAAATTCAAAATGAAGCTGCGAGGGCATGTGGGGAATCAATTTCAAGGTCTCGATGTGGGGAATCATTCGGGACGAAAATGCGTTATGGATATACCATGACGTAGTCATGGTAAGTCATAGATTCGGTTAAAATTTAAGTTCATGACGCTAGGGCGTGTGGCGTATCAAATTGAAGGTCTCGATGAGGGTAATCACGTGCTTCCTGATTATTATCATGACATAGTCAAATGGGTCATAAATTAGGTTAAAATTCACAATGATGCCACGGTGTCCGGGGCATCGTATTGAAGGTTCCGATAAGGGAAATCACGTGGGACAAAAATGTGGTAGTGCTATATCATAAGATAGTCATGGTTAGTCATTGATTGGTTTAACATTCAAATTGATTCCGCTAGGATGTGATGGGTACCAAATTAATGGTCTTGTGAGCGGAATCACGTGGAAGAAATACAAAAATCCTTCCTGGTTATAACCATGAGATTGTCATGGCGTCTTATATTGGGGTAAAATTCGAAGTGACCCCGCTAGGGCGTTTAGGGTATCAAATTTACGGTCTTGACGAGGGGAATCACGTGGTACAAATAAAGAAAGGCTTCGTAGTTCAAATCATGAGATAGTCATTATGAGTCATAGATTGGGTTAAATTCAAGGTGAGGCCGCTGAAGCATGTGGGGCATCAAATTGAAGGTTCTAGTTAGGGGAATCACGTCGGACACCTAAATAATGCGTCCTGGTTACAGTCATGAGAGTCATGGTTAGTTTGACTGGTATGAATTCCATATGACCCTGCTAGGGTGTTTGGGGTATGAAATTAAAGGTCTCGTCGAGGGGGATCACGCGGGACAACTATAAAAATGCTTTCTGGTTATAATTATGAGGATATAGCAAAAGGTATACAGCAAAAGGTACAGACTCACACTCACACTCACACGCTCACTCACACTCAAACTGACTACACTCTCACACTCACACTCACACTCACAATCACACTCACACTGTCACTGTCACACTCTCACACTCTCACTCTCGCACTCACACTCACACTCACACTCTCAGTCTCAGTCTCAGTCTCACTCACACTCACACTCTCACTCTCACTTTCACTCTCACTCACACTCACACTACACACTCACACTTTCACTCTCACTCTCATTCACAATCACACTCACACTCACACTCAACTCTCACTCACACTCTCACTCTCACTCTCACTCTAACTTACACTCACACTCTCACTCTCACTCACACTCTCTTTCACACTCACACTCACACTCACACTCTCACTTTCACTCGCCCTCTTACCCACACTCACTCTCACACTCACACTCACACTCTCACACTCACTCTCACTCTCACTGTCCCAATCTCTCACTCTCACTCTCTCACTCTCTCATTCTCACACTCTCACACTCTCTGACTCTCTCACACTCTCACTCTCTCTCACACTCATACTCACACTCTCACTCTCACTCTCACACTCTCACTCTCACTCTCTCTCACACTCTCTCTCTCTCACTCTCTTTCTCTCACTCTCTCTCACTCTCACACTCTCTCTCTCACTCTCTCTCACTCTCACACACTCTCTCACACTCTCTCTTTCACACTCTCTCACTCTTACTCTCTCACTGTCACTTTCTCACTCTCTCTCTCTCACTCACACACTCTCTCTCTCACTCCCACACACTCTCTCACATTCTCTCACTCTCACTCTCTCACTGTCACTTTCTCACTCTCTCTCTCACTCACACACTCTCAAACACACACAGACTCACATGCGTGCATGCTGGAAGTCAACTGGATACGGTGGCGGGCATTGCTTACAACGATAGCGTGATGTTTTTCCGAGCTACGAGAGCTCATCCCACCTAGCTAATGCTAATAAAAACTAATACAAGTGCCTTAGCAAACAACAAGGCACTTTTTTGTTTGTCCCACGTGATTTCCCTCCTTGAGACCCTCAATTTGATGCCCCACATTCTGTAGCGCCACACCTCTCTGCATTTTCACCCAATCTGAGACGATAACCGTGTTACACGGTTTGCCATTTTCGATATTTTTCTTATTTCTTTTTTAGATTTTTAATATTTAGTTTTATCAATTCTCTACATTTACGCTTTTATAATGATTACAGGTTGAACTTCCGTGATATCTGCATTTTTGTGTATATGCAAGGCGTTACAAGATCATGGCGGAGATAGGGGGAGCGGTGTACTCGGCAAAGAATGCTACGCAATAAAACAGCAAAGGTATATCCATGAACGCCTCGCGCTTCACAGATTCTCGGGGACAGTTCGCTTTGACACAAGGCGTTTTTTCAGGATGCAGAGCAAGAATGCACGTAACCGTAACCCTAAAGAGCTTCGACATAAATGAACGGAGCAGTGAGCGCCCGTCCCCTCACCCAATCTTGCTTGTTTCGACCTGGGGACCCAGCACACCATCGAGCCTGGACCGCCTCTGTCATGAACACGAACACGGAGCCTACATCAAGAGTTTGGTATCCAATATATACGTACAATTGCTTCCAACCAGCGCTACTCTTCTTGGGCAGCAGGTATAGCTGTAATAAATCTGCAACGAAAATTGTTTCCGACCTCACAGGAGCTACGGTGTCATGTCGTGGCGAAGACAAGAGTTTGAGCTCGCGAATTGCACTTGTAATATTTTTACCACGCGTGAATTTGAAAACACTGACTGCTAATGAAATCAGAGTCCATGTGACCCCGAGTAAATTCCTAGCATGAGAGAGTTGTGAGGCCATTTGATTTCTGAATTCATTTTGAGTTCTCAGCCCATTTTGGGTTCTAAGTTCATTTTGAGTTTTGAGTACATTTTGAGTTTGGAGTACATTTTGAGTTTGAGTACATTTTGAGTGTTGAGTACATTTTGAGTTTTGAGTACATTTTGAGTTTTGAGTACATTTTGAGTTTGAGTACATTTTGAGTTTTGAGTTCACTTTGAGTTTGAGTACATTTTGAGTTTTGAGTCCATTTTGAGTTTTGAGTACATTTTGAGTTTTGAGTTCCTTTCGAGTGTGAGTACACTTTGAGTTTGAGCACATTTTGAGTTTTGAGTACATTTTTAGTTTTAAGTCCATATTGAGTTTGAGGACATTTTGAGTTTTCATTACATTTTGAGTTTGGGTACATTTTGAGTTCTGAGTACATTTTGAGTTCGAGTACATTTTGAGTTCTGAGTACATTTTGAGTTTTGAGTCCGAGTAAGTTCTCAGTTTTGCGCTCAATGTGAGTTTGAGTTTCAGTGAGCGCAGATGTGCTGCTCAGCATTGAGTCTGAGTTTGAGTGAGTGGTGATTCGAAAAAAAAATTGTGAGTGAGTGAGTGAGCCGCGCCAACTTTGCCGAGGTATGGTACCAGTAAGATGCAGCTGTCATACATTTTCTTCGTCAGGGACAGTGGTAGGCAAACATTCATTACCCCATTGTTATTCTTACAATTATCTCTGCCTCATGGTTGGGATCCGGGGTCACAACTCGGCCTAAATAAATATATTCGCTTTCTAGGACTAACAGCTCTCTTCATACCTGTCTGTCTGTGTCTCTCTCTCTTTCTACTTTATCCTATCACTCCCCTCTACTTCCCTTCCCCTGCACTGGGTTGTATGCAGGTGAGCTTCCAGCCGAGCTTCAAATATCCCCAGTGAGTTTCCTTTCCTTTTCCTGTCGCAAAAACCACAACCACCACCACCACTTCCACTGCCTCGATACCTATCTCAAACCACTGTGCTGTCCCGAGGTTACTGATCATTGTTTAATTTTCTGAATATTATTTTCAAGCCCACGGTTCTGCTCTGCTTGTTTAGTGCAGTAAGCATGCTTTGCAATTCGTCTCCGAAATTACCAAGGCAACGTCATCAGCAAACCTGAGGTTACTGAGGTATTCTCTATTAACCCATACTCCCACGTGTTCCTAATTTAATGTTCTGACTGCTTCATGTACACATGCTGTGAATGACATTGTAGAGATTGTGTCTCCTTGTCTGATAACCTTCCTTCATCATCATCTTCATCATCATCATCAGCCTATCTACGGCCGCTGCAGGGAAAAGGCCTCTCCCATTATTCTCCAATTACCCCGGTCCTGTGCCAACTGTGACCAATTTTCCCCCGCAAACTTCTTGATCTCATCTGCCCATATAACTTTCTGCCGCCACCTGCAACGCTTGCCTTCTCTAGGCCTGCCATCCCTAGAGAAGGGAGCCTTCCTTATAGGTATTTTACTGCTCTCTTTGTGGAGGATGATAGTAGCAGTGGATCCTTTGTAAATATCCTCTAGTATTCTTGTGTTCTAGTAGTTTAGCCTTCACCATGCTCAAAATGCCGAGGGTGCTGTCGCAATGAAGCTCAAGACAATTCAGTGAAGGTGGTTTACATGTTTAGCACGAACCTGTACAGAACCGTCGATGGGTTAGGAGCACACGGAGGCAGTTTTCGCCGTTCATCTTGAGGATAACCACCTCGCTACATACACACTAAACTTTTTAACACCCTTTAAGGTGCTAGAAAGGTGCACTCAACATTTTGCACCCTTTTTACACCTCTTAGGGACCAAAACATTGCTCCGACACCCAATCATGAGGGTGCCACAAAATAAGGGGAGTAAATCTTAACATTTTTACACCCTTTAAGGTGCTAGAAGGGTGCACTGAACATTTTGCACCCTTTTTGCACCTCTCAGTATTGCTCGGGCACCCCACCTCGAGGGTGCCAAAATTCAGGGGTATAATCAACAGTTTCAAGGGGTGCTACGACCGTTAAAGGGGTGCTAAAAAGCATTTCTTCTCGATTGGGGTGTTACCATGGCACCCTATCGTTAGGGTGCCTAGAAGAACGGTGTGTGAATGCAAGCATGCAAAATTGCACAAAAACAGGCTGAATGTTTAAACCGCACATTGCACTATTTCACCTCCCGTTGAGAGGTTTAAATATGAACTCTCCACATAGACCAGGGGAAATGCTCTAAAATTGCTGTTCGTAAATTGAACAAAACGTGCTGAATGTTTAAATTCCACTCTGCACTAATCTACTTCTTCGAGTGTATCACAAGGTTCGTTTCGATGTCTGGGTGCACGGGAAGGGAAGGCTACAAAATGCCTCTTGTAGTCCTATAAATAAACTTTTACGCGAGGCATCGGTGTCCTCAACGAAATCGAATTTACCTAAGAATTTGTTCCCGTATTATTATGCCCCGGGCAAAAAGTCCAACAAGACTTTCTTGTTGGGCTCACAGCACGCCTGTGGGGCCAATACGAAGTTCTGTCGGCACTCTATCGTTCCAATACGGAAACGGAAAAAACGGTCCCGGAAAAAATGGTCCTGGAGAAAATGGTCCCAGAAAAAATGGTCCCAGTGACCATTTAGGAAAAAATGGTCCCATGGCCCAGTCAACGTGTTTCTCTTCAAGTTAGTCCGATGTGAACTTTTTTGCTGTTTTATTTTCTCCCTTTGCGTTTTAGCTAAAGGGTTGAGAAAGAGATGGAATGCTTTAATATTCCTATAAGGGGCCTAAATTAACGCCTTTGGAGGCTAAAATCTAACAAAGAAAATTGGGTAGACAGACAGACTGACGGGTGGATGGTTTGATGGATGGATGGACGGATGGATGGTAGGGCTGAGGATGGATTAAAAATTTTAATGCAAGTAATTGGATTAAAACTGCACAAACAACTGCGATGCCTGGAACCGTCCATACGCGCTTTAGCAAGATTTAAGAGAGAAGCTGCAGCTGTCTTCAAAAAGGCCCATTCTTCCTTCACGACTCCGTAAGAAACAGCTGCCGACAACAGTATTTACAAGTTTATGTGAGCGTCACAGCGCTGCCAGCGTGAAACACTTCATATTTTCTGCATTTTCGGAGCAACAGAATGTTTGTAAAAGTGCTTTCTTGCGATTGTTAGTGTGTCTTTTATTTAGAGAAAATTACTTGCAAAATACATCGTAAACATCGGCTAATTTCCCTAGCTGATGTGCATGCGGCAAAAAAGAGCGAATCTACATTATAAAGTGCTGTAGTACATAAAAGGGTCTGCGAAAGAATTTAATTAGTCGGCGGCTAATAAATGTTTCCTGAACAAGGTATAAACAGAAATATTGAAATGCTCAATTTATTCAAATATCTGAGGCCAATAAAAATGGCATCAATGTAAATGTGCAAACACTGCAGTAGATTATTGGTCTCCATAACCAAAGTTACGCGGAAATATAGAATGACTGTTTAAAACAAGCAAGCACCAGATAATTCGTTTCCCGGAAAGCTTGAGCACCGAAACGCCCAATCCATGCACCCAAATGTCCGCACACCGAACTGTCCGTGCACCGAAATGTCCTAGACCCGAGCGGAGAGGGAGGGGGGATGGGGGGGGGAATAGCGTTAACCGCCATCGTACTTTCAACCATAATCTAAATTATCGCAGCTAAGGGAAGAAGGAATATCGCCACAGTGCTACTTCGGTAAAGCGGCAAACCCAATCTTCTTGAGAGGATCGTCCAAACTTACTTTACTATAATTAAAAAAAAATTATAGTCACTGAAAAGAAAATGACGCACCATAATATCGCCCCGGAAGAATGGATCGGGGAAACTGTCATCGGGGCAAATGGCACGCGGGGCAAATGAGACACGGGGCTAACGTCGCGAGGTTTTCGGGACGGTGGATTCTGCGCGCGGGGCAGTCGTGATACGCCCCCTAAGAACATCCTGCTCATTAGTACAATAAATGTTTCTCTCTCTCTCTCTCTCTCTCTCTCTCTCTCTCTCTCTATCTTCCTACCTTGGCTTTGGGACCACTTTTTCCGGGACTAATTTTTCCCGGAACAATTTTTCCCGGACCATTTTCTCCGGGACCATTTTTTCCTACCTTGGCTTTGGGACCATTTTTCCGTGACCAATTTTTCCGGGACCATTTTTTCCGGGAACATTTTTTCCTACACCCTTCCAATAGCCTAGTTTTCCTACGGGGAGTGTAACCTTGATGGCGTTTGTGGGGCCAATAAGAAGCTCTGTCGGCACTCTATCGTCCCAACAGCGTAGTCTTCCAACAGGGAGTTTAACCGTGATGGCGTTTACCGGCTCGCCAACATGATCAGTGAACGCCAATTGTTCGTAATCAGCGGCGCGAGCGCGCAATCAGATAGAACTGACAGACGCCCTGAAGGTGGTTTTTAGGGCCTAAACAGCAGCGTCTATGTCTGGCACAGACGCTAGACGTCAACGTTTGTGTTCTGAATTTTCCCTAAGTAACAGTCAGACGGACGATAACATAACGATGTGAAGATATGCTTTGGCTCATACCACGGCAAGCACAATCGTTTGTGGCTGCAGCCTCGGTTGCTCTTCGTCCACAACAAACTGAATCGGCTGTACAGCTTCCTTCGAGGGTGGTGATGCAGTGTTCTATATTCCTTTTTTGCGCAGGCCGAGGGGGCGGTCGTGTAAAATCATTTTCGCTTGTCGCTGCCGTTCTGCCTACCTGTTTGCTGTATCTATTACGTCGCCGCCACCACATGCTTCGGTCGCTTTCTAATAATCCTCACTTGTTACAAACTCAGAGGTTTTCGCACTGTTAGCAGTCGTTTTACACGCCGGGTTTGATGCGCCTGACATGCCAGGAGTGACATCGCTTGTAGTATTAGCGCGACATTGCTTGTCTGCAAGACGGTGCCGGACAAAAAAGCGTTATCAACGCCATAATTCTAACGGCACATTCCATTTATTTCGTGGCTACCGTGGCTTGCGCAGAAAAGATCGGGTTGACGGCGATAGCTTTTTTTGAGTCAATTAAGGAAGCTTTGGCTCAATCGCTTGCAGCGCTAGCAATGCGGCCTCGTCTGCAAGACCGGTGCGTGAGAAACAAGCGTTAGGACAGCCAGAATTTGAAAAATTCAGCATAAACTAGACCAGCCACCACACGGAATTCAGCCGCAGTGGGAGAGGGCAAGGCGGGCACGCTTTGGGGTGACGCCGCAGGCATTGTAGTAGTAAAGGAGGCGATGACTAGACACAAGCAACAATATTCGCTGACAACTTACGTAAGTATAGAATTGTTTTAAACGCTCCCCCAACACCGCCCGCCGAGATAGCTCAGTGCTAACGCGTCCGTTTACTGTTTTGTAGGTCAATGGTTCGATTCCTCGTCGAACCTGGTTTTTTTTTAGGTGAGGGTTTTATTAGCTCTTTTTTTACGACCAGGGTAAGCGCCTGTTCCTTGCTTTCTATCACGCCGACATTTACCGCCCTCTTCCTAAACGTTTTCTCGCACCTTCTATCTTGAGAAGGCCGCCGTGAAAACAAAACCAAAACAAACGTCAAAACCTCTTTACAATATCAGTATATATGTCACATACTTTATGTGTATTCAATTTTTAAGTTATAAACCCATTTCAGACTTTGAAAGCAGAAAGATAATTACCAACATAACAATACTAACACAATTTTCGTTAAACATAGAGGTGCTGCATTTGAAGTCTGGCAACTATCTCTCACTTTTTGTGTGTTTTTTCATGGCGTTTTGTGCCGAGTGGTTGCTGCAGTGATTTGATCAGTTTTATCTATTTCAAGCTTAAATCAAAGTTATAAAAGCTTTATGGGTGATGTCTACCCTTCCAACCTACGCGTGTGTTGAACATGGGGACCCCGGAAGAACGATCATCGCCGGATAAAATACTGCGCGTCAAAAGTGGATGACATTGCATCAGAACAAAACGTGTTCGTGTGTCCGCGAGATGAAGACGACAGTGAAGGAGAATTGTACGTTGGAAACATCGTTTTTGCTCGGGTAAGTACGCATTTTTTATTATTCTGTATTTGGTTGGAACGAGTTCTGGTGTTTATGGGTCAGTAATTCGCTAGACCCCCATCTCGTTAGCTCTCAGAGCCTAGGTGAGTTAGTATACATGTGTGGCGCCCAGTCCACCGTTTCCGCAGAAGTCAGCATCAATTTACGCTGAAGCTAGACCTTGGCTACGATGCTCGCGCTGTGGTACACGGCTGCTAATAATTTCACATCACGCAAGGCTCTTTACCACCGGGGCGTTTGTTTATGTGTCTCTCAAACAGTGCCTTTGCGGTTGCAGATCGCAGTCGCAATTTCGCGTGAGTGGCACAACGCTGTGATTAGTCCTCCCTCGTGAATACCCGTGGTATACCAAGAAATAACATGAACAGGAGGTTCCCTGGAAGTGCATGTGAAAAAGCGTACACTTGATTCCTTGGCTGCCGTCTCGTAGGTGTTGTGAAATCTCCCCCCCTACACGAATTCCGTGCAGTGCGCTTCGCAGCTATTGCGCTCGCGAGACCGGCGACCGTACGCCTCGCGGTCTTCGGGCCGCGAAGAATTCACATACGTGTAAATTGAAGGTGAAATGCGCGCATGTGGCCTTGCAGGGTGTTAGCATAGTCTGGGGGTAGTGGGGGAGGTTTCACAACGCCTACGAGGCGCCTGCCGATTCCGTCAGAGTAGCTCTCGGGAAGTCTGGGGATTGATATCAGAGGCATATGCATTGTTTAAATTAGTGCAGAAAATTGAGCGAATTCGCAAGTTCTCATTTTCGCAAAACCACAGGCCATACAGAGACTAACAAGAAAGCTGTAGGCACTCACTCAACTCGATTTATATTGGAGAATTGAACGTGCAGATACAAGTCAGACATTGAAATGGAGGAGCCTCAACTATCACACACCAGTTCCGATTGAAAGCAAGGGATACAGATGAGCTGCTAGCATGCGTTCCATGCAAATTAGCTCAGCAGTGAGCTTTGCATATATCATGCATACCCCACTCACAGTACCTGCAGGTCTAATAAATACATTCTTACTGTGACCTAAATTTCACTTGGGGTGTTCTGGGAATGTTATTATTAGTTCCTTGGAGGTTACTGTCTTTAAACGATTAAAAATCTAGTTAATGTAAGCATTCGTGCTTTGTGTGTGCTGTTCTTGTATTTCAACAAGTGTCAGCACACTCACAGATTATGCATCTGCAGGTGCTGCTGCTGGCTGTCCTGGGTCAGCTGCCTTCCAGTCCAGTTTCAAAGGCTTTGCCAGGGCCTCCCTTGGCCAACCGACACTGCACCTGCTGTACCCAAGTACTGCCTGGCCTTTCGTTGGTCCTCCGTACGCTTTGCCGCCAGGAATGGTCATTCATCCATCATCTGGCCGCTTGGACCACCCCTTAAGAAGTCAGTGCATTTGCTCGACACATCGGTCCAGGCACTGCTGCCATATCGGTGCACCCACCGATTATGTACTTTCAGGTTAGTTATTGCATGTTGTGGAACCTGCCATGATGTATACAGTGCTGTGGCCTCTGATTATTTGAAACATTTTCATGAAGCAGTGCTGTGCGTTTGGAGCGTGTCATTGCTTAGCAGAGATATTGAAGAGAATCTGGGGCCGTTGACTAAACGGCAAGAAGAGAAATTGAACTGACTTTGAAGCAAGTATTCGTATGTAATGAAGCCAAGCAAACATTTAGGATCTTTCTATTTGGTTTTGAACTTGCAATACAAACTGGTCTACTTCAGATCGTACTGGTATTAATCATACTATACCGAAAAGTACATCCCGCAGTCTGTAGAATTCCAACAGCGCTTTTTTCGCAGTCTCTCATGACAGGCACTATTCTCAATGATTGGAAGATAGTCGAGGTAGCACCAATCTTTAAATCAGGAGACGGTACTTCACCATTACATTTCCCTTACAAGCACCATATGCAAGGTCGGGAAACATTTCATCCACTCTCGGGCCACTAATTATTTATAAAATCACAATATCACATTCGAGGATCACCACGGTTTTCACAAGGGTTACTTGAGAAACACAACTTTCAAGATTTGTTCACGATCTGCATTGATCCATTGACGCAGGCTTACAAACTGCGGTAGTTTTTCTCGATTTTTCTAAAGCATTCAATCGCATTGCACACCACAGACTACTTCTAAAACTTCACCATAATGTCCTCACTTGAGCGAAAGATTTTCATTCTTCTCAAATGCAGTTTACTTTAATGACTATATACTTCTTTTGCTCGTGCCACTTTGTTGTCCCCCCAGGAAGGTTGCTTGGTCCTGTCTATCTTCCATGTTGCATATCCTCCCATGTAGGTCTATTTGCAGATGATGTTGTAATTTATTACACAATTTCTTTCAACTACTACCGTCAATGCTTTCAATCTGATCATAACACAATTAACTCCTGGTGCTGCAAATGGCTATTGTCGCTTATCTCTAAAACAAAGTGCATGACTTTAGCGGTGGCAAGTCTCGAATTGTAAATACTTACTTCATTAACAACAGCCTCATTACCTCTTGAGACAAAGGTGTTTTGGTAGGCCGGTAGGGGAGGGGGGATTGCATGGTGGATTTCAAAAGGTGGATCGATTGGGAAAATTAGACGTCATTAATATTTGCATTTGCACTCCAAAACTCGCTTTATTTTATATGTTTAACCCACTGCAGTGGCTAGGGTGGTGTGCTGCGGAGGCGAATGTCGTTTAGATACCGCTTGGTGTGGCCGCTTTTCAGATGGAGGCAACACGTAAAGACGCCTGTGTTTTGAGATTTCAGTGCGCACAAAAATACCCAGGTGGTCAAAATTAATGCGAAGCCTTCCCCTACAGTGCTCCCCATATCCCAAGTGTAGCTTTGGCGTGTTAACCACCGTTTTTTTTCATGTTTTTGGTATATTACGAGCTGCTGTAGGAGGTGCAACATAAAGGTGAAATTATACATAATGTTTCCAAGAACTAAATATAAAGGCCATATTGAAGTGCGTTTATGGGTCTATCTCATAGCAGTAGTGAAAGGTTATATACTCTGGTGCAGGTTAATTACGGCAATGGCTCATGTGGTGTAGTCCAGTGTTTGACGGAATGCCGTGTAGGCAGGTAAAAGCATTATTGCAGTGATGAAATCTAGGTCACTGACCAAGTCAAGAAAGCATTTAACGGTTTGGTGCTTGTTCACAGTGAGCATGTGTCGTGGAAAACGAAGCTATATATTGGGCATTACGCGGCGCAATGAGTTTGCATAGATATGGTGCAGATTGCAATCCATTATGTTGATAATGTCGGGCATCGTCTGAACGATGAGGGACTCGAGCAGTAATCGAGAAGATAGATTGCAATCAGTTGTCAGTAATTTTGTCTTGTTCCAGTCGACCACGTGTCCTGTCCTCTCACGGTGCTCTGCCAGTGGGCTTGTTTTTGCATGGCCCTTGTTCACTTCGTTCCAGTGCTGCGTTAATCTTCTGTGCAGATTGCCCGTTTCGCCAATGTACACGGATTTGCATTCAGCGCATGGAATCAAATAAACAATACCCGGAAGCTTGGAGCGTGAGAGGGGGTCTTTCACGCTGACAATGTCAGAACGCAGCTTGCTAGTGGGCACATGCACGATGTATGCACTGCGTTTCTTGAAAATGTGTACGAGAGTTTCACCGATGTGTGGGACGTAGGTAATTGCTGCACATTTTGATGCAGTCCTTGTGGCTGCCTAAAGCATTATATTCAGAAAGAAGCGAAGAGGGCGACTAGCAGGAATCCGCATTGACATTAGCAAGC
Source organism: Haemaphysalis longicornis (assembly GCF_048455015.1). Taxonomy (NCBI): domain Eukaryota; kingdom Metazoa; phylum Arthropoda; class Arachnida; order Ixodida; family Ixodidae; genus Haemaphysalis; species Haemaphysalis longicornis. The sequence continues at coordinate 47,941,853 of NW_027526385.1, read as the reverse complement.
AGAAGCGTCCACAAGCCTGTGTCAAAACGTGCTGCGATTCTCGTCCTACACATCAATCAAGCTTCTGCACGCATTTTCAAGAAACACATTGTGCACATCGTGCACGTGCCCACTAGCAAGCTATGTTCTGACATTGTCAGCGTGAAAGACCCCCTCTCACGCTTCAAGCTTCCAGGTGTTGTTTATGTTTTGAACGAAAAAAGTGCCATTTAAAGGTGACACCTCCTTCCTTGCCGATTTCTGATGCCTGATTGTTCAGTTTGTGGGGATAAGTTTAGCAGATTGCTCACATGTCTAACCTGTATTTGTGCTTGAGCAGTCAAAAGCTGATGTTAGCAGTGAAGTAGGTGAAAATTGTAGTTTGATTGTAGTTGTGTGCAGATTACCTACATTGTGGTAATTCGTAGAAAAGCAAAATTGAGGTAACCCTGCTAACTGTTCACATTGCAGCATTTTATTATGCGAACGTCAAGGAGTTCAGCTGCTTGTTAAAGGTGAAATAAACAGTGGTTCCAAAATAAGAGCATCTACTAAACAGAAATATCTTCACAATCGCAGGATGCCAATGGCCCGCCTACCAACTTGCGTCCTGCATCGTTTCTGCTGGCTGGAGCGGCTCATGGAAGCTTCTCAAAGTTTGTGGTCAAGCGCTCCTCCAAGTGAAAGATGCCGCAGAGGGATCTTTTGTTTTAATGCCACAATTTCACGTACTCAGCAGCAAATTTACTCGTAAGGCTTTTTAAATATTCATCACCCAAGAGGGCATGTTACCTTCGTCTTCGGTCGAATGTGTCTGCACTCAGGTTATGTGTGACAGAAACAAGTGGACCACGTCGTGAGAGTCATTGAGGCCTTGTTGATTGTGCATGCTTCTTAAATGACATTTTCATTCGGCTGAATACTTTCGAATATTATGATTTGTGAACAAATTATGGTAAAAGTCATGATTAGTTGTACTAGAGTGCAGGAAGGAAATGCCAACATACGTTTTAAGCGCCTCTGATATTTCAGATTGTTCGCTGGTGAGCAATAAAACAAAACTGATATTTTTTAAAAGTAACATCAAATATTCGTTGTCACCAGTGCATGACCATAGTAAAAGCTATCTAGTCACCAAATTTAGAATTAGACATGAAATGCCAAGAAAAATAGGGAAATAAACTAGACAACTCGCTAGAATAAACCAATTCGTAAAATTCCTCAATGTCTATAAAGTGATGATTCAGGCGGGTTAGTTAAGATGTCAGTGGGTTTACGCACCCAACTTGCAGGGAAGCACATGATCTCTCAATATTAACACGTTTTTAGTGAAGACCGTCTTCCTTCATTAAGCTGCTTTGCACATTGATGCCAGTCTGATAAATGTAGTCCTGAATTTTTGTTATGATCAATCTTTGTATGGGAACCATATATTTTTATATGATGTCGCTGTGTATTTCTGAAACTGTATCTAGTCACTAATTCCAATTTGTTGTGGTCAGGTTTTTTCAAATAATTCGTAGCTTTTTTAACAATTATGGTATATTTTGCGTGCCCAAAGGAATGCCTCATTGCATGTTTAGCCTATGTAGTGTTGAAAGCGGACATTTTGCTTCAAAGTGGAATGTCGGGCTAGCAACACGGTACTTCGCGTGCTGCTCACTTTCATTCATGCATTTATTTTTTATGTTATCATTTAAAATTAAAAGCCAACCAATTTGCTGTCGTTTTAATTTTGTCACCTACTTTATACTTTCTTTTTTTTTTCAACTTTCTGTAAGGATTGACTATCCATATTTTTATGATACCAAGGCGTTGGACTGGGCTCGCTGGTACATGTTTGAATGGATGAAAAACCATAGGAAAACCCAGGACACAGAAGAGAACGACGGGACAAACTTGTGCCGTCATTCTGTTTTAACTGTTTCCTGTGTTTACCACTGGTTTTTTATGCATTCAAACATTTTTTATGAGTTTGTTGAACAGTGATTAGTTTAGGTGCTCAAACAATTTTTGGCTGCGAAGGCTCCCTGTAGCTTTATATAAGTGCTCTCTGCTATTTTTTTGAGCCAATACCCCATCACCAGTCTTCATGAGGTCTTTTGTAGAAATGAAGTTCAAATAAATATTTGTTTGCATTGCTTTACATGTTTTGAAAGAATTTCTTGTTCATTCTTGTTTCTTTCAACCCTGTTTCAGAATCCTCCTTAAGGCATTTCCTCTGTTATTTTTTTTTCAGAACCAGGAAGGGTGCTCATCCTCGGTTCTTGCTGAAGCAGCAGTATAAGCTTGCTTTGTAGACGTCATTGTAGATGTCAAAGCTCTTGACAATCTAGTCCAATGTCTGGTGTAACGGGCAATGTCTACAACTTGTAAAAATTTATTTTGCGGCTATAATGTTCGAGATTATTTCAAAATGCACGTCAACTACTATTTAGAATTGCTGTCTAAATTGGCAGCCATTTTCCTGGTGGATACAGAAAGTGAAAAAGCGCATGTGTAGAGATTTCAGTGCACCTTAATGTCCCAAATTTGCTAAAGCTCATCCAAAGCCCTCCTTGTGGTGCACTTCATATCCCATGTACAGTTTTGCGTAAAAACAGCTAAAAATTTATGATCAATTTAAACTTATTTTAATGTTTTTAAACGCACATATTCTCAGTTTAAGCTGTCATATTTAGAGTAAAATATTTTGTAACAATTATATAGCTACCAAAGGTTTACAGAAAAGCTTTTTGCTTTTGGTTGTGCACCTTTTTATCAAAAGACAAATGTTAAAGGCAGAAGAAACCCAACTATGGAAATTAGCAAACCCTAAAGCTGCGGATAGACTGAATGTTTTGTAGAGAATCTTTTGCTGATTTCAGTTCTAGTCAACTCTAAAAAAGTCTATCGACGCAGAATGCTTGCCGTGAGGCACCTCGTAATACTAGCCAAAACTAATGGGCCCTGGCTGTTGGCTTTTCATTTGCAACAGTGACAAATGACCCCACATTCCCCGGCAGGCACATAATGCAAGGCACCATGTACAAGCTATCCTCATGATAAAATAATGTTTTATGAACAATGACATTACATTTCAACCATGGGCTTCACCAGGGAACTTGTATGCATTGTTCTGTGATGTTTGGAGTTCTTGTTATTGCTATGTGGGGTCATTTAGTCTAAAGGTATGCTTATAAAACTCCATATACCACCAAATCTTGCAAGTGCTGTACCATATGAATATTTTTTCGTAAAGCAAAAAGAATAATGCAAACGAACATAAACGGCTTGGGTACCCAACTTTTATAAGTAGATTATGAGCCGCAGTACAGAGGGAACTATATTATGAGCCGCATTACGGAGGAAACTATACATTTTGCATTTGGTCTTCCTTCATATTGAACCTTCCTGCTCAGCTCAAGAATAAGGCACTAAACATTGCAGTTAGCTACCTTGATTGGAAGTTTGATGCAATACTGAGAAGCCAAGGGTTTTAATGTTCAAGGAAGTTTTGTGTGGTTGAAGTGTTGCACACCTAATTGCTTTCACTGCACAGCATGGTTAGGCTGTGCAGTGAAGCTCGAAGGATGTGTACTGCAGTTCGGCAAAGTGAACATATAATTGGTTTTTTACGAAGTTTTGGATAATCAACTACCTCTGAAGTTATAACTCTGTACTGAGATGTGGCTCCTGACTCTTTAAATTGATGTTTTAACAATCGGTGACACAAGATCAAGGAAATTATCAGCTGACGTTGAGTTTCAATGGAATGTCTCACAGAACCGAGCTTTGAAAGCACGAATGTTTCATACCATAATAGTGTGTGATATTGTGCAATATGTGGTCTCACACTTGCTGCACCATTTGTGAACCGAGGATGACGCACCCTGTTTGTACCCCTTTAGGTGGGAGCTTTTGCAGAAGATGCTCCTACAGATTGGGGTGCTAAGTAGCACCCTACGATACTTTTAGGCCGGAAAGGGTGTTATAAGGCACCCGTCTTCTGGAGTGCGTCACAAAGGGTGCTCCTGCGGCGACAGAATCCAAGCACCCTGAAGGGTGTAAAATATTCAGTTTTTAGGGTGCTCCTGCGGCGACGAGCTGAAGCACCATTTTGGGCGTAAAAATTTTTAGTGTGTAGGCGGCAAAGTAGTTTATCAACCGGGCCTCACTTGACGCTACAGCCCACGATGAGTGTTAAGTTGTCTTGCACGAGTACTTTGCGGGTATTGCCACCTTCGCAATGCTGTATAGTGTCAACGGTTCGCTCTCCGCTTCTTGGGAATGTTCATGCTGCACGCTCTCGTTCACAGTGCTACTGTCTAAAAGATCGACAAATTCCTTGGGCGCCTTCTGGTTTTCTTCTGATTAGCTTTCTGCTGCTGGTCGTGTCCTTTAGGGCCTTCTTTCGTTGCAGGAACAGAAAGGTAGGCCAGACAACCCGGCAAGAGGAGCCAGCGACGGCTTTCCGCGAGGAATACGCATCTCGCTGCCGTTGATAATGCGAACGTAGTCCCTCCAGAAGAAATATTTTTCAAAGTGGCGCTCGCACACTGGGGACGATTCTGTGAGGCGCTTGGCCTGCCGGCGCGATTTGCGCTCCAACTTTTTTCGAAGAATCACTGTGCACAAAATTGACGGTGGTGTGACCCAATTCCGGACTGCAGCCACACGTGGAGCAACGGGCTGACAAATACGTACAACCCTTTAAGAGCTTTTATGCTCGCGCAGACGAACATTGAGGCAGCGCCCCGCTTGCCCCACATACAGTGTGTTGCGACGATAATTGGAACACTTTAAAAAATTTTTCTGAGCGATCTGCCTCTGTTCACGCTCAAACTTCCCACAAAGGTCGCATTTTGTGGTCTATTTTGTTTGACACCGGGAACAACAACGGTACTTACCTGTTTATTCTTAAAATAAATATAACGATTTTCCCCTATGGGAAAATGGCGGTGATTTGGCGTGTGAGCCCGAAAACCGGGTTTTCTGATCGTCTGTTAGCTCATTTCTAGGTGCATTTTCTGGTCGTCTGCTGCACCATTTGGCTCCGTACGTGAATCCCAAACTTGCGTTTCACTCTGCAGGTGGTTCCGTCGTTCCAACATCAACTTGCGCGGGCTCGCACGTCCAAATCAGCGGCCATTTTCTCATAGGCGAAAATCGTTTTTATTTATTTTCAGAATAAACAGGTAAGTACCGTTGTTGTTCCCGGTGTCAAACAAAATAGACCACAAAATGCGACCTTTGTGTCATTTTGAGCGCGAACAGAGCGGCTGATCGCTCAGAAATTTGTTTTAAATTGTTCCAATTATCGTCGCAACACCCTGTATACTTTGCCGCATAGCAGCAGAATGGTGTCCACAACACTGCTTTTTTCACAGAATAAATTATTTGTGGTGTCTTACAGTACACACATTGCTCATGCGCAAACCCTTCCCTCCTGACTTGTCAATTCTAGCACAAAGGTTCTGCAGCTTATTCCTGGCCGAGAAAATGATATCAACATTATATTTATTTGCAATCTTCTTAATGCGGTGGGAAATGCTATTGAGGCCGTATGATCGCCAGCTTATTACGCTTCCCATCATATTCTCTGTTGGGTTGTTTCTCGCGCAACAACCTGTTTGTGAGGTCAATTTTTTGGAGACAACATGACAATAGTCACTTTCTTCGTACCATTTTTTTTTTCGTAATCTGCTTAAGGTGCCTGCGCATCTCCGTATTTTCTGTTTTTCCGTCCTAATAAGCATTCAGTTGTCAGTCAGCACTCCTTCCGTGTCTTTCTGCTCATTGTCTCGTTCTCTGCGCTGTTTACCATGATTCCAAACCAACTGGCCGAAATTTCCCTTTTACTGCTGCGTGTTTTATTCGTTCAATTATTATACGCGTTACTGCACACACTTACCAAACGACGGGCGGCGGCCATTCTGACGCATCGGCAGCTGCTCGCCCAACTTTCGCGCCTGGTGCTATTCCCTAGCGGGCCATGAGGTAGCAACCGGCGGCAGGCGCAAAAGTTGGGCGAGCGTCGGTTGCGGCGGCCGGTCCGTCTGCCGCGGAAAAAAATGATGTCAGCAGCGCCCGCAACGTCACCAAACTTAATTTCTCTTCTCGCCACACGTTGCCATGATGATTAATCTAACGTTTTTCAGACGTCACGTGCCAGCAGGGGAGGACTTGACGCTGCTGGCGCGAATTACGTGGGACCATGGTGGAATGTACAGGGTGCCCCGTGAATAAACTTTGCCCCAGCTTACGAGGCCCGCCATCCCTACACGGCGATATTTTGGCACACTGGCACCCATTGCCGCCGGCCGGGATGGGAAGGTCGCTATCTATGAAGCCTGTAGTGCACAGTCCATTCTCTGAAGCACCCCATAGAATTTCATCGCGAAGCGAACGAGATCACAACACACACGCAGGTTCGGCCGCCATCCTGGGTGCAAAACTTCGTTCGGGCAGACAGCGCTACGTGAAGGAACACAAAACGTGTTCAACCAGGAACAAATTACTGTCCACAAAACAGTGGTACAGTGGAAGGCTGCCACGCTACTTACCGGCATGATTTATTGAGATAAGAGACGTGACCTCGACTAACCTGCAGTAAACATCGCAACCACCACCAGCGCCGCGGCTTGGCAGTTTGCGAATGTCGGCACGGCTTCAATTATACCTAGGGTGACCAGACATCCCGTTTTGTCAGGGAGAGTCCCGATTTTGAGGTTCGCTTCTGGCGTCCCGTCTTTTTATCCCAATAAACAAGAATGTCCTGTTTTCACAGGACTGCATTGTTTCAAAACTGGCACCGAGCAAGTTATCGAACCAAAAGTGTCCCGACCCGTTACAAGCATATTTTACAAATATGCCCTTGAGTACTTAAAAATATTTACCAAGAGCGTACAATTCAAATGTATTCTTAACGAAGAATGCTTTGAAGTTACTCGCCGAAGATGACCTTGAAGAGGCACTATTTCACCATTGGACCAATATCAAGCTAAACATTCAAAAGAAGCTAGAAGATTCCAACTCTTCAGGTATTTCTGTTTCTTGGAGGCGGGTGCAAGTTTCTATATAGATGGCAACAGGATGAACGCTGCGCTGAGATTGCACGCATTGCACAACTGGCCCTGAGTTTTCCTGGAACCACGGCTCTAGTGGAGCCCCTTTTTGCTATTGTGAACTCGGCGTTGACATCAACCTTCTGTCAACATTGCCTGCAATGTTACTTTAGGTGCTGAACTTCCGTTCGTGCGAAGAATTTTGCAACCGAGTGTAGCGGGGTAAAATTCAATCATCGGCAACATACGCCAAGAAAGGACTTGACGTGGCGTCTTCAAAATTCATTCACGTAATTGAACCGTGAGGGGTATTATTCTCTAGGCCTGAAATTGAGCCTAGAGCAAAATGAGATGTTTAAAATAAGAGCAGTTCTTGCATTTAAAATACTGTCCCCCAATCTCAGCCTTCCATGTTTTGTAGGTCTCCCTACCCCTTCCCTTTGGCTCAATAAACGTTTTGCCACTACCACCCCTCTCCCGCCTTCCCACAGGGGTGTCGTGTTGTCTACCTTCTGGAATATGGTCACGTGGTTTATACCTGTACATTTATAATTGTTTGTGACTTATGAAGGTGAACGCACAAAGAAAGATATTATGTTCTTTTTTTAGAGCTCGTGTGCGGGCCTGTCGTTCTGTTGTTCGTCACGTGACTCTTGGCACACCCACTCAGTCACCGTTTACGTCATCTCTGCTGGGCGGTGGATAGATACATTTTTCATTACTGAAGCAACTTTTTTTCAAGGTACCGACCGAGAGACTGGTATATTCGTTTTCTGCGGATGCCAATCTATCTATTCAGACCAATTTCGGTTTAGCCTGAAGTGTCCCTTTACGGACAGAGCGGGGAGGAACGGCAGCGTTGGATGGCAAGGGTGAATTCAATTCGTCAACACGCATGTGTCCCACAGCCGGGATACCTCCTAGCACCTATCGAAACAGGCAGAATTATCGCCTGTAATTTTGTCGTCTTGATATCGCTCTGATCGGTGCACGTCTAGGGCAAATAGTCTTGAACCCCAACTTCGTATACATGGGCATAAAATGCGGGAAATTGGACATCCTTAGTACCCATTTTAATTGCCTTGAGCTTAGAGGGAAGGAATTGCACGCCGGTACGTCAGCGTTTCGCCCGGACGTACAAAAACAGCGCGCGTTATCTTGTTGTGGGAGCTTTTAACGCGATAGCTTTATTAGGCTCATTTTTCAATTCCCCCGTGGCTCCTAGCCTTCTGCTATCAGACGTGCCCTCTGGCCATGCCCATCAGGCGTCCACGTAAATACGTCACCGCTGCCACCCGGAAGCTGCCACTGAGGTAGAGAGATACAAGTGCTCCGCTGAACCTAATGTGGCGCAACGACAACCGAAGTTTATAGAGGAGGACAATGTTGCAACGTCGGATACGACAGAAAGGATACGCGTTATCAGCAGGTGTCACGCCTGCGCGGTGAAGTTTGTTTTACGCCTAGTCGGTGGCAGCATGCCCGGCAGGCACGATCACCCGCCGTGCCCGCAACTCACGCTATGACACCAAGGCGTGTTTCCACCACAAGATCAAAAAATATTAATTTACGGTAATTCATGCACCCAAGCTACACGTCGGCTAGGAGGCACGCCGTACTGAAAGAGTCCGGAATAATTTAGACCACGCCAGGAACCTTAACGTGCGCCCAAATCTCGCCACTTTCGTGTTTCTGTTTTCTGCTTCCATTAGAGAATGGCCGCCGCTGTGGGGAATCGAAGCCGCGTCCTTTGGCTCAGCAGTGCAGCACCTTATCCACTGAGCCACCGCGGCGTGTTTTGCACCGAAACTTATGCCGGCACCAGCTTTCGGTGACCTGAATAAATCCGGGGCAAAGGATTATCGCCGGCCTCTCAGAAATCAAGGAAGGAATAGATTATAAGCAGAAAAGAACTAAAATAAAGCCCGATATATAGCTTCTAAGCATAACTTTTCCAAATACTTTTTTACAATTCCCGCGGTTCTGTCGCCACTGAAAGCTCGGTTTGGCGAACGGCAGGCGGCGCCACGCAAAGAATTCTTGGCGCGGCTCTAGAGACAAGCGGTAGTACCAAACTCACAGTCACCAAAAATAGAAAATATTTAACCGATTGCCCACAACCAAAAGCACAGCAATAAAAAAGAAAGGATAAGGCTCATGCAACCACTAATAATGACCCGAATATTGCATAGCCTACCCAACCACAAAATTCCCCTCAACAAAGAAACTGAAAACAAAACAGCATATAAGGCACCCCTCAACATCCCAGTTTTGACAGTGAGACAAACTAATAAAGGGTGGACCACCAGGCTAACAGAATGGGCATGCATATAGGGGTTTGAAAGAAGGGAAAGGCCATATACTCGGTGGAGGGATAGAATAACAATATTCGCAGCAAAGCATAGACTCGGTAAGTGCACGACAAGAGCTGGTGAACATCATTGGGAGAGTCCTTCCGCTGCAGGCGTCCTAAATAGAATGTTGGTTATATTGACGATGAATATGTCCTCAACTTGTGTCTTCCTAGCGCAGTTCAAGAAATCGAGGAAACCACTTTCCTGGCACCAAGAAAGCGGATGCAAAAACAACATGGGGATGGGCCATCACACAGTAGACAGCCATGCCCCCCTTTGAAAACAAACTACTGCACGCGATAAGACATGGCACCGAATCAGCGACCTTGCATAAAAGCTCTCCTGTACCAAAAAATATCGATCCTATCCTACACAAGTAGAGGCGATATGGCAGGATCAAGTTTATTCGGGAAAAGTTGTAATACCTTGAGACCACAGTACAGACGGACTTTGCGATGTACGAAAGCCCGAGGCCCCACTTGTTGTAGTTGACTACTCTGGCAATCTTTAATGGCCCTCCAACATACAGGTACAAAGAGGTGGAAGCTGGAGCCATCATTTTGGCAATCCGAATAGCGGAAGTATAAAAAGCGTAACATCCTTGCAGACCCTCAAAGGATAATATACTGTTTCCTGCAGGCAGAATACTTAAGGGTTTCGCTAACACATTTCCATTCACAAAGAATAAGTTAACAACGTCAAGTGGACACCCCGACCCAATAATTTAGAAGAGAATGGTCCACTGGCCAAGATGCACACAATGACATATACCGTGCTGCTTGTGACCACACTACCATACTGCCCTCTTTGGAAAGCGTCAAGAACAAATCCTCATACAATGCCTAGAAACATGAGCTTTCCTCTTTCTACAGCGAGGTCCTAATGCTGATGAATCACAGTATGTGCAAAAAAAACCAAGACAAGTATCTGAAAATCTATCAGAGATGAACTTAACATGAGACATGAGACATTCACTTAAATCTGTGCTAAAATCCGGGTAACAGCCCCAATTTCGCACGCAACCTAGCCGTGTCTAAGGCTATGGTCAGGAAAGAAAAACTCAAATAGAGCATATTCCACTTCTTCGAGACATGGGAGACAACTTTGACAAGCTCGTTACCTTAATACCAGCGCGAACTGATTGAGAGTGCAAGTGAAGGAGCCGGTGCATCAGTTGTGCAGGAACTGGTGCATCAGTGGTGCCGTAAGCCCCTGTTCCACCTTTGAGCTCTCTGCCATCTCTTTACCCCATTTTCCTACATCGCAACTATTTCTTCCTGAACAAAGATCTCTCTCTGTTTCTCTCCCTCCCTCTCTGAAAAAAGCAAATTTGTTCAGGCTGAACTGCACATTACAAAAAAATATTTTGATACACCGACACCGACGCCTCCTCGCTCAAACACATCAGCACCTCGCATACGAAATCTTCCACTCTCACATTTTCAGCCACAGAAGTGCAGAGAGCCTGTGTCTTTCCTGGACCATGGCAATTAAAAACCCTCGTTGCTAGTCTTTCTCTTTTCGATGACACTTAGTGCTCGTGAAGCATATTCGAAAATGCAGCACGGTGTACGAAAACTCTCCGTTGGACTTTACGTATCGCTTCGCGCCTTCCATTTCAGTATCCAAACGTACGTATCTCTTCGACCTTTTTGTGGCACCTTATCTCGCGCCCACTGCTGGGATTCTGCCTTGTCGGTGAGCTGTAGCGGTTTAGCCTGTTTGATGAAAATCAAGACCGACTACTCTCAGTGTTGTCAGAGAGCAGTTGGTCTTGATATAGCGTCCTCTGTGGCTAGTCTGGGGCTTTTCAAAGCACGCCAAAATACGCCATAGGACGCGTCCCCAACCGTTACACCTGCCGACGAAGCAATCGGAGGCAAATGGATGAAGAGCACTTAAAAAGTACGCGAACACAAAATACATGCTTGGTTGATTAAAAGGACTATTTTTTTCAAGATAACAATGACACTGTATTTATATGCTAACTTCAAACCGAGAGCGAAGCGTCTTCCTAGGCCATTTTGGCCACTTTTCTCTGACGTCATAGCATCTTGTTTGTTCTATTGGCTGCTCACCAACCGCTAACCTAAGCCGCCGCCAAGAAACGTGACAGGATTGTTGTTGTGGCGCCTCTAGTTCCGTTTGATGGAGTCACTTGAATGTGAATGTGCGGTTAAAGCACTGATAGTAGTAGGAGCAGTATAGTGGCACCTTTATTAGTAAAGAGGGCCAAAGGCCGGTTGGGAGAGAGGAAGGGGAGTAGAGGAGGGAAATTCTGCGTCTTTTACAGGGACGTGACAGATTTGCAGGGACCAGAGTCGACCCCGGCTACGCTGCCCGTGCTAGGTCACTTTTGTTGGAAAACAGCCCTACCTTGTTAAGTATCCTTGTGTATCCTTAATTATCCTTCAGGGATGGCTGCGATGTAGCGGCTCCTCTTGTCGCGTTTATGTCGAAGTATTTGATTGTAGGGTTTAACGCGCCGACGCAAGGCAGGCGATGAGGCGCGCCGTAGTGGGGGGCTCCGGATTAATTTTGACCACCTGGGAATCTTTAACGTGCTCCGAAATCTCGTACACACGGGCGTTTTTGCTTTTCGCCTCCATCAGAAAAGCGGCCGCCGCGGCCGGGAATCGAACCCGCGACCTCGTGCTCAGCAGCGCAACGCCTTAGCCACTGAGCCACCGCGGCGGGTGTTTATGTCGAAGTAACAACCGGGAAGGAGGTAGCGGTGATGGAGTCGGCGTGCCTGGAACCAGCGGAGGTGTAATGATACCGCTCTTCTAACCGCAGTATTGGCGGCCTGGTTACCCGTGCAAGCTATCTCGTGGCCGGGAACCCAACCAATCCGTACAGATACCCCGTTGCGGCGGAGTAGGGCACCATTGGTCAGGATTTGTTGTGTGAGGGGGGTTGAGAAAGTATGGGCGTCTGAGTTCTTAAAATATGCCGAGGGAGGAGTCCCTGAGGATACGAATGTGGGATGGGGGCATTTGCGAGAGGTGTGGTTAAAGGCACCGATGGCGGCGTGTAGCTCAGCCTCCAACGGCATGATGTGGGCACAATTGAGGCTAGCTGTGCTCGCTGAGATCTGGGTTCTCCGAGCAGTGCCAAGCCAGACCAACGATATGGTCCCTGACGCTGGCATCCGTCTAGATGTCAATCTCACCGGGCAGGCAGGACCGGTTTATCTTTTGTAGGCGCTGTTTGCGCCGCGTGGAGTGACCGCACGGCACTTGTTTCGAAGTTGCACTGGGGGCAACGTCCGTGAGAGCCAGCGGAGCCATTGGGCTTAGCAGATTGTGCCCCTGTATGGGCCGTTGGTGGTTCTAATTTGATAGGGCCAGCTCTTGCAAGGTAAAAGTCCGCTTGAGGTCCGCTTGCATAAGAGTTTCCTTGATTATGAGATCGATGCGAGAAGTAGAGCGGCTTGTTCCAGTGGCGTAATTTTTGTATGCCGAGGTAGGCCGGTTATGGTTGATAGGATGGCTCTATGAAGGGTATGGAGGAACTTGAGATTAGTCTTGCTGAAGTTGCATACGGAGGCACCATATGCGAGGGCGCCTATGGCCACACCACAAGCCACAGCAATGCATGAACTTTTTTGTGCACCGTCGTACTTGTTAGAGAGGCGTTTAATGAGGTGTAGCATCGGTTTCCGTTGCTTTTTAAGTGCGAATGCACTTTATAAGCGACCCTGAATTCCGGTGACCGCCGTCCGTCCACATAGCAACAGCTGCGGGTGCGCGTGCTCCTCGTCTTCCTTGGCAACGGGGGGACATGGGCGCGCGCTGCCTGGCCGCTGACATGGCACATACCCACGTGGGGGATTGGCCAGGAATCTCCTCGTCTTCCTTGGCAACAGGGGGAGATGGGCGCGCGCTGCCTGGCCGCTGACATGGCACATACCCACGTGGGAGATTGGCCAGGAATCGGGTGTGAGAAGGGCTAATGCACCCGCTTAAAGGAGTACTGACACGAAATTTCAAAGCTGAGATCCGCTCTAGCAATCAAGTACAACGACAACACAAATAGGGGTCTGTGCATGGCACATACCCATGTGGGGGACTGGCAAGGAATCGGGCGTGAGAAGGGCTAATGCACCCGCTTAAAGGAGTACTGACACGAAATTTCAAAGCTGAGATCCGCTCTAGTAATCAAGTCCAACGACAACACAAATAAGTGTCTGTGAATAAATGCATCTTTCTTTCTTTGAAGTTGTGTGTGTGTGTGTGTGGTCTCTCTTTCGCGAACATTACCGAACCGCGCAAATTCAACTCCTGCATTCGCACTTTCACATTCTTCCCCTCGGGGAACTGCGGGGAAATTTTTCAATTTGGTTAGCCAAATCCTTGGGCTGTTGTGACAGCCAGTGGGATGCCCAGCGGGAGCTGCCCAGCGGGCACCGCCTGAAGTTGAGTAATCATACGGCCCGTGTTGTCGAAGTCATTACCTTCTGTACAAATCGTACTATCACGCGCATAGATGTCCAAACGGGCTGATGTGTCTTGCTCGAGTTGACGAGCCATACAGGTCATTGCCAGTTTAGAGAGGACTGGTCCGAGTATATACCCTTGAGGCACTCCTCTGTCCAGAAAGTAGGTACGCGGCGAGCAGCCGGATGGAAACCGTTAGCTTTTATGGGTCTACACTGGAGAAAGTGGCGCACCCAGTCTTGAGTTTTTTGGCTAGGATACCCTTAAGATAATTCATCCAGAACGGTGGTTTGACTTATTCTGTCGAAGGCCTTGCAGTTGTCGATGGCTAAAACGTAGTCTGGTAGGCCATGGCTCCTTGCCGAACGATCGATAACACGACGAAGGAGCCGCAGGCAGCCGTGTGTATCGAGAAGAGGGCCATAGACGCTTTGGAATGGGTGAAAAAAAAGTTGAGCGTATTCGAGGTAATATTGTAGTCGGGCATTGACGAGAGGTCACATTATTTTACACACAGTAGGAGTAAGTGGAATTGTCCACAAGTTTCTACTAACATTTGGGTCTATATTTGGTTTGGGAACGGGATGAACGAGGGTGCGTTTCCGGTAATCAGGGAACTCACTCATGTCCCATAGCTTGCTCACGCGGGCTAGTTGTCAAGTCAGGGTAAAATCATCCATGTTACGAATTTGTTGCCAGGTAATGTCGTCATGTCCAGGTGCAGAACGTAGTTTTCCCTGAATTATTGCCACCTGGAGTTCTGCCAGAGTCAGCGGAGAGTCTAGGTTTTCGCGTGAATCGGGGACCTGGATGACCGGTAGTGCGGGGGGCTGGGTGAGGGATTTTGTGGGGAAGAAGGTAGTAATAAGGTGGTGCTCTACTCCGGCTGGATCGTCCGTAAGCGTAAGGGTGGATAACAGTGGTTGGCGTTTTTTTTTATTTCCCGGGGAGTCCTCCGTAAATTCGCCACAGCTTGGAGTGGTGGCCACGTTCCCTGCTAAGTGAGGAGCACAAGTCATTCAATCGTCATCCATTAATTGCTTCTGATACGAATTAATCAGTTTGTATTGATGCCTGATGCGTATCAGGTCCCGATGGAGATTACCATTAAAACGGTAGCGGTTGGTTAGCTGCTTGACTCGCTTCCACAAATTTGATAAATGTCAGTCAATGGCAGGGGCGTATTCATAACATGTGACGTGTTCGGAAGCCGTGTGCGAGGCCTCTCGGACGCCAGCGATGAATGCGGGAAGATGATCATCCTCATGTGCATTGAGAGCTTGCCGAAAGGCACACCAGTCTGTTCGAGTGATTGTTTTCATCAGGCGTAGTCGCTTGCCGCGTAATGTAAGATATAGCATGGTGGTCACTACCCACGTTGTACTGTACGTGGACCAATTACGGTTGAGGCCTGCAGCGATCCAAGTCAGGACAATGATGATGTCCTTTTGAAATGGGTGAAGCCCCACCCCTGTGCAGGCGAGGTCGTTAACGAGGTGTAGATTGCAATAGTTCATAATTTTTGTCAAGAGCCGCCCCTCTCATGTCTGTATTGGTATAGCCCCATGTGTGGTTCTTTGCATTAAAGTCACCTCCAATAACTGTGTTTGCGCAGGGAAATTGAGAATTAAGTTCACTTTACCAATTAAAAAGAACATTCCATAAGAAACCTGTAATGGGCCTGTAGTATGCCGAGGCAACCACTGTGGTTTCTCCGATATTTAGTCGGGCATGAGCGACCACAACTTCATGCTGAGTATACGTGAGCCCCTTCACGATGACCTGTCGGCTAGCGAGGTCTGCACGGACGAGTACGGCCGCGTAGCCGTGTGTAAGGGTCGGTACATTTCACTTACGATGTGGTTTGCAGGTAATGTGGGGGATGGTGTAGGTCGTCTAGCCGCAAACGTTAGGTATTGTGCGAGTTTCTTGGGACAACATAAATACAGGTTGAATTCGCCTAATGCGCTCTAACAATGTAAGGTGGTTCTACTGGTAGCTGCGGCAATTCCACTGTAGAATAGTAGGAGTAGCCATTATTTCTGAATAAGGACTTTGCGGGAAGGTTCCTCGGGAGCCTCTGTCGGGGTTAACCCTTCTGAAAAACTTTGTAGTAATGCCGTTGTTTGTTGCATGTTACTTTCGGGAAGACAGCGAATTTCACCGTGTGGTACGTTCATGCCAGATGTCGGTTTGGATAGCGTGGAGAGCCCGCGTGAGCTCCGGGTTGATTCTACTTCGTGCTGTGGGAGTACGTTTGGTACCAGGGATCCGGCTAGGGCGGATATTGTTGCGCGAAGCGGGTTTAGTGGGGTTCGTTTTTGTTACATTCTGACACTTTGTGGCTAGGGCCTTTTTGTGTACTTGGTTTTCAGTTTTGAGCTGCTGGATTTCTTCTCGTAAGGCAGCCAGCTGGGCCACGACGGTAGAAAAAGAGGGTCCTGTTGAGAGTCACGGGACCTTGGCTGTTAGGTTGGCGATGAGTTTTATTCTTACGTTTTCTATAGCCCAATGGATGCCCTCGGCAGAATACTTAGCGGTTGTGTTATGTGTTAATGGAGGGGGCCTATTGGGCACGTTGGACTAACAGCGATGTTGCCTAATTTGTCACATGCAGCACAATATAGTCTCGGGCCGCAATCTTCACCTGCATCATGTGATTTTTTCACATATCCTGCACACTATCTGGCTGGGACAGTACTTGGACATATGACTGATGTGGTGGCAGTTGTAACATACCATACTCTTGGGTACATAGGGGCTCACTTAAATGACGGCCATGTAATACTTCACAGCTTTTGGCAAATTCGGGGAGTCGAACGTGACTACTGCATGATTGGTTTTGCCGATGCGATGTACCGAGAATATCTTCGTTGGAGTCTTCAGGCTCAACTCTAATTACTCCTCTTGTGGTATTAGGACAGTGCGGGGATTTTTTTCCCTCAAGTCAGAAAAAGATGCATTTGCCTTTTTGTTTAAGAGTGATTATTTGGGTAGTAGCCAGGATGCGTGAGGCATGTTCGTCATCGTAAACTGTGATGTAAAGGAAATTGTCCGCGACGTCGTAGTAGTGAGAGGTTATCTCAGAATGAAAGGCTTGCGGGGCCATAGTGCCTGCAAGGTTAGCGAAAGCACTCTTAGGTATTTCGCGAATGCTTGTTTTGGATAGTGGCCTTAGCACTAACAGTGAGCGGGGTCGACTTACCCGGTCAGTCTTGAGGAGGGGGTTATTCCGCTACTCTTGATGCGGTGCCTAGAAGTCTAGGGCACTGGCTGGGTGGGTAAACTGGGGTCTTGGTCGCCTTTCATTTCGTCAACACGTTCTCCTTGTTCGCCGGAATCAGCAGAAGTGTTGCAAGTTGCAGCAAGGTGGTGCAAATACTATCCTAAATAACGGGAGCTTCGTCGAACGTCGAGGAAGGCGCCGCGTACTTCGGCGCTCCTAGGATCGCGGGCCGGAGCAGTGGCGGGGGAACCGAAGACATGGCGTCACGCAAAAGCGAACAGGGCTACAATGGGCCCCAGAGGATTCATGGACTGGCACGTACGTGTAGCGCTGCACTGCACGAGTATACCTGGGTACCCTTTTCAACTAGAAGGAAGCAACGTCTGCAGCAGAGGCCACTTAGAAGAGAAGCAGACTTGAGTGCCATTCACACAGGAGGTGATCACAGAGCCCCTCCCAAAACACAAAAAAGGGTTTTTACTGCGGGCACATAACACGCCCCTCCTGGCCATATTATATCCCTGTGCCGCGAAATATCAAAATTTATCAATATATATTCCTTTTTTGCTGGAAGAAAAAGTGTCCTTCGAGGCTAGAATAGAGATGAGTGAGCTACCAAAGACTTGTTTCAGATTGAACAAAGTTGTATTCTTTCGTGGCCCTTGTAATGGCCCTGATCGTTCCCCCGTAGCCGTCCCATATCCTAAGCAACCGTCGTACTTGCCATGGTTGGGCCCTACACATAAGAAAGGTGGCAGCATTTACTAACAGGACACTAACCAGTTACTTGTCAAAGCATCCACTAGGTACTTAGTAACTGTAGGCAGTAAATGTAGCACTGGTAAGTTTACTAACTGAAGTAGTGCGTCCCAGTACCTTCCGGAGGCATGTAATAGGGAATAACACTCCCCATAGGTACATGCTTTTTTAAGTGGCCACGCATAGCCTAGTAAAAAGCTACGCGTACTAACGTGGTGGCTGAGCGCCCTACATGACATAGAGACACATTTAACACGGCAAATATTCTACTTAGGCAACAAATAAATTCAGCAAGACAGCCAACACGATTGTTGTATGGGAAGAACCAGTTTAAATTAGCTAGCTTTCATTACATCTGCTCTTCCTGCTTTTACAGCAACCAGTGGAAAGTCCTCTAAAAGAGTCGGTGGGCTCGTCGCAAAAACCGTACATTTTAGCTTTATTTCCCAATTTTGCATTTTAATGTGAGCACATACAAGTCAGCATGTAGATTTGCAAAAACGTTTTAAGCGGGAACTGGAATGGGAAAAGTACCGTAGTTATGTTCATTAAGTCATAGAATTTTGTTACTATCAATGAATGTTAGAATGAAACAAGCAGCAGTTATGAAGTGCACGGTCCAGACCAGTAACTATAACGTTTAGGGTCCATACTTAGTGTTACGATTTACGTACCACTTTTTGGGGTAGCAAAGTTCCGAAGTAGTTACTAAAAACAACCCCTCACTACTTTTAAAGACGATAGTCTTTCTTGGGCTACTTAAACCCAGACATTTTGGTCTGTCTGTATGTCTGTATGTCTGTCCGTCTTTCTGTCTGTGACTCGATTCATCCACCCGGCCAAAGCAAAACAGCTAAATCTACCCGTCTATGTCCGGTGTAACGTTCATACTTGTCAACATTGTTGAAGAACAAGAAATTACGCAAATATGCGACAACAAATCAATACAGAAGTGATATTTGCAGTATTCCTTTATAAAAAAATCAGACATACTTGACTTTTGCGAAATTAAATACTTCATCAACTGCTGAAAAAGAATTCACTCCGCCGTCGCCTGCTGTCGCCCGCGCCACTATAGCTTCTGGCGCCATTTTAAGAAATCAACCGGCAACAGTTACGCAAGGTTCCACTAGATAGGTTCCACGTTCTGCTTGCAACGCAAGTGGAGTAGGGAAACGCGGTTCTCTAAACGTTGAAGTAGGGCGCCTCGATTAACGCGCGTCTTCGCCGTACGGCAGCGTCGCATCGAGACACCCGATTTGGAGCAGTGGAACGCGGGAAATTTAAAATGATTTAAGCAAACCTTTGGCGTCTTTACCTTGCGAGGAGCGCGACGCAAGAGCAACAACATGAGATGTGAGCGGGGAAGCGAAGGGAGCCATTTACTTCGGAAAAGCCGATAAAGACTACCGTCTTTTGACGGCATTTACAACGAAAGGAGCAGATACGCGGCCAATTTTTTTCCTAACCTTTTTCTTACAATTGAGGGGCAGCCCATTTCAGAATAAGCGCCCAGAAGCGTGATGTGTCCACGGGTTAAAACAAAAAATTAAAGCTGTTCCACTCAATGTGAAACTGTCAGAAGTACAGAGCAGTGATTCGCCATAATGGGCTGCAGCGCCGTTCTCCGCTCACTGCTGCCATCCAATACATTTGAAATTCCCCGCCTTCGAAGTGCTCGCACGCCCTCTGCCTGAAACTGCGACAGCGGGAGTTCTGTTCATTTTGTCCTTGCTTTAATTTCGTATGCTGGAGATTTTTGCATCATTTCGAACCCGTTATTTTTTTTGTTGCGCGGCTGGAGCCTTTCCGAGTCATTTAAAATGCGCCTTTTTTTCTTTCCGCGGTTCAGCATACTGCATTTCGAACGCCCATTTTATAGCGCGGCTGGAGCCTTTCTGCGACGTTTCGAACGTGCCATACTTATTTCTTGCGCGGCTGAAGCCTTTCTGCGTAACGTCGAACGCGCCATTTCTGCCTTGTGCGACGGTTTTTTTCGCTTACCGTCGTAAAAACCAACCCCACGACCGTTCGTAACTAAATGGAAGCGGAGGCTGCCGGTTATATACACAAATTTCCCTGAAACGTACTTGCAGATTTCTTTGCGCTAACAACGAGGAGATGGATGACAAGCGCCAGCGGTTCACGAGGTTAGAATGTTTAGGAATATATAAACCGCGTAGTTCTTCAACGCTCAGCGTGACCCCTTGACGAGAGTACATCAGACTCTACTTAGGTCCGTCATCTCGCTGCGCTGCCTGATTCCGACAGTCCAACGGACCGTTAGCGAGCTACGACGACAAGGCGAGTCCAAAAATGGCGCTCTGCACTTAAAACAGGATTGGAATGTACAAAGGTTTAACTGTCGCATATAATCGTGAGTGCTTAGCGCAACGCTATGTCTCGGACAACAGCCACAGCACCCTTATTTCCGTATTCCCCGGGCGTCTCAATGGGATCCACTTATCCTTTACTGTCGTCTCAAAATTTAAAAGCAAAAAAAAGAGAAAACACTCACGTATGCCAAGAGTAGAAGTGGCCGAAGTCACTGTTGTAGTTGGGGCAGTTGTGGCAGTTGTGGTTGTTGTGGCTGCTGCAATGAACGTGTTCTAGTTATTAGTGTTGGCCGGAGACGAAGTGGGGAAGATGCGTACCTGGTGTGGTACTTGTGAGAGTGCTGCCCCTCGTGGACGAAACACCAGTTATCTTCTCGTCGGTACCAGTATTATTGGTCACGGGCTCTACTACTGGAGGGCATACGACGCCACCTGCAGTCAGTGACGTCCGACAGGGCATTAAGGTTTGGGCTTAGATCCACCATTCCTTCCTGTGCGGTCACACAAATCACTGGAAAAACATTTTACACCATCTTTCGGTTGGGGAACCCTGAGTAGTATGCGAAGCAGGCATAAGGTCGATTCAAGTGCCCATTAGTTTTCAGTTCGTCGTTTTCGTGAGGTTGAGGTAAGTAGCTGCCGTTATATTTACTCTTTGGTTTCCATGGTAACTACCACACTTTTCACTTACCGCAACTACGAAATGGGAAATTGCGTTGACCTCATGGCTGTTTGGCATACTACTCAAGGTTCCCCTACGGGAAGATGGTGTAATTTTGTTGTACTTTGTACGTGGTATGAGTTTGTCTTTATTTAGGCATTATCATCATCAAGTTCAACGTAGGTGACGTCGAGCTGTGGTTGGCGTTCCGCTTTGATTATGACCACCTTATGGTCTGTGAAATATAAAGTCAAGGGCTGTTGTAGTCTTTATTTAAGCATTATCATCATCATGTTCAACGTAGGTGACGTCGAGCTGTTGGCGTCCCGCTTTGATTATGACCGCCTTATGGTCTGTGAAATGTAAAGTCAAGGGCTGCTGTAGTGGATGAGCCCTGAAGTTGCTGAAGATGAGGTCGATGCACGTTCCCCGGATGGTTGTGGGCTGCTTGTAATCACCGCCCGCCGAGACTCGCTGCCGCACGCCGCTGCCCACGACAATAAAACGTCGAAGGCACGTGAAGCGTGCTCGTCTCGTTCCGGCCCAGGAAGACACCGGCTACACTGTCGCTCCAGGAGCCCTTAAAGGCAAAGCGTGCTCGACTCGGGCCGACCCAGGAAGAAACCGGCAACACTGTCGCTCCAGGAGCCATAGAAGGGACCGCGCTTTGAGCAACCCGAGCATGCGCAGTGGGGGTGTGGACGGCGCAACAACAACGACAACGACATGGGAGGGACATATTCGCGACCATGAGATGCTTCGCATTTAAAATTTGGCGAAGTTTCGCTACAGGCGGATTCCTGCGAATTGCGGCAGCCAATAGACCCTATGCAAAATGCGCCCCGCCATCTCACGTCGACTCTGGTTACTAGGTTCGCCGTTTTGGTAAGGTCGTTTGAAACCGAAACCAATTAGGAAAGCGGCGCCAAACATAGAAGGCGGGCATTGACTGCTCTTGGTGGTGGACTATGTCGGGGCCAAGCCCCTCAAATCGGGGCGAGGAGGCGCTAGCGACGTCCTCCTCCTTGATGGGGCGAGGGCGATCATCGCGCGCCTCCCTTCTCTCCCTACGAGGCGACGGGGGATGCGCACAGGAGACTCCCCCGGCCGAGACCGCCCTTGGGACGCGCAGCGATCGCACGGTACGTAAATGCCTTTCGGCCACTTTTGGACTTTTCTTGCATTGACCGTTGTTTCCCACTTCCATGGGTCACGGACCCCACCGTGTCGATTTTCGCATGCCTTCATTTGCGTCAGTGCGTTTATCTAAGATGTCTGGCGCGTCTCCGCGGGCATATTCCACTCATTGGTTGGTTGCCCCCGCGAACGCGATGTGACGGCTTCCGCCGTCTAAGGTCAGCGGACGAGCACCGATGCCGCCCGGTCGAGTCCAGTGGCTTAAAATGTGTAGCGGCCACAGAGAGCCCCCTTCCCCTACGTCAGCGAGCGTTGCGGCCGGCCAACGCCGGCGGACGCTAACTGCTGCCCGACTACGGGCTGGGCACACGGTGACGGCTGTATGCCCCAGGGGATAGGTGCGTAGTGCAGTGTAGCGTTTGCATCGTGGCTTCACGCGTAATCAACCCCTGTTTTATGAAATATGTCGCTTCCCGGTGAAGTGATAGACAACGTACACTCGCGGCGAGAGTCGTGGCTCGCTCTCGAACCCGTTGTGGGCAAAGTCTCTCGGTAGGGCCGTTCGGTGCTGCGCGAGAGCAGTGAGAATAACGACGGCGCGTTATTCTGTTATTCTTTTCTATTCTATTCCTTAATAGCAAGGGTTAAGAATAAGGATGGGATGATGCCCACAACTACAATGCCGGAGCATTGCTGTGTGCCGCAGTGCACGCAACGCGGAGATACTGGTCCAAATAGAGAAAAGGTACATGATGTTCCACGCTCTTGAACGAACTTTCTGACGCGAACTATGCCGGCGCCAGCAACCTTTGTGACACGCTGGGCGCGGTGCGCTGGAAGCGAATATTTGTCGTTGGTTCGCTAAGCGCGGGATTTCGTAGTCGCTGTCCGGATGAAAAATACAGCTGCGTTGGAGTTCCGTGGTCTAGCCTTTCTATTCGTTATGAAGCCTGAGCGTGCGCCACCTGTTTATGTGACTGACAGCGGTGCTCGAGCGGGGAAACAGTATACTAAACGTTACAAAATTAGGTTTTGTTTCTTCACTCGTCCCTGTGGCTTTGCGCCTGCTGCATTTCATTGTTAAATGGTACAGCTTAGCCCCTACACGAGCCTTGATCTTGCCTAGGGCGGTAAACCAACTTTTCTTGCCGCACTACGCCGTCGTGGCGCGGTTGAAAATTTCTTTTGTGGTGGGCGCGCGCGGTATGGGAGTATGTTGTTGGTGGTTTGTCTTAGGTTGCATTCAGTCGCCTGTCGTTGCGGAAGGGGCGTACACTGTTTTATGATGATCAAACGTTGTAAAATTCGAGATTTTGCACATGGTTCCCGATTTGCCGGGCTGACAGATGATGTTGTTGCGTCAAGTTAACTTGTTGCCCATTGTTATTTCAGCCACGATGCATTTACTGTCAATAATTTTGCAACTAAAATACACACTCACTCCTCCAGTTTGTCACATTGCATGCACGCCTCCGACGTAATTGCTGGAGGTAGCTAAGGCAATTTTCATGGTTTCTTTTAAAAAACGACCAGAGTTGCATCAGTCTGCCGCGCATCAGCTTGAGTGCTTTTGCTTTTGTTGTATCCACAGTGGAAAGCTCAGTAAATTAAACTACTTCCCTTATTCATAGCGCGTGCAGTAAATGGAACAAAGGGAAGCATTCGCGCATCCCTGAATGCCACGGTCTAGTAAACACGACGTTGGCCAGTCTCTGCGTGCTCGCGAGATGACCACGGCGTAATGTGGCTTTAGTGCTTGCTGGTAGCTCATAGGTGACCCTTCAGGTGCCATGCCAGTCCTTGTTTCTGCCACTGCGGGGGGTGAGGCCAGCAAAACTGAGGCAAAAAACCCATTCCCAAGGCTACCAAGTTTTCCCCCAAGCGCCTCCACGGCACTTTGTTGCTGCTCGCATTGCTATTCCCTGCACGCCAGCACCACCGCCCTTGTTTTTGTGCTTGTCGAACATTCTATTCCCTGGGCGTCTCGTTGGGCTCCATTTATCCTCTACTTTCGTCTCAAAATTGAAAAGACAAAAAAGAGAAAACGCTCACCTGTGCCTGGAGTAGAAGCGGCCGTAGCCGCTGTTGTAGTTGCAGCCGTTGTGGTTGTTGTGGATGCTGCAATAGAAGTGTTCTAGTTATTAGCGTTCGCCAGAAGTGAAGTAAGAAAGATGCGTACCTGATGTGGTGCTTATGAGAGTGCTGCCCCTCGTGGACGAAACACCAGTTATCTTCTCGTCGGTGCCAGTATTATTGGCCATGGGAGGGCATACGACGGGAGGGCATACTGGAGGGCATACGACGTGACCTGCAGTCAGTGACATCCGGAAGTGCATTAGGGCGTGGGCTTGATCCACCATTTTTTCCTGTCTTGTCACACAAACTGGAAAAAGATTGGCGAATTTTTGCTACAGGCGGATTCATGCGAGTTGAGGCGGACAATTAGGACGACCCCCGAGCAACAGCATGTTACGATGAGTCAGCCTCGCTTACGACGATCGCTAGACTCTTCTACAACCGAGGAGTTGTTTGAGGTCGGGGAGGACGGGACGGGTATCCTAATGTGCGTAAGATATGAAGACCTGTTGCAGTTTCGGAGAGGCGTTGACGTTGGTGGCTGCGATGGATGTCAATTATGTCAGTAACTGTCGAGAGAACACCAAGTTGCGCAAGTCGGGTGGTGCTAGTGGTAATAGGAAGACCCAGAGATATATTTGTTGCTTCGCGGATTAGAGCGCCAAGCATCCCTTCCAATGTGCGCGTTAGGACGACGTACAGTGCTTGATAGCGAATGCGGGAGAGGATAAGAACATCGCGGAGTTGAAGGAGGTCCTATTCATTGAGTCCCCTGAACCGTGTAGTGACACGGCGCATCATGTTAAGAATGGGTTCGGCCTGACGGAGAATGTGCTGCACAGCCAAACCTCCTCCTCCATCAGATTGCATGTGAAGGCCAAGAACTTTCAAAGTTTTTTGTGGGTAGATGGTGTTGTCATGGTGATGAAGAACAACTTGAGGTGGTTTCCAATTACGGAAGTGCACAAGCAGCAATGAAGTTTTCTCAGCCGAGCAAGCTAGACCGATAGTGTGTGCTGCTTGATCAACAGCTCTGAGCGTGTCTTGAAGGGTGTCTTGAATCAATCCCGGGCTGCCGCGTTTGATCCAGATAGTAAGGTCGTCGGCATACAGAGAGTACTGAATTTCGGGGAAAGATTATACAGCACAGTGGATACGGCGCATGGCGAGGTTAAATAATGTAGGAGAGAGGACCGCGCCCTGAAGAATGCCTCTCTGAGGGTGAGGTACCACGTCAAGCTTGTGGCCGCCAATTTGTATGGTCAGGGTACGAGATTGAAGAAAGTCCCGGACGTAACTGTGCATGTTCGAGCCGCAATTTGTATCTGCTAGTTCTGAGAGCATAGCGCCGTGATCCACATAGTGAAATGCCTTCATTGCATATCGCTTGTGCTGCTGCTGGCAACACATCCCCCGTTCGCACGGCCAACATCTACAGCGATTCAAATTCAGCATGCTACCACCTGGCTTAAGGCCTTGCCTTCCCCTCCTCACTGTCCCTCTTCAAAAACGTGAAAGGGTCTTTTCACGTGCACTGGATCCCTGGTCACGCAGGCGTTGCAGGGAACGAACGCGCTTATAAGCTTGCCCGCGAAGCTCTCCTCCGGGCCCCTGTCGATGCTCGCGACACAAATCCTTGTCCTCCCCCTCCGCTTCCCGCCTTAGCAGACATTCTAAGCATACGCCGCACGTTCCCTCCCCGCACGTTCCCTCCCCTCCATTTCGGGCTTACCCGTCGCGAGCAAGTAGTAATTCGGCAGGCGCAAACATATACACTACCCACACCCACTCCGCTCCATCTGTTCCAAAGCACGCCAGACACCCCTGTCCCACTCTGTCCCCACTGCCTTTTTCCCCTACCCAGGACCACACTCTGTGGGAGTGCCCCTACCACCCTACCCAACCACACAATTACACCGGAGAGTGGCTGGCTCTTGCGGCGAGTCTCCACCAGCAACGGGAACTGGCGGCCCGCATCATCAGGGCCCTCAGCGGCTGCCTGGACCGAGGCTGCTGATTCGCCTCACCATCCCATGAACGATAAATTTTCTATCTATCTATCTATCTATCTACAACCGATGACTACAGTTCGACAGCCTGATTTCAGCATATATCAAGCAATTCGTCACGATCACAAATTATATGATAACCAAGTGAGGTATGCGACCACGTACGTTTCGTGGCGGATCGTTTTGCATTGAGTAACAGAATGAGCGTATGCATCCCTGCAAAACAAGTTGCGCCCTTAATACTGCAACAATTCTTTACTCTTTTATAAATCTTAAATACTTTCAGGATGCAGTCAACAAACACATCTAGTACTTAGAATATAGAGTCACAAGGCCCTTCACCCAAAAATTACTGCTCTGTGCCCATTACATAACTTCGAAACATGCTCACAAGATTTTTCTCTCTTTCCTGAGCCTTCGTGTTCTTTGACCGCTGGAAATACGTCATTACTGCTATGTAATGGATTTTTGCTGTTTCCTTTCTGGAGCAGCAATAAACGCATTCGATAGCCCGTTCTACAAAAAAAAGCCACTATACACAGTACAAACACAAGGCGGATAGTTCTGTAGCAATGAGCTTATCACGTAGAGCCGCTCCGTGATGTTGATAACTATGGCGTTGACAATGCTTCCAGACGCGAAGGAAAGAGCGAAAGCGTTTATCGGGAAAGTTGCAGAGCCCCCTTAAGGAGAATATTCACTGTTTATAACACTAGCCTCCATGCTACCAAAAGCAATAAATCATCGCAATAAAGGGTGCTTTAAACGACAAAGCTCCCTGTGGAACGGTGTTTTCTGTGCTTTTGGTAGGGTTGAATGGTGTCAATAATACTGTAGTACAACTTGACACGGTTTCTCGTGCTTTTGCTAGGTGGTTGGTTATAAACAGGGCACATTTCCCTAACGGTGTCAATCTTTTCACAGTGGCGAACTTCATGAACTGTAAGGCATCAAATCAGATTTTCTGAAACATTCCGTGGACGCCAGAACGATAGAGGGGTAACAAATATCAAGCGAATGGTTGCAGTGCAGCATAGTTTCAACGTGCACGTTAACATTTCGGGTAATTCTTCGATGTATAGGTATTCCTGTAGACCAGTTTTTGATTCGAATGGGACTGATCCTTCTAGAAGTTACGGCATAAGGTAACAACTGAAATGTAAACCCGCAAAACGTGCTGGAGAAGCAATGTATGTAGCGACACGATGTAGCCAAAAGAACGAAGACTGTGCTAGCTTCCTTGTGAAGCCGCATGGTAATAGAAATAATTATACTTGCGATAATAAAAAAATCTGTTCCCTTCCAATCCACGAAGAAGGATGACGTGCACAGCAGAACACCATCCACGGAGTGCAAGAAACAAAACTTTTTGTAATTAACGATTGAGCATACTTCCTAGCCAATGACGTGAATGAAATGTGGATTGGATAAAACCGGAGCGTTATCCTAGCGGACAAACATAGAGCTGTCTCTTTCCCGCCGCGTCGTAGGCATCTTAGTGTTTGTGTAACACGCCAACCCAATCCACTCTACCACAGATGACGCCGGACAGGTCGAATTGGCTGTTTGACAGCAAAATTGAACCTTACGCCAAAACGACGCACATGTCATCAGTATGGGTATGAAACCTATATCTGCGCGTGCCTGACCCGCCCTACTACTCTGCTCTCCCAACCCGTGCACGCATAAACCGGAACTGGTCATGAACGGTTGCTTAGAAGTGAACGACACTGTCCAACATGTCGTTCCGGAAGCCCTTTAAGCTGAACATATTGGCCCACGTCTGCATTCCAAGCGGACCAGTTGCGGCTCATTCAGCAGACATTCGCCGCTACACGACCAGCTGGAACTTAAGGTGGAAACGGCAGCGGCAACGGCTTTCCGTAGTTTTCGCGCCCTTTCACGCATCTGTTCAGGCTGACGCTTTTTCAGATTCCGCTCTTCTTCCTCCAAGCGAGCGACATGCGTCCGTCCCATAGCGAGTTAACACCTCGAGGGATCCGACCTATGCTCCCCTCTTTTCTACCCTAACCCGAGCACGCCTAAACCGGCAAGGGGGGATAGGCGCCTAATTAGTCATGAAATACACTGGCAAATGGAGAGAGAAAGACATTATATGCGACTAGACTAAGACATTATTATTCTTCCGACAGAAGTATGAGAAGTACGACGAGCTGGTCAACAAGGCTTGCCGACGCGACAATGTTGGTCGGAATGGCTTTTAGGCTAAAGAATGTGCTCGCGCCGGTGTTGCAATGGGCCAAGTTGCTTGTAACCGGTAGTGGCCCGCAGCTAGTGGGTGAGGTGGAATTGAAGCGGCAACGGCCGCGGCTACATTCTCGGCGGTGGCGGTGCTGTGGCGGCTTTTCGGTGTCTTTACCCCCATTCCCGCTGGTTGTGATTCTCCGCAATCATGTGATAACGGCGCTATGGCCGCTGTCAGCCGACTGCGCAACTTGTAAAGAGGCATCAGTAGTGGCGAGGGGAATATTCATTGTGATAACCGTTGTAAAAGAGGGGTCCGCAGTGGCGAGGAGGTGGCCGGGAGCAGCGGGAGTATATCTGCTTCACCGGAATAAAAACTGGTGGGTGAGACATACTTCTTTGCAGTAAGAAGAAATGGTAATGAATTGAGCGAAACAGGAGGTTCGAACAGCTTTGCTGTTGGTATACAAGCTATGGAATTGGCTCACTATATTAGGAGATATGGAATGCAGTCGAGTCCACTTGTAACAATACCGTTTATAACAATATATCGGATATAACAATGAACAGCTATGGCACCGTCAGCTTTTCTATTCTTTCTATGGTGAAATAAACCGCTTATTACAATGCTCCAGTGCAATGATATGATATAACGATTGAATCCGGTTATATTGTGCACCGAAGGGTCAACACTGAAGACTCTAATGACGCGGTTACGCAGCGTACTCAGGTAGTGTCTTCGTAGGAGGCCCAATGCGTGACACAGTCCCTTGGGGACTTTGTTTCCGCCAAGGACTTTTACCCCAGCTAGGTGAAGCCCCTATAGATGCTCTTGGAAAAGATTTGCGCTAGCTTCACAGGCGGCAAACAAAGGTGACCGACTGTGGCTTCTTCTCGGCAAATTAGTAGCAGTACGACCTTGCTGGCGTGCGAATAAAATGTTTTGAGCTCTGTTTCGTCTTTTTAATTCGCAACCCGCTTATAACCATTATTGGTTATAACGATGGAACTTCCTTGCCACTTGGATGTTGTTATAAGTGAACTAGACTGTAGAATATAAAATAATGTTCTATGGATTCGAACATTTGGGCTCCACTTGCTTCATTATTGCCCGTAAAGCGATCGCAATACTTGGTTATTATATAGACCGTTTATAGCAAGCAGCACCACTTCCCAACTGGTGACGCTAGCGCCGCACTTGCCATCACTGGCCTTAAGCACGAAGCGGTTTTGGTTTCCGCCATATGCTGCCATGCTGCTCAGAGAAGAGCACAGTCGGAAAATGTGAACGTCATGGGGGAAAAATTGCGCCATAGTGGAATGTACCAGCTCCAATGGGGACCTAAAGGTGTAAGACGAATCGCCATGCGAGTCTCGCTGGCCGTCAGTTCACGAAGACTGCTCATGTGCGCGGCATTCGCAATGCACCTCTTCCCGCACAGTCAGCGATACAAGGAGTGCAGTCTGAGCTGGATCGCCATATTCCAAACGAACAATTTAGTTCCAGGAGCATGGGCATGGGTGACTTCTTCAGTCTGTAACAGAGGGCAGCCTGCAAGCGATGTAATAGATCACACCTATCTGCCTCGACACGCTTGTTTTAAATCACGCCTCCTGTTAAAGCACAGTTTGCTAATCTCGTCGAGCCGTTTCACCAACGCGGTCGATTTGGCCTTCATTTGATCGCAGCTGCGCATCACGTGACTCGCCAGGCTGAGCTCTGCAGTGTGCCGCGCTCGCCGCTGCACCGCCACTGCTGGCTTGGCGCAGGCGCTGTCCACAGCTGGTTCGCGCGATACTAGGTTATTCACCGTGTGCATGCGAGCTTGGGCATTATTGAGATTGAGGTCGGGCCGTCCTCTTCGAGCGTTGCGCGATAGCTGGCGGCTTTGCCCATTCAAAATATTGTATGGCCGGTTATAGAAACTCCTCTTTATGGTCGTCTTTAGCTGTTTAGCCCAATCGTCTTTAGAAGTTTCTATGGCTGTCTTTAGCAATTCGTATCGCCATTCTTATGGGTCTTTAGCTTCTTCTATAACCGGTTCTACGGCTGTCTTTAGCTAATCGTATCGACATTCCTATGGGTGTCTGGCTTTTTATAGCCTGTTATATGCTTGTCTTTAGCTATTCGTATAGACATTCCTATGGGTATCTTTAGCGTCTTCTACAGCCGGTTCTGTGGTTGTCTTTATGTATTCGCATCGACATTCCTATGGGTGTCTCTACCTTCTTCTACAGCCGGTTCTATGGTTGTCTTTAGTTAGTCGTATCGACATTTCTATGGGTGTCCTTAGCTTCCTCTATAGCCAGTTCTATGGCTGTCTTTAGCTCTTCTTTTGATATCGTTATAGAAGAAGCTAAAAACACCCATAGGAATGCCGATAGGCATGACTAAAGACAGCCATAGAAACGTTTAAAGATAATTAGGCCAAATAGCTAGACAACCATAACAAGGGTTTTCAATAGCCAACCATACAATATTTTTGCATGGACTGCAGTCAGAAGAAAATCATAGCAATCGCTATTTCAACACAGCGACAGCAGTAGCCCATTAGAAATTACCATGTAGTTCTACGGACCTCTAGAACTTCTCCTGTGGAACGTCTTCGGTTGCGTGCCTAGCTACATTCTGAAATAAATGCTCCGTGAACACTCCAGCGATAAAGTGAGTATACAAGGTGGTGATTGGAAACACTTTGCCAGTTTTTATTTACAAAAGGCTTAAACACAGGCATGCAAGGAAAGTAAAACCAAGGGGTTTATTCATCCCATTCTTTACATAAAAGGCTACTATCTACGGTACTAGTCGCCGCCAGTAAGCAGGTGTTCACAATCGCCGATCTAAATACACTGCACATGCATTCCTACACTGGGGCTCACGCCTAGGTTACTGGCTCGACAGCCACACTATGCGGCACATTCTCCGCGAACGCCCGCCGAGACACAAATACCTACAGGTGCTGGGTGGTCCACAGAAAAGAGAGCACTCAGAAGTCGTTCATTGCACTTAGTACTCAACGCACAAAGCTGCAAGTACGGTGGCTAAAATGGAAATGCACTCTTAATAAAACAATGAAGACGGTCGCACACAATGCAATAATAAAAACCCGTTTTTAAAGTCAGTTCAATTGGTTCCTTGTAAGTTTTCTCAGTTCACGAAAAAGTAATTATCTTTGTCACATCACCGCGGCCAAATCTTCACTTCTGTGTACGTTGCAATGCTCATGTGGTGCAGGGTAGTTCAGAAACGTATTCTTGAACACCAGAAAATGGCCTGCATTTCTCGCACTATACAGTCTCTTCAGTTCGTAAGATCACTTACCCTGGAGATTTGCGTACAACGAAATTCCTGTCGCTGTATCGCAGGTATCCATTTCCGCATGACTTGACGTTGAATTAATCGTAACACTGTCACTGTAAACACCGAAATTTACGACAGCGAAAAGCGGCACATTTGCTTGGCGTCACACCATCTACCCGAACACATTGCGGTTGAATCGTTAATTCTCAGCACCAGGCAACATGGGCCATGCTCGCGCACATGAGCGAGGAGACGAAATGTGGCTGACTGAGTACATCCTGGTATAAGCATGTCCATCGCGCAAACAAACTGTGCGGAGATACGTTCCCATCTTTCGATCTTGTTCTAACTTCTTCGCTGGTAATTATATTTATTTGGTAAATACAACATCGCTTAATGTTTCGTTTTCTTCATTAGAAAAAACTATATCTGTTCTCAGTACTCAGGGAAAATTGTCTGTCACTATCATTGCTGCACCACGAATACTAACACAGCGTGGGCTGCACGGCTGTGTCTTTCGGTCCCCATCGCCAAAACCAGTATGCCAAACAAACAACCGAAAACAAAACAGGCAGCAGGGGTGCCCCCTATACCTTTTCATCGCTTCCCAGAATTTCCGCTCCGCGCCTGCTTCGGTCTGGCATGGGTCACTCTCCCCCTTTCTCAATGACTAATCCCAAAGCGGGCTCCACAGGAGAAAGAATGCAGTTGTTCAAAGCTTCCACCATATTTCTGACCGTGTCCGCACGTACCATGGGCCGCGAAAGTTATTTCCAATCGGCTTCGACGCTGAGAGGGCCGTTTTCAGAGAAGCCCGCTTTTGACTTGACCGCGGCAGCGAAGGGCCGCAGAGGAAGAATTCTCCAAAATTATACGTCTTTCGGTCAACGTTCATTTGCAAGCTTTGCCGACGCGCAGTATCCAAAGTTGCAACTTGAATTTCAGCGTTCATCAGTAGCTGCCTTTAATTGTACTTTTCCCATATTGTTGGTACCATAAGTACCTAACGTTATTGAACAAATACTTTCATATAACCAGCCAATCAACCTCATCATTGTTACCCAATCTGTGTTGTAGATGTAGCTATGTAAATAATGAGTATATGAATTTCTCGTCTTCAGTCATATTGAAACCAGCAGAATAGGATTTAATGGTTGCTCGAATAATGCCTTTACAGGCTAACACTTTTCTATTAGCGGCTGGAGACTTGGAGCCTTATGTCTCTGTGTAGTTAGCTAAGGAAGCTTTTATGAATGCAGGCTTGTAAATTCTGCGCCAAACGTTTTCCTAATACCGGCTAAATGTTGCTTAACTGTCACACGTCTAAAGGCCTAGTTATATATTGCACTGTAGCCAGCCGCAGAAGCTTTTATAGCTGCCTCTCTTTATCTTTAAGGCAAATTCTCCTCAATAGCTGGCAGAAAACAGCTAAATGGTTCCAAGTATGTAGACTTAGAGCTAGACAACGGCCTCATTCCAGCCAAATGAGCTTTTATGGCTTTGTCTCTAGCTTTCGTACGAATTCTTTTCAGTAGCTGGCAAAAGACAGCTGAATGGTTTTTAGTCTGTATATTCAGAGCGATAGAACGGGCCATAGCCTGCCAAAATAGTGTTTATGGCTGTCTCTCTTTAGCTTTAGCAGACATTCCTTCCTAAAGCTGGCAAAAGACGGCTGAATGGTTTTACGTCTGTAGACTTTAAGCGAACCAACGGCCTATAGCCAGCCAAATGAGCCTTTATGGCTTTCTGTCTTTAGCTTTAGGGCGATTTCTGTGGGTTCGGCAGCAGTACACCGGGCACAATGCTTACCAACCTGTTTTGCTTTATGGTGTGGGTTTTCGCTGCCATACTTCAAGCACTTCAAGTAGAACCGATATCGACTGGTTGCGATCTAGCTGGATCACCGACGAGCCATTTCATCAACACAAGCTTCACGCTATGAACTCAAGGCGACTGTTGGTGGGCGAACCACCGGACCAACGTGGCATTTCTGGAACATCGGACGATAGCGGCTCGTTCGGTGACGTCAGACCACGTGACATTCTCGGATGCGACAAAAGGCTTCGCTTCCTCTGCGGCAGCCAGTGGGTTCGGCAGCAGTACACCGGGCACAATGCTCACCAACCCGTTTTGCTTCAGGGTGCAGGGTAGTAATTACTTGCCTATGAAATGTTACAGAAGCGGCAACCGATTTTTAGTACTGCTGCCTTGCCCACTGAAGCTTAGGAATACCTTTACCAATACTCTTTCCTTTGGACTAAGCTTGCTGACATGTGGTGACGTAGAACCAAACCCAGGGCCAGCTGAAAAAGAAATGATAACTAAACCTCTGCAGGGCCAAAATCAATTGACCGAATCTTTTAACACTACCCCAACAAAGCAGGGTGAAATCGAACAGAATGTTCTCTCCATAACGAAAAGGCTGGAAGGTTTTGAACTACAGTTGACAGCCATTAATGCGCTAAAGACGCAAGTCGGTAATTTGAAAACCGTCGTTGAACATCTCGACAAGAATACGACAAGAATCGACTCGACAAGAATCTACTGAACAAGGTCGACGACTTAAAAAACAGAAGTAGGTGGAACAACATTATTGTCTACGGCCTCGACGAACAAAGCGATGAAACAACTGAAAGCCTAAACGATAAAATACAGAAAGAGCTATTTCAGGAAAAACTGCGAATTGAAATTACTAGTATGGAGCGGTGCCATAGATTGGGCAAGCCCAGAGACGTCAGCCGCCCTGTTATCATAAAGTTGCAGGACTACCGCGAGAGGGACTCGATTTTTGGTACATGCCAAAAATTGAAGGGAACGGGTTTGTCGGTAACGCTCGACTTTTGAAAGAACGCACGAGTGCTAAGAAAAAAAACTATGGCAATGCTCGGCTGACGAAACAGACGCTGGCGCAATATTCAAACTGATTTTTGATAGGCTCGGTTTCGACGGAACAAAATTTGCGTGGGATGTCGTAAAGAACAGACGCTATAAGGTGAACAAAGCCGGTAAATGACTTCAAAAAGAATGTAGGCGGGCTTTCGTAATCTTGAACATTAACTGCCATAGCATCGTTAATAAAGCCGCTCTGCTGGAGGCTTTGTTTATTGAACATGACCCAGACATTGCTGTACTTACAGAAACCTGGTTAAAAAGGGACATTTACGACAGTGAATTTCTACCAAAGAATTATCATGTGCTTCGCAAAGACCGTGACAGAAGAGGGGGCGGTGTAGCGATTGTCTTAGGGATTCGCTCCAAGTTCTGAAAATGCCATATGTTCATGTGGGAGAAAGTTTATTTTGTAAACTATATTTTTAAAATGTTAGATACGTCCTGGGAGGCGTCTACCGTCCACTCAGCTCGCCTGCCACTTTTTTGGAAGGATTAGAATATTTACATAGCTTTGTTAAAGCGGAAGACATAATAATTATAACTGGCGATTTCAATTTACCCAATATCGACTGGTGCAATTTTTGTTCTCAATGATCGTTACCAGTTAACAAAAAAATGCTTGACATTGCTTTCATGTTCGATTTACTCCAAGTCGTAGACGATTACACAAGGATCCAAGATGACTCTCGGGAAACTCCCGATTTTAGTTTTTGTAGGCAGAACTATCGAAAACGAAGTGCCATGTAAGGTTACAGCTGGCATTTCTGATCACCTAGCTGTAGTATTAAGTTTATTGAACGTTCCTCCTACCAGTTCAGACAGGGTACAGTTTTACCCAAATCTTTTCTGGGCCGATGACGAAGCTATTGTTGATGCCTTGGACCTTCACTACGATACATTTCCCAAAAGTGTGACATCAATAATTTATGGTTCATGTTTAAAGATACACCGTTATGTCCCCAAAATAGCCAAAAAGCGAAACATTACAACTCCTGGATTACTCGGGAGGCGTTACAATTTCAGCGTAAGCTTAACGCCTTAAGAAAAAATCAACACGCTCAAGCAGTCCTCAAATCGAAGTAAAAATTAATGAAGCGTCGCGGCAATGAAAACAAAAAATTGCTGCAGATAAAGCCAACTATTACGGTACAACTCTTCCAAGTTTATTCACGACGCCTCCCCAGCGATTTTGGCGGTTGGTAACACCCATCTCAAGCTCAAAAAAATACATTTATGATAGACAACGAACGCATTAGTGACGACTCTGTGATTTGTTCTGAGTTCAACGAATATTTCACGTCTGTATTCACGAAGGATGACGGCAATTTGCCTGTATTCGCTGTGATTCTTCCGAGCATTGCCGACTGAGTTCTTTCTGAACAGGGTGTTCTAAATTTACTCTTGAAGCTCGAAATCAAGAAGTCTTCTGGCCCAGATGATATCCCCAATATGTTTTTAAAGCGCTATGCAGAATGGTGCGCTAAGTACTTATTTGTTTTATTCTCTAGGTCTTTGAGTGAATGTGAGTTGCCAGATGACTGGAGAACAGCCAGAATCAAGCCGATTCACAAAAAGAAGACCAGTCGCGTATTCCAAATTATCGCCTAATTTCAATTCTATCCAGTTCATGCAAAATTTTAGAACACATAATAAATAAGCACATTTCTAATTTTCTGGAACAGCATAACGTCCTCACAAAATTTCAGCATGGCTTTCGGCACTGTCATTCTACCTGTACGCAGTTAGTTGAGACTCTTCACGACTTTGGTAATGCAATTAATTATGGAATTCAAACTGACGTCCTTTTTATGGGTTTTAAAATGCTTTTGATGCAGTTTCTCGCAACAAACTTTTGCACAAATTAGACGCCATATTAAAAAAATGACAAACTAGTTGCATGCATTGTAGCCTACCTATCTAACCGCCAACAATTTGTTTGTTTCAATCGTACGTCATCCATATATGTTCATGTTGGTTCTGGCGTTCCCCAGGGATCGGTGCTTGGGCCCTTATTGTTCTTTAGTTTTTATAAATGACATTGTTACTGGACTGTCAGTTGGTGTCAAACTGTACGCCGACGATTGCATATTATACAAAAAATTGTGTGTGCTGGGTATCATACTAGGCTAAATCGTGAGTATGAAAAAGTTATGGATTGGTTTCGGCACTGGCAAATGACCATTATCTTGACAAAATCGTTTTCATGAAAATAACACACAAGAAAGCCCCTCTTTCCCACATCTATACTGCTGGTGACATTAGACTGACAGAAGTGAACCAATATAAGTACCCGGGCTTGTGGGTTTCTAATGATCTTAACTGGAATAAGCATATCGATACTGTCTCGGCTAATGCTCTTCGAAAACTCGTCTTTTCAAGATGTGCCTTAAAATTTTCAACCCCCTCTTTAGGCCTCCTAGCTAACAACACAATTATTCGTCCCATGCTAGAGTATGCGGTCATTATTTGGGATCCATACACACAAACCAATATTAAAAACTAGAAAACATTCAAAAGAAGGCGGTAAGGTTTATATACAATTCTTACGGGCGCACATCGATAACTGCACTTCTACACAATAGCAACCTCCCCACAGTATCTGAGAGGCATCGAATCCTACGTCTTAAAATTTTCTATCAAATAGTTACTGGACAGTATGCTATTGACACCTCCAACATCTTTCACTTTTCAACTGGTTACGATACAAGACGCCGACACATGCTAACAGTCACATCACTCAATCCCCGCAACAACTGCTACAATTACTCATACTTCACAAGAACCATTGTCGATTGGAACAACCTCTCTAACCGAAAAATCACTATCTTATTTCGAGTCCACCTGCTCACATGATGCATCTTCTTCTGTTTCCTGTCTATTTTTGTGAACGTTTGTGTGTGTGTGTTTTGCCAGGAAAGTACTCATGTAAATTATTTCTCCCACCCTACTGATCTTGAACAAAGATCGCAGTATTATAAATAAATAAATAAATAAATAAATAACTGGCAAAAGACAGCTGAATGATTTTGAGTCTGTAGAGTTAGAGCTAAACAACAGCCCATAGCCAGCCAAAAGAGCTTTTTTGGCTGTCTCTCTTTAGCTTTAGGAAAATTTTTTCCAATAGCTGGAAAAAGACAGCTGAATGGTTTCAAGTCTGTAGACTTAAAGCTAAACAATGGTCTATAGTCAGCCAAAAGAGCTTTGTCGGGGCTGGTCTATAGAACTAAAGCCATACATATTTCTTTAGCTGGCTACAGTAACCTGAATAGCTCTGACTCTATACACTAAACACACTAGGATGTCCTATAATCGTCTAAAGAGAGTTGTATATTTTACATTCTTTAGTGCAGGATGCATAAAAACATTCAATAGCTGGCTATAGAGTAATTTATGCCCTTTTATGGGTGACCATAGGCACCCATAGGCTGCCATAGCTCACCATAAATTTTTCTATAGGTGCTCATAAGGCATTTTTGTATGGAAATTGAGCCGTCGGCGGTAAGCGGTTACAGACCCGCAAAGGCGACGGCGGGAAACGCGTTCTTGAAGGTCAGCATTGGCGAGTGACGCCACATCATCGAACATGGCTGCAACCGGGCCACCCTTCTCAAAATGGTGTCATCATCATCATCATCACCAGCCTATCTACGCCCACTGCAGGGCAAAGGCCTCTCCCATTATTCTCCAATTACCTCGGTCCTGTGCCAACTGTGACCAATTTATCCCCGCAAACTTCTTGATCTCATCTTCCCACCTAACTTTCTGCCGCCCCCTGCAACGCTTGCCTTCTCTAGGGATCCACTCTGTTACCCTTAATGACCACCGGTTATCTTGCCTTCGCATTACATGCCCTGCCCACGTCCATTTCTTCTTCTTAATTTCTACTAATCTGTCTTTAACACCAGTTTGCTCCCTGACCCACTCCGCTCTCTTCTTGTCCCTTAACGTTACACCTATCATTTTCCGCTCCATTGCCCGCTGAGTCGTTCTCAATTTAAGTTAAACCCTCTTAGTGAGCCTCCAAGTTTCTGCCCCGTAGGTGAGTACCAGTAAGATGCAGCTGTCATACACTTTCTTCTTCAGCGACAATGGTAGGCTGCTATTCATTATCTGAGAATGTCTGCCATATGCACCCCACCCCATTCTGATCCTTCTATCTCTGCCTCAGGGTTGGGATCTCGGGTCACAACTTGGCCTAAGTAGATATATTCGCTTACCACTTCCACTGCCTCGCCACCTATCTAAAACTGCTGTGCTGTCCCGAGGTCTATAAGGATTTATTTTTCTTCGGCTCAATACAATTTTTGGTGTGTTTATGTTTAACCACTCAGTACCTCCTCCGAAGCAGAGATATCCAACAGACTGACTATTCTGTCCACTCTTATTCTGGCCTCCCTCACATTCTAATCCTGTCCCTCTACTCTCAGTCCCGATGATGACCATCGCGTCGTCGCATAGCGCCCTCTCTCCCAGCTCACTTGCATCACCTTGTTCCATGATGCGAGAAGGCGTGTTCCGCCCGAGGGGATGGTTCGACGCACATAAAAAGGACAATACCTTTTTCTTCAACAAAGCGTCCATGCTGATCACGGTTGCCATCAAGAAACGTTTTGTTTCCTGGTACAGAGCAGGAAAGGACTGTCCAATTTCTGTCATCCCCAACAGTCACTAACGTTTACGTTGACGAACGGCGAAGGTATAATTGTTTACTGTTTCTGTAGTGTACAGAGCTCGGTGTGCAAGAATTCCAACGTTGTAGCACAATCTTTACACAGCCACACGGAATTTCGGCTATGCTACCAGAACAGCTATATCCCTCTGCAGTTTGAAAAGGAATGTAAGAAGAATATGCGGCAAAATGGGAGGTATTTTAGTTGAAGTTGGCCCCGTGGTCACACATTGGGCACCAGGTTTGCCAGCTCGACAGGACGTTTTCAGGTTGGTCGACCTCGTTGGCAGGTGATGGTTAAGAACGCTTGGGTTAAGTACCTAGCGCCAGGGAATTTTTGTTCCACTCGTCAGTACAAATGGGGTATTGAGCAAAAGGCCGCTTACACGGTGTTGTCATGGGTACACCTGTGATGTGACTGTCAACCTTAGTTTCTGAAAAGACAAAACAATGATAAATGTCAGTACCATCACTCTCTGTTAAGGGCGATGATGAGCGACGCTGTTATTGGCCGTTATTGACGCTGTTATTCGCTGTTAGTGGGTTACTGGCTGGCCACAACTCCCTCTCAAACCGCGCCGCCGCCACTGGGAAGCGGTCAGCGGGATTGCGAGGAGGCTTCTGTGTAACACGCTAGGTGGGAAAGCCAGCTTACAAACGCCGCTCTTTTTAAAGTTGGCTTCACATTTATATACAAATGTATTGCTCAGAAGACAGTATTTCAGGGGCAGTATCAACCACCTTGCATCAAAATATGAAGCCAAGTGGCAGGGTGGCATACTGAGGAATAAGGGAGAGGTTTTTGTGGCTACACTGTCGCGAAATAAAAGAGATTAGCCCAGCTTCATTGGCTTAACGTCGCCAACGCAGATGTTAACGGTAAGGCTGCCTTGTGTTCTCTTATTGAAAGGCTAAGATTCATAGAAAGTTCACAAAACCAGCAGATGGATTCCCGTGCGAGCCAATTCAGTTTTACGGTGTTCTACTGCTCGTTCCATCTACTGGAACGTGTTGTCACTTTCTAACTTTTAACACTACTCCGAGGGGAA
Source organism: Haemaphysalis longicornis (assembly GCF_048455015.1). NCBI lineage: Eukaryota > Metazoa > Arthropoda > Arachnida > Ixodida > Ixodidae > Haemaphysalis > Haemaphysalis longicornis. The sequence continues at coordinate 47,901,715 of NW_027526385.1, read as the reverse complement.
GCAAGGTGCGCTTTTTAGTTCGAGAACAAACATTTTTTTCTTTGAGTTTTTTCCTAGTTGCTATCGCCAATAAAAATATTCATGTAGTTTTTAAAATCAATTATGTGTTGGTGTCTTGTCTTAAATATTCCTGATTTCTGTTTGCTCAACAACACTGACAAGTATAAGCATTGTCTCCAGGTTAAGTAGGGTAGAAATGCCTTGTATCGTTCCAGAATTATCTTCACTTGCTGAACGTCTGTTTGGCGCTTCCTGTCCCTCTGGCTACGCTATGCACTGTCCACATCGCTGCACCCGCGTTATCACGCCCCGGCCCATAGAAGCCTGAACAAAGAACAGCTTCGCTGTTAGAAAAACAAGGCAAGGAGGAGGAAGAAGAACAGCGTTATTGGAATTCATGACCAGGAGGGCTCGGCGACTGATAGTTGCCGCTTGCAGGTGACCAAGTCAGCCCATTTGGTCAGATGGGCACCTGAGCTGCACGGCCTAGCCTACCATTTCTCGGTCCTTTCAAGCCACATTCAGGGTGGCGCGACACGGCAAAGTGTTTGTTTGAATGAGACGCCATAAGGGTTCATCGTAGGATGAGCCACCAGGAATATGCGGCGGGAAATCAGGTAATGCGCATTAATTCCCCATAGTTCAGTGCACAGAAGGATCTGGCTCTGACGTCTATGCGGCTCACATCAAAGCCGTCTGTGTCGTCATGCGCCTCCATCATGGTCCGCGCGCTCGTCTTGCTTCGTTATTGGCTTGGATTGAAACGTTTAAGTGTTCGAAACTTCATACACAGTGCCACAAAAACGCAAAGAAGAGTGTTCGAGTGTATAAGTTTTAAACACCATGTTTTATAAAAAGCCACGGAAATTGAAATCAAAGTGTATCTCGTTCACCGAGAATCTCCCGGATCGGTTGTGCCTACAATTCTGCATATGAAGCTGGTAGTTAAGCACAACGCAAAATTTCCAGGGAAACTCACGAAAGGCTTATTTTGCCACTATTCCGAATAATAAATTGAAAACATCAGAAAGGTTTTATGCGACTACCTATGAAAACATCGCCTTCGCGGTGTTTTCGTTCGTGTTTGCGTAACAGACCATCTGCTACACTTTCGCGGTGGAAAATTATCCGCTGAGTAAAGATGTCCGGGCGTTGTTAACATATCTACTACTAGGGAAAAAAAGAGAACTGGCCAGTGCACACTCCTTACCACAATCGAATGTATCTACACTACGGGTTCGTACGTACGTAAATAGGTACTGATGGTCGCTCGCCCGCAATAGTCCTCCCACTTGCTTATAATGAAGCCGTGAAGTAACGCGAATTTCGAGTTTCCAAGCGAAGCGAGTTTCCGTCATTAAGGCTACCTCGTAGACATAGCAATTCCTAGTGAAGAAAGCAGCCCCAAGAAGAGGCGTAAGAATTTGATAGACATGAAGAAGCCAGCAGCTGTGCTCTTCCCAACCCCCCCGCCGACGTGTATACCCAGGCACAGTTTCCTGTCTAGTGCACTTATTAAGAAACTATCGCTCACCGAGCTGTATCGGGCCGTTAGGGCTCCATGTAAGGGGACGAGGTTTGAGCCTGTTCGGACAGTGAGTTCTCGAGCTGCTTTGTTGAGTGCCCCATTCTCCCCCCCCCCCCCCCCTCCCCTCGCATTCTTTGGGCAGGAGTCCTCCGGGGCCGGTAGGAGGATATTGAAAACGACGGGAGTTCCTGAGAGATGGTACCTCTGGCACAGTTTTTAACAGCGAAGCTGTTTAGAAAATCGTTATTTTTGTGTCCGCAGTTAAAAATTGCAAGAAAATGCCGAGCGCAAGTGAGCGCGTGCAAAGAAAATGCCGAGCGCTGGTGCGTGCGTGCCTCGGGGGGACTGCCCAGCGTCTCAAGCGCACGTTTGTCATGCCAAGCATACCCACTTATGCAGGTTAGCCAAGATTGGTTCACAAAAATTACACCATCTTCCCGTGGGGAACCATGAGGAGGATGCGAAGCATCATAGGGGTTCCGTGTAGGTTCCATTGTGTTGCCGTTATGTTGATTCATTTATCGAAGCAAGTATAGCAACGTACTGTGAACCCTCATGTCGAGACAGAGAAAAGTAGAGACAGCGAAGAGACCGACACCGGCGTTACCTGATCGAACACCTCCTGGTTCTCGTCTTTATTGCGTGCTCACGCTCCTACCCCGCTGCCCGCCCTCTTCGTCTTCTTCTCTGGTTGATCTGCAAGGCGCTTGCGATTCCCGCCACAGCTTTCCCACGGAAAATTCAATATCCTCCTCTAAAGTTTTCAGTTCGTCGTTTCCGTTGACGTTCAGCTTCGCGTGCCTTTGTTATGTCAGTAGCTTCTTGACGTAGTTTGAGTGAGTCAAGGACATAAGGCGCGTTCGTAGCACTTGCTCCTGTCGCGGTTTTGTAGCGCAGTGGGAAGAGCGCCACGTACCTCCCGTTGCGGCCGGAGAGTCGTGGGATCGAAACAGGGCGCCGCTAACTATTTCTTTTTTTTTATAGTGTAGGGAGAGAGGTGCGGACGCCGGACGACGGAGGGTCGGCTAAGAGATGCTTTGCATCTAAAAACAAACCTCCGGCGTTCGCCGTAATCGTGGGAACAATTGCTCGGAACGAGAAAGACTCGTCATAGCGAACATCCCTCCCCCCCCCCCATGGTGATGTCCACTGATTATCACTCCAAAAAAAATGATGGAAGCTCACACTCGTCGCGGCAGCGAAGGAAAAAAATCAGCTGCAATCTTGGACTTAAACCGTCATGATGGTAGTGAAAGTTGCGTACAGCTTCGCTACTTTCAAATCTTACGCGTTAGAGTGGGCTTGCTTCATTTATTAAGGCAGTTTTCCAATCAGAGGTGGTGATTGTGGAGGCTGGCCGTTGCGTCAGTGCTAGGGCTATGGCCACATTCTCTGTTGCCGCCACACTGTGCCCGTCGTGATGTCTGTAGTCTACCGCGTCTACGTAAACAGTGCTGGTGCTGGGCTTGAAGTATTTTTCGGCCTACGCTGGTGCACGTTGTTCTCTGCGAGGTTGGTTGTGCACTTGGTGGTATCAGATTCAGCGCGCCGGTAGGCTGTTCGCCTGTGATGAATATTTTGTGTAATGCTCCTGCGATTTGCGGCAGAGCCCGCCTCCTCAGACGTGCTAGAAGATGCCGGAGAACGCCGGCCGCCCACGGCCCGGCGGCGGTGATTTAAGCCGTTGCAGCTACAGAATACCACAAACAATCTTAATGCAGAGACATACACCTGAGAAACGGACACCGCTCGCCAGACATGTACACGTTACCAAGAGAAGTTGACGAAATACCGTTATGCTCGTTACTCGCTGAAAAAGTAACCAAATACGCTAGCGGTTACCGATTAATAAAAGGAACGCGTGAGTTGCCTGAAAAGTAACAAGTTACTTTTCACGTTGCTTCTACGACCAAACACACAACTGTTTGGTTTCCTGGTTCATTGCTCTTTTATTAGTAGTTGCACTGAAGCACTAGCCACCTCTCGAACTTTTCATCGGTTACGTTTCCATGCTTCCTCGAAAATACATCTTCGGCGAAGGTGAAGAGTCCTACCGAGGCACTCGAAGAAATGGCATTGCTGTGCTTCAGAAAGAGCTGGTGAATATTCGGTAACTGGGCCTTCGTTGGGGTCAGCGGGTACCCGTTCAAAGAGTTCCTCCGGGTCATCGACGGACGTTGACAGTGGAAAACTAAAAACGTCGTCCGCTAGATCAAGTTTCTCTGGGGCGTGGTTCAATCCTTGCTTTTGGAGGTCGTCGTTCAACATGCTTATATAGTCTCGGAGCGTCGTGCACAGACAGTCTCCGCCAGGATCAGGCGACTGACTGCTGTAGAGTTATTGCAACTGCTTATATAAAAAGAGATGATGGTCACGTTGTAATGCCAGACGGACCACGTACTGAACAAGGCAACAACCAAAATTTTCCAGCCTTCGACCCGGATGGGCAAGTGGGAGGAAAAATGTTTCACCCCGAAGATAACAAACAGTAGTCTTGTTCTGGTAAATCGCCCCCTCAATTTCCCTTGGACGGTGCCCTCGTCTGGGAGTCCCGTGCTCAACTGGTGATAATCCCGGCTGTTGGTATCAGTGCGCCGACAATTGCGTAAATTGAATGCTGCAACAAGAGGTCGTGAGGACCATTGTGCCATTCACTATGGAAATGACGCCCCGAACCACCAGAATGTAGAAAACGGCACTGCTGCTTTCTAGGCAAACAGCGCATTGTGCCTATAGATGCATGCACACGTTACAATCAATAAGGCCAGGGACGTTTAAGCCGTTTGGTACACGTTACTCCTCACAAGTAACGAGACACCATTGCTCATTGCTTGCCCTCAAAAGAAACTGAATAGGTTACCCGTTTCTTTTCTTTCGAAAAATAACTAAATACGTGGCTCGTTACCGAAAATGGCAAATACGCAGTAGTTGGTGCACATGTGCGCCGCTCGCCGAGATCTGCTCTCCCCCTCTCTCAGGCTCAAGGTACGTGCGCCACTACTCCCGGCCCTCAGGAACTCTGGAAAGAGCGTTTGTGTTGGTCTGTACTATTTTAGCGCCGCGTGCAAAACCACTAGGAAAGCTGTTTGACCGCTAGCGTTTCGGGGATAAATATGCTGTTCCTCGGCGGGCAGAACAAATTCGTTCGACAGCATCGGATGCCGCTGTCGCTCTGTTCGAGCCATGCTGTAAGCTCGCCCGGAAGGGTCACGTTCCTGCATCGTCGCTGATCACCTCTCGCATTGCAGGGAACCAGTTAAGTTTGCCTTCGGGTTCTTGTCGTTACCACCAAGGCAGCAACTTTGCTGGCCGCTAGTCACCAGGCTACCACCACATGGCGGAGGCGACGGAGCCCCGTTCAGCGACGCCTTCCCGAATGTAACAGGGCATGTTTAGTGGGAGGGATTGGATGAGGAGGTGTGCATGAATGCCGGGGGGAATAGGGACTTTGTGATCAGTTGTTAACGGAGGTCCGAGTAAGCTCATACACCTCCACTGTAATAACTGTCATTGTTCAGACTGAGGAGGCGGAGGAAAACTTTTATTCATGTCAAATAAGAGCGATGTCAGTGAAGTCCTCAGTCCAGGACCCCAGAAGAGCCTGCTGCCACCTTCGCCCTCTCGATGAGCCGAAGCTGACGATCGGGATCTGAGCTGGCCAGCTCTTGCTCCCACTGCTCTGAAGTTGGATTTCGTATTCTGTCTATATTGTTATTGTGTTGGCAAGCCCACACTATGTGCTATAAGGTTGAGAGCTCTCCACAGTGAGGGCAAGTGGATGTATACATTGTAGGGAATATATCGTGGAGCGTGGTAGGGTGCAGAAAAGTATTGGTCTGTAGCTGCCTAAGTGAGGTTTCTTGCTCTTTTGTGAGGGATGTATAGCCTGGCGGATATATCTGTCGGGAAAGCCTATAATGTTGAGTGATATCTGTACGTGACTAACGGCTGGTTAACCCTCTGCTGGTCTTCTTGTGGAGCCCGGCCGGCTAAATCTCGGGCACTCGTGTGAGAGACGAGGTTTCCACGAAGTCTGCAGTGGGAAGGTGTCCAGACGATAGTCACATTTCTCCAAGGGGGGTTTTCTGGAGGATTTCTACGGCGTTTTTGGAAATTCGTCCATTTATTTAATTCCTGCATGGTCTCTGTGAGTCTATGATGGCAGTCGTGGCTTCCGTTTGAGTGATGGGAAGCGCAATGGCTGTTTCTTCCGCTTGCAGTGTATTGGTGCGTCTTAGTGTCAGGCTCGTGAGTGTTCGCGCCGTGTCGGTGACCACTGCCGTCATAGCATGCTCTCGGGCGTAGTCTGCCATGTCTGTGTACACAACCCTGCTTTGTTGCCCATATTTTCTCTCCAAGTTTTCGGCTCTGGCTGTTCGTCAGCCGCCATAGTGCTGAGGGTGCATATTTCGAGGCAGAAGGCAAACCTTGATGTTTTCTCTAATTTCTACAGGAATATGTTCCATTGAAGGCCCCGAATTCACTACTGAATATCCGAGACGGCGCACAAGGTGATGGCCAGTTGGAGTGGTGGCGCGTCGTTGCTGCTGAGCGGTCAAGTGGGCTTCTATTAGCTCGTCTATGGTGTTGTGGAGTCCAAGCCCAAGCAGTTTCTCGGTCGATGTGCTTATCAGTACTCCGAGGGCTTGTTTGTAGGCCTTACTGATTAGTGCGTCCCACTTGTTGCGTTTAGAAGTTATGAGTATAATAGCATAGGGAGCCAAGTAGATAGTTCTGAATACAACAAAAGCTTGTACGAGGCGAATCGTGTCATGTTCTTTCAATCCGTGCTTCTTGTTTGTGATACGGCGTAGCATGCGGGTGATTTGACTGATGGAAGAGTCGAGTTTGCGGATCACCTGAGAGTTAGAACAGTCTTCTGGAAGGATGATGCCGAATATTTGGATGGCTGGTGAGGGTTTGATGAGGACCCTATCTAATCCTATTTCTATGGTTGTCTTAGTGGTATTCTTGAGTCGAGATGTCTTCTGCACCAGTAGGAGTTCCGACTTCTGAGGGGCGCATTTGAGGCCACAGTTTGCTGCATAGGTTCGGACAACGTCTGCAACCTGTTGTAATTTGTCTTTCATTTCGCCTTCTGAGCCTTCCCCTACCTAGATCGTGATGTCAGCATATATTCTATGGTTCAGACCTGGAATTTGATCCAGTTGCCTTGGAAGGTTGACGAGGGCACCGCCGCCTGCAGAATGCCCTTGCACCCAGTCATGATTGGTTGAGAGCTCACGTCCCCAACTTTGGTGACAGCCACACGACAAGTTAGGAAGTCTTGAATGTATGCGTACATTCGTTTCCCGCAGCCAAGGTTATTAATGTTTTGAAGGACGGCTTCATTCTTGACGTTATTGAACGCCCCCTTTAGGTCGAGGGCCAAAATAGCCTTCGGTGTGAGCTTGTTGGCTTTGCTCAGAACATCTTTAACTTGCAGGCAAATGTCTTGAATTGAATAATGGGGCCGGAAACGAAACATTGTGTGTGACATGCGTTGGAATTTTTCAAGGTAGCCCTGTAGTCTGTTAAGAGCAACATGTTTCATGAGCTTTCCAATGCATAAAATAAGAGAAATCGGACCCAAATTTTCTATGCTTGGGTCTTTGCCGGGCGTTGGGATAAGCCTGACCTCTGCTTCTTTCCCTGTTGAGGGTATGGCGCCTCTCTCTCAACAATCGTTCATGTATCCCGTGAGTGCACAGATTGAGTGGTCATTAAGATTTGACAGAGCTCTGTTGGTGATTTGGTCCATTCCTGGTCATATGTACTTCCGGATTTTTGCAAGGGCTGCCCTAACCTCTGCCTCGGTGACTGGGTGGTCTAGGTTTGGGGAGCCATTGCACGGAGGCGGGTGGAAAGGGGGTGAACTGGGTATGTAGCGCGATTGGACAGCTCGAAGCAAATCGTCTGTGGTTCCAGAAAATTTATAAATGCTATTCTGCCTGGTTTTACTAGTTCCTCCTTTGCTTTTTGTCGAGTCGATGAGGTATCGGAGGAGACTCCAGGTTTTGGATGTGGTTAGAGTGCCTCGGAGCTCATCACATTTTCCAAGCCAGTTCTGCTGGCAGAGCTTCGTTGCGAGGGCCTCTGCCTCCATCGTCAGTTTTGCAATGTGGAGCTTAAGCTTCCGGTTGTGTTTTTGTCTCCTCCATCGCCTATTGAGGCTCTGCCGAGCTTCCAACAAATAAAAGAGATGGCTGTCTATAGCTGGGGTCTGGGTGGTGCTTTGGAGGACTCCGGTGTGGTTTTTAATGTCCTCTCGCAGTTTCTGTGGCGAATTTTTGATGTCTATGATGGGGTCCTTCGGAGTTTGTTGGGCTTTTCCCTAAATTATGCCAATCTGTGATTCGAGCTTCCCTGAGATGCCTTCGGTAGAGGAATCCCTGAAGTTCAGTCTCGATTATCATGTGGTCACTCCCGAGGGTTTCCTCCAGATTGTGCCAGGAGTTGGGGTCGTTTTTAGCGAGAGTGAGGTCGGGGCAAGTATCCCGCAAGACGCTGTTCCACACTCTTGTGGGTTCGGCCGGATTAGTGAGCAGCGTCAGGTTCTCTTCATCCATACAGTCTGCGACTTCCTGTCCTCGCTTATTAAAGTAGGAGTACCCCCAGGCAGGATAAGCTGCATTGACATCTCCTATTATAAGGAGGGGGCTTGTGCCCGCTTTCATAATCACCTGGTGGAAGAGAGATGCGAGACCGGCTCTTTTATTCTTCGGGCGACAGTAAACATTCAGAATGAAAGTGCTGTGCTCTTTCCCCGGTTTCTGGGTGATTAGTTCCGTAGACGTGTGATCGTGCTCGCTTGCAGTGAGAATGTGTTGGACGGCTATAATGTCCTTTCTGACGAGGGTGCAGATATCCCAACCTCTTTGCATGGTGTGCGTAATGTAGCCAGGAAGCCTTCCAGTGGCGTTAGTTTCCTGTAGGGCAATAATATCTAGGGGTGATCAATGAAGCCGATGTATTGATGCAGAAGTCCTTGCTATTGCTTGTATCCTCTACAGTTCCACCGCCAGATGCTGAGGGTGTGGGGTTTGCGTGTCCTGGAGCTAGCCGTTGTTGATGGTGGACAGTGCTATCTGGATGGCATCGGTGGATCCTGGACGTTGATACGGTTTTGCTTTTCTGGCCAGACGACCAAGGATTGATGGCTGTTGGGCTTCGAGCTTATATAAACGAGCGTGTATCTGCTTAATGATTTCTTGATGCTGAGTAGATAGCTTACTTATTTGTGCCGACAGGCTGTGATATTATTCACTCATGCGATTGGCAACTTGGTCGAATGCTTGTAGCAGCCGTTTTTTTGTCGCTGGGCGGAGTGTTTGGTTTAGCCGTGGCGAGAGGTTGTTGCTGTGGTATTAAGCATTTAAGAGTGTGCAGCTCAGCGCGTAGTGCTTTATGTTCCTGTTGTAGCTTTGCACAATCACTACAGGGTGTCTCAGGGGGGCGAGCAGTGGGAGTGAGAAGATTGGCCCAGCTCACCTGATTGGTGTTGTTTCCCGCATTGTTTTCTAAGTTGTTGGCCCGATCAACAGGTGGGTTGGATTTCGAATGGCTCCGATTATTGCCGCTGCAGAGACCCGGGAATGACTGGGACTGAGACCTGGCCTGGTAGCTTGCTTCGTTGCCCCTGGACGTGCTTCTGGATCTTCGGGTTATCTCTTCCTTTCGTGGGGTGTGTTCGCTGTCCCATTTCTTCTTCCTGAGTATATAGGGCTCATGGAATCGTTTGCACTCCTTGTCAGCTGTTAGGTGACTGCATTGGCAGAGGGCACAGGTGGGGTTGCACAAGTGTCCTGCTCAGGATTGTGCACTCCACATTTGTCACAAGCCACCACAGTAGGGGTTGGGCAAACGGCCGCGCGGTGTCCGAGTTTGTTGCACGTGACGCAGTACGGGACCGTCTTCTTGTAGATATAGCAGCGGGTTTCTACCCCCTTGTAGTAAACATAGTATGGTACTTCGGAGCACAATATTGTAACGACGACATAGTTGGTCTTTCCGAGTATTTTGCACGCCACGAATTCATGTCCTGGTAGCCCCAGGTCTCCTAGGATGTCTTCCGGGGTGTAGTGATCTGGTACGTCGTGTATGACCCCGTTGCAGGAGCCATGCGGGTAGAGTCCGTAAAGGCTTACACGGTATGTTTTGTCTTGAATTTTGAGCTAGGTAACTGTACTGAGTACCCGTGCTACTTGCTAGTGCGCTGTGCTGACGGTCATGATATTCTGATCGTGATCAATATGAACACGCAGGTCGGCCTGCTTCCACGTGAGTCTTGCTGCGGAGAGAAGGCTGACGTAGAGCGTAGCTGCATGTTGTTTTCTCAAGTCAAGGCCGTCTTTGGGGCGGATGACCATCTTGAAGTCGTTCTTGGCGAGTGGCGGTGGTTTTGGGGGCGTGACTTGTTTAGTAATCTGATTTCTTTTCTATATCGGGAACGGGGCTGTCTGCTACTCCATCTCCGGTCAGTTTCTTGGCCTTCTTCGTATATATACTGACGACGTCGATCCAATCTTCTTGGGTGTCCGCTGCGCTTGTGTTTTCAGCCTCATCTTCAATATCTATGCCATTGTCTCTCGTCAGGGGTGCCGCGACATCGTTTGAAGGCGTCTCCTCGAGCACCGCTGGCAGCGGCATCGCGGAGCCGCGCCGGTGTCAATCTTGTGTCAAGTAGGCTTAGCATGCGACCACCGTTACGGAACTTCCAATGGCGATAAAATCGCAAAATACTGACTCACGTTGCAAATGTGGTATCCCCGTGATCCTTGTGAGTTTTGCGATCTGGTACTGAGTTTCTTTCGTCGAAGAAATTGTTATTTTTATTTCGTTGGAACGAATCCTTCAAAGCCCATGCTGAAATTGACTGCTTCCGTTAGCCCCCTGGCGGGCTTCCCTGTTCAGACTGAAATACTTTTTTTGTAATAACAGCTGCCTTTTTACACAGTGGTATATTTTTCACCAGGTCGGTTATAAATATTGGATGCATTACAGGTTGTGTTTAATCATTATACCTCAACATTCGTTTACGTGGCCCAACAGAAAAGCGATAGCTTGTGTAACGTTTACATTAACCATTAGCATCTCTTCATCACCATCATCATCATCACCACCACAACCAGCCTATCTACGCCCACTGCAGGGCAAAGGCCTCTTCCATGAATCTCCAATTATCCCGGTCCTGTGCTAACTGCGACCAATTTATCCGGAGAAACATCTTGATCTCATCTGTCCATCTAATTTTATGCCTACCCGTGCAACGCTTGCTTTCTCAAGAGACCCACTGTTACCCTTAATGACCAAAGGTTATCTTGCCTTTTCATTACATGCCCTCCCCACGTCCATTCCTTCTTAATTTTTACTCGTATGTTCTTAACACGCGTTTGTTCCCTGACCGACTCTGGACTCTCCTTGTCCCTAATGTTACACCCATCATCTTCCATTCCATCGCTCGCTGAGTCGTGATGTTCAGTTTGCTTCAATTTTTCATCCAATAAAAAGGATAGAAAAGAAACGTTTCCGACCTTGAAAGCCTTGCCTAAACCACCTAAAAGACTGCATTATTTTGCAGTCTGCTTCGATCTGTAGGGGCTTATGCTTTGAATGGCTTGGCTTACCAAATTGGCTACCGGTACTGTCACCTTTTCCGGAAAAGTTTACAAGTGCATTCTCGGAAAAGCCAAATTTAAATGCTGAATTTAAGTATTTGGAAATAGTCGCTGCGACTGCAGCACCTGGCCGGCCATTCATACTACGTGCATCATACTAAGATCCGGCAGGCACAATTTCTCTAGATACTAACCTCCGGAGGTGCCTGCTTTCCCTGTAATAAAGGAAACCAACAAAAAGGAACGTCAAGGAACTGCATATGCGAAAATAACTTTAATAAAGCATGCTTAAAATGGCTTCCTATTTCAAACATGCGACAAATTACTGAAAAGAAAACGCTAATTGAAATTACCCCCCCCCTAATAATTCTGGGGCATTTAAATAGAGACCGAAACAGTGGGCACAAAAAATCAAAGTTTTAGGTGCCAATAATAGCAGTGAAAAGTGTCATTTAGAATATACAGGCACAAAATTCTCTAGTTTATGCATATATAGGCCAAGTTCATATTTACTTCGAAAACGTATTTTATGGAAAATTCTTCACTAGAGATAGAAGCAGCAGACAAATTTTGCTATGGGAAAGTAATTTTATTTTCTTCGTGGATACCCGATCTACAATTGTCCTTATTTGAAAATACTTACGTGAAATTTCGGTAATTGGGCACTACAAAAACGACCTAACAGCCATGACAAACCAGCCGTGACATGAAGTTTTACCTCCTTTAAGTGTATATTTATGTGCAAGAAAAAAAGAACACGCAAAGTCTACTGAAGTTGGCTGAGCGTATACGTGTAATTTGGAACACTCCACCAATTTTATCTGGAATACCAATATTTGCCGCTCAGAACCTTTGGAAGTTCTTTTAGCACAGAGCACACAGGAACTTTGTGGACGTCTGTGACTGATGTACCTGGTGCCGGCTATTCGACAGAAAGAGACCTGACGGCTCCACGCCTGTTCCTCCTCTTAGCCTTCCCTGCCCCCTGTGCATTGCTGACCGACCCACCATAAACCACCGTTTCCAGGACTGTGCCGGACTCTCCGTGAAACTCCGTAGGTGTCCATCTCCCCACGTCACCACCATTCAAGAATGGACAACACCTTCGAGTGATGTGAAATAAACTTTAATGATCCCTTCAAAATTTGGTGGGCGTCATGGTCTAGTGAAAATGACCTAATTCAAGTGGTCCGTGTGCGGGCGGACACGCGTTTTGACTGAACCCCATCCGCCGAGTGGTTTAATTCGCCTCCTTTTTCCCCCTGCCACCGCACGAGGCGTTCGACCTCTCCCTTTTGAATAAATTCATAAATTTGTGTAATGGCCGAGACAGCTTTAGGATTTGGAGTAGCTCTGTTAGCAGCTGGTCCTTCCGGGATGGCGGTAGACCGTCGCGTACCTTCAAAATGAGCTCAGCCTTCTAATTCAGAGGTGCGCCCAAGTTTCCCGCTAATAAATGCTGTCTGCACAGAATGTGAAATAAGCACACGAATGTGCCAAGTTACGCTCAAGTGTAGCGCAGTGAAGCATAGACTGGGCTGCGACAGTTTCGTTAGCTGCAAAGCTGTGAAGAACACAGAATAACGCAGTCTTGTAAAAGTATTGCACCCTTAGCCATGTTCTAAGGGCGCGAAAACAGGCTCTGGTTGAAGAGACAATCGCAGTAACTGCTCCTCGAAGGCAACATACATAAATCCCGAGGATTCAATTCCACATCACCGATGAATCCCATAGAATGAGCAATAAAGTGCTATACTTCTGGATAAAAAATTGAGCCATCCAGTCCTGCAAAATTGGGAGTCCAGCAAAGATGATGGGAATCACACCACTCAGTAGCGATGCTTTTTGTACGGATTAACGACATTTGACAGCGCGCCAGACTTTCAACTAACCCTTGGGGCTAGGTTTTAAACCAAGAAAGCTGTTAAAGATCATCATCAGCGGATCTCCCGTACAAGGCTCAATAGAAGTGAGGAAGAAGACGCCTTGCCTCGTGGAGCGTGCAACCATAATCATCTAGCTTTTCTGCTGTTCCTTTCTCATTAAACCTACGCTGTGGAAACGTCCTGCGGTCTCTCGTTACTAAAGATGGTGCCGTGACCAGGATACAACTCCCCGCAACCCAGAGAAGACAACCTGCCATCGCGCAGCAGTGAAGACAACGGCTGAGGAGCAGCGAAGCAGCCTGGAGAAGACGAGAAGATCCCAGCAGGCCGAACACCCCCGGAGCCAACGGATCCCCGAAAGTAAGCGGAATTCCCACTTCGGAAAAGAAAATGAGCAAAGAAGTCGTCGTGAAGAAGAGAAAGGCGTGGCGAACGCACGTCACGCAGCTGATTAATGCAGCGGAGGCTCAAATGCAGCAACAAGCCGACAGAGAGCATCTGATCGCTACGCAAGCCCAGATATAGGCTATAGCATCAAGCCTAATGAAGTGCAACGAGCAGATGGAAGGTTATTTGCGGATTAAGTGGAGGAAAGTGAATTACAGAGAGTGATGGAATACGGCTTGAAACTTGCAGCCATCTCTTCAAAGATCAAGAACTATTTAAAGGAGACTACGGAAGGCATGCTGTCAGCTCAAGCGCAAGCACAGAGAATTGCATCGGCGATTCAAGCAACGCACGGTGCGCCAGACTCCACGGAGCTTGTGAAGCTGCCGAAATTAGAAATAATTAAGTTCCCTTGAATGGACTAGATTTTGGACGCAATATGAATCAGCAGTTCATTTTAGGCCTAATATGAGCAATGAAGATAAGTTCAACTACCTCATGTTGACACTAACCGGCAAAGTAGCCGCAGAGAATATGAATTAGCAGTTCATTTTAGGCCTAATATGAGCAATGAAGAGAAGTTCAACTACCTCATGTTGACACTAACCGGCAAAGTAGCCGCAGAGATTGAAGGACTTCAGTTCTCGGCCGAAAGCAACTATGAACAAGCTATCAAGATTCTAAAAGAGACATTTGGGAGACCCGAGCAGTTGGTGGACCTGCACATGAAGGAGCTGTTACGACTCGACAAGGTACCATCAGTCTATCATACGGAAGCCCTGCGAAAGCTTTTCCAAAAGGTGCAGACGCACACACTGGCACTACAGGCTCTCGGAGTGAACACAGAGTGCTACGCCCCAATGTTGATCCAAGACTAAAGAAGGCTATGCCAGCAGACCTTTTGATCCAGTACAAGACAAAGGAGGCATCTGAAAACAGGTCGACGGCTAACAACGAAAAAACGTCACCAATGCGAAAGAAAAGTGCCGACGTGCTGCAACGAATGATAGAATTTCTACGGGAACAGCTGTGCTTACGCGAGGAAGCTCAGCGGGAGCAGGAGACAGCAAGTACGGGACCTAAACAGGAGAACAAAAAACCGTACAGCAGGTGCGCTAGTGTCTACAGCTCTGCACACAAGGCCTGCTTGTTCTGCAAGCAAACTAACAACCGGACTGAAGACTGCACGCGAAGCCTACCTATGGAAGAGAAAAAAACTGCTAACCGAAAACAGATCATGCTTCAGATGTACTCGACCAAATCATACGGCGAGGATTTGCAAATTAGGTGTGTTTTGCAAGAAATGCAAAGGCCGCCATGCAACATCAATATGCAAGAGAAAAGACAACAAAGAGACAAGAATCAACCACAGTACAGCAAACAGCAACGTCCCTGATGCAATCAGTGGGGAACCCGACTAGAAACTGCGTTTTGCTGCCGACAGCAATAGTTTGGGTACAAGGAGACGCATCAGAAGCCATCAGTCGAGTACTGCTTGACAGTGGTAGTCAAAGGACGTTCATCACATCTCTGGCGGAAAAGATCGGAGCAAAAACTCTAAGGCAAGAAAAGCTAAGAATTGGATCCTATGGAGGGAACGAAAAATTTCGATGCATTGACGTCGTGAAGGTGATGGTAAACAGTCGAGAAAAGGAGTCAGTTATAGCTATCAAAGCCCTTAAAATAGGCAGCATCTCACACAGCCATCTCCCAGCACCCGACAGAAACATCAGAGACATGATGCGGGAACTCAAGCTAAAATTGGCGCACGACGAATTTGAAACTAAGGACGTTGGGACAACCGGATTTCTCATCGGTTCAGATCACTACTGGGACCATACTTGGCAGGATAGTGCATGGACCAGCCAGCGACAGTAGGATCAGACTGAAAGAGGCACAGGCGGTGATGGTACTCGAGGTTGAGGCAAGTAACGTCGAGTTGAAGACGGAGCTGGAAAGATTTTGCAATTTAGAAGCCATCGGAATCGAAGAAAGGACTAGCCAGATGGACAAAGGTAGCATGGTTGCTGAAAAGTTCAAAGCGCATGTGTGTAAAGGAAATGGGCGCTATAATGTGAACTTGCCATGGAAGGAAAACATCGACATGCAAACCAACAAGGACACTGCAATGAAAGGACTTATTCAGCTGACAAGAAGGTTAAACAAGAACAAAAAGCTCATCGAAAGGTATGACAAAGCCATCTCAGAATACTTCTGTTCAGGAGTTGCCGAGAAAGTGAGCGAAAATTCAGGATGCGAGTCCAATTTGTGTTATTACATGCCGCACCAGGCAGTAATACGGGAGGCCAAGGAAACGACAAAACTTCGAGTCCTTTTTTACGCATCTTCGAGCTCAATGAAGGGAAAATTATTGAATGACAATTTGGAAGCCGGTCCTAATTTCAACGAAAATATGCTTTTGCTACTTATCAACTTTCGGAAAGAAACGGTAGCTCTGATGGGCGACGTTGAGAAAGCGTTTCTTCAAAAACCAATGCACGAAGATGACTGCGACGCATTACGATTTCTTTAGTGGAAACACGACGATGAAGGCGGGCTGACCAATGAAGTCGAAACGAGGCGAATGACCAGAGTCACATTTGGAACAACTCCAAGCACGTACCTCCTATCGGCGACAATTAAACATCACTTGGAGCAAATGAAGGATGTATTCCCAATTTTCACGGCGAAGCTGATGAAGAGAACTTACGTCGAGTACGTGATTTTTGGAGCAGATACAGCTGAGGAAGCTGTCAAGCTGTACAAGGAGTCCAAAGAGATTTTTAAAAGAGCATGAATGAACCTCCGAAAATGGACGTCGAATGACGAAAAGTTCAGTAACATATTGGACGACAACGAAAAGGACACAGCCCACCAAGAAACACGATCGAAAGGGCACACAAGGATACTGGGTATGAGATGGAAACACTCAGAGGGCATGCTGTCATTCCCAGTAGAAAAATGGATGTTCCATGCGACCACGACAAACATGACTAAACGAGCAGTGTTACAGGCGGCGGCGAAAATCTTTGACCCAATCGGGCTACTATCGCCATTCACGATACGAGGCAAAATAGGATTTCAGCGCCTCTGGAAGATGGGAGTAACATGGGATGACCCGTTACCATCAGAGGAGAGCGATCAATGGAAGAAACTATTTGAAGAATCACAGGAGTTAAAACGTCTTCAGGTGCAACGAGGTTACGTGAACAAAAAAGGACATAGAAAACCGGCACCTACACGTGTTCTCTGACGCAAGCCCGTCGGCATATGGAACTGCAGCGTACATCGTGCACGAGTTCAAAGACGAAACAAAGGAAATGACTTTACTGATGTCGAAAAGTCGAGTGGAACCGATGAAAGAGTTATCCTTAGCCAAACTCGAACTCTTGGCAGCGGTTCTGGCAGCGAGGATGTGCGAGTATATAAGAAAACATTACGCCGAAAAATCTGAAAGTGTCAGCCACTGGACGGACTCAATAATAACTGCTTCACTCGATCAAAGGAGACGCCAAGAGTATTTTTCAAGAGGAGAGCTGATGAGATACGTGAAAGAACAAACCAGCGTAGTTTGGGTTTTGTCCAGGGGGAACAAAACCCCTCACACGCGGAATCAGCGCAAAGTCTCTAATAGAGTAAAAAACGTGGTGGCACGGTCCGAGCTTCCTCAAATCCGAAGAAGAGCGTCTGAGCACCGAAGACAACGTGAACATTAACACTGAGGGCGAGCGAGAGACGGTACATTGCAACGAACTTTCAGCAGAGCTAGCAGCACCATCAATACTCAACATAGAAAGCTATGGCTCGTACAACAAGCTACTACGGGTGACAGCCTGGATGTTTCGTTTCATTGAAAATACGAAAATGAGACGTATAAACGCCGCACTAACAGCAGAGGAAATAACAAAGGCCGAGGAGTACTGGATTAAGGAAACTCAGAAGTGTTTAAAGCCTTTCTTAACCAACATGGGCAGCAGTCAGGACGGAGGTTTTCAGCTCAATGGAAATGAAGTGTACTTGGACGACGCAGACATCATACGACACAAAGGGCGACTACAGTTCAGCGCTTTAAAAAATCGCCATGTCATAGTACTCCAAAAGGAGGCACGATTTACCGAGCTTCTAATCCGGCACGTTCATATCTTGGTGCTGCACGGTGGTGTTCAGGAGACTCTCACAAAACTTCGTACCAAGTTCTGGGTCGTACAAGGACGGCAGGAGGTGAAGCGGATCATCAACAAATGCATAACATGCAAAAGACACAACGCAAGACACGTAGAACAGCCAGTACCTCCACTGCCAGCGGATCGGGTAAACGAAGCGAAACCATTCGAAGTTATTGGAGTAGACTTCACCGGAAAACTGTACGCAACGTACAAAGGCCAACAAGTCCAAAAATATGTCCTTATTTTCACCTGTGCAGTGACAAGAGGGGTTCACTTAGAATTGACAGACAACATGACCACAACTAGTTTCCTACAAGCATTGCGACGATTTGTAGCTCGAAGAGGACTCCCAGAGGTGATATACTCCGACAATGCCAAGACCTTCAAACGGGCCGAAAGGGACATCAAAAGATCGCTTGAAACATTAATGAATAATCCAGTGAGCAGTTTCACCAGTATGCACGAGATCAAGTGTAAGGCCATTGCGGAGCGTCCACCTTGGTGGGGCGGTTTCTATGAACGCCTCATACGAAGCATGAAAACATCCATACGCAAGGTAATTGCCAAGAGAATCACATCTCTTGGGGAGCTACGGACTGTGCTAACAGAGGTGGAAGGAGCTCTAAACAATCGTCCACTGACATACGTATACGGCGAGCCCGACGAGCCACTTCCATTAACACCAGCGGAAATAATTGGCGGCAAGCTGCAGATTCATGACTCCCCGGGCAAGCAACACAGCCGCGACATTGAAGAAGCATGGAGGAGCCGTTGTCGCATCACGCAAGAGTGGTGGGCGAGGGGGCGCGATGAATACTTAAGGAGCTTGGATCAACGGTACGACGCAGCGCTGCAAGCAGCCAACAGTTATCGGAAGGTGACGTCGTACTCACCAAAGACAAAGGCCCCAGGACATTTTGGAGGATGTGCCGTATAGAACGGACGTATAGCGGTAGCGATGGAAGAATAAGATCATGTCTTCTGAGATCAGGCGGCAAGGAGTTGCTACGAAGATAACAAAACACACATATCCGCTTGAAAACTGCTTCAAATGAGGGCGCATATTCGAGCCATTGAGCCATTTTCGGCGGGAGGGAACCTGTTCAAGATCATCATCAGCGGATCTCCCGTACAAGGCTCAATAGAAGTGAGGAAGAAGACGCCTTGCCTTGTGGAGCGTGCAACCATCATCATGTAGCTTTTCTGCTGTTCCTTTCTCATTAAACCTACGCTGTGGAAACGTCCTGCGGTGTCTCGTTACTAAAAAAGCTACCCGGCATGGTCGATTGCAGTTATTTCGAGTGGACTGAAAAAGTGGTGAGATGGTCGTTTTATAACCTCTCCCCGTTTCTCCTTCGTGCTACATGTGCTGCTGCAGCCAGATCACGGGGACATCGCCACCCGTCAAGATGTAACAGTGACTACTGTGTCTTCACGGATGGTGATGTCTCCGTTATCGGCTGCTTGTTGCGCAAGTGTTTGAGCATCGCCTTGAAACTTCCGTTTACCAGATGTTCACATGTACGGTTGCACCGTGTTCATTCCCTCCTTTGCTTGTTTTTCATTGCGTGTGCTTCGAACACGGCATGTTGGAAAACGTTTTCGCCGTTGACAGACAGCGCGACAGAATAACATACAACGGAAAGCTCATGCTGACACATGATGGCAACGCTGGCGGCGGTGTAGGAGCACTCGAAACCACGCCGTCATAATGGTGTTTGAACAAGGCTACAGCCGTTTCTAAGGCTAAACCTTTGCCGCGGCTAGGGCCTGGTTTTTTGCAAAACGTTTTCGGTCCAAGTAAGCATGCAGCAACGGTAAGCCAAGTGATCCAGGCTGGGTGGGGAGGCGGTACTCACCGAAGTGGACGTTGATGTCGATGTTTAAAAGGGAGGCCAGCAGAATAGTCATGATTATGACCAGGACGATTATGCAGCAATAGATGACAGGGATGGTTCTGCCCGAGTAGGGGTCCTCATCCTCAATTTCGCTTCTGGCGGTCGAGTGGAATCAATCAATCAATCAATCAATCAATCAATCAAGCAATCAATCAATAAATCAATCAAGCAATCAATCAATCAATCAAGCAATCAATCAATTGTCCAATCAATCAATCGAACAATATTTTAAATAAAGCAATAGATCAATCGATCAATCAATAATTCAATCGATAAATCAATCAATCGATCAATTGACCAACTTATAGTCAAACCATTAGCTGCTTATCAATACGGAAACCGTTTGCTAAATTATTGAAAAATGCTTGTTCTGACTACCAGATCGACGCATATCTGAGCTGAAGGAGAACAGCCCCCTGGCCTCACGACCAAGATGGTTGAAATGCGCAGCTTTCTTCCTTGTCTTACCGGCCAGGTACTTTAACAGCAGCACCACGGCTCATCAATTAAACATTTATTCCCCCTTTTTCGCTGCAAACCTACTCGAATCGAAGTCCAATCTTGTGAGGGATTCGTTCGTCGTTGTTTTCCCATGACGGCAGCCGGCAATTCACTGACTGGTGGTCGCATTGCAACGACTGTGCGCATCTGCAGGTAACGCCGAACTGCCTTGCGCCAAAGTCAACGTTTAATGCGTAGCATTCCTTGCCGAGTACCTCCACAGCCAGGACCGTGTAACGCCCTGAATTTCCCCAAAAATGTAGATATCGCGGAAGTTCAATTTTTAATCGCTTCAATAGCGTACTTGTAGATCAATAGTCGAACAAAATTTGAAAAAAAAGTAAGAAAGAATATAAAATAATTACGGAAACCGGCGTACCGTGTAACACCCTGCGTTTTCACAATTTTGCAGAATTTGTGATAGTTCCAAATGTAATCGTTATAATAACGTGAATGGAGATACCCGGTTGCAAGAAATTTCTAAAAACTAAAAAATACGAAACATACAAAAAATTTCCCCGCATTTCCCCGAGGGGAAGAATGTGAAAGTGCGAATGCACGAGTTGAATTTGCGCGGTTCGGTAATGTTCGCGAAAGAGAGAACACACACAACTACAAAGAAAGAAAGATGCATTTATTCACAGACACCTATTTGTGTTGCCGTTGTACTTGATTGCTAGAGCGGATCTCGGCTTTGAAATTTCGTGTCAGTACTCCTTTAGGCGGGTGCATTAGCCCTTCTCACGCCCGATTCCTGGCCAATCTCCCACGTGGGTATGTGCCATGCACAGACACCTATTTGTGTTGTCGTTGTACTTGATTGCTAGAGCGGATCTCAGCTTTGAAATTTCGTGTCAGTACTCCTTTAAGCGGGTGCATTAGCCCTTCTCACGCCCGATTCCTGGCCAATCCCCCACGTGGGTATGTGCCATGTCAGCGGCCAGGCAGCGCGCGCCCATCTCCCCCCGTTGCCAAGGAAGACGAGGAGATTCCTGGCCAATCTCCCACGTGGGTATGTGCCATCTCCCCCCGTTGCCAAGGAAGACGAGGAGCGGGCGCACCCGCAGCTGTTGCTATGTGGACGGACGGCGGTCAACGGAATTCAGGGTCGCTTATTAAGTGCATTCGCACTTAAAAAAAATTACAGAAAATGGTGAAACGTGTAACGCCTTGCATTTCCACAATAATGCAAATTTCGCAAAAGTTTTCCCTGTAATCGTTAGAATAGAGTAATTGCCGATTAATGGTCGAACAAAATTTCGAAAAACAAAAGAAATAAGAAAAATATAAAATAATTACAGAAAATGGCGAATCGTGTAACGCCTTGCATTTCCACAATAATTCAGATTTCGGGAAAGTCACCTGTAGCCGCTATAATAGCGTAAATGAGATAATTAGTCGAATGAAATTTTTAAGAAATAACTACTAACCAAAATATAAAGAGTACGGAATATGGGACATCGTATAACGACCTGCATTTCCATAATAATGCAGGTGCTGCGGAAGTTCCACTATAAACGTTATATTAGCGTAAATGAGGTAACTGGTATGAAAAAAATTTGATACACTAGAAAAACAGGAAATTTGCAAGAAACAACGCCCTGCATTTCCATAATAATGCAGATTTCGCGAATGTCGCACTTTTAATCGTTCAAATAGCTTAAATGGGGATAATGGATCGGACAAGATTTAGAAAGAAATTGGCTGCAAAAAACGTCCACAAAAGACAAACGGCATCAGACTGTTACGCATTAGTAGATAATTTTCTGAATTTTTGCAAACTTTTTAGCTGCTCTATGACAACGGCGACGACGACAATGATGATGATGATGATGATGAGCATGATGATGGCCTTGATGATGATAATAGCCTTGAAGTGTGTTCGACACGCATCCCCTGGGGGGAACTACCCAGAAGTCTAACTGCGCATACGCCTTTGATGTGCGCTTGTAGAAACCCACTCTTCAAGTTGGCTTTCCTGCAGCGTCCTCTTGGCGTAACGGCTTAGATTCCGGACTTTGACTTTGGAACAGAGAAAGCCATCTCTCCCCCTCTCTCTCTCTCTCTCTCTCTCTCTCTCTCTCTCTCTCTCTCTCTCTCTCTTTCTCTCTCTCTCTCTCTCTCTCTCTCTCTCTCTCTCTCTCTCTCTCTCTCTCTCTCATCTTTCACTTCCCCCACAATCACCATCATCGTCAGAAAAAGTTAACTTTCCTGCAGTGAATTTTCGCACGGCATCGTACGCCATCAGTGAGGAATACGCCGATTTGGTAATTGCTACATTAATACAATTGGCTCCGAAATGCTCAGGGGGAAGGCTTATAACTTCTTTCTCAAGCAGCAAACAGGGCCACTCTAAGAGAAACTTGCGTGCTGAAGTCCTACAGGCAATGTGTGCACGTCAGTTAAGCACCACCTATAAGTAGTTGTAAATGAAAAAAAAATAAAAAATAAAAGGAAGCCTGGATAGTTGGCGAACAATTCTGCCCCGGAAAGCTCATACCACCGCCATATCACTATGAGACCTCAGTAAGACCTCCGGCAGAGAAAAAGTCAGTTTAAAAAACCAGAACAAAACTACTGGCTCCCTTAGAAGATATCAGCGTGCGCAAACTTCCGCCTTTGGTTCCTGTAATTTCGCTATGGCTGTCAATTTCCATGCTCAAATGTGGGGCGCCCGGGTTCGCTGAAATTTCTGTGGCTCTGTAAATCCTCGCGAGCTGACGCCAAAAGACCGCTCCTCAGCTCACGGAATAGCACGTTAAGAGCACATACACGAGCCGCTTCCTTATTGCCCGCTTCATGTATGTCGATGGACTGCGGGTATAGTTTAAAATCCTTTTCGACACATTTGAAGGGGCTAAACACATTTCTAAATTACCCGTGCCAGTGCTCTACTGTATCTCGCTGGCCGTGTCGTTGAATCCGTTGCCCTAGCGGTTGTCATTCCGTTTCGTGTACGATAAAAAAGTGAAAGCACTTAGCGCCATCTACTTATTTTGCTTGTAACACTATAGCGAGATTATTTTAATCAACTGCTAAATACCACCCGCTGTTCAAATTTGTGACTTTGAGGTACGCAGTCTTCGGTCCCTGCTTTAACACCATGGCTTCAAGCCACCGCAGTTAAGCGAGTGTTGTTTAAGAATGTAACTTCCTTACACGTAGCATTTTTTGGCATGTTTTGGTAAGCCGCTTCTGTACGGTTGAGGAAGCGGACAGACGCGTACCGGATTTGGCAGTAACATGCACGACTAGAGCATGCGATTGACATGCGACTGATTGTTACCACTCAGCGTTAGGACCAATATTGGCGTCGTTCACTCACGACGTGCGACTGGTGAGTCAGATGCGATCGTATTATCGTTGCGCCCATCGTGC
Source organism: Haemaphysalis longicornis (assembly GCF_048455015.1). Classification (NCBI taxonomy): domain Eukaryota; kingdom Metazoa; phylum Arthropoda; class Arachnida; order Ixodida; family Ixodidae; genus Haemaphysalis; species Haemaphysalis longicornis. The sequence continues at coordinate 47,878,354 of NW_027526385.1, read as the reverse complement.
GGCCGCAGCCAATGGAAGCCCTAAGGTGTTATAATGGCACCACTGTAGAAGTTTCTTTCAAAACCTCGACGGAGGCGCTAGTGGCACTTCCGGGTATTTTGTAGGAAGCAGCTCTCTGCTTCTGCCGCCGACCCGCGCACTCTCCGATGACAATACAAGCTCCTGGGTAAAAAGGTGGCTACGATTCTAGCCGCCCTAACCTGTCAGACACATTTGGTAAACCGTAGAGCGCGATTGAACAAGGACAACAGGAAGACGACAAACACAAGCCCTCACTCGCAAGTTGTTTTATTGGAGCCATCGTCTCATATCACATGCACAAAAATGTACCGAAGCATGAGCACAAGTGTCATGTGTCAGGGCACCCCCTGAGAGGGGGACGCATCAAACCCCCGAAAAACATGAAATAAAAGAACAAAGGAACGGCCATTTCAAGTGCGCGCCAGGAGCGCGCCAATCAGCAAGTGCAAGCGCCGACGCACCAAGGAATCATGGGCAAAGGTGGCGCCGCACTGGTCGGCCAATCAGGGAAGGCCACGCATGGGAGAAGTGGAGAGATCACCATATAAGGACAGGGAAGAAGCTAGAAGCCAATCGGAGTGCGCCGCGAGTGAGACCAGAGGGTATAAAAGCGGGGCGCACAAAGAGAAGGGGGAGGCAAGGAACCGAAGAAACCAGGAGGCGGCCGGAGCACGTGCGCTTCAACGAACGAGCCAGGGGGACGCGGCCAGGCCATCGACCACGCCACCCGAGCCTGGGCGGGAGCGGGCCGACTTCGCATCGGCACCGTCATCCTAGGTGCACCACGAACCTATGTCTTCGTGGCTCCAGCGGCATCGGTCGGGCACCAGCGGCCAGCGTCCACGCTCCGTCGACGTTCGTCTCGACGGCCCCGAAAGGCGACGTTCGTGCCAAGCCTACCTGAGACCTCCAGCGGCAGCGGCTACCGAGGAAGCACGCTGCCGAAGGGATGACCGCGCGCGTCGAACGCCGGCATCAAGGACCTCCAGCGGGAGCGGCTACCAGGGGGTAGCCACAGAGGAAAGAAGTGAGGACTCGCGGAGCCCACGCCGTCCAAGGAGTGACCGCGCGCATCGAACGCCAGCACCGAAGAAGCGAGACGAGGAAGGCTAACGCCGAGTCACGGCCACGCAAGGGTGCGACACGTCAGCGCCGACGACCGGGGTAGGGCAGTCCCATAGGAACGCAGTCTTAGGACACAACTATGGAGTTGTGTTGTAGTGAGATCACCTTGAGGGTGATAGAATAAGTTTATTTGGACGAGTTGTGTAGAACTTCATATTGTAGAGAACTTTGGGTTAGAGTTGAATTGTATGTTGGGATTGTTAGTTAGAGATGTGAGTGTTTATCGTTTGTGTGTAGTTTAAATATTGAGTGCTTTACCTGAGGGTTTTTTGTGTGTGAATTAAATGTATGTTGTTAAACAAGTCAACGGCTTCCCTGTTTCCATTTCTCCGAGCTGGTTAAGACCACCCCACCATCCGTTCACGTGACAAATAATGGGCGAGCCTGCCAGGATTGATTTGTCCTTATACGGGATATTTCAATCGGGCCCAGTCACGTGTCTTACCATCTGGGAGAATGGATTGGGAAAGGTTGTTGACGTTGGTTCAAACGCGAGGTTTGAACAAAGAGCAGTTTTCCGAATTGTACGATGAAGAGAACCGCAAAGTGCACGAGAGATTGGATGCAGAGATAGAAGAATTGAGTAAGAAGTTAGAACTGGAAATATCGAGGCGGTGCCTCATGGAAAATAGTTTATATCAACAAGGAGGGAGCGTTGAACCTGCCGCACGTGACAGTAAAGGCTCGCGCCCAGCGCACGGTGATGATGCTGAAAGCAAAATAACAGAAAAAGAACAGGGGCTCTCGTGGCAGAGCGCCCAGGAGGAAAGACGCAAAGAGAGCGGTGAACGCGCCGCAAGTGAGACCGAAGGCACGCTGAACGCCGACCGAGATCACGCACGTGAGACAGATAGAACGCAGGTCGCAGGTCACGATGAGGCCGCAAATAAAAATGAACGCAAAGAAAACGATTGTTTGTTTGGACAGCCCGCTGAGCAAAAAGGCGCGTTCGAAGCGCTACACAGTGAAATAGCCAGGCGTAGCTCAACCGCAGGCCGAGTGTGTAAAGATGAGCTTGCTGCGAACGCGGTAGGCGAGGACAGCTTGGGGCCGCCTAGTAGCTCTGAGAAATTAGTGGGTGTCCCGGTGGCCCAACGATTAATTATTGAGACCGAGGTGCCTGCCGCTACGTGCACTGGTAGGAATTGCATCCCGCCAGAAGGCTTTATTGCCAGTGCGGTAGAAAGCCTATGACGATTGATATAGTTATCCCGAAAAAAAGACAGTGAAGCGGGGAGCTCAGCGTCTGCGATTTTCAACGCGGACACTCGGATGCCACTAGCCACCGGCATTTCAGAACAACCAGGACAGCGCCCTGAGACCGAATGCTGTGCAGAAGACCAAAGTATGCGAAAAAAAGAAGCGGACAGGGGTACCGTGAAGGAGCAAGTGGACGCAGACAATAGGGTTATGCAAGCCTTGCAAGTCAGTAAGCGGTCTTGCACGCTCATCAACGAGACGAGACCGAGCATGCGTCCCATACCGAGCTTTCGAAGCGCATCGAAGAAAGCTGCGTGAAGCGAACACTGGTTAGAGTGTGGGGGCGAAGCCGTACTGAGAATGTAAGGCTAACGGGAAAAATGGTCCGGAACACAATCAAAGCTAAAAAGAGGAGCAGACAAAGGGGCAAGGTAAGAGCAGGCAATAAGGAGGCTCAGACTGAGCAAGGTGAACACGGTATCTCTTGTCATAGAAGAGGTGATGCCCTTAGCTGCTTGCGAGCTCGTAGGGGGCCAAAACCAGCGCGCAAGCGCCGAGTGACGGATGAAATCGTAAAACGGCCGGTTCTAGGGAAACCATCGAGCCAGGGTGCGTGCGAGAGGCGCGCGAGTGAGGTTAGGAAAGTCGGCTGTCGAAGCCGAGCCTACAGTGCAGTTATGGGTGCGGAATGGCTGAGGCAGAAAAAGGTTAAGATGAATATCGTTTGAAAACAGCGCGGAAGACGGGACGGAGCAAGTAATAGACGACGCAAGCGCTTGTGTCGTCTATTACTTGCTCCGTCCCGTCTTCCGCGCTGTTTTCAAACGATATGATGTACCAACAAGCCCTTCAGTTCACCCTTTTGTTAAGATGAAGCCATAGGTCAACGAACCTGATGGAAATCATGGAGTCGACTTGGACAGAAATAGGACCCATAACGATGACGAAATAAGTTTTGTATTGTGGTGCAGCATTAGTGAAATGAATGAATTAGTGATGAAGTTAGGATTGAGACATAGTGGTGCCGAATATTAGATCATTGCGTTTGATTTGATGTGTTCGAGTAGGTTGTATGAGTAGGGTGGTGTAAGTGTATAAACTGAAGATGTAGTGGTTGCAAAGTGCGGATTGAGGGGTAGGAGGAGGAAAAGGCGTTATTAGGTGTGGAGTGGGAAAGTGTGTAGTCGAGTAAGAAATAATTGAAGTGCATTATTGCAGTGATGTGTCAGAGGGGAGTATTTGAGTAGATTGGGATTTAAGAAAGCGATGTATTCGTGATAAAACAGGAACGTTGTGTAAACCAAGTGTGTGTGTTCGGGACACTGGTGAACTACAGACAAGGGTGAAAAAACTTGATGAAGTGAAGTGTGTAGTGAAATGTGTGACGAGAGAAGTCAGCAGTGGTGGCGAACAGTGTACTCACGAGAATTGAGCGATGGTGGTAGAAAACGAGGACATCGGTGGCCAAGACACCTCCCCAACCACGTGAAACAAGACGACAGCGGCGGCGAAGCGGAAGCAGTTTTTTAAGTAGCGACCCCAAACCATCCACCGCCGGCGTCGGCGGCAGCGGCGGCCTCCGCAGTGCTCCTCTATATTTAAAGGGGTCCTGAAATACCTTCCGCCAATGCATGGATGTCCATGTACCCAAATAAAGCAATGTATTTGCAATCTCCTGCCGCAAGAATTTTGTTAAAGCGATGAGTATTAGCTGAGAAATCGTAAATCAAAAACCGCGCATTATCGTCGCTCCGCGTTTCCTCCTCCTTTCGACTTACTCTCCGCTGTTGACGGCGCGAGAGCCGTGCCTCCCATGATGCTGCGCTCCGCAGCGGTGACGTAGTTCCGCTATTGCACTGCTGAGACCACGGAGCTGAGACTGTCGTCTGCTACGGGCAAGCTTTGTTGACACCATGAATCCCGCTCTCCGCTCAAGGCTGGAAAAGCGAACGAAAAATCTGGCCGCATGTATGCGGCGGCCTGGCCGTGGCCTTTCGCGGTGTACGTTGCTGGGGGCACATGACTTTTTATCGGCGGCGAACTCGCAGCCACACGGGGAGGGTGGGGAGGGTCGTGCGCTCGTTCCCTTGATGCACCGCGCACTGTTTATCCAAAAAGTGCCGTATCAGATGTGGCCCCGCTGGTGCCGGGTCTTATTTTGCGGCGGTCGTAATTCCTGCCGGCGGCATGTGAAAAAGACATTTTAAACCGACACAGAACCCGTGCACAAAACGCTTCAATCATGTGACCAGTTCAGCTTGGGGCGACGCGTGGTGGAGAGCGGCAACGTTGGCAAAACATGCTCCGGCGCGGCTCTGAGCTTTCTAGCGCTGGAGCGAGCGCCATTTCTTTGACAATCTCAAACATCGGTTGCCTTGGCAACAAGGCACAAACCGCTCCAGAAGTCAGTTACGGTTGCGTGATCCGGGTTCAGTTCGCGGCCCCACCTCGCGACATGTGGGCACTGCAGGCGTACCACCCACTCCCATTGGGAAGTGCGAGATGCGTTTGGCATTACAGGAGGCGATGGTGTGTGTGTTGTGGACGCCTTTGTTTCGCGACGAAATGCGACGTTGTGCTTCTGCGGGTGGATAGTGCTTCCCATGGTCTGGATTATCTTTCTCGAGCGACGTACGACTCAACCTCGCATGGGGTATGTGCAGTGTGCGTGGCTAAAAGCCATCGGATTGTGCGCCAGAGTTAAGTGACTTGCTGTTCGTCCCCGCAAAGCGCGCGCGAGGTGAGTACCGAATTTACGGCGGGCAGGAGGCAACCCATCCTCTGTCAATCGTGGTTCAGACTTTCAACGCATGTTGTGACGTTGTGTTCGTTAGAAACGCGTCTCTGGATTGCTTTGAAGTTGAATAAAATGTATGCGTCAAACCCGCGCATTCGGCTCAGGGCGTTCTCTGCGATTGCACGAAAGAAGTGCCACGGGGCTTCAACGCTTTCTTTATGGAACGTACTCAGGTAACAGAATATCCATGTCGTGTTATGGCCGTGTTGCATTCAATACAAACGGTTAAGCGTTTGTTTTACGCTTGTTTCGTTTGTCGTAAAATGCCCAAGCACTCCGGCACTCCGCTGGCAGATCAGCCGGCGAGCCGACGCTGAGCAGACGACTCATCTCTTTGCCGGAAGTGCGTGAAAAAGCCGCCCAATAGCAGCATGTCTAGCTCATGACGAACATCTGGGAATCGATGATGTAGACATGTGAAGATGGCGGCGTCCAAAAACACGAAGGAAAGAGTGAGAAAAAAGCGACAAACTTTGCAACAAAAGTGTGAGCTTTCCGCTGCGCGTAAAAGAGTAATACTTGGCACAGAGGACGTTGACGACCCAATCTAACGGTTGCGCTAGTTCATTTAGTGTGCTCAAAATGCCTTTCAGGGCCCCTTTAAAAATGAAACAGCATCCGGCGCCAGGTTTCGATCCGAGGACTTCGCGGGCCGCAGCCCGACGCTCTACCGAATATGCCACGGACGCGACTTTTTTTTTTTTTTTTTCTTTATTGCACATTGAACAAACAGTCCCTACAATGTCTACAATGCTGTTCTAAAACGCATCAGTGTCGGTTTAAAACCCGCTCACCGAACTTCGGTTGGCGAAAACTATTATAAACATCGAAAGAAGACAATTCCTCCAAAATAGGTAGCCACGTAAGCTCCGGGCACTGCATATTAATGACTTCCTTCAGCATACTGACATTCTGAGCAAAGTACTTGCTGACAGTCTTCGCGTCAGCATCAGAGTGGCGCACCGCCATCCGACTCAGCCAGATGGCGTGTAGGCCCAAAAGCATTATCAGGTCGTACGGCACACTGTCATGTTTGTCTACGGGAAGGAAACGGATTCCATGTGGTGTCACAGGCAAGTCTTTTTTCAGGGTACGCTGAAGAACGTCCCAAAAAAAGACGGCATCCCAGCAGTCTAGGAAAACGTGGTCTATTGTTTCGGGTTTTTTACACAAAAGACATACTGTTGTCCATGGCACAAACAACCCTTTTTCAGCCATCCATGTTTTGACTAGAAGAGTTCCCGAATGAAGCTTAAAAAAGAATGTTTTCATACATGCTGGGACTGCCATCTTTTTGACGCGACACAATACATCTTGCCCTGGCCCAATGCGGTACATAGTTCTGTACAGCGGTACTGGAAAAAGAACATCTCTAAGATCTTCTAACAGACGTTTTCTTGAAACACTTGAAAGGTATTCAAGGGAAAACCTTACACAGAGGAATCTTAAAGATTCAACGGTTTCCTTCAGGTAACCTTTCAATGTGTAACGTTCATCAACACTGGAAACAACAAACTGCGGGAGTGAACCCACCAAGACACTTTGTAGAAATGTGCGCAGAAAGGCATCACTCGCATCGCGAAGAAACATAAATCTGCTGACAAGTTGTCGCAAAAACAGATGTGATAAGCCCACCCCTCCCGTTCGAACTTTACGAAAGAGATTCGTACGGCTGGTTCTTTCCCATTGGGAACCCCAGATGAATACAGCAAAAATACGGTGCATTTTCTGCACATTTACTCGCGAACAGTGTATTACTTGCATCACATACCATAGCTTTGCCAGGAAGAACATGTTGCAGACAGTGGCACGAGCGAACATTGATAGGTTGCGGCCTCCCCACCTCGTTGCTTTTTCACGCAATCTTACTGCTTCTTCCTGCCAATGCTTGCTACTATCTTGGTAGCACTCCAGCGGAGCGCCAAGATATCTTTTCGGTACCTGAAACCACTGGATGTTTTCAAAAAACTCTGGTTTGGTGGGCCATACTCCGTGCCACAGACCCGAACATTTTTCCCAGTTTACAGCACTACCGGTTTGTGCGCAGAAATCTTTTGTAATCTTTGTCACTTTTTGCACGCTCTCTTTATCTGTAACAAACACTGCCACGTCGTCCGCATAAGTCAACAACCGCACTTCACTTGAGTTCAAACTAAATCCCCTAACTTCATTACTTTGGATTATTTTTAAACAAAAAGGCTCTAAAAACATGCTAAAAAGGAGTGGCGACATCGGACAACCTTGCCTAACTGACGATAACACAGGTACGCATTTGCTGACCTTTTTGTTTATAACTAACTGCGTGGTACACCCCTGGTAAGCCATATGCACTCCATTGTATAGCACTTCCCCCACATTTGCTTGTTTCATAATACAGAATAACACTTCGTGACACACTCTGTCGAAGGCTTTTTCAAGGTCAATCTGCATCATCGCAACGTGGCGGCACATCAAATCACAGCACTCCAACACACTCCGAGCAACATGGATATTGGTGACGATACTTCGTCCCCTAATGCCGCACGTCTGATGTGGCCCAACTAAGGACGTTATGACTGTTTGCAACCTTTTCGCTAAAATTTTCATCAGTATTTTATAATCAACGTTCGCTAACGTGATCGGGCGGTAGCCATTAACTGACTGCAGTTTAACCGGATCATCACATTTGGGTAATAGAACCGTATATGTCCGTGAAAATGACACCGGGAAACTATTATTCTTATATGCTTCTTTAAAGACGTTCAGCAAAATAACTGAAACTCTATCGTTGAACGCCTTGTAAAACTCCGCATTTATGCCATCCGGTCCTGGCGTTTTAGCCCCCTGCAATTCGTCAATTGCTTTTTTCACTTCGCCGAGTGTAAGCGGCTGTTCTAAGCTTTCCTTCACGTCGTCTTCTAACTGTGGTATCAACGGAAGAAATTCTCTTTTGAAATCTTCCATTCGCGGAGCACTATGACCAAACAGTTTCTCATAATGCTCCACAAATGCCTTTTCTATGTTTTTTTCTTCCCTTGTAAGTGTTCCGTGAAAAACTATTTCCTTAATTTCATTTTTTGTGCATATTTTCTTTCATCGCCTAACGCCCTTTTAGTGGGTGTTTCCCCAGCTAATAATCTTTCGCCACGGGCCCGCACTGTGGCTCCCTGATAGCGTACTTTATCTATTGCCTCTAGTTTTCCTTTTATAGCTGCTATATCTTCGCCAAATAAACCAGGCATTTCACTCTCTAGTACAAGTAACTGGTGTAGATTGTTGCGCAATTTTTTTTCCGCTGCTCTTTCTATCCGTCTTAATGCGGTTGACCTGGATATTGCACACAACTTTACGTCCTGCTTTATTAATTCCCATTTTTCTGCCCAGGAAGGACCCACTGCGCTCTCGTGCTCGACGAAAATTTTCTCTACTTTTTCTTTAAACCCTGAATCTTTCAATAATCTACAGTTTAATTTCCACAGTTCCCAAGAAAACTTCTTATCCTCTTTTCTGCCGCCTACCACGAAGGACACGAGACAATGATCACTGAAAGATACATCCTTTACGCTGTAGTTCGAACACATTGACACCAGGTTCAGGCTCACGTAAGCTCTGTCTAGGCGAGCGTGGCTAGCGCCTTGGAAATGCGTAAATCTTAAACAGTTTTCTTTTGACGCAATGTGAGCAACGTCTTCCATTTCATGGCCTTCTAACATTTCATAAAGGAATTCGGCGCTTCGATCCTTCTGTCCAAACCCGCCTATTCGGTCTTCTCTCGCACAAACGCAGTTGAAGTCTCCCAAAAGCATTACATGTTTTTCGCAATTTAGATAGGTTTCAATGTCCTGAAAAAACTCTTCTCGTTCTTGTATTTTGTTTGGAGCATAAATACAGAGCACCCGAAATTCATCTCCGTCAAACAGAAAGTCACATACAACTAATCTACCAGACTCGCCGGAACGAACATTTTTGACCAGCACACCGCTTGCTGATCTTATAAGTATACAACACCCTCCCGATGTTCCAACAGCGTGACTTACGCACGCGTAAAAGCTGTTACCGAATGTATTGACCATGATGTTAGTCTTGTCCTCTGCCTCTATTTTAGTTTCTTGTACGCACAGAACGTCAAGTTCCTTCTCAATCATAAGGCGCTTCAATTGGCATTGTTTCCGCCTGGCACCTAGCCCGCGTACGTTCAGGGTACCTATGATGAGAGGCATTTTTTTTTTTTTTTTTTTAAATCCCTACACTAACGGCGAAAAGACTGACAACACTGTCATCAAATATAGAATCGTTACAACGTGATGTAGTTCCACGCATTGTTCTAGCTATAGCTTTCACCCTGGAAATTCTGTCATGGTTGATGCCCCCACACCAGACAACACAAGACACCATTTCACGTGATGTTGCCCCCACTTGAACAGCACACCTCGCCAGTGTCCGTCGACGCACTTTTTTTTTTTTGGCCTTTTGGTTGGTTCGGTACCGTTGTGGCTATCATTTGACGTTTCTCGGCGCTCGGTCTGGCGGGACATGAAGCTTGGCTTTGGGTGTCGCACGCCTCCCTTGTCCCGCCTTTCGCGGGGGCTCTCCGATGACTTCGATGGATTCGTGCTCCTCGGGGCCGTTTTCTTCTCGCGACCGCTTGGCTGCCGTAGAGGCCTCACCGCTGGCTTCCACCTCCATTATGTCGGGCTTGGAGTCGTCGTCCTCGCTAGGAGACGCCGCGGCGCGTTCAACACAGCCCGCGTTCCCGCTACCACTCACGATGACTTCAGGCTGGCACGGCACGCTTTCCTGCGTCTCACTGCCGATATCCTTCGGATGATTCTCGTTATCTTGCGTCGGCTGGCCGCTTTCGCCGTTCCCGGCGTCGTCTGCTGCCTTGTTGATTTCCTCCGCTTCCGCCTCGTCCATCGTCAGCTCGGATCTCTCCGAGCCAAACGGCGTCGTTGCGGCAACGGCGTAGGTCTTGACGCAGTGTTGCGCTTCGTGCCCGAAGCGGCGGCAGACGCTACACCGCGGGACGCGGCAGTCTCGCCTGATGTGCCCGATCTGCTCACAGCGCAGACACTGCGGCGGCCTACCTGGGACCGCGACGAGGGCTCGGTCTCCTGCGATGCGCATCTGCTGTGGGATGTCTTCGGGTGCTACACCCGCCTTGAGTTGCAGCGATATGACGCGTGTCACGGTGCACTGTGCGTCACAACCCTGCACGCGCCACTTCTCCCTTGTGAGCTCGGTCACCCGGCCGTAGGGTTGGAACGCTTTCTTGATTTCTTCGTCTGGCACATTGTGCAACACCCAATGCAACTTGACACGGATGTCCCGATTGCACGGATCAATCACGAGGCATTTCCGTCCTTTCACCTTTATCTCCTGAGTGGCGACAATCTTCTTCGCAGCTTCGGCGTTGTTAAACGTCGCAGCCCATACATGGTTCATCTGGTAGGGACCAAGCGCTACGACGCTGCCGAAAACATTCGGTTGCTGTAGCGCGTCTCGTAAGTCTTCGACGCGGTATGGCCGCCCCTTGACATCGCAGTGAAAAAAGACAGTATTATTAACGACTGACCCGGTTGGCAGAGTTGGCAGTACGACAGCGTAATCTTCATTATCTTCATTCCTGTTACCGCGGGCCATCTGGCCCGCTGAAGCCGCTCTATCAGAGCCCGACATCACACGTCCGTTCACCGCTGTGACCGGAAGTAGAGTCTGCCACGGACGCGACGCTGATATTGGTGTCAGTAACGCGTCTTATATCTTTAACGCATTCAAACTACGTCGTCAGCGGCGTGCGTTGGCGACTCAGCGGCGTTATAGCGGCTTCATAACTGCGTGGTGTACACGTGATACTACAAACCCGATGGAAGAGATGGAAGAGAAGGCGGCGAGGCGGTGGGCTGCGGGGGCCGAGCGGAAGCGCCGCAAGCGGGCCGACAACCGTGCATTCGCACTTTCACATTCTCCCCCTCGGGGAAATGCGGGGGAATTTTTGAGAAAAAACTCTTAAAGCGGGGGGTAATTGTCATGTGTAAGGGCAACCTCTGAGAGGGGGACGCATCAAACCCCCGAAAAACATGAAATAAAAGAACAAAGGAACGGCCATTTCAAGTGCGCGCCAGGAGCGCGCCAATCAGCAAGTGCAAGCGCCGACGCACCAAGGAATCATGGGCAAAGGTGGCGCCGCACTGGTCGGCCAATCAGGGAAGGCCACGCATGGGAGAAGTGGAGAGATCACCATATAAGGACAGGGAAGAAGCTAGAAGCCAATCGGAGTGCGCCGCGAGTGAGACCAGAGGGTATAAAAGCGGGGCGCACAAAGAGAAGGGGGAGGCAAGGAACCGAAGAAACCAGGAGGCGGCCGGAGCACGTGCGCTTCAACGAACGAGCCAGGGAGACGCGGCCAGGCCATCGACCACGCCACCCGAGCCTGGGCGGGAGCGGGCCGACTTCGCATCGGCACCGTCATCCTAGGTGCACCACGAACCTATGTCTTCGTGGCCCCAGCGGCATCGGTCGGGCACCAGCGGCCAGCGTCCACGCTCCGTCGACGTTCGTCTCGACGGCCCCGAAAGGCGACGTTCGTGCCAAGCCTACCTGAGACCTCCAGCGGCAGCGGCTACCAGAGGGTAGCCACCGAGGAAGCACGCTGCCGAAGGGATGACCGCGCGCGTCGAACGCCGGCATCAAGGACCTCCAGCGAGAGCGGCTACCAGGGGGTAGCCACAGAGGAAAGAAGTGAGGACTCGCGGAGCCCACGCCGTCCAAGGAGTGACCGCGCGCATCGAACGCCGGCACCGAAGAAGCGAGACGAGGAAGGCTAACACCGAGTCACGGCCACGCAATGGTGCGACACGTCAGCGCCGACGACCGGGGTAGGGCAGTCCCATAGGAACGCAGTCTTAGGACACAACTAGGGAGTTGTGGTTTAGTGAGATCACCTTGAGGGTGATAGAATAAGTTGATTTGGACGAGTTGTGTAGAACTTCATATTGTAGAGAACTTTGGGTTAGAGTTGAATTGTATGTTGGGATTGTTAGTTAGAGGTGTGAGTGCTTATCGTTTGTGTGTAGTTTAAATATTGAGTGCTTTACCTGAGGGTTTTTTGTGTGTGCATTAAATATATGTTGTTAAACAAGTCAACGGCTTCCCTGTGTCCATTTCTCCGAGCTGGTTAAGACCACCCCACCATCCGTTCACGTGACAACAAGAACACAACACACACAAAAAAGATAGGGGTGAGATAGCTGCAATCTGAGGAGCTTCCGCAAAATGAAATTCACTCGCACGCTGTAACACCGATGTCTCACTGACGCACTGGTCGACGTTCTTCTTCATATATATATGAAAGGCTTCTAAAAGCTCCCTGGCCACTGTGTTTTCACATCGGCCTGGAACAGTAATCTTCTGTAAGAAAGGTCTGTATTCGGACTGCAAAGCATTTTTAGATAGGGACGCCTAGAGCACAATCCGTCACTAGAGAAAAATACGGGTGCGCATTTACCAGCGCATTGTAATCAGTGCAGGCCATTCAGTGCTTTGCAGTCCGAATACAGACGTTTCTTTCAGTATATTATTGTTTCAGGCTGATGTGAAAACACAATGCCCAGGGAGCGTTTAGAAGCCTTTCATATATATATGAAGAAGAACGGGGACCAGTGCGTCAGTGAGACATCCGTGTTACTGCGTGCGAGTGAATTTCTTTTTTCGGAAGCTGCTCAGATTGCAGCTATCTCACCACTGCCTTTTTTTGTGTGTGGTGTTCATGTGGTCATGCTCCAGGCAATTTTTGTATATATATACAAGACGATGCCTCCAATAAAACTACTTGCTAGTGAGCGCTTGTTTGTCGTCTTTCTGTTGTCCTTGTTGAATCGCACTCTACGTTTTATCAAATGTGCACAGACTGGCCCAACAGTTTGTTCTGTTGGTAGACATGTTGCCAGCGTTACCAACAGCATGGACGAGCGGAATCGTCAGTGCTGAACGTCCCCGCACCGCTTTACAGAACATATAAAACTCAATGTATAACGTAATACAGTCGAACACGGATATATCGAACTCCAAAGGGATCGCGAAATAGTTCGATATATGAAAAATTCGATATAAAGAATATGGGCTCTGAGACCTCACCTGTGGCGGACGGCCACTAACCGATTGGCGCATTCAAGAATGACAACTAATTCCGCACTAACGACGCAACAGGATGCTTTATTTGCGTGAAAAGAAATCGCTGATCTTGGCCTGCTTCTTTGTCCTGTACCCAGCTGGTCAACTTTAAGCTCGGTGCCCACACGAAGGTTCATCAAAAGCCTATCGAGGAGTCGCCTCCTGTACCAAACCTTGAACGACTTAGTCGAAAGGTCGAGCGGCTGCAGCCTGGCTTTTGTGTTCGGAGGCAGAAACTTGAGCCTGATGTTGTCGAGCTGGCAGGTGGTTTGGTTGGCCGAGCAGTTATCCATGAGAAGGCAAGCGTGACGCGCCGACGCCGTGGCTTCTGTCCCTGTTGGGTTTCGGCGAAGGCACTAAGCGACCGCGGAAATCGGGGGTGCAGCGCCGCCGAAGAGCATCTCACAGCTCGGGCGGTATTCGATATACCAAATGTCGGGAAAAATACCGTTCGATATAAACGTACGAATTCCTATACTTTTACACAGAATTTTAAAGGGGATAATTCACGATTTCGATATAGACAATATTTCGATATACCCGTGTTCGATATATCCGTGTTCGACTGTAGCACTATTCATTTTCACTCAAGTTGATAAGCTCGGGCGGTATTCGATATACCAAATGTCGGGAAAAATACCGTTCGATATAAACGTACGAATTCCTATACTTTTACACGGAATTTTAAAGGGGATAATTCACGATTTCGATATAGACAATATTTCGATATACCCGTGTTCGATATATCCGTGTTCGACTGTAGCACTATTCATTTTCACTCAAGTTGATAAGTGTTTTCTTTTCCTGGGGATTTTTGTCATGCGCATATCTAAATCGGCCGGAGTGAGCCTAAACAGGGAGGCAACCATGGAGCGAAAACAGTGGGCGGAGCGACGCCGATGACGCATCGTGCGCATGCATCGGACCACTTGTCTCAAATTCATGCGCACGACTAGTCGTGGTAGCCATATTTCCGACCAGTCACGCATCGCATACGACGGCACAGTCGTGCATGTGTCTCGCCTTTTACCCAAGTCAAAACGAGCCATTTTAACAGGACAGCTGTTTAAGCTTTCAGCTCCGTCGTGGAGCGTAACAAGAAAACTACCCCCAGTAAAATGCACGTGAGCATGCGTCCTGTGAGGAGCGCCGGGTGTCGGCCAGTTCGCGCGCTCTTGCGGCAAACAAAATAGACCATCAAACGGGAACTTGTGTAAATCTTAACGCAAACAAACAAGCGGCTTGATCAGGAAACTCCGTGTGTACGAGATTTCGGTGCACGGTAAAGATCCCCAGGTGGTCAAAACTAATCCGGAGCCCTCCACTACGGCGCGCCTCATCGCCTGCGTTGCGTCGGCGCGTTAAACCCTACAATCAATCAATGATCAGGAAACTTATAGATCCTAATTCATCGTCGTAACACCATGTATACGCCTGTACGAAGGCATTGCATGGTTTTATAGAATATACAGTTTTCGCATAAATGCAATACATGGAAGGAAAGCACTCACCCGTGCTCCACATCCTTCTCGGTTGTCCATTCCTCGACAAAACTGGGCTCGTCCTCTGAAAGGGAAACGGCCAATGCCGTGTTCGTTAGTACGCGTAATGGCCTGATGCACCTGGTGCAAAAGTAAATGCACACACACTGAAACCGTAACATATATCAAGGAAGAAAAGCTTCATGTGGGCGAGATGGTGCGTCATGCTTTAGGTTAACCACGCCGCAAGAAAACGAGGGAGATAAAATAAACACGCACAACAACACAGTGCCGAAACCCTCAAGCGTAACCTGTCTGAACCTATACTTTTATCCCACCCGGCAGTGAGTAAATATTTAGGCATTGTATAGTTTGGATGCGGCATGATATAACCACACACGTATCAACATGATTCATGCGTACTTTGCAACTCGAAAGCGTTACTAGGCCAGAAATCGGTAGTTTAATTGAACGTTCCCGCCAACCGGGCCTGGAACTGACGTCACCACATCAAAGCGGAAATGGCGGAAACCGCGGCAACTGCCGGGTGTTGCGCTGCGCGTTAGGCCTAACGTGGCGCCTTGCGGCCTTGCGTCGTGTAATGGACGATCTGCCTATTACGAAGGCTTCGATTGCCTTCAACAGTCACTGCGTCAAGTGGCACCCACCGGTGTAGCTTACAGGCCAATTCGGTTTGAAATTGAGCGAAATTTCATGGCCTGCTTACCGTAAAGAGCAGGATTTGCATGCTAAAAAACAATAGGAGAGTTTGATGCAAATCAAGAGCCCAAAGTA
The DNA here is from genome assembly GCF_048455015.1 of Haemaphysalis longicornis. Taxonomy (NCBI): domain Eukaryota; kingdom Metazoa; phylum Arthropoda; class Arachnida; order Ixodida; family Ixodidae; genus Haemaphysalis; species Haemaphysalis longicornis. Next base: position 47,862,784 of record NW_027526385.1, on the reverse strand, counting down.
TGTGAAATAATTCGAGGACCCGATATTCTTTATAACCGTATGCAGTGCTGTGAACTCAATGGCGGGTTAATTTGTGTAACTCTACTACCCAAGGTTCCAGGAATTAAATTGAATTCTTGGCATAATGTGTTCAAATGCGCCCGTATAGATGAGAAAACGAAATACATCAAGTTTTAACTTTCCAAGAAAGCAGGACTCCGAGAAAAATGTGCATAAAAACAGGGTTGCAGAGGCAAATAACCTCCTGAAGTGCAACCGCGTTCTGTTTCCGCAGTTACGATATGTAGCGCAGAGGAAATCTTGAGCGAACTTAGGGCAAAACAGCCCCAAAGAAAGGCTGCACACTTCTTTTGGCCTGCAAATGCCCAATGAATTATGGTGTTTTGTTGCTATGAAAACAATTCAATCAGGCTGAGAATACTGCCTCCAAAAATAAAAAAACTGCAAGAACACTAAAACAACGATACCACCAAGTGTACTCTATAGAAGCTGCTCAGCTGAGGTTGCACGTGCTCTGTTTCCAAGAGGGACTTGTGAAACACTATCAGCAGGAGCTGCGTACCTGCCGTCCCGATAATACACTCCACGACCCTACCGCTAATAACTACGGCCCTAATCTTAGCATTGCCCGCATTTACAGATGCGGTTGATGTCGTTTACGTCTCTGGTTTCATACAAGCCCTACACAAAGCATTTCAAAAGAAGGTCGCATGAAAAAAAATTTTGCTCCTATCCACGCTGTGAAGGCGGTTGGACTGCGAAGCTGTAAATGACACCCACAGCGATTACCCATGCGACGTCGCTTGAATTCACAACGAGTGCAACCAGAGACTGTGGCAGCCGTTACAGCCCTAACTACATGGACGCGAAATCACGCGTCGCGCGAGCGTCGGTGTAGTTCGGCGTAGACGCGCGGGCCCGCAGAAGAGAGCGAGTAACCGCATGAGACCGGCGAAGTCGCGCGCCAGTCGCTGCGTCGGCGGGCGTTGCTGGACACGTATGCCATCCGGTTGAAGTCGCTTATGAGCAGTTATTGTCGATTCTTGAACTGCAATTATCAAGACTCTAGCTTTAGCAAAAAAAATTGCTTCGCATTTTTATTCATTGCGAAGTACGTTGGCGGGCAGCAAACATTGAACTACTGCGAAATGTATCTCGAGTACTTACGGTCAAATCCGAACAAAATAAGATGGGAGGATAAACGAAGACCCGCCTCGCACAACTGCTTTACTTGCTACTTGATTTAAACTTCATGTTATGTACCGACTGCACGTTCATGAATTAAAAGTGCAAGCAAAACAAATTTCAGCGCTGCCTTGATACTGAGGTTACAGTCGAACGTCATTCGTAGGTTAAAAGGCAAGGTAGTATGGCACCCTGTCTGTACCCTGTAAAAAACTGATCAAGCCCTCACCGCCAAAAAAAGAACACCGGGACTTTTCCAGGATTCGCACCACGGACTTTCAGAAGTCCGGTACTCGACCGCTCGACCACGCGAGGAGACGAGGGAGCCTCGAAGAATTTGGTGCACCAACCGAAGCTGCCCACGAATAGTGTCGGGTGTGCCTTTTTTAAGGACGTATTTGAGAGATTTCAGCAGTGGTAACGCTTGTTTCTTCCGCACCGGTCTTGGAGCCGACGGCACTAATGCTCGTGCTACAAGCGATGTAACCAAAACTCCCTTATGTGAGTCAAAAAAAGTTATCGGACATCCCCGGTCTCCCCTGCGCAAGCCACAAAAGCTACAAATGGAATTAAATGCGCCGCTAGAATTCTGGCGTTGGTAACGCTTGCTCGTCCTGCACCGAACTTGCAGACAAGCCACATTATGCTAAAACTTGATGGGATGTAGCCAGAGCTTCCTTATTTAACTCACACAAAGCTATCGCACATCCCCGATCTCCCCGAAGAAAGCCGAACAAGCCACAAATGAAGGAGCGCTTCCGAACAGAAATAGCTTGCAATTTGTCTCAAGGCAACCGATTACCGCAAGTTACAAAGAAATTGATTGTTTTCTGCTGAAAGGAATGACCCCAAACCCCGCGAAGACGGACGCTGCCGCCCACTTTCCGATGCTCTCTCGAGCTGCGTCGACGCCGATATCTTGCGAGCGTAGACATCGGCGTCGCTCGGGCGTCAGCTCGCGTCGCCATGCATTTTTAGATGCAGAGCATCTGATTCACTCGCCTTGTCCCTCTGGCGTCGTCGTCGTCGTCGTCGGCGTTGTCCGTCCTTCCCCCATTCTCCTCGCCGCGCCAGCTGCGCTCTCCGCCGCTCACCCCCTCTCCTCTCCGATAGCGAACACTCTCTCGCGAGGGGCATTGGATTGGATTCGATTGGATTGGCTTGGATTGGATTGAATTGTATTAGATTAAAGTGGATTGTGTTGGATTGTGTTGCGTCATAGCCGCGGCACGTTGCGTCATAGCCGCGGCAGACGCGCTGGGGCCGGCGCATGTGCAGTACTCTCTCTTCCGCGGTTTCCTCTCCTTCGGGCGCGCTGCGCATATAACCGGTGTGCCGTTCTCCGGCGAAGCAACATCCACGCTTGGCTCAAACACCTACAGTCCACGCCGCTTTACAAGTACGCCAACGTCGTCATCGACTGGGACCGGCTTACGCAGTCCCCTCAACGTTATGCGCGCTATAAAACGCGGTCCCTTCGCCGCTCCGCCTATGCGTCGCATCTACACAGGGGTTCCCGCGAGGGGAGGTGGGAGTTTTTTTTTGGCGACGCGCGCTCACCCGCGTCGACGGGGGACGACGTCGATGCGAGAAAACGACAAAAGTACGCTGCATGTGGTTGGGCCTTAAGGCCCAACCACATGCAGCGTAATTTCGGCGTCGCGCGAGCGTCAGCGTCGTTCGGCGTCAACGCGCGGGACCGCAGGAGAGGGCGAGTGACCGCATTGGACCGGCGAAATCACACGCTGGCGTGCACGCTCGACGCTTCTTTCGGCGTCCAGCACGAGATTGAACAGTCACCGGTACTTGTCGCGTAGGGTCTTCCATTTTTTCTGCACGGTTTTTGCAGCACAAACACACGAAAACAACGACGACTTCTTACAATAACTATGCGCACAGGCTGCAGCGCAGGCGACAAGTGCCTTACCTCCGTCCGCAACTCCAGGCGCCACGACTGCTGCCACTTCAGCCCACAACGTCTGTTTGCGGGGTTTGTTCTTGTTTTCTTTGTGTTTAGCCTGCCATACAGCGGGGCGGGCTGCGACTGCAGTTATTAATGCCTCAGCGTCGATGTTCGGCATGCCGGCCACCATTAAAACAGCGAAACGGACTGGCACAACAGGAAACTGGCACCAGCGCCGCTTCCGCCGCTCGCGCCGATATCTGGCGAGCGTAGATATCGGCGTCGCCCGAGCGTCAGCCCGCGTCGCCGTGCATTTTGGTGCGCGCGCTGACGCTCGCCGACGCCGAACGACGCTGACGCTCGCGCGACGCCGAAAATACGCAGCATGTGGTTGGGCCTTTATGGCGTCATCTTTCCCTCTGCCTCCCCCTCACTCTTGTTTTAATGCGTCACCGCCAAGGAGTGCCCTCGTCGCCCTCCCTCTCACCAGACACTGTTCCGTTGGCCACTATTCCAAACCACGTGAACGCCGTTATCATACAGTATGCGGTTTGCACTTCACACGAGGGCTTTGAATGAGCGCAGGGGGTAGAACCGCCGCAGCGCTCGTTGAGTACACCGCCTGTCTCCCGGTTTCCTAGCGTGGGCGTTGCTTGGTCAGTAAGATGACTAGCTGTCGCTCCGTTTCCCTATTCGGGTCAAGGTTCCATTCCTGGCAGTGGCAGTAATTTCTTTCATTTGACCTGGGACTTTTCTGCTGAAGTACACACAAAACTTTCCTTGGCTGGTAGAGGGTTACTGCTTCGCATTGAAGTAAATGCAGTTCTACCCAGTGGGAAATGCACTGAAACAGTCGACCTGTGTGTTATCTAGAAAGGTTCCGCTTAGATTGAGCCTTTTTTTTTCGCGGCTAATTTTCATATATTTTTGTTTCTCAATACTTCCCGTAAAACAGTTACAGCCATTTTATGCAACCATAATTTGTCGAATATGGCTATGTATTGACAGCAGACAGTAATTATGTAATGCTTACAACTTGATTGATTGATTCATTGTAGGGTTTAACGCGCCGACGCACCTCAGGCGATGAGGCACGCTGTAGTGGAGGGCTCCGAAATAATTTCGACCAACTGGAGATTTTTAGCGTGCGACGAAATCTCGTACAAACGGGCGTTTTTGCTTTTCGCCTTCGTCACAAAGCGGCCTCTGCGGCCGGGAATCGAGCCCACGTCCTCGTACATAGGAGCACAACGTCTTAGCCACTGAGCCACCGCGGCGGGTATTACAATTTCACTGTGAATTAACTAATCCCGTAAAGTGAATGACACTGGGCGTAATGGTTGAGTGGGCTTAGCGGCTCGTTGTCATAAATTTGTTTTGGAATGCCCTCGATAAGACAAGAGTTACGGGCCGTTTTCTGTAATCATACTCCGTAGACGGTCATGCTTCACTGCTCAAACCACACTGTGGAAAACCCGGTTACGAAGACGAAGCTTGCGCAGATCTTCTAGAGTCAGCTTCACTTTTAATCACAAAGGCTGACTTTATACGGACGACGTCGTGTAGTCTGGCGGAAGCCATTATACGCACGACGCGACTGAGGCGCCAACACGGCAGTTGCTGACAACTGAAAGCGCCCTCATCATACGGGCCGGCGGGTTCCCCAACCCAAGCCCATTGGGGGCTTCGACGGAGGCGGCATGGCATTCGAAGTGGGGCACGATTTAGTTGCTTTAGCGATTTCGATCGCGCCTTTAGAGAATTTCAGCTCCTCAACAACGCCTTTTTCGTAGTGAAAGCTACAAAAACAGTGGGCATCGTCATTTCGCGGCTAAGTGTACGACTTGAACGACTGCAAAGAAACTGAAGCAAGCAAACGCGACAACAGACTCGGCATCACGATAACAGAATCGGACAGTAGACTCGTCATCGCTATGAGTGTTAATGAAAGCGCTAAGCGCTTTTTTATTTTCGGCACGATCTGTGCAGTTTGTTGTTGAGTGTCGCGGTTGCTCACTTGACTGGTATGTTACACGCTGATACTTCTACGCATGCCGTTTTTGTTTTACTGTCCGGAATAAACTGCTTCTTTCTGTTTCTTGCGTGTCGAAGTCATTTCGTCGAGAGGGTCAGGCTCGCGAACCCCTCGCACATGAAGGAAGTTCCTTTACGACGTATACATAAACCATGCAGTTCTTGAAATGTTCAGTGCACAATTGGTTTCTAACTTTTAGTGTACGTAAATGGCTAATGCCCAAAGCAAACATGAAAGCTATTATCATTGCTCAACACATGTTGATGTGCTTGAAATTAAATGTCGTGGGTATTCATTTCGAAATGATTAAAACTGGCTTGCATGTGGCCACCGAAATCCGTTTTAGAATAAAATGAAATGGGGGTGCATCTGACTTCGTTTTTTTATAATTTGTTGCGACTAAACTTGAACCTGTAACTTTATTACCGCGCACGAGTAGAACAACTTGCCGCATCGCTTAGGCAGTCGGTCAGCGTAATCCTCCATATACGAGTTAATTCTAAAAACAGTGCAGCTGTTTTCATCCCACAGTATTAATTCGGAGGCCGGATAAGAACACTGCCATCCGTTATGGGTTCGATGCGATCGCAGGCCGAGCGCTTCTGAACTGCATTGCCTATGCAGATTGTAATCCGAGATAAGAAATACGTAAAAATTATAACCTAGTTATTTTTTAGGGCTCTGAACGTCATTTAAGAGCCCTAAATTTCCAATGGGTAATTGGGTCGGTGTCGGTCGGTGTGTCAAGGGCGTAATGTGGCACAGAACATGTTAAATAAGTCGCATAGCTGCAATCATAGGTAAAATAAATGCATTACCCGGTTCTATGTCTCGCTTTGCATCCATAACATCTGCTACCCTTTTTTAATTGCGATACGGAGCGCGAAAGTTAAACGAAAATCCTTTTCGAGGAGCGTTGTACGGCTTTCATTTGAACCGTTGGCTTCGCGGCCCGTGGTTTGTTTGCTAGAAGCCACCATACCCGTGGTGCGACGGAAAACGGCGATACAGCCGCTTGGTAGTTCGGCAAAAGCATGGGGCAAAACGTTCTATCAGGGCGATTGGGACGGGCGAAGCAACGGCGCGGCGCCGGTTGCTCCGGCTGCCGCGTTGGCACATCATTCGCGTCGTGGGTACAGTGGCTTCCGCCAGACTTCACGACGTCGTGCGTATAAACTCAGTCAATCACAAATGCATTCCAGGAAAGATATTTTTCGAGGGGTAAAATATGTCGTTTTGTATCAAGATATGAAGGCCCTGGCACCTTTTATTATTTTGAATAACCGCTTTTTTGCGCGACGAAGAAACCTGCTCCAGAAAGCGCGTAACACGATAGGTACACACGCCGTCAAGGCCAGCCCTGAAACGGCTGTGATGTTAAAAATCTGGCATGTAGGATCCCCTTAAATGGCTCAACACATTCTATGCTGCCTGGTCTTTCTCAGCATAATAAAGGAGCTCTAACGGCTTAACTAACGACGCACCCGCGCATCGACGTAGGCGCGCGTATATGTACATTCTTGGCGTTCTACGTCGAAGGCGTACAACATCACGGTAGCGGCCGGAAACGCGCCGGCCGCTACAAGGCTTACGCCTAGGACCGTCGGGCCCGCCGGAACCGAAGTATGCCGCATACAATTTCTGAGAATCAAATTGCATCCGGAGCGTTTTTTTTATTTGACAACCAATTTTTAGACAGGAAAGAAAGGCCGTTCTCCCTGCCTCTTCCGGGCGCCTGCTGGCTGTCCCCGGGTGGGCGGAACCCGTCAGAGTGCACGGTGCGCAGATGTGCGTATTTGCGGATATCTCGTCCGTACAGACTGCGGCACAGTACACTAGTACCAATACATTTGCTCTGCGCCGGACTTCGTTCTTCTATGCGCGCTGACCGGAAGCTGGATTAGTGTGCGAGTATGTAGGGGTTCGACCTTTATCGTTCAGTTAACGCCAATCACCCCTTCTGGCCCACTATCAGCTTTAAACCGCGATAATTGCCCACCCGCTAACGATCTTCCCACATCTAAGTTAAACCATGCGAAGACGAATTATCTCGGCTATCAGCGGCGACGAGCTTCCCTCTGGCCCAGCGAGGGGCTGAGGAATCGCGGTGGACGGTCCCTTACCGCGTCCCATGGCTCCGGGGCTTCGTGGTCCTCAGGGAACTCGGTAGGGCATGCGTCGGGGTGCTGAGCCGGACAGCGTTCCTGGTCTGCGCCTCGGGTGCACGCTCGGAACGACGACTGCGACGATCCTGGCGCGTTCTCGCAGCGTTCGCGGCTCGTGAGTTGCTGGGTTGGTCGGTTGCCTGAGAGCATGGGCACGTACCCACGTGGGGGATTGACCTAAGACGTGCCTGCCAGATGTCGGCTGGTAAGTAGATTATTTTAAATACCGTAATGACTCAAGAAAATGGAGTAATGGACGACAATACCCTCAAGGGTTTAATAGCGACCCCGCTAGGGTGATGACGAGTACGCGAACGTGTAGTGATTTAAAGTCTACTGTGGTAGCTAAGAATTATGAGAAAGGAAAAGGAAAGAGAAAGAAGAAAAAGGCACGTTAGGGAAACTTAAGGCGAAGAAAAAACATCTAGATGCATTTGATACAGCTAGGTGTACACACTAGGTTTTGTTTGGATGTTCAATAAAATCACCCTAACATGATTTATTAAATTCAAATTTTTTTCTTCCTCCTAATTTTGTTTATATGAGTTTCTGTTAAACCTGAGGGTAGTACCGTTGCGTTGGTTAATACCACAATGTAGAAATGTGCTATTTCTTCTCATTAAGTAACCTCGCGGCTATCGTCGTCATCAAAGTAAATATTAAAATAATTAGTCTGACACTGTCTTTCTTGGAAAAATAGAGCATTGAAAGGAATTATGAATTATTCATTTGTACATTGTGGGAATGAGTCAGAGACACCAAGAGACGTACGTACGTTATGACTGCGCGCCCAGGGTCGAGGGCATGTGTACAGTCGGCAAAACGCTTGTCTATAACATGCTAGCGGCGTACTCCGGAGTGCGCAGGAGCCATGTAGTGAAAACGCCTAGTTTGAGACCGGTAGCATGGGAGCATGCGCGACCCGCATCAGCGCGATGGCTGTTTCACTTGTCGCTGTGCTCGTCGCCTTGCCTTCCGTACCTTCTTTCGCCGTGAGAAGCGCTGCCTACGCTGCCGGGCCGGGAAACAATAGTGGAGATTAGTGATTGCTAGTACATCGTTGGCTGCGTTTAATTACGTGCAACGCCGCTTAATTTTCGGAATTTAAACAGGAGTTTTTTTTCTTTATGTGAGAAAAGGAACAACAATCGCCGAAAAAGCGTCGCTACCGGTGTTCTGGAGTGACTAGATATCGGTTCGTAATCACTTGCACAGTGCATTAAGTATTGTGGCGTTAGCCCGTCAGCAGTGACATGCAAAGCCAAGCGCAGAGACCGTGGATTGGTGCACGCGGTATTCATGCAGCGTATTGGCAAAACGATGACGTAATGAACCGCTGTGCGCCAAAGCTAATGTAGCAGCGCACGCTAGAGCGAGCAATCTCCCAAGCCTTCGTTTCCCGGCCCGGCAGCGCAGGCATGCAGAGCTTATTATGGTCAAAGATAGTGTGGAAGCCAAGGCGACGGGTACAGCGAGGAGTGACACAGCCATCGCGCTCATACGGGCCGCGTATGCTCACATTCTACCTATCTGAAACCAGGCGCTATCACTAGGTGTCAGTGGCGTAGCCAGGGGGGGGCTGACCGGGCTCAAGCCCCCCCCGAAATTTTTCCGGCCAGCGCCGTGCTGCCTGGTACGTCGCCTGTGAACAAAGGGGCATAACCTTCGGACGTGCTACTATTAAAAACATTCACCACTGAATGCCTGTCCTGACGCATTGGTGCTTACACAAAACGAAGCACCCAGGTCAGGATAATTGCGGAGGGGTGCAGCTCCAAAAGCGATGGCGCCTTCGGGTAAGCTCAGCAGCCTCAGCCCACGGGACGCCAAAGGCGTGCGTTGTGTCCCTTTGTGTGTGGCATGTCGCCCCACAGAGAATAATTGCCCGGCTGAGTCGTTCTCAGCAGAGTAGATTGACTCGTCACGGTATGGCCGGGGAAGCATGGAGTGCGCAAAAAAAAGAGGGACCGCCGGTCATTGATGGGTGAAGACTGGCACGATGAAGGCCCGAAAGGGAAAAGACGACCTTTGTATGCGTAAGCAGAAGCACGTGTAAACGGTGGTGGTTCTGAAGAAAACGATGGGTCTGCGTATTGGGCGAAACGTCTGCTTTAGCTGGATGACTGCCGGGGGGGGGGGGGGGGGGGTGGGGGGGGGTGGGGGGGGGGGGGGAGCAGAGGGCCTTTGTGGGTGAGGCGCACAGCAAAGTATGCCCCTCTTCTGCACGTCACCCCTTCATTCTTTTTCACGTTTCTGTGGAGCCCGGGAGGGTGTTGGCGTGGGATAATTGTATGGTCTCAGCTTGCGCGCACTGCATGTCCTCTCCTGAAAGCGGTGTTCCAGACAGACATTTTCTCCTCCGCGATTAGGCAGATTCGTTCGGCGGTATTTTTCGCTAACCTAGGAAACTGGGGAATACCCACTTGACAAAAAGGGCGCGCTGCCCCCAAAGCGGGTTTACATGAATGCGACAGCAGCGTATCGCATTGGTTCGGCGAATCCGGCGCGGCTTTATTGTAAGCGCGAAGGCGCGACAGTCACCAGCCCTACCACGGGCAGACGGCGGTCGCGACAGTAACCAATACCCGATGGCCATCTTCGACCTCGGTCACAACTAAAGCCCCTCCATTGCGTCCACGGCCGCTTTTTGCCTGGGCGGCGGCTGCCCAGAGCTGTGTATAGTCAGGGGCCTGAGTCACAACAACGCCGACATGAGAGAACGGTGCAAGGGCAGAAGCGCCCTGGCTTTGGGAAGCTCACACTCGAAGTGCCATGCAACACACAAAAGAGGCCGCAATTGTAAGTCATTTTCTTCCCTTGACCCCTGATTTATGCTTGCGTGATCACTGACTTGCGTGATCACTGTATCTTTTAATATTTAAATAATTGCTTCCTAATATTTACACGACGTCACAGTACCTTTATGTCTGCAAGCGAAAAAAATTATATCTACTTTTATTTCTAATGCAATTTGTGCGTTTGAATTGGTTGTTGAAAGGAGCGCCAGCTATGAACCGGGTAGGTACCTTTGAAAGAGGGAAAACGTAAATTCTACTCATATAAATGCTTAACTATCCTATGATGCACAAAGTTGACGAGGGTTACTCAAAGCGTATCGGGACAGCGTTAAGTTACCGCTGTCTATGAAGTACATGAAGAGTTAAAAATATATTTGTGTTCTCTGCAACTTCATCTACATTCACGCAACTCAATGTGAGGTAGGCGCTGTCGCATGGTGTGCCCGTTATCGGAACTTTTGTTGCCGCGTTTCACACTGACGCGCGCATTCACTGCTACACCCAATTTTAAAATCATCTTAACAGTGTGCGCAAGTGAAGGACCTTCGTACTGGTGGCGAAGAAACCAACGTGCCTTTCTAGTAGAATTTTCCTTCAGCTCTTTCTGGCCTTTTTTTTTTTTTTGAAGTTTTGTGGGCTCAAGAGTATCGTTCTTTCAATGCTCAAACGATTTGGCATGATGAACGAATGTCGTAATTAAAAAAAACAGGCTACAGACCACAGGCCCTCTCAAGAACGCCAGTACACTTCCGCCCCCCGCCCCACATACGGGTGCGCGCTGAAGTGATTTTGCCGGGATCCACTACTGTTATACGTCCTAAAATATCACATGAAGTAAATTTCGAGCAATACTTAAGTAACCCAAATGACCGATGAATTATCACTGCAAACACATTTGCAATTTTTTGCCAATGTATTGTGTCGTAGCCTGAAACCATGCTTCAATTTAAACATCACGGTCGCTGTACCACAATAACTGTACCATTAGTGCCCATTTCAGGCTGAAATACTGTAGTCTGTGGCATTTATCTACGCAGGGCCATGCCATTACGCATGTTTTCTTGGTGCTGCGGGCAACAAAATGCTGACTCATTTCGAGCATCGACCCAAGCCTGAAGGTCATGTGCAGCTTCCCACTGCACCCTGTTTTCTGGTGGACAAAGGAGCGTCCCAACATAATAATATATTTCCATTTCCCGAGTCGCTAACGAAAACCGCAAGATTCCTGTGCGTCCTCCAATGCTGTTTTATCGTTTACCTTTAAAACCGCCAGTGTGTGCTCGGCTCAACAATGGCAGCGCATGCGTCCACTAAACAGTATGTCCTTTCATTAATATTTGAAACCAGAATGGTAGGACCTCATTATAATACTTTCCTGAGATCTCACGACAAAATTTCAAATGCAGCAAGGTTTTGCTCAACTTGCATGCCTAACCGCAAGAGTATGGTCAAACAACGCCGTCTTTGCGTTAATATTTGTTCTTGATGAATTTAAAGTTCGTTATTGCATTGAATAGTGAACTTTGCAGTGATTTGCTCTACCTCATCCAAGAGTGGTACTTACACCTAAAGGGGATTGCCGCCCCACAAAAGTTGCTGAATAGTACACTCCTTCAGGCAGACTGTAGGGAATTTACGCACGAAGAATTGAAAACTTGACAGAGAATAATGCAAGTATTTCAGAACACCAAGGCCGAGCTTTTTACAACAGAGTCGACATTTGGGCGTACCGAAACATTAACCAGATTGGCGATGTTACAAAGCACCAGCTTCTCATATCTACCTGGCGTCCTTAGAAGCTATGAGGTGGACTGCGTCACAGAATCAAAACAGAAGCCGAAATTTCAATTGACATGGCTTGACAGTACCGATGGCTGAATTATTCCGCTTTGCGTGAGGGCTAATCCTACCATGTTCGTGTAATTTTCGCCGTTAACAGCTCAGTTCTCGCGCGTGATGTCTGTGTAACGCTTCTTGTATGCATAATTCATAGCCTGTCGTTTTTTTTCTTAAGATAAAACCTGCGCTACATATAACGTAAGTGCATAGACTCGGTGTATTCTGCACAAACTTTGCTTCATTGGCCTTACACTGGAAGATTCTGTACGGGCGCAGAAGGCTTATAATCAAAACAATTTCTGCATTTAAACATCAACTAAATAAAAAGAACTCATTTTTATGGCCTACGTAATGGTATTTCGGATGTCACAGACACCATACTGCACATGTTGAAATAAAGCAAGTAATCACGTGAAACTGTGACCATTTAGTGCAATGCCTGCACAATGTGCCCGTGCGTGCAATGTACGTCCCGTATCACGGGGGCAGATTTGCACCACGCGGTCTGCGGATTTTCGCCCAGTTTACAACTTCACCTGGCACAAATACAATCGCAATCAACACCAATATCATGAGAGAACCTTAAAGGGCCTATTTGAAGACAAAATACAACCTAGTTCAATTTAATAGCACTGGTAACTCGCACAGCTCCATTTCAATCACAGACGTTTTTTCAATCGAAGCAATGCAATGTCATAAATTTTCAAATTGTGCGCTGCAGTGAAGTAATATGGGCAGGAGTGATGTATATAGGCCAGCACTAAAACGTAGTTATGAGTATGTTAACTGCACGTTAGAATTCAAATGATAAGATCAATGGAGGCCCCTCTACAATCACGCAATGTTCCTTGGCGGTGACTTAGGTCGTTGGGCCAATCGTACATACAAGATACTGTGATGTCATAGTGAAATCGCCACCGGGAAGTGGGCGGGGATTCGCCACTGCTTCAAATGTTTAATTGACTGATTGATGGATTGTAGGGTTTAACGCGCCGTAGTGGAGGGGCTCCTGATTAATTTTGACCACCTGGGGATCTTTAACGTGCGCCGAAATCTTGTACATACGGGCGTTTTTGCTTTTCACCTTCATCAGAAAAGCGGCCGCTGCGCCCGGGAATCGAACCCGCGTCCTCTTGCTCTGCAGCAGAACGCCCAATGTTTAATTTATTATGTCGATTATTCCTTTGATTAGTTTGAGATAGAACTGGTATCGTTGTTATTGGGACAAGACAGTCTTTTTAATGAACGATAGTCTTTTTAATGAACCCAACATGTATTTTATCTTCGTAGCCTTTAAGGGCGCTTGCAAACTGCCGCGCTTTTTTTTTTCTTTCGGTGGGGGGGGGGGGCGATCGAGAACAACCTTAGCCCCCCCCGAATAAAAATCCTGGCTACGCGCCTGCTAGGTGTCTCCCGCGCAGTCCGGGGCATGCCGCTCGAGTGACAAGCCTTTTGCCGACTGTACGTGCCCGTAAGCACGACCATACCTTTTCGCTTGCTAGTTCAGTCGTGGTGTTTCTGCCTTATCGTTTGTGGAGTCTCTGTAAACGACGTTTATGAGCATTCGCACTACGGTTGAGTCTGTTCTTGGGTGCAGAATCTATTACTATATCAGAAGTCCCTGCTGCTGCAGCACACGGCGCTGCCTTGATGACCAAACACGTTGTTTCAGGCAACAATGTGCTGCTCGATCAAAAATCCTGCCTGCTAGGGTCGACAATTTTGTCTTTTAATATAGAAATTGGGAAATATGGAAATGACCAACACACAGGGTACACCGACATCGCACAGGGTCATAAAACGCCAACAACAAATCTCGCGGGGCTCACTCACAAAGGAGACATCGCCTTCACGGCCTCCCCATACAAAAATATCGTATGGTAGGCTATATAAAAACCTTTTTATGGTTGTCCTTCGCTATTTGATTCAATTATCTATTGGCGTTTCTATCACTGTCTTTAGCGATTCGTATCGACATTCCTACTGATATATTTAGCCTCTTTTATACCCAGTTCTATGGTTGTCTTTTGCTTCTTATGTAGCTGGTTCTATGGCTGTCTTTAGCTTTCGTATCGACATTCGTACGGGTGTAATTAGCGCTTTCTATTTCATAGTCCGTGGTTGTCTGTAGCTATTTTTATAGGAGGTTGTATCGCTCGCAGTAGCTCTTCGTATTGACGTCTTTAGCTTCTTCTATGGTTTAGCTACAGCCTCTTTTTATGGCTGTTTTTTATTACTTCATATCGACATCACTATGGTTGAAATTTAGCGCCTTCTATGATTCTATCAGTATCGATCTATAGGAATCTAACTTTTTCTATAGAAGACTGAAGACATTTTTATGGCATGTGATAGCGAAAGACAGCTATATGACCGGCTATAGAAGAAGCTAAAGACAACCATAGGAAAATCGATACGAACAGCTAAAGACAGCCTTATAAACGGCTATAGATAATTGGGCCTAATAGCTGAAGCCAACCATAAATATTTTTCAGTAGCCGACCATACGATATTTTTGCATGGGCTGCAGTCAGAAGAAAATCATAGCAACCGCTATTTCAACACAGCGACAGCAGCAGCCCCTTAGAAATTACCAGCACGCTGCCATGCCGGCATGTAGTTCTACGGATCTCTAGAACTTCTCCTGTGGAACGTCTTCGGTTGCGTGCCTAGCTACCTTCTGTAATAAATGCTCCGTGAACACTCCAGCGACAAAGTGAGAGCACAAGGTCGTGATTGGAAACACTTCACCAGTTTCATTTACAAAAGGCTTAAACACACAGGAATGCAAGGAAAGTAAAACCAAGGGGTTTATTCATCCCATTCTTTACATAAAAGGCTACTATCTACGGTACTAGTCGCCGCCAGTAAGCAGGCGTTCACAATCACCGATCTAAATACAAAGCACACGCATTCCGACACTGGCGCTCACGCCTAGGTTACTCGCTCGACAGCCACACTATGCGGCACATTCACCGCGAACGCCCGCCGAGACACAAATACCTAGAGGTGCTGGGTGGTCCACAGAAAAGAGAGCACTCAGAAGTCGTTCATTGCACTTAGTACTCAACGCACAAAGCTGGAAGTACGGTGGCCAAAATGGAAATGCACTCTTAATAAAACAATGAACACGGTCGCACACAATGAAAATAATAAAAAACCGTTTTTAAAGTCCGTTTAATTGGTTCCTTGTAAGTTTTCTCAGTTCACAAAAAATTATCTTTGTCACATTAGCGCGGCAAATCTTCCCTGTGATTACATTGCAATGCCCATGTGGTGCAGTATAGTTTGGAAACGTATTCTTGATGACCAAAAAATATCGTTTATTTCTTGCACTATACAGCCTTTTCACTTCACTCACCTTGGAGTTTGAAATTCCTCCCGCGGTATCGTAGGTATCCATTTTCGCAATACTTGACGTTGAACTAATCTTAACAGTCACCCTAAACACCGAAATTTACGACACTGAAAAGCTGAACATTTGCTAGGTATTACAGCGTCTACATTAACATATTGCGGTCGAATTGGAAATTCCCAGCATCAGACAACACGTGCCATGCACACGCACACGAGCAAGAAGACAAGATGTGGCTGGCTGAGCACATGGTGGTATAAGCAGGTCTATCGCGCTAGCAAATAGTGCGGAGATACGTGCTCATCTTTAGACCTTCTAACTTGTTCTCTGGTAAATATTTTTAGTTCGTAAATAGAACATCGCAAAACGTTTTGTTTTCTCCATCCGAGAAATTATATCTTGTCAAGTTTCGATGCCGTTTATTGCAGGAACCCGAAAGAGTCCAGCCGCTGGCTGCGGCTAAAACATGGCGTCGGGTCAGCTGCAGGCTCTTCGATATGTAGCTCTCCTCCCCCTTTCCAGTTGTAGTCTCTGTGTCTTGAAGGACGACGTCTATTCCTCGGTGGATTTGAGCGCCGTTGCAATGCTGGCTGAGGACATGCTGCTTCACCGGGCGAGACGGATCGGGGCAACAGGCAGCAATGCTCCCCCTCGATGCCATGTTACGCGACAGATTCGTTTGTGGTTTGTAAGATGCCTATCTGCAACATCGTCTCGTCGCCGAGAAAGATTTTACGTTCCAAAAGGCGATGGACATATCGCTACGCGCAGAAAGTGCCAATTTCCAACAGCAGAGCATCAAAGGGAGCGTCTCAGAGGTGAACAAAACCGGCGCGAAGGTGTCTGGGAGGAATTCAGCGGCCCACCTGACATTGAACAAGGGCTGCTACCGCTGCCACGAGCAGCACAGCCCAGATCCCTGCGCTCATCGATCATCACGTTGCCGTTTTTGCAGGAAGGTTGGTCACATTGAGAAGGCGTGCATGAAGAAAAAGGCAAGAGACCACAAGGCTAGACATCATAGTGGTAAGCTACACGCCGTCCTGCCACCTTGTACTTGCGATACCGAGCCATGTCATCAAGCCCAATGCTACGACCTCAACCATGTCTTCGCTGCGTCTGTGCCTCAAAAGCACCTGGTCGAACTTGAAGCTCACGGTGTGAACCTTGTTTTCGAAGTGCATTCGGGATCATCGCACTCCATCATCAGCGAAGACACATTCCACCGTGCTTGATCAAACAAGCCACCCTCCCTTCTGGACATGCCTGTGGCTCGTGGCACGTGTTCGGGGGAAAGCCTCCAAGCACTGGGAACGGCTGTTGTCGAGGTGCAGTACAAGAATACGACCCAAAGCTTACCTTTGGTGATTATGAAGACACCTGGATGCAACTATTTAGGCCGCCACTGGTTCGAGCCGCTAGGCGTCAGCATCCGTGGCCTTAACGTCCTAGCCTGTGACAGCAGCATCAAAGCCATTCTGGAGCAGTTTGGTTCGGTTTCTGACGACAACTTGAATCAGTACAAGGGGCCATTGGTTAAGATGGAGGTCAAGGACTCAGTATCACCGAAGTTCCTCCGTGCTCGTCCTGTGCCGTTTGCAATTAAAGAGCGTGTCGAAGAAGAAATCGATCGGCTAACCAGGAAAGGCATCATCGAACCAATACAACACTCTGAATGGGCCACTCCCGTTGTCATAATTCTGAAGAAGAACGGGAGCATCCGTCTTTGGAGCGACCATCGAAGCACTGTCAACGAGGCGTCGACAAAGCTTCGTATCCGCTACCTACTGTAAGTAACGTGCTCGCAAAGCTCGAAGGCGGGAAGATATTCTCTACGTTGGACCTGAACCAAGTCTACCAGCAGCTCAAGGTCACGGATGAGAAACGGCCGCAATTTTGACGAATAATGCGTCCAAGGGCCTGTGCCCTGTCAAGAGGTTGCCGTTTGGCGTCTCGGCTGCTCCTGTCATTTTCCAGCGATGTATGGAGACCACTCTGGCTAGAATTAAAGGCGTTTGCGTGTACCTGGATGACATCAAAGTTACCGGTTCGACGCAGGAGGAGCACAATGAGCGCCTGGGTTTAGTCCTTGCAAGGCTACAGGCTCAGGGTCTACAACGAAGATGTCAAAGTGCCATTTCCGACTACCGGAGGTTGTTTACCTCGGACATAGGATTGATGCCAAGGTGATTTCAGCGACCGACGGACGAGAACAATAAGGCTATTAAGGAGTTGCCAGAACTTACATCAAAGGCTACACTGCAATCGTTTCTTGGCATGGTTTCTGTTATATTCCTATATTACACTGTACTACGAAGCGAGAGGCTGCAAGTGGGCGGCCGCCTGTGCCCGCCACTGCCCCGCTTCTCGGGAGCGGGGCAAACGAGGGATAGGGTGATCTCTTCGAAACAATAAACGCTCTCCCGATTTCTAGCGGGGGAAGCCGGTCGTCTCTACGCAAGCATTGCGTCAGGTCCTTCCTCGTGGCGCAGCCAGCCACTCAGGAACAGAATATTTTGTGCTCTGTACTTCAATAAACTGGGAAACACTTTCGCGGAAATACTGTCGCGTCGGCCGTGCGTCTACAACACAATTAAGCCATGCCGTGCGCGACCGCCAAGTACTGTGCAGGCCCAACAACATCAGATCATACGGCACCCCATCCTCTCTCTCTATACAAAAACCGTCAGCCATGGGGGTTCAGTGGAAAGTCTTTTCGTTTCCACTGAAGTGTCCTTTCGAGAACATCCCATAGAAACACTGCTGACCAACAATGGAGATCGACATGCACCACAGTATCCGGTTGCCTGAATAGAACAGTCAGTTCCCCATGGCATAGATATCCTTCATCTATGTTGCAGCTGAACGCGAGCGTGTATGTAGTTTAAACCAGCCCTCTGCCAGACTGGAACCAACAATTTGCACGATGTGTGAGCCACGGCATGCGAACGTGAAGGCACGTGCGTAGAACGGGTGCAGGCAAACGAGAGCTATGACTGCGGGGTAGCGGCCGTATTAATTGCGCTAGTCTGCCGGTCGGAGTAAGTCGGGTAAAAATACAAAGACAAAGAGAAGCAAACACTACGTGGCAGTTACGAACTCTTCGACAAATGCAAAGCTTTCGGCTGCGAACATCATAAGCAGACTTAGATGCCCGAGAAAGTTTTATTACAGATAATGCGGACAAGCAGACTGTGCAAGTGGGGAGGACTGAAAAGAGATGTTGACAACATGTTTCGAAATATATTACGTTAAAGCACACCAAGAAATCAGAAATAAAATTAAGGCCAATCCACTCAACGTGAAAGCTGACGGAAGTGCAGAGAAAGTGACTCGCCTTTAATGGCTGTAGCGCCGTTATCCGCTCACTGCTACTATCCAAAGCAATTCAAATTTTCCGCTGGTAGTGCGCGCTCCCTGCCTGAAGCAGCCCCAGCGGGAGTTCTGTTCTTTTTGTGCTTGCTTTTCCTCCCGCACGTGCCGGCTTTGCATTGCCACTTTTTTCGCTTACAGTCGCAAGAACGGACCCAACGAGCATTCCCATCTAAATGAACGCAGGTGCTGCCGGTTAATTACATATATTTTGTGCCACATGTACCTGTTTTTTTTTTTTTGCGCTAAACAACGGGGAATGTATGACAAGCGCCAGCGTTTCACGAGTGTCGAACGGTTAAGACTATTTATACTGCGTGGTTTTCGAAGCCTTTGAGGGACGCTTTACGACGGAACGCCGGGCTCTACTTGGCTCCGGTATCTCGCTGCACTGCCTGCTTCAGGCAGTCGCTTGACATCGACCGTTACAGCGACCTAGGAAGACAAGGCGAATCCCTAAAGTGCTCGGCACTTGGAAATTGGCGCAGATTTCGCGAGTGGTGGAAGGCTGGAGAAAGAGTTGGGCTCGCGGCCCCCTCTCCCTTCGTCGGAGACCCGGCTGTTGCACCTCACATGGATTTCGAAATTGCCGCTGAAAGTTTATATCTGGCAGGCCCAGATCGTTTTGTCCGCAGGCCTTCACATCTCTCCCCGTACGGACCGCGTTAGCACGCGCTAGGACCGTCGGCAACTGGCTTCGCGAACTCGGCGTCTGAAGCGCGAACTTGGTGTCTGTGCTCCATCCCACTTCAGGTGTGAACGCCCGGGAACTGGCGAGACTAACAGCACGTGAGGGATCACACCACGAACGCTGGGGAGAGTGTTCTCGAAGGTCGAACTGGCCGACGCCGGGCGCTCCTCAAGAGGCACACGCTCGCGTGCACTAGGTATTGTTTCTTGGTAGTTTTGTACCGTAAGCTAAGCTACACTGGCCGAGGTTGAGCAGTTTCCCGTGGACCTTGAAGGGCCGTGCTGCGCAAGGGTGAGGAGCATTGAATTTGATTGGATTTGATTGGATTGGATTGGATGGGACCGGATCGGATTGAATTTGGATTGGGTTGGATTGGATTAGATTAAATTGGATTTTATTGGGAAATTCAATCCAATTGGAGTACGGGTGTGTAGAGAATTCGGTCTGCACATTCGCCGGTCTGCGCATTCCGGAGGAGTGACGTCATAGCTGCGGCAGACGCACTGGTGCCGGCGCGTGCCTAGCTGTGCGCCTCCGTTGTGCAGTAGCCAAGTCCGACGCTGCACCGGAGCCGCTGGATAGCCGTTTCACGTGGCTCCTGGAGAGCCGTGTTGCGCATGCGGAAGGAGCAGTGACTGAACTGGACTGGACCAGACTGGACTGGATTGGACTGGACTGGACTGGATGGATTGGATTGCTGAACCTTACCTCACGCTACGTATATCCTGGCATAGCCGAGCTAAGCCACTAAGCAGGTTTTAGGTTCAAGTTCTGCGGTCACTGTTGACTGGTCCGTGTTTTTGTTGCGAAGCTGCTGCACTTTTGCCATCTCTGTCGTAGCTGAAAGCATATCTCGAGACGTGAGGGTGGCTTTCTGTATAATCTCCGACGATTTGCTGCTAACATAGGTGAGTACACTGTCTATACGTCCTATGTCATACCCAGTCCCATCCTGGCCAGACCTGTCGGATACACAGGCCTATCCCTTAAGGACGACTCTGTGCCGTCCGATGCAGTTTTCGCTACTTTTCTGTGGGGTTCACTGCCATCTCGAATTTCATTTCCTTTCTTATGAAAGTCGTTTTGCACACAGTCATTTGGGCATCTCTTTGCCATATACCTATACGCAGATGAGTGTTCAAGCACTTCAGTCATGACGGTGACACCTTCTGAAGCTAGCCCCTCGTCTAAGGTGCGTGCTTTTGTTGCTGATGGAGCCGACATAGGTTACGTTTATACACTTCATTTCCTACGTTCTGTTGTTCATGTGGCTCTTTCGGCACCATGTCGAAGAACCTCCAGGGAGGGCAATGGAGGATGCCATCGTCAATAGAAAGCAAATAAATTTACGATACCCGGTTCTTGCAAATGTTATCTTTGCGAGCATGGGTCGTGCGATGAAGCCTAAGTAAACCGGATACAACGTTTTTGACGTGCCATTTGCCGCACAGCGAGTTATACATTCAGTACTATGTAACAGGGTCTTTTAACAAAACTATTGCACAACTGGTAGTGAAAAAGAGTTGACCTCACAGTTACGATTTCAGATGTTCCAATCGCTTCACCCACGTTTGTGAAAATGACTGCTTTGCGTTGAGTTTGAGGGGATGTGTTAGGAATAATAAAGTGGTCTGCCTTCACATGTGGTCGTTAATTTGTGCTGCTGAGCCCATGGACGCGGGTTCGATGACCGGCCGCGGCGGACGCTTTTCTGATGGAGATGAAAAGCAAAAATGCCCGTGTGTTCGAGATTTCGGCGCACGTGGAAGATTTACAGGTGGTAGAAATTATTCCGGAGCCATCCAGTACAGCGAGCCTCATAGCCTGTGTAGTTTTGGCGCGTTAAACACCATAATCAATTACATGGAGTCGTTCGCCTTGAATCGATGATATTTCGAGAGGCTGCGCATTCATGTCGTACAATGTTTTAGGAAAGCTGGTTATCGAAGGGTTTCTTGGTGTTTCCCACGGTACTGGCTTTCGGGCCAGAAATTCCCTGTAGTGAAAAATAGCATTCCAATTTCTTTCACTCATCACCATTATCCGAAATATTAATTATTAATGTACTATCGTCCTCATCATATTACTGTTTGCGTGCCCTCGGTGCACGAGAGAGGCGTCTCCCAAATTCATACAGCCTCCCTTGTCTTGCAGTCGCCTGAACCAATCTTTGCCTCCAAAGCTTTTGGCGTGGTTGCATGCTTAGCTGTAGAATTGACACCAAGCAGCACAAGCCTGTACGGCTTAAAATCAGCCGAAGAACTTCAGCCGGGTAATTTCTGCCCGGCCTTTCTCCAGTCAAAGTGTAAAGCGCGCACTCAAAGGTGGGCCTCTGCCGCGTGTTTAAAGTTAACTGCTGTACACCCAATGGCCACTCTCCTTTTACCAATTCATTGCAGAGGGGTCCACAACGGTCTCCGGCCGTACAGCTTTGCCGCAGATCAGCCATTAACTTTTGCCAGAGGCTGGCTGATGAACCATTGCAGGAGGCCAGCTGTTGACCTTATGCCGATGGTCGGCCGTTGAAATGGGTCTAATCAATGACCCATAAGCTTTTGCCGAAGTACGGCCAGTCAGCTTTTCCTGGTGAGCGGCTCTTGAACGTGTTCTGGTGCCTGGCTGCTCAACTTTAGGTATATACTAGCCGTTCAACCATAGTACACATTCTGCCATTTACATCCTGGCTGTTCAACCCCAGCAGCTTTCAGTTCGAATTGCGCACATGGGTTCCTAAAAACGGGACATGCTGTAAGTTCATATATACTGCATGCATAAGCATTTGTGCCCTTTTAAAGAGCACTGTTTGCCCCTTTTCAGGGACAAATGTAGTGATTTACAAAGCCTGTGGTGATTAGGTTTTTTGACTTGATTTATTTTTTTCAGTTCATGCTGTCCAGTGTCTTCCGGTTCGTTATTTTGCTCAGTTCATACTGTCCAGTGTCTTCCGCTTTGTGTGGCCGCCATCCCGGTCACCGGCGGAGTATAGCCATTTCTTAATAACAGCTGCCACAGCGACCTTGTTTGCGTCAGGGTACCTGGGCTGTATTGACACTGAAAGAAAATTGAAAACAGACAAATAAGTAATATACTACACTGTAAAAATATTCAGACTTAGCAATGCCCTTCCTGAAAAAAAAATTCAATTGATTGATTGATTATGAGGTTTAACGCTCCGAAACTACGCAGGTTATGAGGTGCGCCGTAGCAGAGGGCTCCGGATTAATTTCGACCACCTGGGGATCTTTCACGTGCCGAAATCTCAACACACAGGCGTCTTTGTTTTTTGCCTCCGTCAGAAAAACGGCCGCCGCTGCTGGGATCGAACCCGTGACCTTCAGCACAGCAGCACAACGCTTTAGCCACTAAGCCACTGCGGCAGGTGAAAAAAAAAAGTATTACAAGCTTGCTTAATGCAATGCCTCTAGTTTTCATAACGTACAACTATTCCAGAGAGCCAATATTTATTACGCATTACCAAGCAGTATCCGTATTCATTCCTGTAAACAAGAACATTAAAAATAAGCTCTAATGGTCGAACAAATACACTGAAATAAAGTAGCCCCTGAAAATAATATAATGAATTCCTCGTGCATAAAATAAAATCAGGGCAGCTTACCAAGAATAAGAGACAATGTTGTCTAGCTCGCAGAAGGCCTCTTTCGCCCCCTTGGACCCTGCCCAGCTGCAGGACTATGCCACTGGCTGCCAAATCACCATGTCCAACACCGTGCGGGCAGCCGCCTTGAAGTCGTAGCCACCCATGTGTCTAAAGTAGTGGGCCTAACAGGAGAAAGGAAATTTGAAATACACTTGTAAGTTGAATGCATCGAGGCTGAACATATGACGCAAAAGCATACCTTTAATGTGAGCACATGAGAAAGCAAACAATTCGTTGTCGTAGATAACACAATCAGTTCTGCTGCCTTTTGGTTATTGCACGGCACAGAGCTCTGGCCTTTTCTTTTTAACAGCAGAGCTGTCAAGCTTGTGCTCCTCGGAGGGATGTTAGCAGGGCGCTACAGCACACAGCCCGGCAGCCGAGTTTGCGAGGGGGAGGAGGGCGGAGAGTGGAGACGAGGACCGGTGCACGTACAAGGGTCCTCGTGCAAAAGGTTTAGCCTTGCCGAGCGTACATGGTATGATGTTAGCAATGACATCAGCGTTCCGCGCATAACTTTCGCGAGGCTGTTTGCGACAGCAAAGCCACGCCTTTTCTCGCCTCCAGATCGTTTTCGCGGGTCTGCACCTTGTTTCCCGCAGCAGCTTCGATGGCGAGTCCGCCGGGATGAAAAACCCCGGGACATTCGTTTCCCTCTCGGAACGCGCTTCGTCGGGCCGCGCTCATGTTTAAGTTGCTCGTCGCAGTTCCGGGCAAATACTACGGCGTTGTCGAGGTAGACTAGGAAGGTGTGCCATTTTCTGAGGCTTCCCCTCAGCTCCACTGGTCAATGCTGTTTGCCATAGCAAAGCCACGCCTCAATTTTGTTCATAATGTTTTTGAAGTCCACATTCTATGAAATAAAAAAATTCTACATGCGCAAAAGAATGATCAAAGCGGCGCAGATATGAGAAAGTTATTCTATTTTTTAGTCTAAAAATACAAGCACATGCAGTACTGGCCACGTCACACTTGAGGCCTCCGGATATGACAACAAAGAGCGGCGGCCCTACAGTTGGCTCAGCTTGAAAGTGTGTATATGCCATTATTTTGACGAAACGAGCCTAAATGTTGCCTTACTACTTGTTTTCTTTACAGTAAGCATAAAAGCTTAACCGTGGGCTCAAAGAATACAAAAATCTATTGAGACAGTAACAGAGAGCCGCACTATGGCTCCGCTTCGAGCACGTGTGCCTTTCCATGGCGTGTTACGATGCACCACTGTTGACATCGCCTGGCGTCAGAGCGCGTCGCCGAAATACACACGAACTCGTTCATTCGCGCGCCGTATGCTGATGTCTATTCATGGCATATTGGCATCGATGGTAGAGGAGGCGTGGTCAGGGAGCATAGCAAAAGTGGACGGCAGCTTCCAGGTTATCAGTCCGTCTCTATGTCTGGGGACATGTTTTAGCACTGGGAAATGCTGTTTCGTTCACTGAAAAACAGCAACATTTTTTTTCTCTAGCGGTGATTGGCTGCCTTGAGACAAATTAAACCAAACTGTTTTTGTTGGCAAGCTATTATCCCTTGGAGACCGATATAATTCTGTGTGGCACATTCTGTACTTCGCTACCTTTGCTTGCGTCGGAGAGATTGCGATCGCGTGATGCTTGTCATGAGGTAAATATGGAAGCTCTAGCTACATTGCTTCTAGTATTAGCAAGATGGGGGTTGTCTGCAAGATTGGTGTGTGAGACACAAGCATTCTCACTGCCAGAATTTCTCAAACATAACAAGAAACAGACACACCTGGTAATATTTGTTGACTATATAGCTCTGTGCTTAATTTTTGCAAGCCTCACAGCTTGTGAGCGTTCTATAAGGTTTTTTTTACCAGAATATGCAGCTGTTTCTTTAACCTTTCTTTGAACCCACAAGTGACGTTCACATGAAACCTCAATAGCAAGGCAGCGCTGAACATGGCTTCACACTAAATTAAAGAGAGGTAAAGATGGTACAGAGTTCAGACAAAGAGGCATAGCAACACCCATTGACGCAGCGGCAGGCACGTCACTTTGCTGGTCTCGTGTGGCTGCTTGTCCTCTCCTACTTTCCGGCACGGTACCACCGAACGACAGCGTCAAGCGCGGAAAGGAGCTTCCCAGGTCAGGCCACCATGGGCTTAAAACTTCCAGGATGTATTTTTTGCCGCCCTCATTTGTCCCGCCAATGACATCGGGGTCAGTGAGAAAGTGAGCAGCAGATTTCCAGTTTTCGAGAAAAGGGCAGTGCTCTATTTGCTTGTATTTTTAAATTTAAAATTAAACAACTTTTTTATTTCTACACGGATCTTGGCAATTTTTTTTGCATCTATCTCTGCATGACACCAAGAACAGATGTAGTGCCCAAAAAGTACCTGAAAGAAATGTGCTCGAGAAATTCACGAGGGACAAACCCACACACAAAAAAAGGAAGCAGACAAAATGAGATTTGACAGACTAGCGATTGAATTTTAATGAGTGATAGAAAGATTCCACTTTCCTGCAAAATGTCTTATATAGACAATTGGGGCGTCGCCTTAATTAAAGGTTTAAAGAGCACCCTGCACAATGAGTTGAGGGAATGATTGTGTGCGATCTTGCATCGCACGTACCTTCCATCATAGCGAACATATTTTCATGATTCTTGTGGGAGGTGATTGCTGGGACATAGACTTTACCCCAAAATACATTCCGAGTAGTCGAGGGAAAGTGCTACGGGTCCCTTTGATAGGCAAGGGTGCAAGAAAAAGCCTACCAATGCCTACGCAAGTTTCTGTGTAGGGACATTGCTTATGAGATACCTCTTTCATGTGGAAAGGTCTGCATTGGGCACACTGGAAGGTGTGTGAACGTGCGATTGCGTGAACACGAACATAGCCTCTCAGTTGAGAACTGCACAAGTGGGCATAACCCCATCCATAGCTCTGCAAGCGCATGCATGACGCTCTTAAAAAGCAAGTGAAAATTGTCCAGGTGCAGTGATACATGAGGAAGAGAGATACAGGAAGCTTACCACATAGGAAAGAACGGATGCGATTGTGTAAGTGAAATTTCAACGGGTCTTCATATGAAAGAGCTTATTTATGAGGCTGTGAACTTTCCTTATCACAATTTTTTTTTTGCATGCAAGTGGAGCCACGTAACTTTGGCCTGCAATTATGTGTTCTTATGCTGCCTAAAAGTTAGTTGCTAGTCATTGCCTGTTTTCACCAGCTACTTTCTGTGATTGTCAATATTTCGCGCCAAGTTATCGTTAAGATGCACCAACTCGCCAAACACGTCTTTCTAAGCTTGAAAGAAGGGATGAAATAGCCTAAAACACAAAGCAATCCCACTGTGCTTCATGGCTATGCTAAAGAACCCACCAGTAACTATTAACAGCAGGTAGTGTCTAAAGCCTAATAAACTGCATGTCAATTTCCTCGATTTTAAGATGCACAAATCCCACAAACCTTGTGAGATTAGCAGCAGTGATGCACAGATTTCGCCCACTCTCATCCACAGCATTTGTGGCAGGATCAGTAGTAGGAGCTCATGCCAGGCACTGCAAAAAAAACAAGACCACACATAATATACGGTACTTTGAAAATGAAAAATGGACAAGCAACCAAAACGAATAGAAAACCAGGCAAGCATTTTGAATGCTTGAGCGGGGTCACAACTGTTACTAAATTGTAAAAAGAATTCTCAAGATCTTTGCAGCAGTCACAAAAATTCTGGAATTTGTTAGCACCAGGAAACTAGACTGTAAACCGGTCCTCTGACACAGGGGTTCCCTCTCACAAGTGTTACAACGTAATGAGAGCATGCTTGTCAATCTTCCCACGAAAACCTGCCTTGAGTTGTTCACAACACCCAGAAAGTTTCCATAGACGCCACCCATCCCTGTCACAAATTAAGGCATCTAGAACTGACAACCTTAGGTTGTCTAGTGCTTCATGTTCAGACGATATACGAAAATGCTATAAATCAGGGGTTGGCAACCCGCAGCCCATGGGGCAGTATTATGTGGCCCCCGGCACAATGGTAGACCCCTTCTCCTGTGTAACTTTCTACCTGAAGGCCAACATGGCAGTTTTGACCTCAACTGGCATGAAAGCTCGTGACATTCGTGCTGAAAATAAACATGATAAGGATGGCTAGTCTAGTTTTGTACACTGCTTTCAATTTCAGCCCCAAAATTTATTTGCCTGCAAAGCCCCCCTCCCAACCAATGTGCCCTCCGGCCCCCTCCGTGTCCATTGCATTAAACCCGGCTCTCCGCCTGAAAAGCTTGCTGACCCCTGCTATTCAGCAAAAGTTGCAATTTTTAACCTGTCACTGCTTGTTCAATTCGAAGTGAATGAAAATAAGTAAGACCTCTCCTTTGTATGCATCACACAAGCATACAAACTCATTAAACCCTTCGTAATTTCAATGAAGGGCCCATGAAGACTTGCTAGGGTTGAGGCTAGGCCAAGTTGATTCTAAGTTGAAAAAGACGAGACTGCAAAATGGGCGAGATACATCAGACAAAGAAATGAGGAAAAACAAGGGCTGTTGTTTCTACTTATTTCTTTGTCTTTTGTGTTGCCTGTTTTGGGCATTTTCTTCCTTTTCACCCAAGACGACAGCAGACTTTTTTTTAAAGACTGGGCTGTAGCTCGTGTCTCTCGACAATTGTGTTCAATAGAAAACACTGGCGCCATCACTGAAGGATCCGCGTTTTCTCAGAAGGATCAGGCAGAGTAGGCCACCTTGGATACGCCATGGGAGCCCTGACATAGGCAGTTTAGGGAGAGGCACACATGGCATCACACTGATGTCGATGTCGAAAGGAAATCCATCCTTAACTTTTTCGAACATGCACATATTAAAATTGACTTAAAATATGTTCTTCCAAACACTTGAAGGTTAACCTTCCTGAGGGGTATCTCTATTTAAAAAGAAAGCTTTTTATGTAGTCATCTGTGCTTTGAAATTTCGTGCCAGCACTCCTTTAAGGGGCAGATTGAAGTTTTCACTATTCCCCACACTATAATGTGGCAAGGGCCCTGTGACACACTGGAAGACAGCAGCAAAAAAATGGGCAGTCAGCAAACTAGATTCCACACCATTGCGATAAAACCAAATCTTTGGAATCGCTGATCAAACAACCTTGCGGAGCTTATCAGTGTTTTAAGTGCAAAATGATATAGCCATGGTGTTCGTTCTTGCTTTAGGTGCTGACTCTGAGTAGAAGCAGGCAACTGAAGCTCACCTGAACCCTCAGGGAGCTCCAAGGGAATGCCAGGCATGATTTACATGATTTGCTGAAAATTCTTTCAACTTTAAAAGCTGCCATGCAGTTGAAGAGCCATCCAACGAATGGTGCGACATCCTACCATTTGCAAAACAGCTTTCTTTCATTTTATGCTGCTCTCCTTATGCAACTGCATTGCAGCTGTTTGTCCTTCATGTTATCATTAGAAAATATTGTTAATTTTGACATGGTGCCCTAGAAGTTCTGGCAAAAAGTCAACACAACTGTTTTAATATTCAAATATTTTGGTTGTCCCCACAGCATACCTTAATTGAGATTAATTACCCTAGTTACATGGCGGAAGTAACTGTAGTTACGTTTAACGGTGGTTATTAAATTTTAACTGCGGTTATCGCAAACTGCGGTTTTGGCTGTTACATGCGAAATTCCAAGTGTGTCGACAGCGGTCACTTGGTTGTGAGCGTAACAAAAATAAAGTAACAAACTTTTAACCTCATGATATAGACAAAAAATATTGTTAAACAGTTGCTTCAGACCCAAACGCGACGCACTCGCGCACGCCGAAAAAGGGGCTTCCCCAGCAGCTTGCGACCGCCTTGTTCTCGGGTCGGTTTGGTGTTGGGAACTTAGGATCGCGGTCGATATTGAACGACGTTATCTCTACAACTGCGAATTACAATACATAGCACAATTTTTAACCTTTATAATATCCACTTTGTCGCATGTGGAACTTCTTTTCCGTGATCAGATTGATTTCGAAGAGGGGCGACAAGCTGTTGCTGCCGTGGTCTGGGCTGGTTCGAGCCGCTTTCAGTGCCGTGCGGACAGACGCACCGGCATGTTTGCAGGAACGGCCGATGTGCGCACGGACCATTTCCGAGTGCTGAAAACGCTTCATGATTGCCTGCTTTGTCTATTTTTTTGGGCAAACGATCAGCGGAATTTACAAATTTAGGCTTTTCTCATAGTTGATCGGGTGGACCGGGAAACGAGCTGCTGCTCACGCGCGGTCGTGCCGACTGCGAGAGCGACGCAAAGAGCACAAGCTCCTCTTGGGGGCAGCTTCGGGGGCTCCCGCTATTTGAGGCCTTCGTCTTCTGCGAACGCCAGGTGATTTTTTTCGCCTAAGCTGGTGCGCCGCCACTTGTGTGCAAACTGACTTGTGCGATTTTTGAACACTGCGGCAGCGGCAACTGCGGTTAGCGTAACCGAACTGAGGTGGCCAAGCTCAGTTTGCGTTAACCATGGTTAGCGGGGTAACTGTGCCAGTGTAACTAGGGTATAAGTGTCCCAGTCCACTGAGGGAAACTAGCAGGCGAGTTTTGCTCATTACATAACCAACTGAAGTGTGTGTTAAAATAGGCCATTTCAATCTCTCATTTGGAAAAACAAAGCCCATGAAATGTATATTTTGAGGACACTTATTGATACAGTTCTGTCATTATTAAGCATCATACTACATTTCCCCACCTGTAACTTTATCGAATTAAAGCTGTGCATCTCAGCCGTGCTGAAGTACATTAGCATTTATTCGAATAATCACTAAGATCAAAAAGCCTCATAGCAGCCACTGAATAAAAATGTTTGTGCGAATGACGGGAAAGGAATGCTTCTATCATGAAAATACAAAACCTGGACCTCGTACTTATATTATTTCACTTTTTACAGCCTACATACCGTTGGCTTTATTTCAGTTGTCTCAATTACGGCATAGTACCGCATTTCCTATTTAGTCTTGTGTAATAAACTGAGGATAGTTCAAGAAGCACACGCCGCAAAATTCTGCGCATAGATGTCCTTGCAGTGGTGAACCTCAAAAAAAAAAAAAAAAAAAGCACACGCAATAAGAAACAAACAGGCCCAATTTTTTTGCACTACGGCTATGAATGGTCAGTTGCCTAGATTGTAAAACTCTGCTGCCCCAATATTGTTGAGGCCATGGAAATGGCAGGGGACAAACTCAGTACGCTCGCACGAGCTTTGCAGCCACAGAAATTGCAGCGTGCAGTCGTAGTTGACAAAGAAAGATGCCAAAAAAGGTGCGTATGTGTGTGTAGGGGAGGGTGAAGAGGGGGCATCAGTAGTTGCTCACTAAAGCCACCAGCAGTTGTCTTACAACTAAAGGTAGAAAAACTATTTTCTGCCATAAAAAAAAAAAAAAAATGCGTGAATGCATTTGACTACTCACCGTTTAGCCGTACAGCACTTTCTAAGCTCACTGAAGACTTATTTATAAGAGGTTCACAGCACTGTAGAAAGCCACGGCTTCTTTCTTAATAACTACGACTGCTCTAAAATTACAGCCAGGCTGCATTCTGAACTTCTCTACCAGAAATACTGTTTTGCGAAGAACAAACTATTTGCCGCAGTGTTTCATTCAGCATCAACTTTACTGCTTTCAAAACAGCGGTTTATTTGTACTGCAGAAACGGCTTCCTCGAATGTTTCTTTTTTTATATTAGCTTTCTAAGGAAGGTTTGCAACCTCCATTTAAAGGTTAGCAGTGTACTGTGTTCGCAATGGGAAAAAAAAAAAAAAAAAAAAAAGTCCGCAATATTCACATCTTTGCTGCGGTGCTCACAGGATAGCGGCGGCCCATGCACTAGCCCAAAGCTGGGAAGCATGCACGCACCACCGTGTGCAAGCAAAATGCCTACAAGCTCCTAGAGCAAAATCTTCTGAGAAATGTCATCACATCTAAAAATACTTTTTTCCTTTCGCGCAAGAAAATGCACTACAATTTCCTACTATCTTAACTGGACCTTTACAAACCGATACCTACGTCGACATCTTAGAAGCTCTTGATTGAGGTCTGTATTGTGATAATTGCTTAACGTTATCTACCTAAGCACTGATTCATTACTTCAGGCACCCGCCGCGGTGGCTCAGTGGCTAAGGCGTTGCGCTGCTGAGCACGAGGTCGCGGATTCGATTCCTGGCCGCGGCGGCTGCTTTTCTGATGGAGGCGAAAAGCAAAAACGCCCGTGTGTACGAGATTTCGGCGCACGATAAAGATCCCCAGGTGGTCAAAATTAATCCGGAGCCCTCCACTACGGCGCGCCTCATCGCCTGCGTTGCGTCGGCGTGTTAAACCCAACAATCAATCAATCAATCAATCAATCATTACTTCAGGCACCCCTGTCTCCAGGGGCCTGCCAGGAGAAATGCACACATGGCTTTTTCCACATCGGCATAGTGAATGGCAAAAAAGCCGCAGCCTCTTGAGCTAGTGCCGCAGCACTGACAGGAACATTGTCAGCTTGTTCCTTTCCACGGTTATTAACACAGTAAGCTTCTAGCCAACAACAGAGGTTAGAAACTTGCACAGGATACTAAAAAAACTGAGCAAGCCTTGTCTATACAGTACAAGAACTTCTGAACTTGTGCTTGGTTGCTGCAGTGAAGTTTCTGAGAAAGCATAAATAAATGCTGCTTAAAAGACAATAAAGACGAATTGCTGTTGAATTTACATTGGCAATATTTCGTTCTTTGTATGATTATAATTTATGTTTCATCCAGCTGCCCCCAAGTAAGGAAGTTTTTAAGCGCAGACTCGATTTCAGAGCACACATCGTGAACTTGTGCGAGAAGCTGCATCTTTCACGGTTTTTGATAATGCTATGAACTTTCTAAAAATAAAGCACCGATGAGGTTAGATAGCGCCATTACCATCAAACAGTGCTTACTCAATTGCATTCCAGACGATTTGTCTCAGCACCAAGGTTTTGGCAAGTACAATTTTATTCAACTAGTCAGCACCCTACAGTTTAACAGTGCACTAGAGAGCGCACTCATTTTGAGCGAGAACTAACTGCACGGCGGGTTTGCCCATGCTGTGCACAGGCTGCAAATGCACCGTGTCGCATGTTGTCTTATCAGATTCATGGCCTCTGAGTGGTATATTTTGTCATGGCAGT
The DNA here is from genome assembly GCF_048455015.1 of Haemaphysalis longicornis. NCBI lineage: Eukaryota > Metazoa > Arthropoda > Arachnida > Ixodida > Ixodidae > Haemaphysalis > Haemaphysalis longicornis. Next base: position 47,830,640 of record NW_027526385.1, on the reverse strand, counting down.
CCTCTTGAATATAACAGCTGTACCCACATTTTTCAGACTTTTTTTTTTCCTCCAGCATGCAGGTCGGCATGCCTTGGGTGAAAATGTGCAAAGGCTGCTTGTTTGAGCGTCACTGCACAGTTGTTGAGTACATAAAAAAATAACAAACACAAGATCGTTATGCATTAAAAACCATAACTAAGATTTTGGGGGTCCCCGAGTGCTTCCGCAAATAGATTATCATGCCCAATTGAACATATTTGAATGTAGCACCTTTGCAACAATACGCGCTGTCGTACGCTGTTTTTAGAGCCCAGTTATTGATTTCAATCCCATTATCTATCGCTAATTTCTGTTCCCTACAGGTTAGCAGTGTTCATTTTATAGACGAGAAACAAACAAAAATCAACCCTTTTCTAGTGCTACAGCTCAGCTCTACGGGGACGGTGAGACGCACAGCTAATTCGTAGGGTATAGGAGTCGGGTGCAGCAATTGACTGGAAAAAGTGTGGCACAGAGAAATATAGCTCCACAAACCGCGATTTCGGTGAGAACCACGCACAGCATGGTCCATTTGCAGCCTGTGTACAGCATACGCAATCCTCGCATGCAACTAGCTTTCACTCGCCTTTAACCCACTTTCTACTGCACTGAAAACTGTGGGTTGCAAACTGTTGAATATGAACTTACCAATTTTCAAATCAGATTAGGGGTCCGAATCAGCCACACGATACGCAGTCCAATGCGGCTGGTGGCATGTGGCTGGGGCCGTGGCTGCTCCCGCTGTCCCCCGGGGAAATGCCTGCACAGCTCCACACCAATCCCGGGCAAATGGCGCCACCCTGAGAAGGTTGGAAAATTGTGGTCTATAGTCAGGGCGCCTACCAAACTGATGCGTCAAAATTTCCCTAGTTTTTCAAAATTTCAATCAGTGCTTCAGCAAATTGCCATGACCAACATGAGTTCATTCATCTCTAGGCAGTGTGACAACGTCACATGATGCTGTCATGATCAAGTATGCTGAACAATCAAAACAATAGAGCAGGTGAACAAATATCATACATTTCTTAAATTGAATTTAAATAGTTAAATACAAATACGAATGTTACTGTATTTAGTCGATTATAACACGTTTTCTTTTTGCAACCTGAAGTCAACCCTCACGTTACAATCTAATACTGCAACTGAAGTTGCCTAAAATTGCAATGATGCACTCAATTGTCATCAATGGCTACAGTTTTGACCATTTCGCAATCTATGTCAGCAAGATGTGTCAGAGTTGTTCGGGTCCACTACAAGCTAAGATCGACTTTTTCCGTTTCCTTGCTTTTTTTCTGTGGTGGTTGACAGCGTGCGCAACTTTTTTCCTTTGTTTTCGCGCCGTACTTTCGTATTGAGGCATAGGTAACTTTCATTGCCCTCAAGTGTTTCAACACCTCTTCAGCTCCCCTTGTTACGGCAACGTGTTGCACTCAGTATGACCCATGCTATTTTAATGGCTCAAGAAATCGGGAATTCGGCAGCTCCCCGAAGAGTCAACATCGACCGTCTGTGGATGGCAGCCTTTTTACATGCGAACCCTCCCCAAAAAGTTTCCGAGGCCCTTGCTACAGCTGCCACGCCGAATTACAAAAGGGTGTTGCTGATTTCGTCACCAAACAGTGTAACCGCCTTTTGGCGGTCAGTGTTGAGCTGAAACAGCTCAAAACAAGTGATATCGCTCGACAGATGGGCTTCCTGCGAAGTTATAAGTGTCAAAGGTGGGCGCCTAGCCCAAGTGTTTGAAAAATAAATGTGCTTTTCCATAATTCCACTGGCCTCATGTGAGTACTTTGGCGGCTCTTCTTTTTTTTTTTTTTGGCACGACAGAAAGTTACCCCTTGAGTTACTTTAGTGGTTTTAATTTTTCTTTCTGGATGCAATGAAGTCACCCCTCACGCTACAATCGCGGTCACATTACAATTCAGTAAACACAGTACGGGGTTGTCTTTGGCATTATTATTAGAAGGGCAAAATTCAAAATTAGCATACACTATGTTCTCTGTGCTTTTTTTAGACCGATCTTGATCAGAAGAGCAAGACTATAAGCAACAACGAAATGAAATCTTATTTGTGCCCGATCATCAATGAGAGAAGCTTTTGAGGTATTAAAAAATGATGAAGGACTGTTTCAGGTACCCCTGCTTGGTACACAGGGGGGTTGCGGCCAAATCATTAGGGAGCACTGCCTTGCTGCCCCAATATCTACCTATAGTAGACCATGCAGGAGCACAAGCCAGCATGGGCTAAGTGGCTAAGGCATTGAGGCATTGCGCTGCTGAGCACGAGGTTGCGGGTTCGATTCCCGGCTGCTGTGGCCGCTTTTCTGATGGAGGCGAAAAGCAAAAACGCGCGCGTGTAAGAGATTTCGGCGCACGTTAAAGATCCGCAGGTGGCCAAAATTAATCCGGAGCCCTCCACTACGGCACGCCTTATCGCCGGCGTTGCGTCAACGCGTTAAACCCCACAATCAATCATCATCATCATCATGTACCCATCCGTACCATTGATGCATTTTATTTGCCAGGGCTATCAACGTTTGCCCCCTCATCCCACCAAAAGGCTCTGATAAAAATCACGTGATTACGTTACCCCGTCGGATTGACTGATTGCAGGGTTTAACACGCTGCAGCTGCACATGGGCTATGAGGCGTGCAGTAGTGGAGGGCTGAAGATTAATTTTGAGCACCTGGGAAACTTTAACTTATGCTGAATCTCGAGACAAGGGTGTTTTCGCTTTTCGCCTCCATCAGAAAAGCCGCCACCGCGGCCAAGATCAAACCTGCATATATGGGCTCAGCACCACACCTTAGCCACTGAGCCTAGCTGCGGGTGCATTATGCTGTCAGTGTCTCAAGCTTGCGAATACAGTAAATGCTGCTTAGGTACTAACATTACCCTATAGTGCAAAGAACCAAACTTTTGACTGCACTTAATTTACATTGTTTTGGTACAATTTGTTTTTTTTTTTTTCACATCCTTCGCACACTATCTAGCCAAATATATGTTCAATATGATGACCAGGCGGTTGATGCCTCGCCAGAATTACTACCCCCATCAACATGTGCGGTCACTTTACTGGCCCGAAAGAATCTAAATTGTCAATTCTTATGATTCGAGAAAGCGAACTCATGATCTTGAGTAGCATGTGGCTATGCCTCATGTAAAAACAGAACCCAGCATGTAAACTTTTGTCTGCACACATTTAGAGGCACTAAAGCCATTTTATATACATGAAAAAAAAATGTATATTTTTAATTAATGAGCAAGAATAAACAAAATATGGCAAAGAAAGCCCAACGGTTCGTTTTGCTTCGACAAAAATCTATTTGGTTGAAATGATTGATTGATTGTAGGGTTTAACGCGCCGACGCAACGCAGGCGATGAGGCGCACTGTAGTGGAAGGCTCCGGATTAATTTCGACCACCTGAGGATCTTTAACATGCGCTGAGATACACACGGGCATTTTTACTTTTCGCCTCCATTGAAAAAGCGGCCACGGCGGCCGGGAATCGAACCCGCGGCCTCGTGCTCAGCAGCGCAACGCCTTGCCACTGAGCCACCGCGGCATGTTATTTGGTTGAAATCAATTTGAACTCACACAACAACTGAGCCTGTGCGCATAACGTAAGCACTGTGCTTACAGCATTTTGAGCAGTCACAGTATGCAGTCGACATAAAGAAACGAAGCATAAAGATGCCTCACTCCAGGTGCCACCAACAGTGCAGCTCAGTAGCATAGACATGATCTTATTTCAGAGAAAGGGGTGGGTGAGCTTGAATGCAAAAGGGAAAGAAATTCAATTGACAGATCAACTTACAACTCAAGTTCACAAATAACTTCGGGACCTTGCACGCACACCCAGCATAACCTCCCCACTGTTTTTTTTTTATTTTGCTTAACCCATCGCAAAACAGCCAGCTGATTAACTGACCACTGACAAGGAAGCCATGTAAATTCAGTGCATAGATAGCGCCAAAGGATGTCAGGAGTCTGTATTCACAGAAAAGAACAGTGCCTTCCTGTATCTGCAAGAGATTCAGCTTGACTAGCTCACATTCACTGGAAGCATGCAGGCTATGCTGCCAGAAGTGTCTGCTGAGAGCACCATCACTCCACTGGCGCGGCATCCAACATCCAATGCATAATGCTCAGTGACACGGTAATACAGAAGGGTCCATAGGTATAGAGGGGATATTGTGGCCGATTTGCATGCGTATATGATATGCTGCTGTCAGTTACCGCTGGTGCAGCTACACAGACCCGAGTTTGGCCCCAGCTCCAGCATTCCAATTACTTCTTGCGGCACTGGGACTGCACCTGCAAGACCTTGTGCTTACTCACATTACTAGCATTATGACATAACAGCTGCCCAGCCTCAAGCACCTGGTTTGCACAGGCACTACATCGTGTGCAAAAGAAATATAAAACAGGAATTCACTTTCTGCACGTATAAAAAGCTACATTCAACATAATTCAACTGTCCTAAACATGCAGAGCATCCTACCGCTGAAAGGGCTACCTACTACTATTCCTGTGGTAATGCAAGAATAAACAACTCCCACAAGTTAGGTGGGCACAATTCCTGCTGTAAAGGCCCCACATCACTCAAACGCATACTTATAGGTCCAGTTTCTATTTCTGGGTTCCTATATCGGTCACATAAATGCAGTACGTACCTGTTATTGCTTTTCATCTTGCCAGACAGCCCCCGTCCTGAAGCTCCAGCCACTTTTACATGAAAAGGTTGCAAAGAAAAGTTACATAAGCACAAACGTCGTTACCTGCCAAAGTTAAAAGCTCACAGTACACTACACATACCGAGAAGTAAGAACACTCACTCAATGATTGTTTTATTATCAAGACAGTTATGTCAAAAGACCTAACCACAGAATTGATGAAAGGTGCTTAAAACCAATGCTATGTAAGCGTAGATAGCGTTTACAGCAATGTGAAATATACTCCGCCTAGGTGCTCCTGAACTACAAACTGTTTGAAGAAAACAAATAGTTTTCAAAGAAAGAGAACGCGAAAAAGGGTAAGGAAAGGTTTTCAGCCAGTAACAAGACGATAAAAAAAATATCAAAACACTTTTATTGCCAAGTTAAGACTTTCAAACTATTTCCGGTTTTCATTTTTCTCAAGGGAAGTTTTACGTCCGATAAGTTAAGCAGTCGCACATTGTATTTTGCTTTGTTCAAAGTGGCACAGCTATCGAAATAAAACAAAAGCGCGGTGAAACCGCACGGCCGTATATAGAAATAGACCTAATGCGATAAAAACCGCATACGAAACAAAACACATCGATTCCTCACGATGTTATCAAGAGCACCGGCAATTATTTCAAGCTTCCTAAGGCCCTCCGCTGCGCCCACCACCTGTCCGTCAGCAACGCTAGACATATCGAGCAGCGCCAGCAAATTGCATTTAGCTTGCACGAACCACAGCGTGAGACTGACGCGGAAACGAGAAATCAAGCCAATAACACGTTTCTGGCACCGAACCTTAGTCGCGCTAGAAAAGGTCCAGCAAAAAAGAACTTACCGAACTTTTCTTTGTCCGGGCACAGGAAAGCGCCGCCGTTCTTCGATCGTTTGCCGCTGTATTTCAGCTTATCCTTAACCGCACGTGTTTCCAACGTGGCAAGCAGGCTTTATCCACAAAGGGCGAACACATTTTACGACGGTATATCGCACAAAAAAACATGAATAACAACACGGACAACGCGCAACCACGGTCGACCTCGCCGCCAGCACTTGTTGATGGAAAAATTACATCGGAAACGACCGCAGCGCCGAAACGGCCAAATACATGAGCAGAGTTACGACTTTATATTTTAATTCAAAGTGATCATACAACGTTACCAAATTTTTCAATCTTCAAAGAATCATTTATTCAAAATTTTCATTGCATTTGGTGTTCACAAGTATTTCAGTTTAAATAGAATCCTGATCGGAAGCGACTGCAGCGCCGAACACAAGAGCAGAGTTCCCGCTTTGTATTTTCATGCAAAGTGATCACACAACATTGCGAAATTTGTCAATCTTTAAGGAACCATTCATTCAAAATTATTATTGCTTTTTGTGTTCACAAGTATTTCAGTTTTAACAGGCTCCTGATTGCAACTTTCCCGATCGCTGCCTTCTTGCTCCCGGTCTTTTCCGATTGGCTGCCAGTTTTGGCCAGAAGATCAGGCTGTATAAGATCAGAAGATCAGCCAATCAGGCTGTATTTTTGGCGCATGGCAGCGCCCTGAAAAAACTTTGAACGGGGATGATGATGGCGAGTAAAAGTCATTGAATCGGGGTGACGGCATGTTCCATTTCACCAGTGTTAGCTATTTATTTTACCTCGGACTTGTCTTAGCTGCCGCTATCCCTGGCTCTGATTCCCTGCGCCGTACGCGGTCTCGTGGACTTGTCTCGGTCATAACCAGACAAAGGAAAATTCACGTGTGCCTTACAATGCTTTTCAGCTCGGACAAAATTTGGCGTTCGGCCTGCTTCAGCGCAGGCTTGCACGGGAGTCCTGAATCATTCGGGTCGCGCGTTTGCAGGTCGTGATGTTGCATCAATCATTTGAAGGTGTGATCTGAGACTTCAGGGTGCGTAATCATTACCGAGGGAAATCTTTGTCGCAGGTGTCGCTCGCCTTACGCTTTTTCAACCACTTGGTTGGTAAATCTATAACTTCTCGGAAAAAGGTACAGCGTTTATGTGAGTCTTTACTGTACTCGCACAGGACTATTCACTAGCATTTCTTTTTTTGTCGGGTGTTTTCTTCGTAACTTCTGCGAGGAAAACTGGGAGGGAGGAATACCTTCATGATACGGAGTCAGCCTTGAAACAAGATGGCTTGATGAATGAAAATGACAAGGAATGAATACACCAGCACAGAAAAACGCACACATACACTATCAGTACTCTAGAAACGCAAATCTGAAAGACGCACAAACGCGCACACAGTGCAAACGTTCACAGAATTTTCTGAAAGCACGGTCACGGAGAAAGGCAAGGCCTTCGCAGCCCTTGTCGCAGACGCAGTCGAGTGCTGTGAGCCTATCCTAACGCTGAGTTTCGGCACACAGTGCAGGTTCAATGTCCTAACGAACACTACAAGAGTGACAGAGAGGTGATACTCGTCTCGTCTTACGCATGCAGGTAGTCGTTGGCGAAAACGATGTTGAGGCTTCCTCACGTTTGCGTAGGTCATGCTGAAGTAACTGGAACTGGTCCATGCAGCATTCGGGAAGCCCAGGCGGGGTCATTTCTGTAGTGGTCGGTTGGCAGTTGTAGCTGCAGCGGCGGCTAGCTATGGCTTTTTGTGTGTGCGTGACAGCTTACTCACCCCTTAATTGCGCATATTAGGTAATAGACCCCCAAACGAACGAGTTCCTCTAAACAATTACCTTTGGTTAAAGCTAGTTTTGTATAAACGAAGTTATATGCTGTCAATCAAAAGTATTAGAAATCAAAAACAAAGAGCTAGCTCTTTGAGCTAGCTCAAAGAGCTAACTGCATTGCTGACGCCGTCATAAAACTATACTTTTGATGGAGGCCAAAAACGAAAACGCCCGTGTGTTCGAGATTTCGGCGCACGTTGAAGATCCCCAGGAGACCTAAATTAATTCGGAGCCCTCGACTACAGCGCGCCTCGTCGCCTGCGTATCTATAGCGTCAGCGCGTTAAGCCACATAATAATAAATCAACCAATCACAGAAATTTACGTACCAGTTTATTTTTTTTCAGGGCTATAAAAAATATGCTCAAATTATGCACCATTCTTACTGGTCACGTCTGAGGGGTTGTAAAGACCACTTCGCCTTCCACAGAAACAATGAGGGAACTAAAATTTAGGATGTCCACGTGGTCTAATTAATGAATCATTGCCTTCCTATTTAGACTGTTATCATGGCTTTGGCTGGTGAAATCCTCGTTTTCTTGACGCGTGAAAAAAAAAAAAACTTTATCTTTAACCTGAATTTCGGCAATTTTTTTAGTGGGAGGTCTTATCGGTACATAGATCTGCTGTCATGTTTAGCGTCCGCCGAGCGGCACATTTGTTTGCAGTCCAGGAAGCCACGAGCTTTCGCCGCTGTTCGGGCCCATGTTAGTGCATTTCGTGACTGCTACTTAGGTGCTAAAGCCTGGAGCTCGTTCAATAGCACATACGATTTTTGCTTCTTTCCATCAACACAGACGGCGAATAAAAAGGGTTGCTTGATGGCACGACATGGGCCAGTTGCATGTAATTACTGCTATCGCGATGAATGCTCCAAAATACATCCGCATAATAGTATTAGGTCGCTTGTACGAGCAAGGAAACTTGCTGACAAACGTTCTGCGTACAGTGATTTTGACGTCCCAAGGAAAAAAGAATGCCAAGAGACCGCCAAAAGGGTGGTCTTTTTTACTCTAGGTAATATGCGTTGTGCGCCCGGAGCATTGATCCTTAACCTCCTCGGCGTCGCGGTTCGTCACAAAGCTTACGTTTTTAACTTGTATCAAAAATTGCAATATCAATGAGGTCAGCGTCTGTACCAATGTGGTCAGTGTCTATGCAGGCTCGCAAAGCACGAGTTGTTTTACGCGCACTTCTTCTTTAGTCCAAAAAAGTGACATTTATTTTTGGTTTCAAGTCCAAAGAATGGCCTAAAACGTATAATGGACAAATGAAACGCGAACACGAAAATATGAACCGGAACACACAAATAGCGCGATTTCTTTCCATGCACGTGAAATAATCGCGCCGCTATATAACAGTAAGAAAGATTGAAAATGTGTCTTTCCAAATATACCACTAGCGAGCCATTATTTTGCATTCACTATCCATATTCTTTCCTCTAGAGCGTTCCGTTTAATATTTTCGTGTTTTCATTCATTCGTCCATGAGTGTACATGTATATACAGCACACTGTGTTCGGTGGCTATAGGCGCTAGCCCACGCATGAGCGGAATTCCGGTGATTGGGCAGGGGCAGTCCTAGACCTGTGACAGACATCAGCCGTTCACCTTTCGAAGAGCAGGAGCGTGAATATTTGGTTCCGAATGGATTAATGCGATCGGGAGCCAGACGTTTCCTTGTCGACTTTTGAACATTAACTGCCATAGGAAAAGCGAGTACTCGGCTACGGCATCATAGCCGTTCATCTTTTATACTCCGGCAGGCGAAAAGAGGTTGGCCGCTCGGAAGACGGGTACGTGCCGCTCATCTTTTGATGACCGGCTTTCAAAGAAACAAAGAGTACTCGGCAGCCGCAAGCTTGCCGCACGTCTTGTCATCAATGCTGCGGGAGCAAGCGCCGTTCCTCGGCGGCGGGTGACTTACCAGAGAATTTATAAGCAACCCGCACCGGGGAGAAACCGTGGTTACGGCAAACCAGTGAAAGGCGACCAACATATGAGCATTGGCTGCCGAAAACTTTCCGAGCTGACGGCAGCCGGATTCGTACCGTCCATTTTATTATCAACGGCAGCCAATTCATTGCCTCTTGCCGAGCATTCCGGAGAACAGCCATAGATTGGCCGGTCAAGAAACGGACTTTCCGTGCTACCTGGGATATATATATCGATCGACGTACGTACGTACGCGTACGCGTACGCTCTTTACACACACGACGGGCAACTACGAAATAGCTTCTTGCAGCACAGCCACCCTATGTGGGGCGCTATGCACCGCACATCTTGTGCTACCATACTCATTGTGACGATTGCAAGGGAAAAGAGTGGGAATTTTTGTTTCTGGCGAACATAGGCTAGAATGTCTCATCACATAGGAAGCTGGATCTACTCACATGAGTATGGCGTCAGGAGGAAGGTCGAGTTCACGAGAGTGGTGCCGCCTGGCGAGACGTACGTTATTCGCAACGTCCTGTTCGTCTTGCGTAGATTCAGGAGGGAGCTGAGTATGGCGCGATGAGGGGTGCTGAAACGAACAGAACAAGTTCGCATCTGCCACCTCGAATTACAAGCACTAAACTGGACACAAATTCTGCGCCCTTCTGGTGCACCGAGAAGAGCAGTCACCCAGTTCTTCTGAAATAATACTAGCACTAACAGAAACACGGTCATGTAGTTTGGCCTGGAATGTTTCTTTTCCCAAGAGTAAACAAGATGTCCTTTTACGAATTAAGGCTCACAAGTAAACACTATGGACGGCTTGGTGTCCACAAAGGAATGTAACATATGGTATACATCTGACAATGGTTCCACAAAGAGACAATCACTGGGGAGGGAGTGGCTTTAAACAATGCTTTCACAATAAAGTGTTTCGTCAGAGTCGCTTGTATCTACTAAGCGAGACTGAACACTGTATATATCTGGGACGAAACTCACTGTTGATTAACTCGATCACTAGAAGAAGCGTCAAGTCCAAGAAGTGCCATCGCAAAACTACGAGTAAGGTTAACAGTTCGGTTGGGTTCAGTCACCGGAAAGTGCAGCTGGAAGGTGCATATTTCCAAACTTCGGGAACCATCGGCCAGCGCTTCTTGGTGTCAGAAGAAACCACTAGAAGCTTAAAGCTGCTTCAAAGTACACAGGTCTCTGCCCGAACATGCCTTTAGTTGGGACACCCGGGAGGTCTACTTGCCGGTCGCTTTGGTAATATGACAGTTTGGGCATAACGTAACCCAACCTAATTTCACCTAAACACAACCTAAAGTTGACCTAAGAATAAGCTAGGGTAATCGGACCTAACCTAACCGGACCTTCATCAGTTTCATTTCCCTCGCAACAGCGCGGTGCTACGGAATGACTTGCAAAACTCTTTTTGGGGTCGCTGTCGCGTGCAGATAGATGCTAAATTTTTTCAGCAACGCTTAAAGTGTACGGATACCAATTGCTTGCTTAAACGCATTTGTACAGGCGTAAGAGAGCTCAACGGGAACGATAGTAACAAAGTGGCCCATTTCACCAGTGGTGCAAGGCTGGAAAAACAGCAGAGCCGGCGGCCCATCTGCCTTCGTCGGAGACCCGGACGTTGCACCCCACATATATTTCCAAACTTGACTCTTCAAATTTCTCCATGACTGGCAGGCCCCGATCATTTAGCCCACAGGCATTCACTTCTCTCGCAAAGTGGACCGCGTAGCACGCGCTAGAATACGCGGCGAAGTCTAAATCCAACACCCGCGCTAGGAACCCAAATAAAGCGCTGTGCGCCCGGAATGCTATGATAGTTCAATCGCATAGACGCGGTTCTATAACGCGAGGGACTCAGGTTGGAGTCCGACCAGGGGAAGCATTTTTTTTTTTTTGCAATTGGCTGCACATGTTATTGTTCGCCGCCCTTGCTATACCCGTACCCCTTAGGCCTGGCCTTTGGGGCGGCCCAGTAGTTAGGTTGCCGGATGATTCACGGCGTAAAGGCACCGGGTTCAATTCCCGAGACCTCCCTAACCACGTTCTTTTCTTGAGGCTTCGAGGTTTTTTGGTGCGGCGGAAGGACAAAGCTCGGCCTAATACCCCTGCTGTTCAAAACATAACTCACCCTGCTGAGAAATTGTCTTCCGTGTAGATTTCGTGCAGTAAGTTATCACTGGTGCTTTATACGGCACCGTCAACATAAACACTCGCTAAACTAAAAAAAAAAAGCTTTTTTTCTGCCTTCCTAGGCACTCCAGAAACTCGTCCCATTTTTCGCCGAAGTTCAGGGCATTCCTGCTACCCACTAGGCAATTTATGGGAAATGAAGCCTGCGGGGAGACATTTAACCCGTTTGCATTCGTTCCTTTCCCAAAGATGGACTGCTAGTATAGGTTTCAAGGTTCATTCAATACATCTTTAAAGTGAAAAATGCAGAAATGTTGTTATTGCAAAAGGAGGTCCCGAAGAAAAAACTGTCATGGCGTCCTCCTGGCTAGTATGCATGGGTAGCAGTAAACGTTTAAATGCAAATTCCATGCTCGTTATGGGCACGAAAATTAGCAACAGTGTTTATGATGTTCTACAGCTTGGCCACATTGACGAGCAGCCAAAAGTACCATAACCAGGTGCAAATTAGAGTTGCGCTGGCTTTTCGAGTGTTCTAAAATGCCGGAGAAAGCGCTGTTTTTCACATTAATGCCTTAGTTACATGGTGAAATGCTTTTAGTATACAGGCAAAGAAATAAAACACAAAAGACGAACACCAGCGACAAGAATGAAAGAACTGCACCGGACACAGAAATAGTTACAAACTTGCCTCCAGGCCTAATGTACGGGAAGCCGTTGTAATCACCCTCAAAACAATCACAACCAGATCGCCGTCAGGCAGTACGCCACAAACTTCCGAAAGATGAAGATTTTGAAAGCGGGCATTGTACGCTTGTGTGGAAACATTTGTAGAAATCTCGGGAGATTTCACGACGCCCGAGATGCCTGATAATTCTTGTGCCCCGTCGCGGAAATGGCAACCGCCATGTGCTTTAGTAACATCACGTGACTTTTACGCACGCTCAAGCACCCAATATGTGACGCTTACGCTACTGCCAACAGTTTACAATGCCTGATGTCTTCGCAAGCAATCCAAAATACGGCGTGGCCTTCAAATCATGTAGTTGTTGAATAGCCAAAAATACTGTCATGTTCTGTTCGCTCCCTCTAGTTTTTTTTATGCTGATCCTCATGCACCTTCAGAAGCGAGCAAGAAGGTGAACCTTAGAACTGAACCTGTTCGAGATCACGAAACGTAAAAATGAGGAAAGCACGCGCAACAATTTTGTCAGTGTGAACCCGTGACATAACTGAAAGCCAATCAGGAAAAGCTTCTAGTCAAAATGTCTAATTAACGTAGCACTCATCGAGTCGGTAATAGAGCCCCAGTGTTGAACGCGAAAGTAGGTGGGAAATTCGAGGCAACTTACGTCATGCTGAAATAAAAAAAAAATACAACAGAAGAATATATACAACTGGGCAATCTCTGTAGTGGCGACATGGGTGTGCGCGTAACATTTCTTGGGGTGTCGTTAATTTATCCATAGACCTTTGTCTTCTGGAAACCCACGCGTTCGTAGTGAACAAAGAAAGGCGCAAAATAATTGCAGAAAACTAGAACTGAGTAACTGTAGCCAACAAAAACTTCTGCGTGTGAGGAAATTGCACAAACGTTCTGTTACAAAAGACGGGACAGTAGGCGGAGGAGATGTGATACCGAGACCGGCACTCCTGCACCGCTTATTTTTGGTGTCTTTTCCTTCGTGTTTTAGTATGTTTACGCTTTATAAACAGCGACTAAATATCAGAGAGTAAATTACAACGGAGGAATGGCACTTTACTAGATCGTCAATTACTTTACAAGACAACCTCTGACGCCAGCTGAATGGTACAGGAGCTTGTAGTACTACTGCCCCAGCTGTCATCGGCACTGGCCGAGCCAATTAACCGATTCGTGATATGAAAATATTGCGGGTTTTTTTCTAGCGTCGCAGCCAGATGGGAATTGATCAATGGGCCGTGACGTTGTGATGATAGTTGACATCGTCATTGGCCATACCCTGACGTGGATATGCGAAGCTCGTGAGTGGGTACGTTCTGCCGGCAAAATGGGAAACAGCACTGATCTTTCAAGGAAAAGTGCCATCGGCGCTGGCCAATAAGATCAGTTGATTTGTTTATAAGAATATATTGAGGCGTATATTCATCTTAGAGCGTTCGCACGTAAAGTAAGCATGCTGTTTTATAATAAATGCAAAATGCATATAATCGCATCCCTGCTCTGTAAGAATTTATCAAATGATGTAGAGGGCCAGCCATATGTAGTGGAATATGCTCCTGGCAAAATCTTTTAACCGGCAGCTGCGTCCACGAGGCTAGGCAAAGTGGACGTAACAGCCAGTGACTAAAGCACAACACCATGCAGAAACCCACGTAAAAGCCTAATAAGCACCAAGATAACATGTACAGAAACGAATAGAGATTCGTTGAGAAACCTGTACTGGAAAAGTCCAAAAAATAAGGAATTTCTGCGTCTAGAAGTAAGAAATATTATCCACAGCAAAAAAATTGGCCAAAAGGGCTAGGAAACCAGACCGCTGATGTAGTGTGTCGAGTGCTTACTTCTGCAGGATTACAGACCCAAATAGCTTGGGGAATCCGGGGCTCTCCTCCATTATACTCAGCCGGCCGTACAGTTCATGCGGCAAGGCATTCACGAAGATGGCGAACTGGTTACTTTTGGAGAGCATCAGGCGTACATCCTTTACTGTACCGCCAACCACAGGGTCGGCGGTGTCGACGACGACGTATTGGTCGTGGTCGGCAACTGTGAAGGCCTTGGCGCCTGCGAAAAAAACGCAGGACGCACAACACATGGTATTTTCGAAGACGAAGCACCTTGAATTACCCTTAAACCTTGCTCGTTTAATCGAAGAGCATACAGAAACAACAGCGGATTTCAATCTCACGAAATGATCGTGCCGGGAAGCCGATAACCATTCATTTGCAGAAGCGAAATACTAATTAAAGGTCAAGTAATTGTGATGGCCACATCACTCCTCAATAGCCTTTTGGGACACCTTAACATGAAGGGTGGATTGCGAGGCGGGTACTTGCAAGTGGTAAAAATAGTGGCAATCATCCAGGCATCACTGCTCCGAACGACTTAAGAGATAAAAAAAACCCTTTCATAGAAACGGACAGTGGCGCGCCATCCGCTCAAAAATTCTGCGATGAGGAGTGACAGATTGAGACTGAGTGCACTCCAAATTTTCGAGAAGAAGTTCTACTATGCCGTGTCTCGCAGGGTAATCAATCACGCCCCTATGACCTTGAGCCACTGGAGCGCCGGTGTGGCAAGTGTTACGTCATGCCGCGTAATCCGCCGTGGAGAAGCCTCGGAGCTTTTCTCGCTCTTAGCCTCACCTCTGCGGTATCACGTGACTAGTCGAGGGTCCACTGGCTGCTTCGACGGCGCTTGGTCGCTCAGTCTGACCATGGCTGGCATGACGGTTCGACCGTCTGTGCATGCACTGTAGCGGAAGCGGCAAGCTGAGTCCAATCATCCAGTAGATAAGATATTCAGCATGCGCTGCTAAATCACGATTAAAGGCAAACTCGCCTGATAAAACGGAGTACTATGTGCCTATTCTTCGCAAAAACAAGCCAAGCAGACCTTTGGCTCGTGATGAAATATGTTTCCAAGTGCTAAACCTGACCCATTTTTTTCTCGCTGACGATGACGGCGATGCACATGAGTGATCCTGGTGAAAGTGACGTAAAGAGATTGAAGCAAAAGAGCACGTGTGCTCGAGTTTTTGCAGCACGTTAACGATCCTTAGGTGGTCAAATTAAGCCGTAGTCCTCCACCTAGGCGCCCCGCATCGCCTGTGTAGCGTGGGCGTGTTAAACCTCATAGTCAATCCAAAAATCAAGAAATTGGCTGTGAGAATTTACACTTCGTACGTGCGTGACATAAAATGCAAGGCCATATTATTACGTTGACTGCTACTTACGGTACGATACGTAGTAGCACGATTACAATATTGACTGGAAGAGTTATCTCATCCCTCGTAATTCCTGCTGAAGGAGCGTACGTGTAGTTTGCAATCTCTTTTGAGGAGAGGTATCGGTGTTCATTTACTCAAGGGCACCACTCGTGTGTTCTTCGCGAGAATAATGAAAACTTATGATCTCTTGCCGTAAAATGGATATTGTGGGTCATCCCATCGTTTAGTTAGGAAAAACAAGATTCGAGAAGGATGAGTTTCTGCTTGTGTAGACTGACTGCAAATAAAGTCTTTCTTTCTCTCTCTCTCTTTCTCATAAACCTCACGTTTTTTTTTTTTTTGAAAAGGCGACTTGACACAACAATTTCTATGAACGTCCTTCAATTTCTCACACAAATCAATGCGTGTAGCCCGGTTTCTCATAGCGCATTTTAAGCGTTTACAGTGCCATGTTTCGCTTATACAGTACGCAGTCCACCGCCAGAAATATTAAAACGCCTTTCGTAAGTGAAGGATGTTTAAAACTCGAAGCTCCTTCGACGCAGAGCTCTTCGATGTCAAGGAACTCTGGCTTCGACCCTGTCGGAATGGGGATAGACGCCGGCTTCATAACGCAAGGGACCCAGATCCGATCCCGACCGCGGGAAGCTTCTTTCTCGAGGCGCTTGATGTGAATTTGCTGATCATCATCATCGTTTTGTGAAACCTATTTTGTAAGGTTGGCTTTGCTGAAGTGCGTTCTGGAGTTGCATCGAACGGCGTCAGTGAGGCATAAAAAACTTCGCTTTAAAAAGATGCGTCAAACAAAAGACAAATCGGGGGGGGGGGACTAATAGGGAGCAGCTGTAAAAAATTAAAGCCGTTTCACTCAATGTGAAAGCTGTCGGAAGTGCAGAGCAGTGATTCAATATAATGGGCTGCAGCGCCATCATCCACTCACTGCTGCATTTCAAATTTCCTGCCTCCACAGTGCTCGCGCGCCCTCTGCCTGAAACTGCGCCAGTGGGATTTCTGTTCATTTTGCGCTTGTTTTAATTTGGTATGCTGGAGCTGTTTTGCGTCATTTCGGACACGTAATTTTTTCCTTGCTTTGGCTGAAGCCTTTCTGCCTTTCGAAATGATTTCGAACGCGCCATTTCTTGCGTGACCGCTTTTTTTTCGCTCGCACTATAGTAAAAACCAACCCAACGTGCGTTCCTAACTAAATGAACGCGGGGGCTGCCGGTTATATACAAAGATTTTGCCGCCGGAAATGTACCTGCATTTTGCATCGCGCTAAACAACGGGGAGGCGTGTGGCAAGCGCCAGCGGTTCACGGGGTTTGAATGGTTATGACTATTTACACCGGGTGGTTTTCGAAGCCTCAGCGTGACTCTTTGACCCAGGCACAGAAGCCTCTAGTTGGGCCCGTTATCTCGCTGCGCCGCCTGATTCCGGCAGTCGCATCGACTGTTAGCGAGCTACGACGACAAGGCGAGCACAAAGTGCTCTGGACATAAAAGGTAATGCCGTTTCTCACGGTTTTTCCGTACTTGCGTGCATTTAGTTACTAACAAGGAGTTATGTCAAATGCTGGCACCCAAGATCACTCAAAGAATGCCTCTCATTCATGTGGTGCAAGCTGAAGGACAGAAAGTAAAAGCTTGATTGATTGATTGATTGATTGATAACCCACCACGCCGGGTCGGGCGGAGGCGGTTCCTCGGGGATTGGTTGGGAGGTCTTCAGAGACACTTTATTCACGTTGAACGAGGTTATGCAGCACTATAAGCTGGGCAGGCGAACGTTTCCTCTTCCGCACGAGAAACTCTCGAGGCCGCAGGCAGCCACGCTCCGAATGTTGCAGACAAGGTCTTATCCCTGTCTATCCACTCTCAGCTTCTACACGGACACTTTTGAACCGCACTGCCCGGATTGTGGCGAACGTAGCAATTTGGATCACGTGCTCTGGAGGTGTCCCTCACTTCGGGGCCCTCAACGCATAACCGAGGAAGAGTGGCGCTCCGACTTGGACAGCCCCGATCTACTACACCAGCTATGGGCCGTCCAGATGGCCTACGACGCGGCGGAGAGGCTCGGCCTCCCCGTCCCCACGTGGGAGCGGCCCGCAGCGCTGCCGCCCCTGAACGGCGGCGGTGCTCCTCAGGACCTTCAATGAAGTTCATTGTCTGCCTGTCGTGCGGTTTCTTTTCTTTTTCAGCACCATGTGTCCTACATGCCTCCTTCCGGGCATTCATAATCAACATGGTCTACCCTGCCACGTGAAGACCCTTTAGTGTTATGCAGCCAGCAAGACCACCTCAACGTCACCAAAACAAAATGTTAGTATTTCGGCTCGTACCCGTAAATTTTCCTTCCATTTTTTTAGCGGGGCTACCATGGTTGCCAGACCAGGAATGCCCTGCCCGCTAAAAGTGTTAACTTCTGGCCCGAGAGGTGCCCAGTATGTGCTCGTGATGCAGAAAGACACTGGATAGGGAAGTCGACGGCCATGTAAGGTCCCCTTGACATTGCTGGTTTGCTCGATATCCCAGGCCAGGGATTGGCAACCTGTGGCCCGCGGGCCACATGGGCCTGCGGGTAAGTACTATGCGGACCCGGCGCGACGTCAGAACCCCCTCCCCTTGTCACTTCCGACGTGGCAATTTTAACCTCAAATAAGGTTAGAAAGGGACAAAGCAAGATCACTTTCAATTGGATTTTTCCCCCCATCTCAACACTTAGCAATGGAACGTTTTAACGTCCTTTCTTTTCACCGGCGCAAACAGAGCCGCCCTGGCTTCCTGTCCGGACCTCGCCGTGTCGGCGTCATGCAACCCAGCCCTCCACCACGACAAAAACCCGTGGCTTTGAAGAAACCTTGACGTATTGCATTTGCATTTCACTGAAGAATTCTTATTCTTCTACCGAAGTACTACCGAATCTCATTAATCCGAACACACTACTGTTCTTTTTCTGATTGCTAACATTCGAGAGAATACGTATGTTCAGTAGATATACCGAATTGTCTTTCCGATCCCAACTACGTTATCAGAAGTGCTTGGGGTGGTTCGAAGTTTGGGAGTTTATTGACAAAACAAATTCTGTTAATATGAGCCATTCATTTGAGTATGCGAGGCTAGCGCTTGAAACTGTTATGGACTGCTCTTATTCTGAATCTGCCCCGTTTAAATCGTCAAAATACAAGACCCAGGACGCGAATCAGATTTTTCTGAAACCCTGAACCCCGTACTAAATCTTTTCAGTGGATACACCCATTGCAGAAAACGCGGCGATCGGTAGGGCAACTTTACAGCTACAATGACCAAGGTTGAGCAGTTTCGCGTGGCTCCTGGAGAGCCGTGGTGCCCATGTGCGAGGAGCAGTAACATCTCACGGCGCTCAACTGGTGCGCCGGAGCCACCACCGCCGCGATTGGATTGGATTGAATTGGATTGGAATAGATTAGATTGGATTGAATTGGAAATCGTTTTAGCAGCAGTAAGCATGATAATCAGCTAATCCCAAACAACCAGGAAACTTAAGAATAACCAGCTGAACCTTAGCTCACGCTACTCTACACTGGCATAGCCGAGTTAAGCCACTGCTAATTTTTCTTTTATTGAGTCTTTACCGCACGTTTTGTAGAGTAGCCACGGAACGTTTCGCACTAGAACGAGTTGGATGAATGCGCAGAAAGTACGGCACGCAAGATTCGAGTATCTCGCACTGAATGTACAGCTGTATAATAAACGCTCGCTAAGCATGGGTAGTATTAGACTGAATATGATACATACGCGCTATGGTTTTCCCATTGCCACATTTTTTCCCTTTACGCTCATGTTTGGAAACTTTCTCCTCGAGGGTACAATTATCTGTTGTCCCGTTAACATATAAAACGATTCATAATTTAGATGGTTTAACGCGACGACACAACCCAGGCGATGAGGCACGCCGTATTGGAGGGCTCGGGAATAATTTTGGCCACCTGGGGATATTTAACGTGAGTCGAAATCTCGTACACACATGCATTTTTAGATGCAGAGCATCTGATTCACTCGCCTTGTCCCTCCGGCGTCGTCGTCGTCGTTGTCGGCGTCGTCCGCCCCCTCCCCCATTCTCGCCGCGCCAGCTGCGCTCTCCGCCGCTCACCCCCTCTCCTCTCCGATAGCGAACACTCTCACGCGAGGGGCATTGGATTGGATTCGATTGGATTGGATTGGATTTAGCTTGGATCGGATTATATTGGATTGGATTGGATTTGGATTGGATTGGATTAAAGTGTATTGTGTTGGATTGTGTTGCGTCATAGTCGCGGCAGACGCGCTGGGGCCGGCGCATGTGCAGTACTCTCTCTTCCGCGGTTTCCTCTCCTTCGGGCGCGCTGCGCATATAACCGGTGTGCCGTTCTCCGGCGAAGCAACATCCACGCTTGGCTCAAACACCTAGAGTCCACGCCGCTTTACAAGTACGCCAACGTCGTCATCGACTGGGACCGGCTTTAGCAGTCCCCTTAACGTTATGCGCGCTATAAAACGCAGTGCCTGCGCCGCTCCGCTCCATCGTTCCAGCGCCGTTCCTCCGCTGTCCAACGCTGCAACGTGGACCCCCTATGCGTCGCATCTACACAGGGGTTACCGCGAGGGGAGGTGGGAGTTTCTTTTGCTTTTCGCCTCCATCAGAAAGCGGCCGCCACGGCCGGGAATTGAACCCGCGACCTCGTGCTCAGCAACAACATATGAAACAACCTCAGTTATACTGCTGGGCAACAACTGTATCACTAACTCCCCTATCGTTTGCAAAAAAAAAAAAAACGGCTGCACTCGAATATTGATTTTTTAATGATCCCGCACATCTCGACCCGATCGCATGTATGCCGCCGAGCAAGTTGATCACGTGAATGCATATGACTCGACAGTTCAAATAAATATATTGAGCCAAGTTTACACTGTGTCATCAACACTGCCTTCAACATTGTTTGTATACTTCATTTTTCATTTTTTTGCGGCTACTCCTTGCGGTTCCCCAAAGCCTTGGTGTACTTTGTAAGGTGAGTTTTTAATTGTTACTCGTTGAATGGATGGAGGCTAAAAGCGAAAGCGCCTGCGTTCGAGATGTGGGCACATATTGAAGATCTCCAGTTGGTCAAAGGAAATCCGGAGCCCTCCTCCACCGCGACGCTCCTCATCACTTGTGTAGCGTCGGCATTTTAAATTTTAATAAAAGAAAGACTCGTTGAAATGCTATTAAAGGGATCTTGCAACACTTTCGATAAACGCTTTGCCTCTTTCCTTCGCGTCTGGAAGCTCTGCGAAAGCTACAGTTATCGTCGGCACTGCGTGATTTGCTCGCAGCACCAGATACGCCTTCGTTTCAGCTTCGTTTTTGTGGCTTCATTTTTAAAGTTGCTATCGAAAAGCGTTTATTGCTGCAGCTGAAGTAAATCCGTCCAACAGCCGATACATGGCCGCAGTGACGTAATTCGGGCCGTCAAAGAACGTCGAGATCGAGTAAGGGAAAATTTTTTTGAGCGAGTTTCCAAGTTCTCTGACGGGCACAGAGAAGTAATTTTTGGCTGACGTACTTTTCGACCCCCAATCTAAGTATTGATTGCTTGATTGTAGGGCTTAACGCGCCGACGCAACGCAGGCGATGAGGCGCGTCGTAGTG
Organism: Haemaphysalis longicornis; assembly: GCF_048455015.1. Classification (NCBI taxonomy): domain Eukaryota; kingdom Metazoa; phylum Arthropoda; class Arachnida; order Ixodida; family Ixodidae; genus Haemaphysalis; species Haemaphysalis longicornis. Next base: position 47,809,547 of record NW_027526385.1, on the reverse strand, counting down.
GAGGGCTCCGCATTAATTTGGACCCCCTGGGAATCTTTAACGTGCGCCGAAATCTCGTACACACGGGTGTTTTTGCTTTTCGCCTCTACCAGAAAAGCGGCCGTCACGGCCGGGAATCGAACCCGCGACCTCGTGCTCAGCAGCGCAACGCCTTAGCCACTGAGCCACCGCGGCGGGTGTAAATACAAAAGTAACGACCTTATTGGTCTCTTAATAACAATACATGGCTGCTTGAAGTTTGCCACCGTAAATAAATAAATACGCACTGAAAAATATGTTTCACCTCGAAATACAGAAAACAGTCGTGGCTCCTCCTTGTGGGAGCTTTTTTAGATCCAACAGTAAGAAAAGGTTCCAGTAGATGGCGCGAGCAGTGGAAACCCAGCACAATTCAAATGACTTGGGTAAACCTCTACTGTTTTATTGTACTACATTCTTGGGTGACTACACTCTGCATTTATTGGGTGACTACATTCTGCAAGCATTTACGATTTCAAAAAAAGTCGAAAAAAGTGTTGCAGGGTCCGCTTAAGTATTGTTGCCCTACATGTTGAGGGGTCACACGAGTTGCCGACGTACCTGGAACTACGGAGGCCACCAGATTCAGCACGGCAAAAACAAAGAATAGCCAGGATGAATGGCGGTCGGTTCTACCAGCACTTCGGGAACGCTCGCTCGAATCATCCTTGGGAGCAAGGGGTGGCCCTGAAAGGAAACGTTACTACGTTAGCAGGCACAAGCCGCCCCACCGTCAGCATTGACTTGCACACTGGCTAAACGCGCTTTACGCTCACACGGACGATTCCTCGCAACATCGACCAGGAGGAAAAATTGCTTCCTCATTATGGTTGATTCTTCATGTCTATTGAAGCTCTGGACGCCATGAAAAATGGGAACTACGAAGACCAACTCCAGGCTGTCCAGCTGGCAATGGCTGGCCTCGAACGCCAACGGCCTGCAAGCGCCGCCTCCACGGAGGTTGTGTGAGCAGGCCTGGCAGGGGCTCAACTATTGCGACGTACTAGCGGCGTCTTCACAGCAGGCTCTAATAAAGGTTGTTTCTCTCTCTCTCTCTCTCTCTCTCTCTCTCTCTCTCTCTCTCTCTCTCTCTCTCTCTCTCTCTCTCTCTCTTCCTCATTACGGATTCACCACCAAGAAGAAACCTACTCTTCATCCGTAGCTTCATCTGGAGCCACAATTTCCAAACGCCCCAACTGTCTAAATCATGGGTTCTACAAGAAGTGTATGGTGCCCGACAACCGGTGTAACTTGCGTTTTAGTGGGTACATGAAACAATTACAGCGTACCCTTCTGAAGCACGCCTGCTGTTGTTGCGCCATCAACCTTACTAGGTCACTTCACCCGCCGGGAGGTCTAGTACCGTACGTTTTTTTTAAGTACAGAGCAATTTATGGGCTCACGTTGTCGTCGTAGGTCGTTAACGGTCGATGTTAAACGACTGCCGGAATCAGGCGGCGCAGCGAGATAACGGACGCAATTAGGGCCTGGTGTACCGTCGTCGGGGAATCACGCTGATGCTTCGAAAACCACGCGGTTTAAATTGTCATAACCGTTCTAATTTCGTCAACCGCTCCCGCTTGTCATACATCTCCCAGATGTTTAGCGCAAAGAAAACTGCAGGTATATTTCATGCGCCAAATGTGTATATAACCGGCCGCCCCCGCGTTCATTTAGTTAGGAACGCTCGTTGCGTTGGTTTTTACGTTAGTAAGCAAGAAAAGCGGCCACGCAAGAAAAAAAAAGGGGGGTTCTTGAAATTACGCAGAAAGGCTCCAGCCGCGCAAGAAAAAAATTGCGGGTTCGAAATGATGTAAAACCGCTCCAGCATACGAAATTAAAGCAAGCACAAATAGAGCAGAACTCCTGCTGGCGCAGTTTCAGGCAAGGGTAGCGCGAGCACTGCGAAAGCGGGAAATTTGAATTTCATATTCATCAAGACAGGACTGAGTCAGGGCGGCGAAGAGCGTGATGGGTGGTAGCAGTGAGCGGATAACGGCGCCACTATCCATTTTGGCGAATCACTGCTTTCACACTGAGTGGAACGGCTTTAATTTCTAAAGCAAAGCTTTCTAGCCCTACCAGCGAACGTTTCTTTCGTGGTGGCGTGCGGGACAACAATCCCCCAACACGGCGGAGGGAGAGGGGGGAGCGGCGGAGGGTTTCACTCACTGAGCACACTAGAGATGGCTCGGCGAATTTACCCAGCGTTCCCCGCGCGTAAGTGATTGCTCGCTAGCGGCAGCGTCGGCGGTACGACTTCGTCGTCTGCTTTAGCGACGGTTGTTTTAGGCTTGTTTCGGCGCAGCTTCGTGTACGTTGCACGGTGCCTTCGCGTGACTTGGTAAACTTGCTCGACGCACCTCCAGGATAAACCGCACCCGACGGAATTAAGTGGTCGTACGGCAAACGTACGTAATGATTGGTTTGCAGGGCGGGAAAACAATATGTAGAGACCACATACAGACATCTGGCCGCTAGAGAAACGCTACCTTTCGCGCACTGCTTGCCACGAATGGGAGTCCGTTTTCTAAATTGGTGAATACCGATTCGGTTGTGTTTTAAGACGTATTACAAAAGGCGAAACTAGGAACTGGTTCTGATAAATAGCGATTATAAAAGTTCCCTCAGCTTTGTTGCAATTCTCAAACTTACTAAACTAACCACTTTAACTCTGTTAATTCGGGGTAAATGGGAATCGCTAAGCTCACATGCCAAATTGTTTCGTTGTCTGCGCTTGTGTCGCGCGGTGGTGTTGCCCCAAGCTAGCACATCAGGATGGCTAGGTTCTGCTGTCTCACCCTGAGAGAGAGAAAGAGAGAGAGAGAGAGAGAGAGAATGAACTTTTATTTGCACCCTTCTAAAATGGCGAGGGAGAGGGCATTGGCCGAGACCCCCGTTCACACCCTAACCGTCGGCCGGAATCCCTTGGGATTCGCCGGCGGTCAGGGCCAGACCGATGACTTTGCGTTGCTCTTCTGCTTTATCGTTGAGTAGTAAGATCTCCCAGGATTCCACATTTCTGTTCGGGTCGTTATAGAATGGGCTTGTCCAGACCATGTGGACTAGGTCCGCAATGCTATTGCAGTGAGTGCACTTAAGAGTAAAGACCTCCGGATGCCATTTGCTGGAGGGTTCGAAAACACCCCGGTTTGCAATTTCCTCCACATAACTTCCTCTTTTTTGCTGAGCTGTTTATCCGCCGCTGTATAGGTCTTGCAGACCGAGCTTATAATGAGAAGTTATTTCTTGGAATGTCCTTAGTTCGTCACATGAAAGAAGGGGTTCCTCGCGTGGAGGCGGTGAGTCAGCTGCGATCGACCGGTAAGCGAGACCTCGGGCGGTCTCATGCGCCTTCTCGTTTCCCCGCAGAACCTGGTGGGCCGGGCACCATATCAGTGAAATTTGATCTGCTGGCACTTGACCTTCTCTGAGAAAGACGCTCCTCTCCGTTTTAAATGCAGAGCATTTCAGTGACTCACGATGTCACCCGCGTTGACGTCCGTAGTCGTAGTCCGCACCCCTCCCCCTACACTATATAAAAAAAATACTGTCCGGCGCCTGGTTTCGATCCCTCGACCCTGCGGGCGGAACGCAATGTACATGGTGCTCTACCCACTGCTCCACAAAGCCGACACAGAATGGGAGGCTACGAAGGCGCCTTATATTCTTGACTCATTCAAACTACGCCAAGAAGCTGCTGATACAACGCATTCACTACCACCAACTCCCCAAACACTAAACGTTAACGCAATACACCCACCCCCTATGCGACGCATTTACTCGAGTCCCCCTCGCGGGGAGATGGGCCCAATTTATTTCTCCCGACTCACGTCCGGGCTACAGCGGCGTCGTCCGCCGCTCTAACCCGGCCGTGGCCGACGCTACTGCTGCGTTCGGAACGCCGCCTCTGCGAACTCCAAGTAACGGCTGGCAGAATCCCTGGTTTCACTCTTTGTATCGCCACGTGTCTGAATTTGTGGATCTCTGGTTTCACTCTTTGTAGAGCCACGAGTCAAAAGCCCGTTAAACGGTGTTTTCTGGGTGCAAAGCGTACAATAACGCGTGCTTACTAATATGGTAAAGCCATGGGTTGGCCGCAACGATAAAGCGGTGGCGTATAGAGTGGAAACGTCACACGTGTGAATATAAACCTAGCGCAGGTCGTAATACAATTGGAATTCTAGGTATGGTGCCTGGATTTCTAATCACCGCCTTCGTCTTCTAGTAGCATCGCTGGCCTCTCCAGAATTAGCTTTTATGGCAGCCGGCGTTTTTGCAAGGGATCATCAGAAGATAATCACGTAAAACAAGCTCAGGAACGACACATGGCCGACTGAAGAAACAGAAATAAAGATAAAGTAAGATTATATTAAAATCCAGTCGCATGTAACGCCATTGTTCTGCGGGATTAAGTTAATAAATCCAATGCAAAGCCCCCCCCCCCCTTAAAAGAAAGACACTTCCGAGATTAAGTAAAGCTGCAGAAGAATCGACGACATTCATCAAAATTCGGAGGCTTTTACTCAAGCCTTTGGGCTGCGATGAAGAACGCTAAGAAATATATTTTCAAAAAAAAAATCTTTCTAGCAATTTAAATCTGAGAAAGACAGTAACGGATGACAGAGAAGGAAGGGTTGAATTGCTTGTAGCATTTTTTATGTCATACGTCTTCGAAGAAAACCACCGCGATGTCCTTTTAATGCGAAAGCAATAAATCGTACGTGGCGCTAGGCAGCTGGCGTCTGTACCAGCAAAACGGCTCCTAATCAACATCATCATCATCATAATTCCACGTGATTATGCAGCTGCGGTTCCTTTTGTTCTTTGGGGATTGGCCAGACGCTTTGAGAGGGTAGTGTTTTTTATTCGCAAAGCCGCGATTTCAAAACAATTACTGAAGAAAAGCGCCCAATCAGTACTTAGAACTGGCAGAAGAAAATGTTGCCAGACTCGAGAAATTGCAAGAAAAATCAAATGCCCTTTCTTCGGAGAAAGATTTAAAACTCAAAGGCTTCTCCCATGCAACCTGAGTCAAGTAAAAGTCCAAAACCTAAACTTTTCTGACCATGTCGGAATGGTAGAATATTCGGGTAGACATTGGTTTCATGACACGAAGGACTACGGTTAGATTCCAACATAGGGAAGCGGTATTTTTTCTTGAAGTGCTTGATGTGCCTTTGCTTATCATCATCATCAACGTTTTGTGTAAAGTTGGCTTTCCCACAGTGTGCTGTTAGTGACATCGACCGTCATCAAATATCACTGGAAAGCTTCGCTTTAAAAAGCAAAGCCTTTGCTTGTAAATGACAGCTGACAGTTGGGGCATCTGTTCGTAGAATCGTATGCGTCGACGATTAACCCCGTCTGGGAGTGAAACCCAGCGATATGGCACCAAACGATAGTAATACCCCTGTCACACGGGCACTTCCAATCGCGATTGAGTCGATCCGGATCGAGCTCAATCCGGATGGGGCGCTGCTACACGGCAGTTTCAATCGCGATCGAGCTCGATCCCGCTCGAACTCAATCCCGGGGTGGTATTCTCGTAACTGTCCCTTTCGAAAACGTCCCTTTTGCGCCCCTTCCTCGTGACGTACTTCCGGTTAAGCAATGAGAGTTGGCAGTAGGTTTGCCGCGCTTGCGTTACTTCACTTCCGGTTGTTTGCTTTTAGCCAATCAGGGCTTGCCAAAAGGGACACTTTTGAAAGAGACGCAAAAGGGACAAAACTCGAGAATAGCGCTCCTGGTTTTTCAAGCGCGATCGAACGAAAGCGGCGATACTCTCGTCCCCGCTCAGTAAGGGCACAGAAGGTGACAACTTCAACGAATGCCACAAATTGTGTCAAATAACTTGACCCAAGTAAGCGTGCGGTAACATTTACATTGTTACGTATACCTACGACCGCGCGAAGTTGCCAGACGCCGGCCGCAAGTACATTGTTAGTGCCATCTAGCGTACACGAGTGCAACCGGGGCAACTTCTCGATCACGATTGAAACGGGCCGTGTATCGGCGGCAGTGCGTCGAGCGCGCTCGAAAACTCGATCGCGATGCACTTCAATCGCGATTGAAAATGCCCTTGTAGCAGGGGTATAAGACCGGCATTGAAGGGTAAATGAAGGGGTAAATGAAGTACGCGGCATTGAAGTTGGTGTATTGGCTCGACAAGGTACCTTCTCATTGGTGACAAACCGTGTCATTGTAACGAATATGCTATATCTCCATGTTCACCACAAAGACGCACCTACCTGAGGACATGCCCAGTGCATAATGCCGCGAACATAATGCTGCATAATCCCGGAACAAGCACAACAAAACAATCCTAATGCCTTTCACGAGAACAAACGCTCACCTTCTATCTTTTTTCCTGAGAACGTTAGCAGAATGGAACACTTTGCCACGCGACGTTACTTACTTCACTAATCAAAAATTTTATTTTCAACAGCTGTTCAAAATAGTTTATGATTGAAGTGCTAGTCTCGTTCCCCTTCTGTTCTGTTGAACTAATGTATTTCACGTGTTAGCTTGCAACCATGCACTCACGCACACTGCTCGTCTTTTTTTAGATGCGACGCATCTCTTGCTCTGAAACATGTCCCTCCTGCATCGTCGTCGCGCCGTCCGTCCGCATCTCTCCTCCGTTCTTCTCTGCGATCGCTCGAACAGCTGTGTGCAACTCTCACTCCAGCTCATTATCATAACAACAGCTGCTGCGCTTGTTTTAGGGGCGAAGCTCCTAAAGCCATGGGTCTGTCCATCCCTTGTGTCTCGTGGTACGTGACCGCCGCATGCTTTCGGAGATGTCGCAAAGTGGGCCGCGTTGCACGCGCAAGAACCGGCTGCAACCGGCAGCGCAAACTCGGCACTGGGAGCGCGAGCTTGTCTGTGTTCGCCAACGGAGGCGCGAGCGCACGTGCACTGCGAGGGGGAGATCACGCAAGAGATCACGCCACGAACGCAGGCAGTCGTTCTCGGAGATCGAAGGAGACGCAAGGACCTTTGCTCGTTTCCTCTCGTCTTGTTCGGGCACAAGTTCGCCCTAAATAAAAGTTCTTTCTTCAACTACGCACTCAGATGTATCCATATGAACCCTACCACGATCCGAGGAACGTGTATAGACTTAGTGTTTGCAAACTTCCCATTGCAGCCAGTACAAGAACCTCTCTCGCGTCATTTCACAGATCATAAAGCCGTCGTAATGAAGGGACCTCGCAATCCAGTCATGACAACGACGAAATGAAAATAACAAATGAAGAAACGAAACAACAAACGAACAAGAACAAAATAGAAGAACAAAATAAAAGTTGATTTGTACAATGTACGCACACAGTCTTAAGTCTTTCTTAATGATGTAATGGGCGAACTTTCACGGGAGAGTTACGGTTACCGATGATCTCCCCCTCTCGAGCTTCGCCCCACTTATCAACATTCATTCCGTGGATATGGCGTGATTTTTTTAGATGTGACGCATCTCTTGCTCTGTGGCATGTCCCTCCTGCGTCGTTGTCGGCGTCGGCGTCCGTACACCACCTGCGCATGTGCAACTGTCCCCCGTTCTTCTCTCCGACAGCTGTGTGCAACGCGCTCTCTCTGTCTCATTATCATAACAGCTGCGTGCGCTTCGCTGACGCTTCTCTCTCGCATTTGCTCTCGCTACGCATGCGCAACTCTCCTCCGTTCGTCTCCTCTCCTTTAAGTGCTGAATATAAAGCGGTGAGCGCGCTGCACCGGTTCAGTCAAGTGCGTTCGCTTGACTGCGCTTGACTTTGCTTGTGCTTCGCTTGACGACGATGACGAGTGGTTTGACAAAATCGAGTACCAGCGTCAATCCAAACGCTGATGGCAACGTTACTTCAACTGAAGACAAGGCTGCGAAGCGACGGGCACGTGACGCTGAACGTTTCACGCGATTTAGAGAATCAACCCAACGGAAACGCCAATTGAACCCCCCGATGCGTCGCTTCACATCAGGGTTCCCTCGGGGGAAGATGGGCGTAATTTTTTCGCAAGGTTTTCCTATCTTTACATGGCAACGTCAGATTTTTTTTTTTCGCACATCCTGGGCAATGCGCGTAGTGTACTTTGCTGTGTTTTGCATTAGACTAGCATTGCCGGTTTTATTGTATACTCATGTAGGCATCTCATTTGTAACGAGAATTACTGCTTCTTTGCGAAGTGTGGGCCGTGTACTGATTGCGTGTTCTTGTGTGTCTAACACTCTGTAAGCTTACTGCATTATTGCTTCCCTGTGAACCGCGGGCCGTGTTACTGGTCGCGTGTAAACTCTGTATTCGTACTCTGCATTGTACCACTACTGCGTTGGCTGCCAAAGGGCGGCTGGCAGTATCGAATAAATAATAAAAAAACCGTATATGGGTTTGCTTACTTATTGTTTGTTTTTACTGCCGGGCCACGCCCGGCTGTGTTATCTGCGTTCCAAGCAAAGCGCGTCTTCATTCTTTATTTTTATGCCGCATGGGCTATCACATTCAGATAAGCAGACTGTTTCGCCCTAACGTCGCTAGCCCAGAATAATCTTCCGTGATCTACAATATTCTCGGTGTGAATCAACGGTTCCAGAAACACTCGCGCCAAAAGCCTGCAGAGCAGACGCCGCGGCATTTGATTCGACGACACTCGCCTGCGCAAGTCAATTTGTTGACCGCTGCTTCGCCGCCTCTGTATTCTTTTGAGTTGTTAGGGGAGCACAAGTTCGCTCCAATAAACTTGTTTCTCCTTCAAGACAACTGCGTCGTCCTTGGCTTCGTGACAATATAAATAATGAGCTGTGGAACTTGACAACATACGCTTGTTGCTAAATGTGCATAGTCTTAAAAAAATGCATACATAACACCTTCCTGCAACCTCGCCGCGCGTTGATAACGGACCTAAAAACGCAAATTGGCAGTCGCCGCTTCGTTCAGCCGTAATCCTATGTGAACAGGGACGCATACGAGGTCGAGGTCTCATAAATGGGAAGGTGCCAGAAAATCGACGGTGCGAGGAAGTGATAGGAGTATTGCAAGGAACTCGGCATGGAAATTTGGGGTATACAGACGTAAGCAAATTGACGGGAACAGTTGCGGTGAGGGCTAAATTGCCACAGCCTCTGTGTGCGCGCATTGTGACGCTTGAGTCGATATTACAACGTGGGAATTCAAACTAGCCAAATGATCGTTCAAGAAACCCGTCAGCAATCATGCAGGCAGCAATTTGGTATTAGAAAAAAAAACGTTATACAGGGTAAAGGAACTGGGGGGATGGATCAACAGGACATTGACAAAATTAAACGTAGTGGGAGGGGAGGTACGGTTTGGGCTTTGAGGGCGGCAGCACCGCGTCCACGGCGTGTAAAAAATTATGCCGACCGAGCCACCATGACTGATAAAGATTGCCTCAGTAGCCATGCCCTACTGAGCAAATAAATGGGTAAACTTTCACGACGCTTTCCTTCGCCGATACTACTGCCGACATGACTCCACCAAGGTCTCATACCGTCTCTCTTGGTTGATTAAACAACAAACTGCGCTTTTTAAATGCGTAGCATTCTTTTCTGAGTACCCCACAGACCGGAGCGTGTAACGACCTGCATTTACACAATAATGCAGATTTCGCGAACGTTTCAAGTGTAGTCGTTAGAATAGAGTAAATGGAGATAATTGGTCGAACTAAATTTTAAAACCTAAAAAATAACAAAAATTTTAAAAAATTCCGAAAATGTTAAAATAGTATACAGCATAGAATTTCCACAATAATGTAGATTTCGGGACGGTTTCACCTGTAATAATTTTAATAGCGTAAATAAACATAACTAGTCGAACGAAATTTTGAAAAAGTAAAAAAATAAGGAAAATATAAAACAATTACGGAAAATCACGAACCGTGTAACGCCCTGCATTTCCAGAATAAAGCAAATTTCGGGAAACTTCCACAAGCAGTCGTTGTAATACCGTAAATGGAGATAATTGGTGGGATGAAATTTTGAAAAATTTAAAAAAAATAAGAAAAATATTAAAAATTACGGAAAATGCCAAAGCGTATAACGCATGGCATTTCCAAGATTTTGAAGATATAGCCTCAGCTCCACGAGTAATAGTTATAATAGTGTAATTGGAGATATTTGGTCGGACAGGATTTAGAAAAAAGCAAAAAATTTGGCTGGAACTCAAGAAAGCCATCATAAGAATGCTACGGATTAGTAGGTAATTCTCTGAATTTCCGCAGAATTTTTTAGTAATATTTCAATCAGGATTGTTACATTTAGGGCGGTGATCTTTATAGAGGAGGAGGAATAAACGTATTTGCAAAGCAGTTAGCCTTGAGAAAGCGTCCTCATTCATTCCAGAACCTCTTGTGACCGTTCGGCTTCTTCGGATCTCTTCACAGCCAAAGGTGGTCGTCGGATCCCGAGGTGGGTGCTCTCTCTTAGTGCTCAGGGTAGAATCATGGGGCAGAGAGGTGTGCGACCAGCATATTTTTGTTTCCATAATTTTATAATAAAGGTCTGCACTCCGCATTTCGGCGTGCTTGGGAAAACCGCCATACACAAAACTATCGGTATATGGTCACCACTTGCCGGAAAATATACTGTATTGCAATGAGAAACTAACCCACCGTTTGCGAACATTAGGTCTAATACTGAACGCGTTTGTTTCCGAGAAAAACGTGGCGATACCTGAGTGGAACCGTATTAAATTATTTTGTTCTTTCCAATCTATCAAGCGCCAATTACAAGTGTCTGTCTTAAAGTCCCAATGGTGCGAATAGTAATCCTCGGTATACTCGGTTACAACTTAAGAACGGCACCACCTCATGTAGTGTATCACTCCGTCAAAGCCCCGGACCCGTGACGTCAGTGCGCGTGCTTTTTGAAAGGGGCTTGCTATGAATGCGTGATATCGTCTGCCTTGTCTCACGCAGTTTGTTTGTCGTCACTGGAGTCGCTCATAAGCATATTAAGTCCAAAAAATCACGGGAACGGCTTACTCCAGGTTCAAAATATTCCCAGTAACGCCCTACTTGCGCCGCGCGGAGAAACATCCGGCTACAGTGATAAGGCACAGCGGCAACTTCCGGTGCCGTTCTTAAGTTGTCAACGAGTATAGCTATGCTGCTTTGCTTAGAGGAAGAAAAGTGGATGCTCCATCAGAGAAATAGGCAATAAGTAGAGGAAAGGAAGCGCCACCAAAAAAACATACCTACTGCCATGAGTTCCCGTACCGACAACAAAAACTGGCAGGATCACTTGGCTTTGTGGCCTCCATAACGCGCTTCACCGGCTCACTCCGCACATCCGGAACAATATAAAAGGGCACCGATTCAACGTCACATGCTTCACGCGTGTACAAGCCCGGCCGACGCAAAACCAGAGTGCAGCACCTTCGACGGAAGTACTCCACGACAAGTACCGACACAGCCCAAACCCCGTTATACCCCCGCTTGACACCGACGAAACCGTTCTCAACGCAGATAACTTCAATCATCTTTCTCCTACCGCTGTTGAAGCCACCGCCATAGCCTTCGCGGTGGCCACTCACAGAACCGCCACCCACATAACCACAATCGCCTATTCTCAACAAGCCTGCCCACATTACCTACTGAGGAGAGTAGCCCAAGAAGCGCTCGATAATGTCAAAGCCATTCCGTACCTTCACTACAATCATGGACCCGGGGACATGCCGCCCTTTCTGGGAATGAAGCAGCACATGCTGCGGTCCGCGACCTTCACTTCCGGGTGTTCCCTACTGGGCCAGGCTGCTCGGCCTCTACGACGCCCACTCTCCGCCCTCATGCCCCCTCCTTCACCGACCGCACTACCATCACACTCGCCGAAGCTATCCCCCGCCACACCCTACCCTCTCCGTCGAAGAATCAAGAATCCGATGGCAGCCGATGGTGGCGTTATAGTACGTGCCGACCGGTACGTACTATAACGCCACCATCCTCTCTTCCATTTACACCTCAGGCGTCGAGTATAGCTGCCCAGACGATCACGTTCCTGCCACCACTTCCCACTTCGCCTTCCTGTTCCCTCAATACCCTGTTCCCCTCTCTTCCCCAACCCCTGATCAGTGAAAATGCGCGTTGACCAGTTCAGACCTGCACGAGCAGCGCAGCTGATTCACCGGGCCACACGAGCAGCAAGCAGCGGCGCGCGGCCTCCTGGACTGATCAGGCAATCCCCCCTGATATTCTTTGCTAAATAAACGTTTTGCTTCCTCCTGCTCCTGTGTTATTGCAGGCCCTAGACTAATTAAACGGTTTGCAGCTATTGAACCCACCCTTTGCCAACCCAAACCCAGCTTGAAGCACTCTAAAATAAAGCTCCCCGTTTCATTATCTTGAACTATACCTCTTCTATAACAACGCCGGCTTCATACTCTTATCGGTTTTTCATAGGCTGTACCACAGCCGGTCTTCTTTCACTGTCTCGAACAGTAAACCCGCTAATCACGTTTTGTTCTCGTTTAGAACCTGCATTGAAATTCTAGCCATTATTCGCACGTACTAAACCTATTTTCTTCTCGCCACTCTTACTTGATATTCTTCACTGGAATGAGCTCCCAGGTAACATCGTCGCCCTCATTAACTATGACTCTTTCACCATAGAGTTAATAGCATTCCTCAATGCAAAAGCCTTCCTTCAATGTTTGTGCCATTTTCGAGCCCTTACATAGGCTTGTTGGAATTTACTATTACCCCCCCTTTTTTTGTACCCTTACCCAGGTAGCATAAAATGTCTAAAACGTTGGTTTTGGTGATATGTTGTTCGAAACAGATTTCCGACCAAGTTAGACGCACTTAATACGATTGCGGGGAGACAGATTTATTTTGGTCACGCAATTCGTCGGAAAGGCGAACTTTCGAATTATTTTATCTGAGCGCTGTTGTAGTCGTGTTATGGAAGTAAAAAACGGTGGACCCAGCAGGGACCAGCTCGGCATTTACCTGTACACCATCTACTACCAGCTACCATTTTTATCTGGGGTTGTGTCCTGTGAAACGTCTGACGATTAGACTTTCATGCCCCATTTTTCTCCTGTGGGTGTGGTTCCAGTGCTTTTCGGAGCCGTTTTACAAGCGCTACTTTGCAGGCTTGAGTTCTCGTACTGTCGGAGCCCAGTGTGCTGAACCTCGTTTTGTAGCGAAAGCTACAGTACGCTACCTCGGGCAGCCTTCCCGGCGTGACCAGTTTGACCTTGAGAGCTAGAGGTAGAGCTACACCCCCTCCCGCAAGCGCCCGGACTGGAGCAGCGCCCGATGGCGCTGAGAGATAGGCGAGGGAACTGAGATGCGCGCGGGACCCGTGACGCCACCTGGCGTAGGAAGGCGAGGACGCCGCCGCCGCAGCATGGCCTCCTATTGGCGGTGAGCGCGAACACAGGCGGCGCTGCGAAGCGCGCCTCCGTGACGTCAGCTTAGGGATTCTCGCATTTGTCGTCTGCTTCAATTAGGATCGCTCTCCCTGCTGTTTTTTTGCGCTCGGTCAACTTCTGATGCTTGTCCGCATCAGAATTGGTGTGTGGGTAACTTTTTATCATCATAATATGCTTAAAATCGCATACACTAGCTCATGGTGTCAATTAAAGTATAGTTTTGGATACCGCTACGGGAGAAACATTGCCGGCGCCACCCCATTCCTTGCGAAGCCGGTCCTGTGCGGAGCGCGAAGAGTCGGAGCTAGGCGTCAGCTTCTCATGTAAGCATTCGAACAAAAGGAACAGTCAGCTGCTAATAACTGACAACAGCGAAAATGGAAGACCAAAACAAATTCTAGGCCTTCAGGGCTGTCGGCTTTGGCAGAAGTCATCACGATTCCCGGTAATCATATGTAAGGTAAAACAGTTTTTGCAACCTTGCCGAACGCTGGAACGCGTTTTGTCACAACACTTTACGTTGTCAAGGCATGGAAGTTTGCCGACATGCACTATAGACTGCAAAAACTGTAGGTTGAGTTCCAAATAACCCAGTGTGTATATACGCGCGTGCTGATTCGAACCAGTATGGAGGTTTATTGAGCAAAACGAGTCACGTCTTCGTTAAATTTATAGTAACATATATATGTTTGTTAAGACCTGGAGGGATATTTCGGAACATTTTGCACAGCCATATCTTCCCGATATTCGGATAAGCGTTATAGGAGAACTGCACTCAAGAGGAGGAGGAGGAGTAAGAGGAGGAGGGGAAAACTTTGTTTAACAATTAAATCGATCTGGTAAGTGGGCCGGGTCCTCAGTCCAGGACAAGAGAGTAAAAGTCATTTTCTTCAAATCATAGAACGCCATCCCGAGTAGAATAGGATTTGTTCTTCGCGCCTGGAAGGGTTGAAAAGCAATAAAGAGCTACTTGGAATTGTTCTTCGGTTTCGAGTCTTGTAATATGTGCAGGTATACTATTTATTACGTTAGTTAGCGAGTATATCATACCTTTAACACCGTAATCATATCATCATTGTTCGAGTTGAGAGTCAGTTCGTTATTATAACGATATAATTGCGATAGAAATTCGGAGCCCAAGAGCCGCCTTCGAGTACTGTGGACCACGTTGTTTAGGGCGCGATCGCGGTGGCGTAGCACAAACCTTCTCATTGTATTTGCGTGTGAATAAACAAAGCACGCTGCGGATATGCACCTTCTTGCACGCAGCCGTAATGAAAGCCAATTTGTGAAGAAGGGAATGTCTGCCATACAAAATGAAGGAAATATCCACACGACATTTGTGAGGCTCCCAAACATCCCGAAACCTCCTAATAAGAAGTTGGTGACGGCGCAGAAAAATTAATGCATTGGGCAGAAAAAAAATTAAGAAACATTAATCCGATACAAGACAACAACGAAAGAAACACAAGAAAGCCGCTTTATTTCCTGTTGTGCGATGAGCGTGTAGAGGCCGCTGTTTGGTACGTAGTATTAGACTGTTGAGTCTTCATAGGAGCATCTCAAAAATACTGCAGGGAAGCCTACGCATTTTGAATATTTATCGAGAAGCTCTGATCGCTGATCCTCGCGAATAAGCAAGAAAGGACGAGTTACGCACGATCTTCTGACCGATACTCGAGGGGGCGCTGCGATCGCCGAGCAGAGCGGACGCACTCCACGTCGGCTCCGTCGTCGCCACGATTTTTGGGAGGAACATCCCGCCCCTGATGTCCAAATCGTACGTACGAGTTTCCTAACGTCGAGAGGATCACGTAGGTACCAAATTTGGGCCGATTAGCCCATTTTTGGCGATTTTACGAGCATTTTCCTTCGGCGAGGCGAGGCGGCCCAGCTAAGCCTAACGAGGGAACCGACGAGTACGGGCATGGCGTCGGCC
Organism: Haemaphysalis longicornis; assembly: GCF_048455015.1. NCBI lineage: Eukaryota > Metazoa > Arthropoda > Arachnida > Ixodida > Ixodidae > Haemaphysalis > Haemaphysalis longicornis. Next base: position 47,794,211 of record NW_027526385.1, on the reverse strand, counting down.
ACGTCGACGGCCGGCGCCGCCGCCGCGGGCGTGCCCGGACCTGCCCAGCGGGCGGATCTTCGGCGCTCCGGTGAGGAATTCTTCCACGAATCCTGCGAGATGGATGTGTCTACTGCGGACTCTTCTCAGCGAGTGCAGACTGTGTTAGACTGTGCGACGGTAAGAACTGTTTCCACGTGCTCCGGCATCGACGGCCACGTAGTCGACGGCAACGAGCGTCCGCGCGCCGACGACGAGCCGGAGGAAGACGGTGACCACACCGGGTGGACCCGCGTATCCCATCAGCGTCGTCGCAAGAAGACAGTGAGTGTTCTGGAAGCTTCCACGCAGCGAGCCTCGCCACACGCCGGTAAGCCTAACGCTTCACAACGCCACGTCACCCTCACGCGAGCCCAGATCGCGAGTAAAGTCAACGCCGGCATGGCGAAGACGGCGCGCATGCCCAACTTTGCGCCGAGAGACGAATTCCGTGTGGTCGTGCGGCCACGTGGCGGCCTAGAGATAGGCAAAACGCCGATAACCGACCTGCGCCGAGCCGTATTCGAGGCGGCCAAGGCGGGCGAGGAAGCCGGGCGCGAAGACACCATGCTCCCGAACCTCGCTCACAATATTCTGGTCATCAGTACCCCGAGCTGGGAAAGAATGCTACAGTACGAAATCGTGAAGAGGATCGCCATTGGCGGCAGGAAATACGAGACCTACGCGTACCGCGCGGCGCCGGAGGACACCTCTCGCGGCGTGATACGTGGAGTAGGCTTAGAAGACACCGCGGACGACATCTATCGCCACGTGGTAAACAAGCATAACCCCACCGCCGGTGACGCACACCGCCTCGGCCAGTCGACGGCGGTCGTCATCCTGTTTCACGGTAGCAAGGTGCCGTCCTACGTGTGGTACGGCGGCGTAGTCACGCGGTGCTACCTATACCGGCAGCACAAGGAAGTCTGTAAGATCTGCGGACAAATCGGCCACAGGAAAGACGTGTGCCCCACGCCGAACGCTCGCGTGTGCTTCGCGTGCGGACTGAAGAACCCCGGCGACGGGCACGAGAGCCAGTGCAAGCCGCGGTGTCGCCTGTGCGGCGGCCCGCACCCCACGGGCGAGGGCTTGTGCAAACATAAGTTCAAGACCCCGTATCAAGTCCGCAAGCGGCAGTGGGAACGGAAGCTAGAAGAGGAACGAGCGCGAACGGCCACGCCGGCGCCCAAGATCCGACTTTCTCGAAGAGACGAATTCCCCAAACTCGCCTCGCCACGCGGCAGCAGCCGCGGCAGGAGCGCGTCGCGCCGGAGCGCGGCGCGGAGGAGTGTGTCGCGAGGGGACGCGCAGAGCAGGAGCGCATCGCGCGGTCGTCGCGCCACGTCGAGAGGCCCTGCCTCCTGGGCGGCGATCACGACCGGCGCAGTTGGCGAAGCAGCTGCCGCGCCGAGTCGCCGGCGCTCAAAGTCCGCTCGCCGCGAGCGCTCGGAATCCAGCCGGAGAAGCGCGAGCCGCCCGCCGCCGCGACGCAGCAACAACGACACGAAGCAAGCGAGTGCCTCCCCGGAGACCGTGCAACTGAGGAAAATGGTGAAAGAGCTGCAGGCCACCGTGCAGGCTCAGCGAGTAACCATCGAACAGCTAACCCTAAAGCTCGAAGAACTGTGGGGACCGAGAGCGACCATGTGGTCCAAGCCTGCGCCCGCAGAGACGGCCACCGTCAAACCGACGGAACGCCCAGCACCGCCGCCGAAGCAGGTGGCGGAGCGCCGGGAATCCCCGGCACACGAACACGACGCCGAAGACGAGTGCGACGAGGACATCGACGGCGACCGCAGCAAGTCGGTGGGCTACGCCGGCCTGAACAACCGCTACTGCAAACTCGAAAGCCAGATGAACCGTTGGGGGAGAGACCTCGAGGTCCTGGAGAAACGACTCACTAACAGGCTGATGCAAGTCATGCAGCGGCAGGTGCAAGCCTTCCAGCAGCAGCAGCAGCAAGTCTTCCAACAAGCCATACAACAACTCAGTCAACTGACGGCGCCCGCGAGAGGAGTCGTACAAGAGCACGGCAGCCAAGTCACCGTCACTGTATCGCCACCATGATGACGACGACCCGCCACCGCACTTCGCTACGCATCTGGCACTGGAACGCCAACGGCTTTCGGTGCCGGAGGGCGGTCCTGCAGCAACACCTTCGCACCCTGACGCCGGCAGAACAACCCGACGTCATCATGGTGCAGGAGACCCCCGCCGAAGACGCCGGTGCGGTGTCCCTGCCGGGCTACAGGTCGCACGCCAGCCCGCCGAGCGCTCGCACCTGCGGGCGCGGAGCGGCGCAGGGCGTGTGCACCTTCGTCCGGAAGGGCATCGCGTTCATCAAACACGACTCGCTCATGGGCAGCCGCGGCAGCGCGATCGAACTGTGCGCGACCGAGCTGACCGTGGCCACGGGCAAGCACAAGGACAAGAGCACGAGCACGACCGTGATGGTGGTCAACGTGTACAGTAATCCGCAGCACAACCAACAAAGGTTCAAGACGTTACTGCACAGAGCACGCGGGGCGGTCTCCGCATGCGACGGCGCCATCGTCGTCGCGTGCGGGGACTTCAACGCACGACACAAGGAACTCGGCCACGCCGCCACGACGGTCAAGGGCCGAGAACTGCTGGAGGACGCCGCCGAGGCGGACTACGTTCTCCTAACGGACCCGGCACATCCCACGTGCATCGGCACGTCCGTCGTCAAAGACACCACTCCGGACCTGGCGTTTCTTCACCTGCCCGACGACCGGTCGGCGAGCTGGATGAACACGGGAGTGAACCTGGGTAGCGACCACTACATCGTCGAAGTAGTCGTCCCGCTCCGACCCAACGGCAGGGACGGCGGCGACGCCGGAGACGGGCGCATCAAGCACCGACTCACGAATTGGCACGAGTTTCGCACCGAAGACCTGGGCGAGATTAAGGACATCGAGGAGTGGTCGCGCAATATCGTCGCGGCCGCGGAGAAGGCGACGTCCTTTACGGAGACGTCCGAGGAGACCACGCGCATGGACCCCCGGCTCGCGCACATGCTGGAGGCTCGAAGCTCGCTACAGCGACGGTGGAAGCGGCAGCGGCACAACCGCGCCCTCCGCAAGCGAATCGCTACGCTCGGCCGAGAGATCGAGAAGTACAGCCGCCAGCTGTGCGCACAGCAGTGGTTCGAGCTGTGCAACGAGGCCGACGGCCAGCTCCACCGAGGTGGCACGTGGAAACTCCTCCGCCACCTGATGGACGAAAGCCAAAGCAAGGAATACCAACGACACCGGCTCGCGCAGATCATGTACGCGGCGACGAAAGAGCTCGGGCAGCGGGAAGTGCACAAACGCTTCAACGAGCGCTACCTTCCCGAGACCGCGAGAGAACAGCACGGAGAGTACGCCGGCCCGCCCAACCCCTCGCTCGACCGCGACATCGAGGAGTGGGAGGTCCGGCGCGCCACCCAGGCCCTCAACTGCCGGTCGGCGGCGGGCCCGGACCGCGTCACGAACAAGGCGCTGCGCAACCTGAGCGACGCGGACATAACATCGCTCACGAAGTACTTCAACGAGCACTGGCGAGCCGGCAGCCTCCCGCGGCAGTGGAAGACGGCCAAGACAATACTCATACCCAAGCCCAACAAGCCGCCGGGCATAGAGAGCCTGCGCCCCATCTCCCTCACGTCGTGCGTGGGGAAGGTGCTGGAGCACGTCCTCAACGACCGGTGGCAGCGGTATCTCGAGACCAACGGCCTGTACCCCGACCCGATGCTGGGCTTCCGCTCGCGGCTGGGAACGCAGGACGCGATGTTGCTGCTGCAGCGCGAGGTGCTGGCTCCGCCGACGAGACCGACCTCGGACAACCGCGCCATCCTGGGCCTGGACCTGCAGAGCGCCTTCGACAAGGTGAAGCACTCGGCGATCCTGGCCCAGGTGTCCCGGCTCGGCCTGGGACAGCGTTCCTACAATTACATCCGGACCTTCCTGACCGGTCGCACGGCCCGGCTGGAGGTGGGCCGAACTCAACTCGAGGAGCGAGAGCTGGGCAGCGTCGGCACGCCGCAGGGCTCGGTGATCTCGCCGCTGCTATTCAACTTGGTAATGATCGGCGTGGCCCGTCGCCTGGACGAGCTGCCCGATGTGCGCTACACCGTCTGCGCCGACGACATCACGCTGTGGGTGCCGGGCGGCAGCCACGGCCGCATCGAGTCGGCGCTGCAGGAGGCGGTGGACGGCATTGAGGAGAGCCTGCGCGGCACGGGTCTCCGGTGCGCCCCGCAAAAGTCGCAGCTCCTGATCCTGCCCCCAACGGGACGTTGCCGCAAGAAGACGTCGGCCGAAGCGGAGCGCAGCATCGTGGTGCGCGGGAGCGTCGGCACGGCGATTCCCGAAGCGACGAGCATCCGCGTGTTCGGCATGCACGTCGACGCGAGCCGCCGCTTCAACAACACCACGGTAGAACGACTGGTAACGAAGAAGGGCATCGCCACGCGCCTCGTCAAGCGACTCGCAACGCGCGCGCGCGGCATGAGAGAGGCGAGCCTGCTGCGCCTGCTGCAGGCGTTCGTGGTAAGCCAGGTGGCCTACGTGGGAGCATTCCACGACTGGCGGACCCAGGAGCGAGCCAAGATCGACGCGGCGATCCGCAAGTCGTACCGGGCGGCCCTGGGCCTACTCAACAGCACGAGCAACGCGGCCCTCGCGTCTCTGGGAGGGCACAACACGCTCTCGGAGATCAGCGAGGCGCAGAGAACGTCGCAACTGGAACGCCTGGGGTCGACCCGGACGGGCAGAAGGCTGCTGCAGCGCGTGGGACTGAGCTGCCCCTTCGACGAGGAGGACGAGCTGGTCCCGCTGCGCGACGATATCGCCAACAGCTTGGTGGTGCCGCCGCTCCCGAAGAACGTCGCGCCGGGACGGAACCCGGAACGGAGAATGGCGCGGGCGTGCGCGCTCGCCAAAGAGTACAACGAGAGGAGCGACGCCGTGTACGTGGACGCTTCCAAACGTCGCGACAAGGAAGACGCCTACGCGGTGGTGGCGGTGCGTGCCGCCACGGGAGAACTGCTGAGCTCGGGCAGCGTGCGCGCCAAGTCCGCCAGACAGGCGGAGGAGGCGGCGATCGCGCTGGCCCTGCTCCACCCCGGGACGAGGACGGTGTTCAGCGACTCCAAGTCGGCCATCGCCAACTTTGCCAGGGGCACGGTGTGCAGGACGACGATGCGCATCCTTTCCGGCATCGAGGAGGGAGCTCGCACGAACATCGCAACGACCGTACGGTGGTTCCCGGCCCACATGGGACGGGAGCTCCGCAACGGCCACCGAAACGTCAAGGAGGCAGCCGACGCTGCGGCCCGTGATCTCGCCGCGTGCCGGGCCGCGCCAGCGACGGACGCCGACGACGACGAAGACTCGAGCAACGACGAAGAGGACAACGACGCAGAACCCCTGACTACGTACGGTGCGACGCTGTGCTGGTACAGGACAGAGAGGCAGGCCTACCCTCTGCCCCACCCGGGGCTCGTGAGGAGGGAGGCAGTGCTTCTACGACAGTTGCAAACCGGGACGGTGCTAACGCCGGCGCTCGCGCGCCACGTGTGCCCGGACATGTACGAAGACGCGGTGTGCAGTGTTTGTGCGCGTGTGAATGCGGACTTGGCCCACTTGATGTGGGGATGCGACGAGCACGACCCGAGTGACGGGAGGCCGATCCTCCCTCCGGACGTTACGAACTCGATCCGCTCCTCGGAGCGCGAAAGCCAGCTGAGGGCCATCCAGCGGCTCGAGGCTGCCCTGGGCAAGCAACGGCGAAAAGGGAACCCGCACTCCTCTCGGCCTCCCCCCGCGGGAGCGAGGGCTAGGGGCGATCGCGGTGGCACTCCGAGTAGCCCGCGCCGACCGGACGCAGTCCTCGGGGTCGGCCCGACGCCGCGGTGAGCGGAGAAGACTACGGGACGGTGAAGCCCTGCGCGGCCTGATCCGTCCCCGACTGCAGGAATCTCAATAAAGTCCTTTCTCTCTCTCTCTCTCTAGCAAGGTATGTGCTAGTGTTTTTTCACGTGGTGTAATTTTGTTGATGATTTGCAGGTATGTATTGACACAAACCAGGCAATAAAACAAAAAGTCGGCGTTGTTGTCGGCGTCCACCCCTCCCCCATTCTCCTCGCCGCGTGAGCTGCGCTCTCCGCCGCTCACCCCCTCTCCTCTTCGATAGCGAACAATCTCTTGCGAGGGGCATTGGATTGGATTCGAATGGCTTGGCTTGGCTTGGCTTGAATTGGATTTGGATTGGATTGGATTAAAGTGGATTGTGTTGGATTGTGTTGCGTCATAGTCGCGGCAGACGCACTGGCGCCGGCGCGTCCCCTCACCGTTATGCGCGCTATAAAACGCGGTGCCTGCGCCGCTCCGCTCCATTGTTCCAGAGCCATTCCTCCGCTGTCCAACGCTGCAACGTGAACCCCCTATGCGTCGCATCTACACAGGGGTTCCCGCGAGGGGAGGTGGGAGATTTTTATTTACTTTGGCCGGGTGGCTGAATCGAGTTACAGACAGACAGACGGACAGACAGACACACACAGACCAAAATTTCTGGGTTTAAGTAACCCAAGAAAGACTATCGTCTTTAATAAATGTAGGAGAGCCACAGCGTCACCGAGTTTATGGCTTCCACCACCAATTGTAGAGTCTACCTGTTGTAGAGCGCCGATCAGGCGAGAAAAACGGCACCAGACATCTTGCCCCAACCGGTGCCCGATTTTGTTTCCCTGCGCGTGGTAGGACTGCTCGTGCAAGCACCCGCAGCAGATGATGATTATGATGATGAGGATGACGCTGATGACGACGACGATGAAGCGTAGGCGATGTTGAGGATGGGCAGTGCTGTGGTGGTGATGATGATGCCGCTACACTGAAAGGGACACTGAAGTGAATTTGTCAAGCTCCCGTTTTTGCTTGCACTGTGTAGACTGGCTCAAATTAGCACACTTTTCATCGTTTATCCCGTTGACAAATCGTTAATTATTTTACAAAGCGCGAAAGAAAAACTACCATGCGCGGTTTGCGGCGGCCGCACAAACTAAGCTGTGACGTTGGGAGGAGGGGGCGCCGTGATTGGACGATGCCCGAGGTTAGCAATCAAACAAGTTTCGGTTTCGGTTTCGTTCTATAAAACATGTTTGACATTCGATGGCGTCGTTGGATGGGCATTCTCAATATCCCAGTTATCGTAGTACCGCGCTTCTGCCATGTTGGCGGCTGTAAAATGCATAATATAAGCCTCCCAGGACGGCTTGGAATCGTAGCATTCACTATCTGAGGCCTACGCAGTGCATGAACGCCCTCCGCGTCCCAGCAGACGCTCAAATGCATGCGCTTTTCCCCCATATTTGGAGCTTGCCTCGCTCATGCCTGTATCGTAAAAAGCGAGTTCGCACCAGGCCAAGGGTCTGTTGATTCTGGCCTGTGCCCACTGCCCGCAAGCAGTCGGTGCTTATGGCAACAGCACGCCAACGAGAACTCGCTAGCGCGGCAGTGCCAGCCTGCGTGAGTTCTGTGGACTAGTTCGTGGAGCAATGAACGTTGCGGCCCAAAAAAAGGTGAACTCAGTATAGAAAACATCGGCGAAAAACAAAAAAGTTAACTCATAAAAAAAAAGCATCTACCCGCAGCGATTCGAACTTGTGACTGGCAAAACTATTGCGATGACATACCTAGCACCCCAAACGACTAGGCCACAGGCGGCCGCCGGCGGCAATGGAAAATATAAGGTATATACTGTATAACCAGTTTACACTTTTATTTAGTTTTAGTATTTCAAGCAGCTTAGGTGACTATTTGTTGTATTGCGCTCGTACAGTAAGCGTCCCCCGAGTTTCCACAATAGCTCACGTCTAGCAATTGCATTTCGTAGACGGGAAAGCGTTTGCAGATGCGTAGTCGTGCTGCTGACCGCTCTGCTTGTTCCCCCAGCGCAAAAAAGTGCTTCCCGCGCCCTTGTTTTACGCTGTACGGTAAAAATATCAGTTGATTTTATTTCCTTAGTACCTATATTGACTTCGCTCACCCTTCTCCCCCTTCAAGAGGCCTTATATTTTCCTACTGGCGTACCAATCAGCGAAGCGTCGCATGTGCGCTTGTGCAGCGCTTGTGTGAAGCGACCTTGACTTGGAGCTAGATACAGTGTACAAACTAACGAAGTAAATAAAGGCGCATTCTTCCATTCCCAAACGTTTTGTGGCTTAGTTTCAACTGATCGAGCGAATTGGCATGACCCGTCGGCGGCCGGCGGACTAAACGCTGGACCGACTGACTCGGTCGCGAAAGGTCGGCGAGCCGTGCAGTAGCGCAGCCAATTGCCAGCTCCTCTCCTGCTGACGTCACACGAAAACGCCACAGAAAATGGGCGAGCGTAAAGAGAGGAGGACAGCATTTTCGAATTGATTTTCCTACTAAATAAATTCGCGTAAACGCGCACAGAGTGGTCGAAACAGGGCCCAGGGACTCCGGACTACAGTTTGCGCTCGTAATCCCGCATTGTTTACAAATCACTTCAGTGACCCTTGAAAAGGGGCCAAGCACATGTGCGGAAAGCAACGCGTTTCCGGAGGGGTTTTTTCCTTCCTTGAAACCCATGCCGCAGGGGCCGGGAACGCGAATGAACGGCACAGGGCCGGTTTTGGGAGGAGTAAAATGCGCCCGGAAACGCGTCGCTCTCCGTACATGTGTTTGACCCTTCCCATCAAAAGCTAACTTAGGCTTTGAATTGACCGGTTTCCTGCCTCGTCGTGCGTTTCTAGTTGGCGATGATTCCTTGCAGCCACAGACTACGAATAGCAATGGTAAATATGAAGTCCTTACCGCCTGTTGTGTTCCTTCCTTTTTTGTCCCGTTTCCCAGCTTGCACAAGCAACGCCGACTGCCGCTACCTGGGTGTGGACAGTTCCTGCGGAAAAGGCACATGCGACTGCACGAAGGGCCGAGAGATCGTCCACGATCGGTGCACGTACCCAAGTAATGCAGTGTACTGAAATCCTACAAGCTCAATAAGAAATTGCCAGGCATGCAGTGCTAAAACGCACAAGAAAAGCCTCTGGCAGTAGATTAAGCGGTGCCTAATATGCATCGGTTCATCAGGTTTCGTGGTGTAAGCACAGTACGCCCTCATCGGAATCTAATTGCTATATTGGAAGCTTTTTACGTACTGTTAACGGGGCAGGTATAATCGGCGCTTTTAGCGAAATACAACTTCTGTTGAAATCAGTTTTCCGTAACGAGGGCTTCAGTAAAACGATGTTTGATGCTTAATTGCCTATTTCTATCACTCCCAACAGCCAGACAACATACAGCAGCTACCCGTGGTTTTTACTGTGCGCTTCGCGCATCGCTGATTATTGCTGTAGGACAACATTAAGAGCCACCGGCTCGGAACCGTCGTACTTAGAGCGGAATTCGCTTTCCAAATGGGCTTTTCAAACAGTAATCAGCTCAATCTAGGTTCTAATACTTGTCTATGTTTGTGGTGCCAGCCGTACGGGGTTTCCGCGCCATTCTTCACGAAAAAACCTTGCGCCGCGATACGTTTTCGCCATTGCGGCACTGCTTTTTGGCGGCAACGCAACGAACTTTGAACCGCGAAAGCACGCGAAAAAGATAGCAGTTTCTTTCCCTTGCTAATACCCTGCTTCGAGTGACCGTTCTACATTCGTTGCTTCTAACAAGCACATGACAATGGTTGCCCTTTCTTTGCAGCTGTTTTAAGGGGCCATGCAGACAAAAAACTTTGGTTCCTTCGAAAGATTGCCTCGTTATAGTCATACTCAAATCCCTTTTGACGTAAAATTTGCGCAAATAAGCTGAATAATTAGGAAAAAATGGAATGGCCACGCCAACCAAGAGCTCATTTCCCGCAGCAGAACCTGTGATGTCATATGTGGCAGCTCTGCGATTGGTTGAGGCCGCCAAACCCAAATTAGGGAGGGAGGGCTTACAAGCTCGCCTACCGAGTTTTTTGCGCATAATTTAAGGGCATAATCTTTTTACATCAAGGAATGATGGTGTAAACAGTGGAAGTCACCAATGAGAAGTACCGATGCGTACTGCTGTTGGTACGGCGAGCAGTGTGGTTGTTTTAGCTGCATAGCACTGCAGCGCTTTGGGGTTGTCTCAGACGACACTGCCCGAATGGGGTAAGCGACGGTGTTTTGCATGACCATATTTGTCGAGTGAACACCGTGTTTCAGGGATACGATTATTTTCTACCTTACAAGAATAAGCCAGGTAGAAATATGGCCAAAAACAAAGCAAAGGAATAAAAAAAAATCGCGCCAATCCACCCCGTGAATGTGGTTGGAAAGCAAAGCTGTAAACGGCCCCCCTAACGATTACCCATGCGACGTCATTTAAATTAACTCACATCGCTCTACAAATAGCACAACCAGAGAGAAGTGAAATGCACTTAACCACACCATTTATTACTTCAAAGAGATATTCTTGGTAAGGTTAAATCAATGCATGATGCTTGAATGGTGTTTGCTTGAGTTGTATTGGTGTAGCACAAGAGTGGAAACTTTTTTATAAAATTAAAGTCAGCTCCAACCCGGTGTTAGACGATCTGTCTTCTCCGTATCTGCGCCACGGACGGAGGCGACGAGATTTGCGGCAGAGAAGGAGGAGGAGAAAGAAATACTTCTGTTCAGATTTCTGAATGGCCCAGAGTGCAGCCCTGGGGAGGGATTCCTTCTTCTGTGGGGCCCATATGCAGTCCGCGCGGCCTGTGTTCTGTCCACCCGCTGAAGCTGAGTAGGTAGAGAGGGCCTGGACAGCAGCATCTCCTATTGCTCTTGTTGGGTAGTTGACGGAAAGAGAGGAGGGTGCTCAGGGCTAAAGTCGCACACCCCGATTACGGGGCGGAGTGTTCCTACTTCTGAGCAAAATTTACATTCAGTGTCGTAGAGATTCGGATACATTAAGTGAAGACGCGTAGGCTGTGGGAAGGAGCCCGGATTGTATGAGCCATAGGGTAGTTTGTTGTTCTCTGGAAATGTCAGGGTGAGGCGAAGGTACGGTCTGTCTCAGAAGGCGATAATGCTGGGTTATCTCCCTGAATTAACGTGACAAGCGGGTGACTGTCCTCGTGCAGCTCCATAGCACGGGAGGTAAAAGCACAGGCTTGTTGGGTGGGCGTATTTGTTGCCCTCCATTGAGCGTGAGGGGGTGTCCAGATGAGCTGAATGGAACCGTTTGGGGAGTGTTTTTTTAGCACGCGCACTGCAGGTCAGGACACCCAACCCTACTGGTAATTACAGTAGGCTTGCTGGGAATCGATGAGTACCCTCCGAACCCCTGGTTGAGCGAGAGCCAAGGTGATGGCTGCCTCTTCTGCTGCCGTCATTTCTTGGGTCCTAAGCGAGGTACACGCAAGGAGGTTGGTTCTGGAGGTAGCCACGATGATGGAGTATTGCTGCCCTCGATGTTCGGAAACGTCTGCGTAGATAACTGCATGATCCCCACCGAAGGTGGTGTTTAGTGCTTGAGCCCGTGCTTTTCGGTGACCCTCGTCATGTGAGGGGTTCATATTTCTAAGCAAAGGGAGCATCTTTAGTTTTAGTCGCCAAGAGTCTGGGAGTACGTCAAGCGGAGTGACATTCTGGGCTGCCCAGCCAATCTGGTGAAGCATGCGCCTACCCATCGCAGTTCTGAGTAGGACCTTCTGGTTAGAAAGATGGCCTTTTATCAGCTCTTTCACCGTGTTGTGGTGCCTGCTCGACCGCTTTTCTAATCATTATATAAAGCATCTCTATGTCTTCCTTGTCGAGAAGAGGACAGGGGGTTGACGTGACAATCGAGAGGACAAAAGCTTCAATTATTCGAAAGGTACCGGATTCCTTTAGGCCTCGCTTATTGGTGGCAACTCGCTGATCATGTGTATGATTTGATTAATGCTGTTTTTGAGGCGCTGCAAGGAGACGTCACTCTTGGTGTTAGCCTCGAGATGTAGGCCCAGGATCTTGATGATGGGGCTTGGAGTGATGGCCTGGCCATCAAGGAATATTTGAATGTATTCCTTGGTTTGGCGTGAGGGCGTACGACAAGGAGCTGTGATTGTTTACGTGAGCACTGTAGGCCACAGGCTTTCGCACATTGGCGTACTAGAAGTGAGATGCCATGCATTGGTGTGAGCTTACTTTAATTTTTGTAACTCTTAGCACATGAGCAAGGTGCGCACAGGGCCGTAGACGGGCGTGAGTGGTCGCGTGACGCTTTCACGTGGCATTCAGCGAGAACGCAGGGGGCAAACCCGTAGATGTGATTGGTGAGTACACCACCTGTCTTCCCAATCTTCGCGTGGGCTCGTAGCTAAATCGGTAAGACAACGGGCTCTCGCTTTGTTAGTCTATTAGTTCCAGGTTCGATTCCTGGCGGTGCCAGTAAATTCTTTTATTTGTTCGCTGGAGTTTTCTGGTGACACCAACGGTCGCGGAAGAACCCTTGGGGGGTAGGGGTAAGAAGCTTTGCTTTAAAAGGCCCTTCCGCGGTATGGTGGCGCAAACTAGGTTGACTAGCGGTAACTAAGGCCCTGCAATCGGCGGCAGAGCGATTCTTGTGATGTCGTCGCAGACGTCGCGAAAACAGATTTGGTGGGAGAATCAAAATTTTAACTTTACTGGATTCAGTGAATAAAGCATCGTTTGCTTCCGGACAAGCACTGGGGGCACTATCAAACACGATATCTTTCGAATAAAGTAAGCTTGTATTTTGTCTGCATGACCCCTTTAACCTCATTCGAATAAAGCAGCTGGCATAGGAAATGTCGTTTTAGCGTTATCTCCATTCTTGTAGTTACCCTCGTGCCAGTGTGCTGTTAGCACTCGGCAGGGCTCCGGGGTTGAGAGTAGGCCCAGCCGGCCCCCGCCGCTTCTTGCTCTACCCGCTGGTGTGTATTCTCCGGGTAGTGTAAAAATCCCCGGTTACTGTGAACAAGCAGACGGCAGGGGTCGAACAACGCGTTATTGCCGATAACGAGGGGCTGGGCGAGTGACGTCACCCTCACGTTGGAGCGACAGCTTGTGCTCGTTATCGCGGCAGTGTCAACCCGGTTACAGTTACAGTCCGTTCCTGTGAATACCCCACTGCCGATAATGGTTAGGGACATTGGGCTTCGCCTAGCTCCTGCCAGGAATGCATCATTGAGGGTTTTTTTTTCATGAGAGGCAATGGTGTTTATTCCTGCTTTTCTCAAGCATCACGTACGCCAATTGTAATCCAGTTCTCCATAAAACATAATCATGTGCACTTTTAGATGCAAAGCATCTCTTGCTCGGGGCTATGTCCGTCCATCGGCGTCCGTCCGCACCCCTCCTTCTCTCCACGCCAGCTGTGCGATAGCGCGCGCTCTGTTCCTCCTCTCCCGCTCTCCCCACCAGCTGTGCGATAACGCCGCTCTCCTCCTCTCCGCGCTCCGCTCCCTCAGTTGCTGCTTGTCCGATGAACTGAATGGACGCCAACAATTCTGTCAGCGAACTGGAGAAAGTGAAGCCGCTTCGAAACGCCAGCGTCGCCAAGCGGATCCGGATGTCGCTCGTCAACCGAGCGCGCGACGGGGGGGGGGTTGGGAACTCCGAGCTGCTTTGCATCACCACATAGTTCCCTTCGGGGAGATGGTGTAATTTTTTTTCTTATCTGTTATCCGGGGGTGGTGGACGTACACGACCAAGATTTTACTTGGGACCGAAGAGTTCATCCAAACAGAAAGGTTAGTGTACCTGTCAACGATACTGAATCGACGAGCATTTAAAAAGAAGTATTTTACCCAAACGGTTCAACAGAGCGTTCCCCAACACAGGTATGCAAAAGTGAGCGCACACAGTGATTTACTTATATGCGGCGTCAAAATCAGAGTCCTTCCTTCCTTGGAAGAGGTAAAGCCAGCGAAGCTGCTGTATGGTGGAATTTAATGTGTTTGAGTTCAGCTATATTGGGTATTTGTTAGGTTCAATTGAGACAGTGGCGCGATCTCCTCGTCACAAACTAAGGACACATACGATTGGTGGGTAGAGACAATGACGCTTTACAGCGCGGCCCCGCCTATCAAGGCGCAGGCTCTCGTGCGAGGCGCAGGGGGCCGCCGAAGAACGAGCAGTATTCGCCGCGAGATCGACATGTAGGTGGCGAGAGCGTCGCGCTGCTAGTGTGGATGCTCCGCTGAGCGACCCGGGAGAATTAACACTGTGGGCGCGCTTGGTGCCCTTCTCGCGCCGTATGTGCGCACGGAAGGCGCATACAAGTGTGGTATTGTCCCGAGGAGACGAAGAAGGGCGCAGTAGGGTATGCGCCGCTGTGGACCCGATGAAGAACGACGAAGAAGAGCTGTGTGGGGGCCTAACCATGGAGGATGACGACGCGATCTATTTACAGTACGAGATGACCTATTTGCATTATTTACAAGGCAGCTGTTGCAGAGCGTTCACCCAGACTTCACGCCCCACACACAGCTCTTCTTCGTCGTTCTTCATCGGGTCCACAGCGGCACATACCCTACTGCGCCCTTCTTCGTCTCCTCGTGACATAGCCCCCGCGTCGAAGGCGACCGTCCCGGTCGAGATCATAAGAAATGTTCTGATGCGGTGAGGATGCGAACGAAAGGAGAAGAGAGGGGAAATGTTCTGACCGCCACGGATTACGATGGTTCGATGAGCTGCGGCCCCTAAACAGCGTTTCCCGCCGATTGAGCGAAGCAGCTGCCAAAGCCCTTGGAGCTCCCGCCGGAGAACTGGGCAGGGGGTCGGCGTCGTCGTATCGTTGGGTCGCGGCTGGTCACGGCGGGTCATTGGCTGGGGAAACGGTGCTGGGAATGGTCATGTTCATGTCTCACGGGGCTGGGGCAGGCCGACGGGATCCAAGAGGCTTGTCGGGAGACGAGAGCGGGCGAGGCTGAGACCGCGATGGGGGATCGAGACCCGGCCGCTCCACCGAAATGTTACGTGGCGGCAGAAGGAATGACCATGCGGTCTATTTACAGTACGAGATGACCTATTTACATTATTTACAAGGCAGCTGTTGCAGAGCGTTCGCCCAGGCTGCACGCCCCACACACAGCTCTTCTTCGTCGTTCTTCATCGGGTCCACAGCGGCACATACCCTACTGTGCGCTTCTTCGTCTCCTCGTGACAGTATGTTGTCGTTCGGTTCCTCAACGTTCACTGCATAGCATGGAAGCGGCAAGTAGTTTTCATTATCAAGCCAAAAAAGCGGCGACCCATCGTGAATCTAAGAACGGCCGCAATAATGACAATGAACTTGTACGCCATGGCTCGTAGCAAGGTTGATATTTCCAGACTATGGCTTTGAGTCTTCAATAAAACCATAAATAGAAACATATCAGGAAGCCTCGACCTCCGGAATTCAGTTTACAACAGCAGTTTCCATCGCTTTCACTGGTAGCATGGCGCATTCTTGCATTTGTGGGATTCCCTGAAATGATAACACCACTTAACTGCCCCGGCGTTTTTCCTAAAAGCTTACAATATTTTTTGTGTGTTCTAAAGGCAACATAAAATTACTGAATTTTAACCAGTGCAGAGATATAAATGCAACCATTCTAACAGGTCTTTTGCACGCAGCTTTAGTAAAAGGAAATTTTAGCGAGTCTGAAGGCAGGTTTGATGAATAATGGGGACGGTTCACTTATATAAGGCTTTCGTCGCAAGTGAACTTGCCAATTAAATTGCTAACGAGCGCAGTAAAGCAACATCTCATCTTTAGCTAGACTTGCGAAGTGACAAGCAGGTTTACAGTGGGTAAACCGAGCTTCTGGGACCTCACAGTGAGCACAGATTTTCTGTTACAAGTGCACTGTTGAACATTTGCGTTCCTTTTAAAATCTAACAGTTGGCTAGAAGAGCGAGATGTGCCTGCATTCTTGTGTAATGCCGCTTACGAACCATAAAGATGGCAAATGAAGTTGTCCTGTTGCAGATGTAGTAAAACGTCCCTTTTTATTTCTCGTTACAAAACAGCGCAACGGGTTACCATCCGTTGTAAACTGAACCTCGCTTTTGTCTTGGCATTTAATTCTTGAGCATTGGCTAAAAATGCACGAGAAAAATTTTTCTGCGCATTTCGGTTTTTTTTTTCGGGGGGGGGGGGGGTTGCCAACGTTCCAAGCGCAGCGAGAAGAGAACGCATGCAACGCGAAAAGCCTAACATTGGTTATCAGTATTACTTGCAATAGAATGTACTCTAGGCGTCGTGTTCCGTAGCGGTGAAAAAGCAGCTACTTCAGCGAGTAGACGCCAGTATTTTCAAAATTAATGAACCCCCGTTTTGGCCCGAGATTGTTGTCGCGGATCGCGACATAAGAAAGGAGCCCGTCAGCCGGTCGCCTGTTCGATGGGATCGTCACGCAGAACTGCAAGAGCGCCAGGAGCGAGCTAGGCCCCTGTCCACGTTCCCGTGCAGCGGCCTCTTTATTGCCATCATCATTGTCGTTCCTCAACAATTGTCCAGGAATTGTGGCTCGCCTTTTTCAAACTTGTATTGAAAGCGAGCATTGTGGGAAGAATAAAAAAATCGAGGGAGTGACGGCACACACCCTCCACACATGTGGACAACAACGTGCATTATATTGCGTGGTTTTCTCTCTTTCTTTAAACTTATGTCCACCTTAAGAGGCTAGGACGTGACCATATTAGGCATTTGGTTATGCTAAGTAAAACACATTTCTGGACGAGGTGATTCATGGCGGAATTTGAAAATTGGATATATGAAAATGATGACACACGAAATGCCACAGGACAGGCGCAAACTCACAACTGTTTAATTTTACCGAGATATTCCCACGAAATACTCTTCCGCATCGAGAGAAACGTATTCCAATTATTACGGAAAATTAGCAACACAGTGGAAGCAATTAATGTCTAGAAATGGTATTTATTTTTAAAAAGGTACAGGGAGCATTCGATCACACAGGCGCTTACGGGTGTAAAATACCTTCCCGGTAATGTATGGGCGATAACGCACGGGTGGTGTGCAGTGTAATTGTTTTTGCTTGTTTCTTCGTTCTATAAGCTTACAGCGCAATTTTACAAGGGTGTGGCAAATGCACTTGTATGCACAGGTCTTGTCACTTCTTGCCCGTTTCGCGTACTAAACTTTTGTCTTTTAAACAACCACCCCGCCAACTTCAAAAAGCACCCTTTGACATTCCCGAAACGGCAGACTGAACTCATCAATACGAAAAGTGCAATGTGTCGAAGCAATGTTTATTACACGTTTCACACAAATAAGAAGTTTCACTACGGCGAAGATGTGTCGTGGAATTAAACCAGCGCATCAACCCTCAACGGCCGCTGATTATTGCGTCTCTAGAGGAAATGCGCAAGCAGAGGTGACTGTCATCGCTTACTGCCAAACAAGTACATAATTTTTGTTTTATCGCGTGCAGCACGAGTCTTGCGCCGCGCGCAATGTGAACGAGCAGACGACGCGAGAGCGCCATTCAAACAAGGAGCGGTTCGTCCCGCCGCCAGGGGCCGACTGGGTTCGACCTCGGGGCGAATAGGTGTCCGGTAAAAAGTGCAAAGGCTCGTGAGTAAATGTCTGCTCGCGTCACTTCCGGTTCGAGATCTCTCCCGACCTGCCGTACGCCGGCGGCTTTCACGTGCGTGTGTGCGTGTTATCTGTTTCCACCCAGAAAAAATGCTCATGCATCGCGCATTCAATGAAAGACAACAATTAATCCTACTAGGGGCTTGTCTGAAACGTAAGCCCGCTGTGATGAATAAACATGCGTCCACGCGCGTGAAAGACGCCGGTGGTATGGAGGCGAGCTGAGCTCTCGAACCGGAAGTGGGGGGGAGGGAGCAGACGATGTACCCATGAGCCTTTGCGCTGTTTACCGGTCCCCTGTTTCGCAATGTAAGGGGGAAGCGAGACGCCGTGCGTGGCGAGGACTATTCAAGTCTACGGAAAGGGGCATCTGCGGTGGAGAGTATAAAGAGAGGCGCTAATCATTCTCCGCTCGCAGATGGCTATGCTTCACTGTGCGACAGAGCATGTGAGAAAGCCAACCTACAGAGACCAAGCTTACCCCGGCCGCTTTAAAGTCTACTGATCTGTTTCTCCACCTTTGCACCACTAGTGCAAGATGCGCAAATACTGTGTACTCTTGGTCAAAAAATTGTTTACGAGTGTTTTTATTTTATTTGCTACCGCAAGAATCACTCATATTTTTAATTGAAAAACCAGCAGAGTGTTTCTGCATTGACACAAATTTGCTCAAAGTTTTGTTTTTGCTCAACAATTTCGATAAGTGTGACGTGTGGCATAAGATATAGTGGTTCAAGAAGGTTTTGCCCGCACAAACCTCCATTTCAGAATAATATCACTGAACTGAGGGAGACAGACAGACCGACCGACAAACACATACATACATACATACATACATACATACATACATACATACATACATACATACATACATACATACATACATACATACATACATACATACATACATACAGACAGACAGACAAACCAAAATTTTTCGGTTTAAGAAGCCCAAGAAAGAATACCATCTTTAAAAGTAAACACGATGGCTGGCGACCCACTTTCGTGCAGATTGCTTCACGGACGACCACTGCGTAGGGGGCGTGTGCCACAACGGCGTCTGCATGTGCCCATCCGGCTACTGGGACACAAGTGCCATGACCACACCAGCCTGCGTACGGCACAGTAAGCATGGGCACAACTCCACCTCACCGAAGAGAGCAGGCAGCAGTCCAAGAGCCTCGACACCTCTCAAAAAATGTGCCCCCGCAGTGACGCCAACTTCAAAGGGACGATGGTTTACACACACTAAGGAATCGCCGTATGAGGACCAATCAGCGTTGCGAAACGAGCGAATTTGGCCGATAACTACACCCAGCTTGCGATCAGAGTGAAAAAATTAGCACTGGCTTAGCTCGGCTAAGCCAGGATATACGTACCGTACGCTAAGGTTAAGCTGGTTATTCTTAGCTTTCCTGGTTGTCTAGGATTAGCCTGATTATCATGCTTACTGCTGCTTCAATGAAACACACACGGTATACGCATCATGTGACACATGTATATTCATCGAGCGGCTCCGGCGCAGCGTCACCAACCGACCCAGAGCTAAGCTGGTTCCACACGCGCACACCGTGTCGCTGTGATACACGATGCACACCTGGCCACCCCTTGCATGATCATCAAGTGGACCGGGCCGCCACGTGTGGAACCGAGATGGCGAAGACCCTGGGTGCGTGGGGTGCGTAAAACGCCGGGCAGCGAGCAAAGGGCTGTGCACCGTGTGACGTCACTGCTCCTCGCGCAAGCGCAGCACGGCCCTCCAGGAGCCAGGCGAAACGGCTCAACCTCGGCCAGTGTAGCTGGCACTACAAAATCACCCGTGTATCTGCTCACTCCGCTGCAAATGTCGAGAGACAATAGTCTTTTGCCGCCCCTGCCGCGGAAATACCCGTAATCGTTTGCCGCCCCTGCACGCGGAAATGCCCTAGTCTTTTGCCGCCCCTGCACGCGGAAATACCCCTAGTCTTTTGCCTCCCCTGCACGCGGAAATGCCCCTAGTCTTTTGCCGCCCCTGCACGCGGAAATGCCGCCATTCTATTGCCGCCCCTGCCACAAAAATTCCCCTAGTCTTTTGTCGCCCCTGTCACGGAAATTAACTAGCCGTTTGCCACCCCTACAGCGGAAGTTTGCCGCCCCTGCCACGGAAGTGCCCCTAGTCTTTTGCCGCCCCTGCCGCGGAAGTGCCCCTAGTCTTTTGCCGCCCCTGTCGCGGAAGCGGGCCTAGTCTTTTGCCGCCCCTGCCGCGGAAGTGCCCCTCTTCTCTCCCCCTCCCATATCTGATCTTCCCCCCCACCCTCCCCCATTTTCTCCTCCCACAATAAGCACGCAGGAGATTTGCTAAGATAAATTTAATTTACCCGCGTTCCACTGCTGGTGCCATTTACTGTAACATCTCTTTACGGTTGTCCTTTGAACACTGCAACGAGGTCCGGGCTCGCACGAGTGTATTTTCGGAATTAATTCTTACCCCACAAAACTAGCAGCCATGTATATCTAAAAAAATGTACAATGCGATTACCACTTGTATATGGACGTACGGCTTCAACATTACTAATGTTTTGTTTTTACTCGACAATGTTAACAAGTACCGAGTGTATTTTCAGATTGCTGCGTACAAAAGATTAGTCTTTATAGCCCTGCCGTTCAAGTATCCTTTCAACTTGGACGGAAAGCTAAATCAAGCAAGGGGCGGACAGACAAAACATTTCGCGTTTAGGGAGCCTAAGGAAGACTCTTCGCGAAAAATGGCATCGGCGCAGGGACAACAGATTCATGCCTTGAGCTGTTGTTCCAACGCGGATTCTATGAAGTGCGGACCACTTTAGGGGCTCGCCTTGTCATCGTAGCTCGCCGTAACGCTTGATGTCCAGCGACTGCCGGAATCACGCGGCACATCGATATAACGGACCCAAGTAGAGCCCGGCGTTACGTCGTAGGGCGTCCCGCAGAGGCTTAGAAAACCGAGCGGTTTAAATAGTCATCACTCGTGAAACGCTGGCGCTTGCCATACATCTCCACGCTGTTTAGCGCAAAGAAAACTTCCGGTACATTTGAGGCAAAATATATGTAATTAACCAGCAGCACCCGCATTCATCTAGTTCGGAACGCACGTTGGGTCGGTTTTTACGATAGCGAAAAAAAGCGGCAGTGCAACGCCGGCATGTGCGGGAGGAAAAGCAAGCACAAAAAAAATTACACCATCTTCCCGTAGGGGAACCCTGAGTAGTATGCAAAGCAGCCATGGGGTCGATTCAAGTGCCCATTAGTTTTCAGTTCGTCGTTTCCGTTATGTTGAGGTACGTAGCTACCGTTACATTTACAGTTTGGTTTCCATGGTAACTACCACACTTTTCACTTACCGGAACTACGAAATGGCAAATTGCGTTGAGCCCATAGCTGTTTCGCATACTACTCAGGGTTCCCCTACGGGAAGATTGGGTAATTTTATTAGATGCGACGGGGCTATGTCCCTCCCTTGTCGTTGTTGCGCCATCCACACCCCCACTGCGCATGCTCGGCTTGCTGAACGCCCGCTGGTGTCTTACCCTTTAATGGGTCCTGGAGCGACAGTGTTGCCGGTGTCTTTCTGGGTCGGCCCGAGATGAGCCGAGCATGCGCAGTGGGGGTGTGGACGGCGCCACAACAAGGGAGGGAGCCCCGACCATGAGATGCTGGAGCGACAGTGTTACTGGTGTCTTCCTGGGCCGGCAGGAGACGAGCACGCTTCCCTTTAAAGGGCTCCTTGAGCGGCAGTGTTGTCGGTGTCTTCCTGGGCCGGCGGATGGATGGGCGACGGACGATGGACGATGGAGCCGAGAGCAAGAGATGCTTCGCATCTGAAAGAACAGAACTCCCGCAGACGCTGTTTCAGGCAGGGGGCGGGAGCACTGCGAAGGCGGTAAATTTGAATTGCATTGGGCGGTAGCAGTGAGCGGATAGCTGCGCTGCAGCCCATTATGGTGAACTTCCAATGGCTTCCACACTGAGTGGAATGGCTTTAATTTCTTTCTCTCTGATCGCTTGCTGCTAGGCCTTGTTATTCGCCGTACTCGCCAATTTGGTCACGCTGATTGGTACTTCTTGAAGCGTTGGGGTGAAGCACACCTGTGGTGTTTTCGTAGGGTGCAGGAGGAAAATAACTGACGGGGTTGAAACTGGATTGAAGATTTTTGCAAATAAAAACTGTGATTGATTCCTCTTTCATAGGAATCGGTAAAACACGAAAGTGAAATGTGGAGCGAAATCTGCAGCTGAGCATGATTTGCGGGTCGGCGGCTGTCTTGGGGGTGTGCTTAGTGAGCGACGTACTCCTGGCGGGTCGCTTCGGCAAAGGTGTACTGGCGTCGTTTCCGTGACGGATATGACGTCAGTGAAATCTTGGTGTGCCCTTACATAAAACACTGTCGTGTTAAAATGTAAAACCCGAAAACGAACAATTCAAGTATAAAGTACTCTTTAGTTCTAAAGGTTGCTTCCCCGCACGAAGACCCTGTGTGCAGGGGTGCACCCTTTACAGGCCGCTTGCTTCGTTGTAGTGACGTCATTTCCGTGACGGATATGACGTCGGTGGAATATTTGTGTATCCCGGAATAAAACACTATCGTGTTAAAGTCAAGCACCCCTTCAAGAGAACGATGGTCAAAACGCGAAGCTTTCTCTCTTGAGAACAGTCCGAAGTCAAATCAAATCAAATCAAATCCGAACTGGTTCGACCGTGTCGAATGGCGCAACCGCATAAACGTCCGCTTCCTAACACGAGGCACCCAGGTTTCATTCCGATTACGGAAAGCGTTTTATGCTTGAGGCGATTGATGTGCTTTTGTGGAAGCCCATTCTGTGAGTTGGCTTTTCTGTATTGCTTTTTGGGCGCGACGATTTTGGTTGTGCACTTTGGCTTTGGATTTTGAAAACACTAAGAGAATTCGTCGGCCTTCAACCGTCTTTTCCTTCACCCACGGCACCATGAGTATCAGCGAAGTTGGCTTTCGGCCGGGTTTTCGGTGTGGACCACAGACGACATCAGCGGGGCAAATAAGCTTCGCTTTAATCAAACGCTTCCCGCGGTCAGAATAAAGCTTACGTCCCTCGCGCTGTGATGCCGACGTCTATTCGACTGCGCTATTTCCGCGTGGTTGAAGCAGTTTGGATTTGGATACGGGTGCATGGGCGTGCAACATTAAGCAGAAAATGCACCTCTCCGTCTGAGGACGGTGATGGTTGAGCACCAGGTAAAGACACGGAGTGCCCGTGTCAGTAAATTACTGCAAAGTACGAATCGCTACGCAGTGAACCGTCCCGATAAGAAACAGGCTCGTTTCGTGACGGACTTAATTTTGGAAAGTTCCGCGTACCCCCATTGCTGTCGTTTGGATGGAAGATTTCACTTACGCCATATCCATCGCGGAAGTGACGCCAGTACAACGAAGCAAGCGGCCAGGTCTTCTTCTCCAGGGGAAGCAACCTTTGGTACTAAAGCGTACGTTATCATTAGAGTTGTTCGTTTTCGGGTTCTAAATTCTAACACAAAGTGTTTTATGCCGGGATACAAAAAACATTTTACTGACGTCATATCCGTCACGTAAATCACGCCAGCACACCTTTGCCGAAGCGACCCGCCAGCAGGGAATGGCTCGCCAAGCACGCCCACAAGACAGCCGCCGACCCGCAAATCATGCTCAGCTGCAGATTTCGCTGCACATTTCACTTTCGTGTTTTACAAATTCCTACGACAGAGGACGCAACCACATTTTTTTATTGTTACAGGTTGCATTAGGGATGACGACTGCAGCTTCTGGCTGAACACGGACTGCGCGAGGTATCACCCAGGAACGCAGGAGAGAGTCTGTGTCTGCAACAATCGCAGCGCCAGGCTATACGGGAGCTGCAACCCGACCGGTAAGCCGCGCTCTGTTGCACAACGTGACTTGAAATGCGGCGCCTCTCAAACGTTTCTTTGCACCTCGTAATCACTGGTCGACTAAATGCGATGGGCGAGGGACAGAAACTGGAAGCTCACACTGATGCGGTAAGACTTGTAGGTAGCGAAGCTGTACGCAACAGTAGCGTCTTCCTCTTTTTCGGCTCACGGCGTTGTATAAGCCTCCCCGCTGTACGAGGGACCCCGGCTGGATGTTCTTCCTCTATCGCACGCGTTGCTGCGCTGCACGTGGCCTCGTGGCCTTCCTTCGTGGCGCACGCTCATCGCTGCGGCGGCGGCCTCCGTGCCTTCTTCCGCCAAGTCCGCGCACGGGTCCCGCGCACGTCTCCTTTCCCTCCTCGCCAATCTCTCCCCTGCCGGCGATCTCCCCCCGTCATCGGGCTGCTGCCTTGTCCTTGTGTTCCTTGTGTCTCAGCGGTTGTCCTAGTGTTCCATTTCCTTTGTCTTTGTTTAAGTTCGTGCTGGTTTTGTTCCAAGAATGCTGCTCCCTGCCAGGCGCTTGCAGAAGGGGCTGCGGTTTGACTTCTTGCGCTCAAGGGAAAAACTGGTCACCCCGCGAAAACTTGCCGGAGTGTGCGTAGCGTAGCTTGCGCTTAAAGGTCGCGGGTTCGATTCCCGGCCGCGGCGGCCGCTTTTCTGATGGAGGCGAAAAGCAAAAACGCCCGTGTGTACGAGATTTCGGCGCACGTTAAAGATCCCCAGGTGGTCAAAATTAATCCGGAGCCCTCCTCTACGGCACGCCTCATCGCCTGCGTTGCGTCGGCGCGTTAAACCCCACAATAAATCAATCAATCAATCAATCAGCTTGCGCTTAAAAGTGAGGTGAAGCCCAGCCCACAGGCTAAAAACATTTATTGTTGCATGCGAGCGGATTGTGCTCTCAAAAAGGGGCGAGGAACGGATCATCGTAAACAGGAATTCTTAATGCGGGAAGAGTTGAAGCCGTGGAAGTAGTCAAACCCGCATAAGTGCCGCGAAAAGTTGTCGTTATATCAGTAGTTTGTTGCATATGGACTCGCCCTCTAAAATGCGCGCAAATTCGTGAGCACCCCCTACGGTTACTAGTTAAGACTTTTGGCTTAATGAAAGGGCGCGCTCTCCTTGCTTACGAACGAACGAAATTGTGTTTGCGTCGTGTCTGCCGCTTCTGGCAAAGCCCCGCAAAGAAATTTTTTCGGACGTATTCAAGATCTCCACTCGCTGTAATGGCTTCGATAGCTATCAGCAGCACTGCAGGCTGGGAGTTGCGGGAGCTACGTCGCTTCGGCCTGAGAGGAGAAAAGTTCTAAAGCTGGAATGTCATCACGATTGGTTAGCAGGGATTGTGCAAACGAAGATTCGGCGAATCGCTATCTCTTTGTGCAAGCGAAGTTAGCACCGGCGCTTTTTGCAGCGCACGGTGCCGCGTTCGAGTCAACTCGGGCAGTGTGAAGGTCGACACTGGCGATAGCAACACTCGAGCGGCAGTTGATAGGGAGTGGTGTATAATGTTAATTATTAGAATCTTGCATATGCTTAACATTCGAAACTGGGCACACTTAATTACCTTTAGCGCGGAGTGCGATTTAGGCCTGCTATTACACCAATTTAAAATATAATGACATCTAAAGACAAAATGAGCTCATAATGGCGCATCAGGACAGGATTCTGCTCGCACTTCACGGGCAATCGCGCTGTCGTCAAGTTCTTCAGTCACCCACACAGCATCATCCGCAGCAACAATGTCATCGGGGCTGTCTGCGTCCCTCACGAGTCTAGGCTCAACGGCTACCTTACATGCTTGCCGGACATCCTTTCAGGCATTGGGAATGACAACGCCCTCGACAGGTGCTGGTGAAGCCGATGAGTGACAAACCCAGCCTTTTTGAAACAGTTTTGCATTGTTTCACGCGTCACATCCGTGAACCAGCGGTGAGCGTAGTGAACGTGTCACATGTGGTCAACGCACCAGCACGCTGTCTCTCTCTGTGTTTCAGGACTGTTGTAATTTTAAAGACGATAGTCTCTCTTGGGCTACTTAAACGAAAAAGTTTTGGTCTGTCTGTCAGTGACTCGATTCAGCCACCCAGCCAAATGATAACGGAAACTGCGCAATAGTCTTATATATCCTCAGCCAAATCTAAATGTCTAAGTCCGGTGTTAATATTCGTACTTGCCTACATTGTTCAACAAGAACAAAACTTTACCAAATTTAAGGCAGAAAATCTGTACATGAGTAATATTTGCAGTGTTACTTTATCAAAAATTCTGGATGCCTGGTTTTTGCGATAGCAAATAACATACTATACTACATCAACTGCATCAACTGCAAAAAACCGCTGCCTGCCGTTGCCCGCGCTACCTGGGGACATTTTAACAAATCAAACCACCACAGCATTGCGAATAAATGTTCCACTTGATAGGTTCCACGTTCCGCGCGGAACGCTCGTGGAGTAGGGCAACGTGGTTCTAAAAACGTTGTAGTAGGGTGCCTCGATTCACGAGCGTCTTTGCCGTACGGCAGCGCTGGAATCGGGGCACCCCACTTGGAGCAGTGGAACGCGGTAAATTTAAACAGACTTGAGCAAACCTCTAGCGTGTTATCTTGCAGGAACGAAACGGGAGAGGAACAGTATGAGAGGTGAGCGGGAAATTTGAGAAGGAAGACTTGCCAGGAGTGCCAGCCGACTATCGTCTTTCGTCGACATTTGCAACGAAAGGAGCAGATACGGGGCCACTTTTTTCTGGCTTTGTATGCGCGATATTTTACTGTGACCGTGTCGGAAGTGTTTGTTGTAAACGTAGGACGCTTTGAAAACCTTTCGGTATATCTGAACGCATTTTCAATGGGTAGCATTGAAAACTCGTAACTGCACCGAAATATGATCGTTACAACCGGTATATCGTTATGTCTGCCATCGTTATAAGTGGGTTCGGCTGTGTACTCATGAACGACTCAACCAGATCCTCCCTCAAAAATGCTTCCGAATGCGCACCGGGCATTCAGTTCCGCAACAATTTAAAAATAAAGTGACTAGCAGTTCAGAGAAAAACAAACTGAGAAAAAAGAAATTCCACAGCTACATGCAGGTCGATCATAACGGTTCACTCGGCATCGCTCGAGTTGCCTCGTCTGGGAAGCGTAAGCTGAACCTGAGTATTGCGTGCTTGCAACTAGCGGCGTGTTTTGCTTACAGGCACAAAAATTGTCGCAGGTATACACAGCCCCCTGTTTCCATACGACGCCAAAAAATTAAAATTTTGCCACGTCATTGTGACATTGTGTGCGCGTTTATTGACTGATCCATACCATTGTCTGGAATGGTGGTCCGAGCATGTCATGGGCAAGCAGTTATTCAGGAGAAAACTTTGTATGTCTCATTGAAGGTAGACCTCGAATGACCCGGGCGTCCACACGAACGGTAAAGAAATGCCAAGGAAGCTAGATGTAAGCCAAAGCAGATGAATATTAATTACCGAGGTTAATTGATTTATCAGTAATTCGCTAAAATTCAGTTCAATAATGCGGGATTAGCGTGTGTTGAGACGCAATAATTGCTTGGGGATTGATAGTAACAATCTGTAAGGTTGTCTTAGAGAGTTTTAAAACGGCGCACGCCGTACGCATAGTTAGCGCACCCTATATCTTTGCGCCATTCGCACTGAGGATGGTCCGCACGCTACCCATGTATCGCGTTTAGCTGTCGTAAGACGAACTGGCGCTCTTTCATCAAAATAGCGTACGTACGCTAGTCGGCTTGCGCATATTTTTGTTTGCGACATGGCGTCCAGTAGCACAACGGTCCTCCGCACTTCCGCTCTTCTGTGGCCAGTAATGTGTCACTACTGGAACAAGCTTTTAAAAGAAAGCTTAAATACATTCGTCCAGCGGTTTTGCGGACGATGCCCAAGGTAACCTTTGTCCGGAGACACTCCCCCGTCGACACACCCTTCGAAGCGCATCGCGTGATTCGCGCCGGGCCCGCTCTCGGTGCTACGCACAAGTCCCCGTTTTCGGGTCGACCTACTCGCGTATCGGCGGCGGCCGCGACGGGAGCGCCCGCTCAGCTCATCGGTAGCCGACCAAACCCGCAGCCTCCCACGCATGTGCCGCCGGGTCGTCTCGGGCTATGTGACTCGTTTTGCGCTGCGTTCGCCGTGAAAGAGGAACGCCGAGTTCGCCGATAATGAAAGCGAGGCCGGGCCTACTTCGGTGAGCGTTGCACGGGACGAAACGACCTTCACCCGTGGTCGGCAATGCCGCTATATCGAAGGTTAACCAAGCGAAACCAGGACTCAACCAGACTAAGCCAAGCTTTTGCTTTGCATATCCAAGGTTAGCTGACCAAAGCCGGAACCAGTTTTTTTGCTTCTGTGTTTTTAAATACGTCGCGTGGTGAAAACGTCGCCCTCGCGGTGCGCTCAATCGGCGTGACGTAGCTAACTTCCACAACAAAGCTTTGCAGGCAGGCCGGCAACTGAGAGAGAGAGAGAGAGAGAAAAGACTTTATTGACCACATCCGGCATGCAAGAGACTCGGTCCGGCCACGCAGGGCTCGGCCTCGTCCCCCTGTCTATCAGTCTAGGCTAGCACCTGAAGCTGCGCATGAGCGTGCATACGTGCGTGCCTGGGTGTTGTGTGTCAGTGTGTTTAGTGAGTGATGAGTGAGTGAGTGAGTGAGTGAGTGAGTGAGTGAGTGAGTGGTGAGTGAGTGAATGAGTGAGCGAGTGAGTGAGTGAGTGAGTGAGTGAGTGAGTGAGTGAGTGAGTGAGTGAGTGAGTGAGTGAGTGAGTGAGTGAGTGAGTGAGGTTCAACGCGCCGATGCTACAGAGGCGACGAGGCGCACCGTATTGGAGGGCTCCGGAATAATTCTGTCCACTTGGGGATCTTTAACGTGTGCCTGTGTGTGTGTTTGTGCGCGTAGAGTGCTCGCGGGACGTTGCGCATCTCAGGGTGGACTGTTTGCCCCGTTATCAATTTTTTATCCTTACGACGAGCGGGACGCAATCAATCGCCTGTTCATTTCGCGCTTTGGCTTCGAATCCCATGGCGTGTTTGTTCGAAACCCATTTATTCATTTTTTGGAAGTCGAATAATATGTATAGTTGTCAAACCGGCTTTTTTGGTTCAAAACGCTGTGTGCAATGGTGCAAAACAGCTGCCACTGGGCTTCGATGCTTCCACTAGGGTATGTGGTTAGATAAAATTACATTTGTACCATGTTATGCATCTTTTACATCCCATACTAAAGCGAAGACGTTTGTCAGCACTGGTTTGGTTAGTCGTATAATCTCTAGGCTCACGTCTGGCAGATTGGCCGATACCCGAGTCGCTTCGCAATATACTCAACAGGAGGAGCAGCAAGCGTTAGCGTGTCGCGACTAAACGATGACGAAACGCTCTACAAAACCTCCCGCGGTGCCTACGCAGCGGGTTGCAATAATTTAGCGCAGCGAGTTCGCAAATGCACCATACGCCAGGCTAAAAGTCGTTAAGATGAGTTACTGCAAGGTGAGTTAACGTGGGAATAAAGCAGGTCAATGGATTTTGAGAGTAAATTATATAAAGACGAACTAGAGATACTACATGAGGTTAGGTTTAGGAGGGAATAAGGTTGACAAGGATAGGTTAAAGTATTTTAGGAGGAAAATATGTGGGATTAAGAGAGATAACTCGGAATAAGGTGGGCTTAGAATAATTGAAGCGGGTTAAGGGCCGTAAAATTAGTTGGCTTGCGATGTCTGCTTGACATTTACATAGAAGGTACTCTTCAGAATTGCAAGCCACGTTTTTGCTTTGTTATAAGCACGCAAGCTGACATACGGTTCCAGAAAATCCTGTGCTGTATTGTTTTCTCTTCCTCTGGCAGACAACCTGGGTCCTTGTCCATACGGCAGGTGCGCAGCCGAGTACTCCGAGTGCGACCCCGTCAGCGAGCTGTGCGTGTGCAGGGAAGGATACAAGCTTTATGTATACGGCAAGGTCTGGAAGTGCGAAAAGGAAGGTCAGTTTTTAAAGACTATAGTCTTTCTTGGGCTACTTAAACCCAGAAATTTTGGTCTGTCTGTAGGTCTGTCTGTCTGTTCGTCTGTCTGTCTGTGACTCGATTCAGCCACCCAGCCAAAGCAAAACAATGCCTGCGCAATAATCTTATATAGTCACAGCTAAATCTACCCGTCTATGTCCGGTGTAATGTTCATACTCGTCAACATTGTTGAAGAAGAACAAGACATTGCGCAAATATAAGACAACAGATCAATACAAAAGTGATATTTGCGGTGTTCCTTTGTAAAAAAATCAAACATGCTTGACTTTTCCGAAATTAAATACTTCGTCAACTGCAGAAACAGAATTCACTCCGCCGTCGCCTGCTGTCGCCCGCGCCACTGTAGCTTCTGGCGCCATTTTAAGAAATCAACCGGCAATAGTTACGCAAGGTTCCACTAGATAGGTTCCACGTTCTGCTTGCAACCAGTAGGGAAACGCGGTTGTATAAATGCTGAACTAGGCCGCCTCGATTCACGCGCGTCTTCGCCGTACGGCAGCGCTCGCATCGAGACACCCGGATTGGAGCAGTGGAAAGCGGGAAATTTAAAATGATTTAAGGTAACCTTTGGCGTCTTTACCTTGGGAGGAGCGCGACGCAAGAGGAACAACATGAGAGGTGAGCGGGAAAGTGAAGGGAGGCATTTACTTCGCAAAAGCCGATAAAGTCTATCGTCTTTTGATGGCATTTGCACCGAAAGGAGCAGATACGCGGCCATTTTTTTCAAACAGCGTAGTCATACCTCGAGAGTTCCTCGAGAGTTGGCTTATCTATAACTTCTATTGGTGTTCCTTTATTAAAAAATTATGGATGCCAGTTTTTTGCGACATCAAATGAAATACTACATCAACTACAGAAAACCGTTGCCTGCTGTTGCCCGCGTTACTCTAGCTCCTGGCGGCATCTAAGAAATCAAACGGAAACAGCAACGAAAGATTCCACTAGACTAGATAGATTCCGCGTTCCGCTTGGAACGCTCGGGAAGTAGGGCAACGTGGTTCTATAAATGTTGTAGTAGGGTGCCTCGATTCACGCGCGTCTCCGCCGTCAGCGCTGGCATCGAGGCAGTCGACTTGGAGCAGTGGGACGGTGTAAATTTAAATTGATTTGAGCAAACCTCTAGCCTGTTCGATTATGAGCAATGAGACGGGAGAGGAACAGCATGGGAGGTGAGTGGGAAAGAGAAGGGGGCATTTACTTGCAGCGGTGCCGACCTACGATCGTCTTTCGTCGACATTTGCAACGAAACGAGCAGATTTTTGTGGGCCCTCCATTACGCCCCGCTTCATAGCCCAGGAGTAGCGTCGGCGCGTCAAACAGCAGAATTTAGAAAAAAAAAGATGCGCAAAAATTTGTTGTAAACGAAGGAATTAGGAAAAGTTAATGACTGCCCGCAATGATATACCGTCTTAGCGGCCAGTTGTCATGTAACGGTTGTGAAAGCTTTTGGAAACAGGCAAAAAAGCGTTACTCTGAGTCCGAATTCGCTGAAAATAAAAACAATCCTAAAAAACAGCGGTATCTACTGAACAACTTTCTTGACATCCACAACTAGCACTGCTATATCTAAAATTATCTATAATGGCATAACCTTCCATCAACCCATTCACATTACTTCTGCTTTCAGTGAATACTTTTCCCCTTGTTACACAAATGCGTCATAACATCCAGCGTGCTAGCCATACATTTTTTTTCTTTCACCTGTTACAGCAAACGAAGATTGTGCCACTCTTTCGTCTCTAAAAAATACAAGTGCTGGCCTTGATAAGATTTTCATGCGTCATTTAAAATTGGTTTCTCATCTCATTTTCGACACGCTTAGTAACGTAATCAACATTATCTTCAAAAGCAGTGTTTTTCCTTCCTCCCTAAAAAAAGCAAAGGTCATACCCATCTTTAAAAAAGGCGACCGGATGTTATTTTATAATTATCACACCATCTCTATTCCTCCCACCATTAGTAAATTAATAGAGCACATATTTTCTAAGTGCCTTAAAAGCTATTTATGTGAATGAAATCTTCTGAGTGATTGCCAGTATCGTTCCGATCGGGGCGTTCTACTAACCAAGCCGTACTTTCCTTAACAGACTATATAAAAAAATCAATCAACACCGGAAATTTTGTGGGTTCAGTTTTTTTAGGTTTCAGTAAAGTATTTGATACGATTGACCACGCTGTTTTGTTCCAGAAATCACAATAATATGGCGTAACAGGGCCTCCTCTAACGTTATAAAAAAGTTATTTCCTCAACAGACAGTACACAGTATACGTGGCTGACGCCTTCTCTCAAACTATAACATTTAACCAAGGTGTACCCCAGGGTTCCTTTTTGGGTCCGCTGCTCTTTATTTTGTATATTAATAAACTTTCAAATTTACTTCATTCCTTTTATTGCTTCCTATTAGCCGATGGTACCATAATATCTTTATGCGATACATCGATAACTTATCTTACCTCGAATTTTAATACTGTGCTCAATAACGTCGTTAGCTGATTTAGCGACCATTACTTAGTTGTTAACCCACAAAAAACTAACTTCATGATTTTCAGGACTTCCAATAGGGAGAGCAGCATCCTCCCCGCCATAATCCTCGGATCACCCACCATTTTTCCGAACGAACATTCATCATTTCTCGGCATCAAACTCGACCCTAGCCTTACGTTTTGTTTTCATTTTTCACGACTAAAGCATAAAACTGCATTTGGCATCCGGGCATTATTGAAGGCACGGCCGTTTTTTTTTCATCATGCACTGCTATCATTGTATTTCTCTTTTATTCATAGTCATATCAATTATGACATCGCCTCTTGGGGTAATGCATATTCTTCCCTTCTCTTCAGTCCAACACATACAGAATCAATCTATTCGCATTATTACACGTAATTCATATCGTTCCTCAGCTCCACCTCTTTTGCGTGAGAACAAGATGTCACTAGTGAATCAATTATTTACCTATAACTTAGGCATATTTTTTTACAAGTTACTTCACTGTTACGTTTCATACGATGCCATCGATCTTGTTCGCTTACAGACAAATTTCACCAGGTTTGCCGCCAATAACAACTTTTTATTACCTACTGTGCATACTAATAACGGTAAAAAAAAACTTCTTGCTTTGCGGCAATTTCAATTTGCAATGGCCTCCCTATCAACATAAAGTCTTCATCATTCATAACGATCTTTAAAAAAACTCCTCAAATATTTTTTGTTGTCGTTAACATGGAAAACCACACCTATATTTCATGGTTGTCTGCAATAGTGTTTGTTCTTGTATGCCTTTATTTTGTAATGTTGTAGTTCATTTTCGCTTCCTGTTTTTGTTTTCGTTTACTTCATTGTTTGCTGATTCTCAAAATTGTCTCTTGATATTTGGACTTCTTTTTCTTGACTAGGTATGGTCAGGTATATTTGTTTTGTTTTGCGGCCTTATACATTTTGCGTTGAACATTTCTCATCGTGGCTCCCGTTACGCTCGTCAGAACCTGAGACCCTCGCCTGTATTATTTGTTTGTATGTTTGAGTACAAAATAAAAATGAATTTGAATTTGAATTTGAATTAGTCGCTGTCGTTTTCTGTAACCATGCTCCTCCCTCAAGTGCATGTATAGAAAGCAGAGAAAAGTTAGGCCTGGTTCAGACTGTTGCCGCAACTGCCGTAATAACTTTAAACAATCACGTCATTTCACGCTTAGCCAACCCAACTTCGTGACACGCCGTTCTTTTACGTCCATAGATCACGATATGGCTTTTGCGGCGGTAGTCTGAACGTATGTAACGTTTACAACTTCACCGTTAAATTTGACAAGAAAATGTAACTCGCACTAATGATAGACTCTTGTGAGCGGTGATCATCATCATCATCATCATCGTGAGCTTGTTTGTGTCCACTGCAGGACGAAAGCCTCTCCCAAAGATTTCCAGCCACGCATATCGAGTGCCAGTTGAGTCCATGTCTTCGCCCCAAATTTTCGTGGCTCATTTCGACAACGAGTTTTCGGCCGACCCCTGCTGCGTTTGCAGTCTACTGGCAGCCAGTCTGTCAAACGGATGGTCCACCTGCTGTCCTTCATTCGCATTACGTGACCAGTCCATGCCCATGTCCTTCGCTTAGCTTGAACTAGAATGTCCTTCACCTCGGTCTGTTCCCTAATCCATGCGACTTTTGTCCTGTCCCTCAAAGTGACCCCTAGCATTCGGCGTTCCATGACCCCTTGTGCCGATCGAAGTTTGGTTTCAAGGCACAACCAAACGGTGAACTGAGCGGTGAACTGTCACAAAATCATTTTTCGCAAAGTTTTGGCAAAAAAAATTCCCCGCATTTCCCCGAGGGGAAGAATGTGAAAGTGCGAATGCACGAGTTGAATTTGCGCGGTTCGGTAATGTTCGCGAAAGAGAGATCACACACACACACACACACAACTACAAAGAAAGAAAGATGCATTTATTCACAGACACCTATTTGTGTTGTCGTTGTACTTGATTGCTAGAGGGGATCTCAGCTTTGAAATTTCGTGTCAGTACTCCTTTAAGCCGGTGCATTAGCCCTTCTCACGCCCGATTCTTGGCCAATCCCCCACGTGGGTATGTGCCATGTCAGCGGCCAGGCAGCGCGCGCCCATCTCCCCCCGTTGCCAAGGAAGACGAGGAGATTCCTGGCCAATCCCCCACGTGGATATGTGCTATGTCAGCGGCCAGGCTGCGCGCGCCCATCTCCACGTGCGCGGACATCGCCGGTGGACGCAGGTTCAGGGTCGCTTAAGAAGTGCATTGCACTTAACAAGAGGGACAGCCGCTTTTTAGATGCAGAGCATCTGATTCACTCGCCCTGTCCCTCCGGCGTCGTCGTCGTTGTCGTCGGCGTTGTCCACCCCTCCCCCATTATCCTCGCCGCGCCAGCTGCGCTCTCCGCCGCTCACCCCCTCTCCTCTCCGATAGCGAACACTCTCTCGCGAGGGGCATTGGATTGGATTCGATTGGCTTGGCTTGGCTTGGCTTGGCTTGGATTGGATTTGGATTGGATTGGATTAAAGTGGATTGTGTTGGATTGTGTTGCGTCATAGCCGCGGCAGACGCGCTGGGGCCGGCGCATGTGCAGTACTCTCTCTTCCGCGGTTTCCTCTCCTTCGGGCGCGCTGCGCATATAACCGGTGTGCCGTTCTCCGGCGAAGCAACATCCGCGCTTGGCTCAAACTCCTAGAGTCCACGCCAGTCATCGACTGGGACCGGCTTACGCAGTCCCCTAAACGTTATGCGCGCTATAAAACGCGGTCCCTTCGCCGCTCCGCCTATGCGTCACATCTACACAGGGGTTCCCGCTAGGGGAGGTGGGAGTTTTTCTGAGCACTCACAGAAAGTTGGCTTTTCCGCAAAGTGTTTTTTATTGCTCACAGAAGGTATGCACAGAAC
This sequence comes from Haemaphysalis longicornis, assembly GCF_048455015.1. Taxonomy (NCBI): domain Eukaryota; kingdom Metazoa; phylum Arthropoda; class Arachnida; order Ixodida; family Ixodidae; genus Haemaphysalis; species Haemaphysalis longicornis. The sequence continues at coordinate 47,759,231 of NW_027526385.1, read as the reverse complement.
CCGTGAGCCGTGTAGATTCTCTTCAATCGCTTTTATTAGTTCAGTTACTGCTATTTGCAGTCACTCCAATAAAGTATGCTCTCAAAGGGCCGCGCCTTGTAACTGTGTACGATATTTTATAAAGTTAGCACGCCGGCTACAGATGAACCGATTACGTATTGTCGTTAAGGTGACGATAAGGCGACAGATAAGGAGACGGTATAAATGGAGACAGCGCTTAGTTCAGGCTTTCTAGTATGGTCAGGCAGAAACATAAATACATAACCCTTTCAGACGCCATGTACGCAGCTGTGTACATTTCAATCCTGCGGCTTCTTACAAAAAGAAATACCAAATCTGAAATTTTCGCTTGTTTAGCGTAATTTTGTATTTTTCATCTAATCGTAAAGATTTTAGTGCCGTTTGGTGACCCGTAAGATAAATACAACCGTAAACAAACAAAATGGCGACGCACGCGACGGCATCAGAGGGTTAGCTTTTTAAACGCTTTGTCATTTCTTTCTCAAAAGAATTGCGGCCCTAACAAATATAGAAACAATGCCTATCACTGCTATATAAATACGCAGGAATAGTCAGCGCTAATTCAAGCTCCTGACCTGTGTTACCCTAAGCGGAAAATTATGTGACTTTAACAAAAGAACTCAGATTGTGTTGGGGACAGTAACCTGCCAACTCGTCTTATTTGGTGAGATACAGAGCATAAAAACACAGAAATTTTGTAGGGGGAAATCACGAGCGCCGTGTGAAACCGTTAAAAGAATAAAACTAAAATAACATAATGATAAAAAAAACACTTCATAAGTATACAGCTCGGAACGTAGGTAAAATAGTCGATTTTCAATCCGTCTTTCTTCATAAATATTGCATTCTTGTGTACTGAACGTCGCAGAAGAAATGGATTATTCAGAAAACCACCTTCGGCGCTCGCATTTTTCAGGTGGTTAAGGCCTTCTCGAGATGTCCAGATTTTGTTTCCTCGGGGTCAAACCTGAAGCAGGTGATATCCGAGCTGTGAAGAAATGGAACCTTAGAGCGCAAAATGACAGTTAATTTGGACTCAATTGCCCCGGCACATCGCCCTTCTACTCTCACATCTTGGTCTCGTTCCTGTATGCAGATCTGACACAAGTTGAGCGTACCTGCCAGACCGCCGACGACTGCTTCCCTGGGGAGATTTGTGATGATAATGTCTGCACGTGTCCCAAGGGCACGGAGCTCAAGGGTCTCAAGTGCGTCAGTAAGTCTCCTTTCCAAACTTTCGTCGTAGACAGGTACAATATATGCCTCAGCAGAGCTCGTAATATGGTGAATAAGCCACCGACTGATGACAAAAGCCGCGCTGCTGCCGGAGAATGTAAAAGGAATTCTCGAAATGTCAGCAGTAACTGAGGTGATGGTGAAATCGAGGCTCCGACGGACGCCCGTCTGGTCGGCAATGACATTGAAATACAAAAAAGGAAGACGCCGACCACACGAGAAAATAAAACAATGACGTTTCGGCACCCCGAACGGGACCTTTGTTCACTCTCCCGTTTTATTTTCTCACGTTGTCGGCGTCTTCTTTATTATGTATTTAAATGAGGCAATGATTTTGGAAAGTTAGCTGCAACGGATGACACCAGAAACTGCAGAATAGATGAGGGGGGGGAGGGGCCCAGGCAGAAATCTTTTTCCTGGGCTCTAGTTCCAATATAATCTAGCGTGCACCCTGAAAGAGTTGAAATGCCTTCACATACGCTGTGCCTAGCATTTTTTAAGCTGCCTGCGCCGAAACTTTTACCTCGGCATCTCTGACGCCACGCTGTAGAGATGTACTTCGCGGCACAGCACCACTAGTGACATATACTCGGGGACAGCTTTCTGTGGGAATGGAGCGAGAGCTATGGGGGAAGGGGAAAGGGAGCTAGCTGCTCTGTGTTACTGCGCGAAAGTAGTTCCCAATAAACTGGTTTCGGTTTCAGTTTCGGCGTGAGAGATAGGCAATTGATACAGTTCATTTCTTCGCATGAGATCCATGGTGAGTGCGCTGAAGCACGGTCACCGAGCATGCAGGCATATTGGCGTCTGCATCCCCGCGCTTCATTCGTTCGTAAACACAAGCCAACGCTTTGACTGGAGAACTCAGACCGACTGTAAACACTACCGCCAATCACTGTATCGTTCAGAAGGGAAGTGAATTTTGTCTGCGCGGCAGTTCTGGCGGCATACGCTGATTTGTGAACTCTTCTGGAGCTCAAAATTGGGCAGCATCACCGACATGTATAGCGCACATACATTGCGCAGGCGCGGTATACCGATAAGCCGGCAAACTGGCTAACCGAACGGATTGCGGTAACGGCGGAGTGACCCGGTTGCATCAGCAGCTCACACTTGGCCGTACACTCTGCAAACCACTCGCTTCGTTTGTTTGCATAGCGAAGCTTCTTGAAAATCCTATGCGGAGAATGAAGTGGCCAGCTGCCGAAAGCGGTCGACCAAGACGCCATGTTTGTTTTTTTATTCGGGAGGGAACCATTGCCACGACAGCGGGGACAGCTTCAACCCGAAAAAATCGAATAATTAAAAACTATGCTTTCTGTTTTATACTAGCTAGTAATTTAGTGGCATTATTCATCCAATTCTGAATCATAACTATATATTCTTGGATTACTGAGGTTACCGCCAGCCAGTTTTTGTTGAACTACTTGCAGGTGCGCAGTGAACAAGCGTGGTTCGGCTCCGTAGCCTTGACTGAATTCCCAGAGAACGTTGTACCTAGCGGCACCCGCAAAAATAGCTGTTGTGGTGGGTACCGAGCTCCTCAACTGTTCAATGGCTCGCAGGAATCGTGCTGCCCAAGGAGAGGTCGGTACTGGGATTGATCCTGTGGCTTTCCGCGATCATGCTCGCTGTGATCGTGGTGTTCATCTCGTTCGGCTGCTGCCTCTACATCCTGGCGCAGCGCGCTGAAAACGAACAAAACGACATACTGAAGATGTTCGAGGCCACCGACCAAGAAGACCAATCGATGGGCTGATTTCCGCCTGCCAGGTTTGTTTTCACCGTCGTTCTTGGTACTAGGATTAGGTTCTTGCAGAATGGCGCTAACTGGACGTCTTTCGAACTGCGGCTCTTTTTGGCTAAGGTACCGTGCATTTGAAAGACGACGGTCTTTTTGGGGCTATTCGGGTCCGAAACGTTTGGTTCGTCTTTCTCTTCCTTTATCCAGCCACCCAGCCAAAGCTTAAAGACGTCTTGAGCGAGACAATTATATACGGGAAACATCTGCAATCTAAAAATTTTGCGCAGCTTGCACTGCTAGTGCAAGGCGGGAGAAACAGCGGATATTCTTCTTCCGCTTTTGCGAAGTCGTGTGCCGGCGCAGTGACGTCATAGCTAGGCGAGGCTTGGCTCCGCCTTTGCAGCTGTGCGAAGGTCGTGCCTGGCTCCTCGCGCCGGAGGAATTTTCAACTCCGTAGTTTTTACCGAACTAAGGAACAAACGAGCGAACGAACGAATGAAAAAAAAAATAGGAAGAGTGAAAGAAAGAACGAACGAAAGAAAGAAAGAAAAGAGAACGTTCATGTGAAGTCCAAAGCCGACGCTACGAATAACCCACCTTATATAATGCTCTACGCCCTGCTTGTGGAGATAGCTGAACCCAATAAAGCAAAAAAAGATAGCTCAATTGGATACACACCGGTTTCAAAACGCGGGGGACCCAGGTTCGACTCCCACCAAGGGAAGATTTTTTTCTTTCCGATTAGAGGTTTTCTTTCCGCGTTAAGAATCTCGCGGCCGGGATAAATCGCTCCGCTGTTAAAATATAAGGTGATGGTCCGCATATCAGCGAACGATACCTTATGTCTTGTTTACCTATTTGTTTTGTTGCCAACGACTGGCTGCTCCCGTTCTCTGGTCCGTTTTCGAAACGAAGAGCGCGTTCTCTTTCCAACGCGAAGCAGTGTATTTCCTACACCCCCAACACAGTTTTCATTTCGCTGAAGCCGCTTTACTCGGCGCAGCCCTGGCGCTACCCCTTCCCACCACCGAGTTCACTTTCACGACTGATATTCCCTGCGCGAATTCTGCAGTAGCCTGTTTCACAATTTGCGCAATCAGCTGATAACGTGGAGTGTACCGTTATCTGTTGACGGTAAGAAATCAAGAGAAAAGCGAATGAAGGAAAGCCGCTGCCAAGCGAATGAAGGAAAGAAAAACAAATGAAGGAAAGAAAGCGAATGAAGGAAAGAAAAACAAAGGAAAGCCGCTGCCAATGAACATGTAGCCGCCACCATATCCACCTGAAATTTTACCTCGTCGAGTAGCTACGAATCACTCCCGGATGAAAAGAAACCTGTCCGCTCGGAACGCCGATGTGAACGCCCAATTCTTCTGCTGGGAAGGCTTTTCGCGCGACATTTTAGCCCTTGTAGTTCACGCCCAAGCACGCGCCCATTACCGGTTGCCAGTTTATGCGTGCACGGGCTGCGGGGAAGAAGGATGGGGGCGTGCACGTACAGCTAGGCTTGATGACGCGACCATTCACATGCCTGTTGTACTGGTGGGAAATTTGAACATTGAAGTCTCACGGAAGTCTCACGGCTTAGTGTGACCCGTCAGATGTCCTCCGGGGTCGAGCAGCACGTGTTTGGGTCGGCGTGTTACACAGACAGTGAGATGCCTACGATGCGGGAGTGAAACGGGTGGCCAGATGTTTGTCGGCTAGAATAAAGCTCGAGTCCCTGCAGGGCGGATGTATGTCGTTCGCTCGGAGGACGAAGACCGGGAATGGACGGTGTGTCGGCCGAAAGAGAAGCGCAATGGATGCGGAAATAACGGAAAGGCGCTGCCGCCACCGTCCCCGTTACAAGTTCTTGCTCATCGAGTAGCTGCGAATCGCTCTCGTGTGAACAACATCGAGCCAGCTTGGAGCACCAAACTGAGACAACACTTCCTGTTCAGCTTGAATGGCTTTCACGGCGTTTATTTCTACGTTGTCTTTCACTTCTATGCGCGTGCACATGACCGTATCCGGCTCACGGGTGCACGCGATGGGAGTGTCCTGGAGGGAGGTTTAAACGTGGACGTGAAAAGGCCCAATGAAGCCTGTCCGATGCCCTCAGGGGTCCGGCTAAGTGGGTTGGGTTGTTACACACAATAAGATGCCTTTGACGCGAGAGAGAAACAGACAGCTCCATGCTGTCCGCTAGATAAAGCTCGACACCTTCCAAGTTTTATTCAGCTAATCGGAGGAAGTATATTCACTCCCAAATTACAAACAAGCTAATTGGCTAGGAAGTATATTCACTCCCAAATTACTAACACCACGACGGGGACAAGCAAGTACAGGGTTAAAGCGCTACTAGCAACTGAAAATTTATTACGGGAAGAAACATACATAAGTAAAGACCGCTTATATCGAACAGCGCCACCATTGTAAAATAGTTCGATATAGCAAAAGTTCGATTGGGAAGTGAAGAAAAAAAAAACCTATATGAGAGCAATCTTGCCGAAGGGGTCACGAGCTAAGGCTGAGCTCTTACCACCCCGCAGTTCACTATTGATACGACACTTTATCGGGAAGAAAACATTAGTTTATTGGGGCGGAAGAACTGCGTGAGTGTAGCCTGCTTCTTGGAGCCCAACGCGTTGCTGGTCGGCAAGCGCAAGACCGCTGCCCTCAATGGCACTGCAGTATCGCCGTAGCAGGGCCACGGCAGCGACGGCTTCGCTCGAGCTCGGAAGCGGTACGGAGTCCTCACCGTCTTCAACAGATCGGAAACAAGCATGGATGCAAGCGAATAACGGCGAACCCAGCGAACCGAGCAAGTGCGGCCAGCAAGTGGCGCTTTCGGCTCCAACGGCATGCATGCGTGGAGCTGGTCCACTCTGCCACGGCCGGTACGCGCCCGCGCCAAAGCGACACCCGCGCCACCGCTGCGCGCCGATGTATTGCGGAAAAGCCTGCCGCATGCATAATGACAGCGGAAAATCCCGCGATGGAGATTTCGACATATCCATTGTGAGCAAAATCACGTTCGATATAAAAAGTTTCAAACCCATGTAATTTTCACCAGAATTATACAAGGGTTCGATATAGGAAATAATTCGATATATCCGTGTTCGATATAAGTGGGCTTTACTGTATATACATGAAATAAATGCTACCGTCATACCATTCAAATTTACAATCTATTATCCGAAAAGATCAAGGCTCACCAACAACCAAACATTTTATGCATATTCAAACCGCACGTGTGCTGACAAGAACAAAACGCAACACGTTTTATCAACCCTGATTCAAAAAGGCATACTCAGTGTCAGACAGCAAGACCGCTGGTTGGCTCACACATTCATTCCCTTCTTTCTTTATACGGAAGGCTTCTATTATATCTCTTGTTAACCGTTTTTTGTGTTTATCAAAAATTAACGTGTCACGCATTTTTGGGCTGCACTTACATACAGTCTCTGCAATGAACGGCTAAATGTGAATACGGTGACCCTTTTAGCGAGCTCTGATGTTCGCGAAGGCGTACGTTCAGGCAGCGGCCGGTCTGCTTTTTTTTTTTTTCAGAGATAATGTTTTTTTTTCGTAATAAATTTTCAGTTGCTAGTAGCGCTTTGTCCCCTGTGCTTGGTTTTGTCCTCGTCATTGTAGCGCTTTTCCCACCAACAAGCCCAGCTCGCAGTTCTTCTAAATATGGAGCTCACTAAGCCGGACATGATATTTTGACATGGTTTTGTCCGTTGCATCTTATGCTCAAGCCGTACGTTCATGGTCCTGTTAACCCACTCTTCAACTGGAACTTTTCTTTGGTGCCCAGACTCACCTGCGAAGGTGACAGTAATTCTTTGTGTATCCAAGCTCCTGCAAAGCGCCAAATTTTGTCGTAGTTCAGCGATACATCCGTGTATGGGCGACTACATTTTTTGACGTCGTAGTAAAGTGACCTGAAACAGGAGTGAGGTGTCCCGAAGTCCTGACCAGGGCTTACAAATACACCTCAGGTTTGTTATCTTCACCTGTGCTAATCTTTTTTGCAATTAACTTGCACCTCAATGTCCTATATTGTATGCGGGTCGCCGCGTTGTGCTATGTTCATTTCCCGCACGTATTTTGAGCGGTCCTTTTTTTTTTCAGGTGCTCAAGTTTAATCTTGGATTGGAAACTTGGATTTCTGGCTGCCGACTGCGCCCCGACGGTTTTCCTGCTTGCAAAAGCCACTTTATTATCTGTTTCTTTTGATACAGTACTAGCAAAGTTATACTTCATTTTACTTACTCTACTTATTGACTTATCCCTGCTTCGCTTATTTTTATCCGTATGACTTGAGCAGCAGAAGACTGGAGAAATGACTGTTACTTGCATAGGCTCTGGTTGCACTTGCACAGCAAAGTGCGCTAACGTCGTACATATTTGTGACAGTTATGGAGTTTATTGAATAATTAAGCCTGAATTGATAGTAGTCCAAATCTGTGAACTTTTGTGACTGGTAATAATTATGTGTAAGTAAATAATAAACAGTTAATTGAACATTTTTAAGGACCCACTGGTTTTGCTACAGGATGTTTGAGACGAGTCAGCTGAGGTTTCTGACTTGTTACCTTAAGCCTGCCTATGCCAGAGCCCCTGGACAGTATTGCGTTTGCAGGTTGACTTCTACTTCAGTTGACATTGACCGCACGATTTCACCTGGAGCTGAGGTCGGGGTCATCAGGTCGCTATCGGCTGAGCAAACGAGGTTGGAGGTTTGAATAACCTGACCCGATGAGATCCCCGGGAGGCTTACCAAGGGTTAAAATATAACAGATAAACATGCATCAACTGTTCCTTTTGAACGCATTCCTTCTTGCGATTTTATGGGGCTAGAAAAAATCAAACATGCTTCAACGAACCCTTCGAACCGAGGCGTAGCTGGTTATGGCCTTTTTAAAGCATTGTAACGAGAAAAATATCGCTAACGCTCCGGAGGGCGGAGCGAGTAGTACTAAACAGAAAATGGACATGGATGCATGTCTGCAATCATGGATGGATGGATGGATGGATGGACGGACGGACGGGAGGATGGATGGATGGATGGATGGATGGATGGATGGATGGATGGATGGATGGATGGATGGATGGATGGATGGATGGATGGATGGATGGATGGATGGATGGACTGCCACGAAGAGAGCAGCCTGGGTCGCTGGTGGCTGTTGCGCTTTACCCGCCGCGGTGGCTCAGTGGCTAAGGCGTTGCGCTGCTGAGCATGAGGTCGCGGGCTCGATTCCCGGCCGCGGCGGTGGATTTTCTGATGGAGGCGGAAAGCGAAAATGCCCGTGTGTACGAGATATCGGCGCACATTAAAGATCCCCAGGTGGTCCAAATTAATCCGGAGCCTTCCACTACGGCGCGCCTCATCGCCTGCGTTGCGTCGGTGCGTTAAACCCTACAATAAATCAATCTCTTCCTGGAAAGGTAGGTATGGTGTGTTGTGTTGGCATGCATTACAGAGTATTGAAACTCGCACGAAACGGAAAATTTAGCTGTTAGTTTTTGTCACTACACCACTGCAAATATGTACCGGTAGGCGTGTTTTCCACGATTTGGTAGCCCTAACATCTAGTAAAACGACGTGATAAGCAACGTCGTTTACCAGTCAAGTTTTCGGTACCTATTAATACCAAAACGTAAGTCTGGGCCTAATGTCAGAAAACTCTCGGATGTGGGATATTACAACTCGTCATAAATCAAGCTGTAGGTACCTGTAGCCTCATTATACGTGAAAGCGTAACGTTGGAACTAATCTCAGAATCACTCGAAATGGCTTTGCCATGACAACCCCTGGTGGTGTGTGTCATCCACAAGAGGGAATTGTTGGTATGATGGCAGAGAATATAGAAGATGGAGAATGATAAACATTACGAAAATATGAAACATGAGTTAAAACGCGGACAACCATGCATAGTGGAGGGCTACGGAATAATTGGTGGCTCCTAATGATCTATAACGTGCACTCAAATGTAGACACACTGAAGCTTTTGCGTCTCCTACGTTACCCTACGCAGTCACCAACCGCAACTTCGTGCTCAGTAGCGCAGTCAGTACCTTGGTCACTGAGCTGCCGATAAGTTGCAGTAAATTAACCATAATGTGGAGATGTGCTTAGTAAATTAAACATTGTGGAGATGTGCGCAGATAATCACTGTGGTTCTCTTGAACCGGAGTGTCCGAGTATTTCTCTATTACATCACCGCTGGCGTCGTGTAGCTTAAATTTTAATGTTTTTCAATAGTTCGTATTGTTCTTCGGTTAAAAATCGTCTTCCAGGGCTGGTATGGAGTGGAGGGAGTGACCGAAGTCTGGCTCCTTCAAATTATACAAAATTGCATTTGGCCTTCTTCACCCCTCTAAAAAAAATGGGCATATAAAGACCCGAAGAAACAAAAATGAAAAATATTACGACGTGGCAGCAGATAGAGAGAGAGAGATGAAACTTTATTAGGCAGCTCAAGTCCCAGCCGCGGAGTTATCCGTCCACGGAGGAAGGGGGTGTTTCACGGTCCTCCGGCGGTGGTGGGCTTGGCGGAGGTGCACAAAGAGTTTTAATGTGGGCAGCCAAGAGGGTCCACAGGGCTGCCCGTAGGGTTTCAGGGGGAGCGGCCCAGCTAGACCACGAATAGGGAATATCAGGGGGGAAGGGTTGGTGGAAAGAAATGTGGAAGACGAGGTCGCCCGTACACAGCGCCAATATGTATGTTCATTGTCCGGATAGCCACCGCATACCTGACAGTGCGGACGGCCTGGTGACTTTTGTATGTAGTGGAAGAACAGATCACAGGGGAGGGACAATGTCTGCACCTGTGTAATATATGTAGCGTGTCTCCGTGACATGAATTTAGATGGGGAGGGAAGTACCATCCTTGCTTTGCGGAGGTTGCCGAGATGTTCGCGGCGCCTTTTATGGTGCATTGCTCTATCCTCTTTTGGATTGTATTCCTCAGGCCACGGCTGAGGGCTGCCCGGGAAATGAGCGTCGCGGGCCAGAGCGTGAGCTCGTTCATTACCCTCTATGCCTTGGTGGCCAGGGATCCATTCGAGGAAAACGTGGCGTTAGGCGGAAATTCCGAGTATATATGCGCAAAGGCTGCCCTTTCCTTTTAGTGGTTCCACTTTGCGCACAACTTTCTACTGGTTTCTTGGTTCCGTTGGTCGACTGAACACAAGCTGAACGTATCTGCATTTTGAAAATTCCGTTTCCGATGCGTAAATGCTTAATTTCGCGTGTAAGCTCTGTAGGACGATTTTTTTATGTCCTAAAGCTCATACCTCTAGATTACGCAGAAGTGTAAATTGCAAAAAAAAAATCCGCCTTTAGTAAAACATGTGCATTATACACAATCAAGAGCACCAGATAAACTTGGTACCGAAGGCTTGAAGAAGCTCTGAGCCTATATGGTCAAGATATTTGCCTTTTGGGCTTCCTACGTTATAAGAAGTTTAAAGTGGGAACAAATTGGAGACTAAATGCACAATATCTGTTGTATCTGTTGTAGTCCATTTTCTTTCCTTTTTCTAGCGTGTATTTCACGGCTGAGGCTGGTCATCGTATGCTTTCAGTTAAATGTATGAGGTTAAGCTAGAGTGCAAAACGTTTGCAAAAATAATCGCAGATGGTTGGTGCACACTATAACGCATCTTTAGACCCGTCGGAGCCTTAGAAAGTACCATACACACCAGAAACAGCACGGTAGCGGAAGAGTGCGCAATAGCAGTCACTGTCACCAATCTCCCTTCAGGGAACACAATAAATATATCAGACTCCCAAGATGTATTTCCACCAGACCAACCCAAACCAGACAAGAAAGAAAGCATTCCACTCACACACACATCCTACAACACTGCCGACTCTCCCGTAAGACACTTCCTCCGCTACATGCTCAACTCACCCGTGAAGAAGCCGCTGCATGGTGTCAGACACAGACAAACCCGTTCCCTAGCCTCTCGCTCCGCGCACGTTCTACCCAACCGGGTCGCGAAACAGATGCCCATCCTGCGGAGGAAACCCAAACCTGTATCACTCCACATGGAAATGCCCCAAACCCCCGAACCTATTGGCGGTGAGATGTTTCAGTGGCGCCCCCTGGCTCTGACGTCAGCTTAGGGACTCGCGCCGATGTCGCCTGCAACACTCACTCCATTTGTGAGGGGCAGCAGTGCCTCTGCTAGAAATCGCCCGCTTTGATGCTATAGTACCAACAGCGTATTTCCAGTCATTCAGTTGTTTTGTCAGCTTCTCAACCGTCTTTATAATTTAAAACTGTATTCCGCACAAGTTTCAACACACAAGGTGAGAGAGAACACCTTTTCATCGGCCAAAAGATCGTGTGTAACTCGTCCTTTCTAGCTTATTTGCGAGGCTCAGTACTCAGAGCTTCTCCGTAGGTATTCAACATGCGTAGGCTTCCCTAAAGCATTTTTGAGATGCTTTTAGTAAGACTCAACAGTCTTCAATGCTACGCACTAAGCAGCACGTCCCTACACGCGCATCGCACAGCAGGAAATAAAACGGCTGTCTTCTATTACTTCCGAAGTTGTTCACTTTCATCATATAATTGTTTCTTTCTGTGTCCAAGGCATTAATTTTTCTGCACCATCACAAGTGCCTTATTAGGTGGTCTGGGGATGTTTGGGAGGCTCACAAAGTTCGTGTGGATATACTCTTAAAGCTGTAAGGCTGTATACAGTACCTTGTTCAGAAATGGGCTTTCGTTATGGCTGGGTGCAAGAAGGTTCATATGCGCAGCATGCGTTGTTTATTCGCGTGCAAATGCAATGACAAGGTTTGTGCTACGCCACTGCAAGACGGCGCAGACAACATTGTCCACAGTAGTCAAAGGCAGCTTTTCTGCACCGAATTTCGTGTTGAAGGCTTGAAATACGCGCTAACGAACGCAACAAATAGTATACGTGCCGGTTTTAAGTATGATTGATTGTAGGGTTTAGCGCACCGATGCAACGCAGGCGATGAGGCGCTCGGCAATGGAGGGCTCCGGATTTATTTTGACACCTGGGGACCTTTAGTGTGCACCGAAATCTCGTACACACGGGCATTTTTGCTTTTCGCCTTCATCAGAAAAACGGCCACCGCGGCCGGGAATCGAACCCTCTTCATCGTGCTCAGCAGCACAACCGGTTTTCAGTATGAAGAGAATCAAAACCGACGAATATTTCCAAGCAGCTCTTTATTGTTTTCCACCCCATCAGGAGTAACGAACAAATCCTGGCCTACCCGGGATGACGTTCCATGAATTGAAGAAAATTACTCTTACTCATGTCCTGGAGTGAGGATCCCTCCCACTGGCCATCTCGATTTTACTGATAAAGTTTTCTACTTCTACCTCACCTCCCTCCTCCTCTTGAGTGCAGTTTTACTATACCGCATATCTGAACATCGGGAAGATATGGTTGTGGGAAATGTACTGAAATATCCCTCTAGGTCAAAACAAACACAGTATCACTGCATGTTAACCGCCCAGGTTACTCGTCTTCCTCAATAACCAGGGGGGTAAAGCGAGCTCCGAGACCATACGAATCGTGGGCGCTGACATTATACAATTCCCATGGTTGCAAGATCAATTGTATTCATCCCTCTAAAAAGTTGTTCTGTAATTATTTAACTAAAACAAAGAACTAAAGCAAAATAGTTACAAATAATTGCTTCAGTAATTAAAGGGGTCCTGAAATACCTTCCGCCGATGCATAGATGTACATGTAACCAAATAAAGCAATGTATTAACAACGTCCTTCCGCAAGAATTTTGTTAAAGCGATGAGTATTAGGTGAGAAATCGTAAATCAAAAACCGCGCATTATCGTCGCTCCGCGTTTCCTCCTCCTTTCGACTTACTCTCCGCTGTTGACGGCGCGCGAGCCTTGCCTCCCATGATGCTGCGCTCCTCAGCGGTGACGTACTTCCGCTATTGTGCTGCTCACACTGCCGTCTGCTACGGGCAAGCTTTGTTGTCACCATGAATCCCGCACGCCGCTCAAGGCTGGAAAAGCGAACGAAAAATCTGGCCGCATGTGTGCGGCGGCCTGGCCTTGCCCTTTCGCGGTGTACGTTGGGGCAGTTGCTATCGGCGGCACGTGACTTTTTATCGGTGGTGAACTCGCAGCCGCACGGGGAGGATCGTGCGCTCGTTCTCTTTGATGCACCGCGCACTGTTTATCCAAAAAGCGCCGTATCAGATGTGGCCCCGCTGGTCCCGGGTCTTATTTTGCGGCGGTGGTAATTCCTGCCGGCGGCATGTGAAAAAGACGTTTTAAACCGATACAGAAGTAACAGAACGCGTGCACAAAACGCTTCAATCATGTGACCAGTTCAGCTTGGGGCGACGCGTGGTGGAGAGCGGCAACGTTGGCAAAACATGCTCCGCCGCGGCTCTGAGCTTCATAGCGCTGGAGCGAGCGCCATTTCTTTGACAATCTCAAACATCGGTTGCCTTGGCAACAAGGCACAAACCACTCTAGAAGTCCGTTACGGTTACGTGATCCCGGTTTAGCTCGGTGCCCCACCTCGCGACATGTGGGCACTGCAGGCGTACCACTCACTCCCATTGGGAAGTGCGAGATGCGTTTGTCATTACAGGAGGCGATGTGTGTGTGTGTGTGAAATGCGACGTTGTGCTTCTGCGGGTGGATAGTGCTTCCCATTTTCTGGATTATCTTTCTCGAGCGACGTACGACTCGACCTCGCATGGAGTATGTGCAGTGTGCATGGCTAAAAGCCATCTCGGCTTGTGCGCCAGAGTTAAGTGACTTGCTGTTCGTCCCCGCAAACCGCGCGCGAGGTGAGTGCCGAATTTACGACGGGCAGGAGGAGGCAACCCCTCGTCTCTCAATCGCGGTTCAGACTTGCAACGCATGTTGTGACGTTGTGTTCGTTCGAAACGCATCTCTGGATTGTTTTGAAGTTGAATAAAATGTGTGCGTCAGACCGGGGCATTCGGCTCAGGGAGTTCGCTGCGATTGCACGAAAGAAGTGCCACGAGTCTTCAATGCATTTATAGAATGTACTCAGGTAAGAGAATATCCATGTCGTGTTATGGCCGTGATGCATTCAATACAAACGGTTAAGCGTTTGTTTACACTTGTTTCGTTTGTCGTAAAATGCCCAAACACTCCGGCACTCCGCTGGCAGATCAGCCGGCGAGGCGACGCTGAGCAGACGACTCATCTCTTTGCCGGAAGTGCGTGAAAAAGCCGCCCAATAGCACGATGTCTAGCTCATGACGAACATCTGGGAATCGATGACGTAGACATATGAAGATGGCGGCGTCCAAAAACACGAAGGGAAGGGTGAGGAAAAAGCGACAAACTTTGCAACAAAAGTGTGAGCTTTTCGCTGCGCGTAAAAGAGGAATACTTGGCACAGAGGACGTTGACGACCCAATCTAACGGTTGCGCTAGTTCATTTAGTGTGCTCAAAATGCCTTTCAGGGCCCCTTTAAAACTAGCTATATAAAAAATTTTAGTGTAATTATACAGGCTCTAATTAGCGAAGAAAGAGTAAGCGCGTAGTTCAGTTTTGGTTTCGATTTTCTTTAAGTGTGTTAGGAAGTGGCCAGGCCCTTTCGCCTGACTTGCGCAGTGTGTTTGTACAGAATCCAGCTCAGATATTCGTGCGTGCAAAACGTGTACAACTGGTACAACTCGGATGCACGCGCTGAGCAAGTGCCTCCCCGGGCGCTTGCGAGGCTGTCATTCGTTTCTTCACGTTAAGCACCCTATCTATTGCCCCTGAACTGACGCCGGAACAGCGATTCCGATCTGACGTTGACTACCGCAAGTTCACTACAGTCTACGGAGCGGCAGCCAGCTATCGTTCCCGTTGGAATAGAAATGAAAGGAGCTTTTATAATCGTTCGGTTCCAGTTGTTTTATTCATGGAACTTCTTACAGCTCTCCGTGCTTCGAACTTTCGCGCAAGCGTTCGTGACGGTAGAACGAAAAAATAGGTAACGGTGCGGTTTCTTTTTTAATCATTCACAATACGTCAATAAGTCAATGTTCTCTCCTCGCGCGCTCTGTGCGGCAAATTACTGCCCATTAAGTCCCGCAAGCTCTCTCTTTGAAGTGGTGGAAAGCAGCTAGAATTAGACGAATACAGACAGAAAAAAACAAAAACGGGACACGCCGCTGACTGTATTTCGCATACTCCCGCATACTCCCTTGGCGTGCATTCTGCCACTCCGTTGGCCTGCGATCGACCGCGCTCTCTCGTTCCTGTGCTTCAAAGGGCCGCGACTCACCGGCAATATCAGCGTTGGCCCATGCGATAACGTTTTCTTTTTTTTTTTGTGTGTCAATAAAGGTTTTACTTTCAGCTAAAGCCACAGTTCACTTCACTTCGTTTGAAAAGCGTTGAGCGACTCGCAAATGGTAACAGAATGGCAAATAAAGCGGCACAGCGCAAAAATGCATGGAGATCATGACGGAGATTCATTTTTCTGTGCGCCCCAGTACGGATCAGCTGATTCTTTGACGTCCTCGCGCATGCGATCAGTCGCATTCGAGCTTGCGCGTAAGTGTTGAGTGAGCGTTGCCACATCTTTCTCAAATAGTCTCAGCACATCTAACTCACACGCTACACAGAGAACACGTCGGTTATCTACCCACAGGAGATAAACTACGCAATGCTGTCGACGTATAAAATCCTCCTGGCCAGCGGTCCGCCATGTTACAATTATTCCCGGCATGTTTCGCTAGCCGGACGCGGAAACACCGTTTTTAGTAAGCAAAAGCTCAGCTGGCAACCTCCAAATCGTTGTATCATGTCTGCCACTGTGTGTCATACGGTTCCAATGCATTGGCTCAGCGGCGCGCTTTCCCTCGAGTCAGTATATTATCTCTATGTCAATAACTCTCAATACTGGTTAGAAGCCCGGCATACAGGTAACACACGCCTATACACACAGAAGGTTATTGGGAACTCAACCTACATTTTTTGTGTCCCATAGTGAATGTCGACATATTTTCAAGCCATGATAACGTAAAGTTGCAAAGACTGTTTATACAGTCGTATATAAAGACCTTGAATATACGGATAGCGGGAATAGTGGCGCCTTCTGCCAAAACCGATAGCGCCAAAAACCTGGAATTTGTTTTGCTCTTGCATTTTGGCTGTTGTGGGTTATTGATCTCTGGCTGTTGCATTTGTTCGAAAGATTGGTCAACACAAAAATTCACGTCTAGCACCGACTCTTCACGCTCAGAACAGGACCGGCGTCACAGGAATGCGGTGATGCCAGCAATGTTTCTTCCGGAGCGGTTTCAAAAACGATACTAAAATCACGCCTTAAGCTAGTGTATGCGACTGTAAGTCTTTTATTATGATAAAATGTTGCACATACGCAAAATATCGTGCAGAAAAGCATCAAAATTCAACCGATCGAAAAGAGATAACTGGGAGAGCGAGCCCGAGTGAAGCAGACGACAAATGCGGGAATCCCTAAGCCGACGCCGAAGAGGCGCGCTACGCAGCGCCGCCCGTGGTCGCGCTCACCGCCAATACCCAACCCCTCCTCCTCCGGATGGGAAGCCCCTCTTTCCAACTCGAACTTGGACGACCAGCGCCGAATGATCGACCAAGCCAGACGGATCGCAGCAGCAAATGGGCCCTGGACTAAGGCCACCACCCTCTGATAGCTAATTATTCTCCCTTTATGATAAAGTTTTCTTCTACTAATACCCCTACATGTGGTTTTTGTGTGTTTTGTTTAAATATTGTTTTTAAAGTTATTCTCACGAGAACACTCGATTTTAAGTTGACTCAACAAAAAGCGTTTGATAGTGAAAAAGGGTAGGCCTTAATCCTGACAATGAACCAGAATTAATGACACACATTACTAAGATACCATGACTGCACCTTGGAGAGAAAGGGAACCATATCAAAAGCTGAGGCGTAATTTTACTTGTTCAGGTTTGTCGCACACCCAATAATAAGAAAAAATTGCGCGAAGTTTTACTAGAAATCAGTATCACGCAAAAGTTATGAGTGTTTGCGTTTGAAACAATCGCTAAAAATATTAGTTCTGAGAAAGTCAACACGAAAGAATTCGAAGTAGCACATGCATAAGATAAGATAGGGTATTTAGCAAAGAAGCTAAATACCCTAAATTGCAGCTAGCTCTGTCTTCGGTCTTGCTCTTGTCTGATTTAGAGATCACGTGGTGGCTCGAACGCCGGCGGTCGCAGCTCAGCTACGCTCCCGCGTTTTCCCTCCTACAACCGCCACCGCATCTTGCCGCAGCAATACAGCCACGGCCACCGACGCCGAAACACACCGGGACGTCCTGACCAAGTTTCCTTAACCGGTGAGCCCCCGCTTGTTTATGAGTGAAGTGCCAATAATCGACCACGCCTGCACGGCCTGCTAGGCCTAACCAGCGCTTCGGAGAACCCGCGTTGCCTTGGTAACGGTAGCGCGCCCTTTGATGATCGCCCGCCTTGGTCAAGTCATAGAGGTTGTGGTCGAAGGGGAGGACTTCCCCTTACGAAGATGTCATATATGTCCATATATAAAAATTGCCATATATGGCCACGTCAGGAATTGGGCATATGTGGCCATATATGGGTGTTCCATATATGGCCATATATGGCCTTATTTGCCCAATTCCTGACGTGGCCATAAATGGGTGGGCCATACATGGGTAAGCCATATATGGCGGCCTAATATTATATGTGGCTATATATGGATTGAGCTTGTGACCTCGTGGATGGCATATATGAGGATGGCATGAGGACTTCCACGAGGACTACTGGCAGCATATACATCGCGCCTACCAGGAAAACATCGAAAAAAGCAGGGCCATCCAAGCCCCCCCGCAAGCAGCAGCCGGCGCACCAGCCGAAGATGCGCCGAGCGAAGAAGCGGACTCCACCGAGAGCCAATCTACCGGAAGGAGACTAGAAAATCGTCTTCCGCCTAAGGGGTGGATTAGCTCTGAAAGCCACCAGCAGCGTTACCATCTCAAATGCGATCTACGCAGCCGCAGGAGTTCCTTACATAAGCGGTGAGCAGGTACGCACACAGCCCATCTCGAACTACTTCGTCATTAGTACCCCCTCCAAAGATAGAGTGATTCTGTTCTCCTCAGTCAAGTTTATCCGCATTAAGGACCAGACCTTCGAACTGTCGAGTCACGTCGCCGCCCCGCCGCGCACAGTGACCGGCGTCGTGTTCAACATTCCCGAGGACGAGTCTCCGGACGACATCACGACAGGATTTAAAGATCACAACCCTGACTTCGACATTCTAAGTTCCAGGAGGACGGGATCCTCCAAATCCATCCAAATTCTTTTTCAAGGCACCGTAGTACCATATCTGTGTCCGGTACCGACAAATGCTACCCCTTCCGCAGGAAAACGGAGGCCTGCCTGCACTGCTGGACAGTAGGCCACCGACCAGACGTGTGTCCAGAGGCTGAGCCTCACTACCATACTTGCGGCATAGTCAACCCGACGGACACGCGTGCACCCCCAAGTGTGTGATCTGCAATGGACAGCACCTGACCGGGGCAGTAGACTGCCCGCGTAGATTCCTGCCCCGACGGAGACTCCCACCATCGTAGCAAGACGGAAGACAGCAACAGCGACAAGAACACCAATCGAGGTCAACGCAGAAGTTAAAGTCAATCCTGAAAAACCCACAAGAATGCCCCGCCTGCCGGAGCGAGAGAGAGGTCGCTCAAAATCTCAATCTCCATCCGGCAATAGGGCCACATTTAAGTCCTCACCGCGGAGCCAATCTCGATCGCGGTCCGGCAACAACCGCAGGCGACAAACTTCCAAGGGGAGGGACAAGATGCCGCTGTCAGGTGAGCTGGGGCAGCGGGGAATCCCACTATTCCTCAAACAACACCCCTCCTCCTCAACTAACCAAATCTCTGCAGAGTTTCCGCTGGAACTAGCTAGTCTTGAAGCAGAAGTTAGATCTCTTACGCAGAGCATCGCGAAACTGTTAGAAGATATTGAAGTCTTACGGGGCCGAAAACAAAGCCCTCCGTGAACTGACCCCCCCCCCGCCCGGCAGACCCCCCTGGGACAGATGTTATTTCGCCCCCCCCCCCCCAAAAAAAAAAAGCGCACTGTCGAAACTTCCCTCCCTTAAGAAGTCGAAGATAAACTTACCGACATGGCAGGCACCCTTCAAGGTATTCTAGAAGTGCAAAATAGCAACCAGAAGTCTATCGTAATACTAACACATAGCCAACTGCTAACAGTCCCATCACAGAAATCCTCCTCTCCCCATGTCGAGAGAAACCATAGAGTTAATACTACTGAGAGAAACAGAGGCAAACCGTAGAGTTAAAATCTGGCAGTGGAATTGACGCAGATTTAAACGGAAGCGGCCAGAACTACAGCTACTTGTCCAGTCACTTCAATTTCCTCCCGATGTAATTGCACTGCAAGAAAGTGTAACTAACGTCAAACTGCTACGCTATAAAGCTTCTCGGAACACCGAAAATACCCGCACAGCCATCCTGGTCAAGCGCAACCTACCGCCGACCAGGCAACAATTTGACAGTATCAATCTTTCCCAAAGCAAGTAAAATCTTCATTCTTAATGTACACCGTGGAACCGCGACCATAGATTTAACCTTCTTTTCTCTCACACACACAGGGAAGTAGGACCGCACGCGCTAGTGGTGGTAGGAGATTTTACCACCTGGGGCTACAGATGCAGTAACAAAAAAGGACCGGACCTCTGGGAGCAAATACAGCTACACCACTTTAGCATTCTTACTGAGTCCGGAATAGCCACCAGGATAGGTAACAGCGTAAGTTGAGACTGCCCCATATCTTACCTTCCCACTACATACGAGATGCGAAGGGTGGAACGTTACTGGTTACACCCTCGGCAGTGATCGCTTTATATCGAGACAGTAATTAAGCACACGACGAAAATCAAATACACTCCCAGTCAGGCAACACTAGTCGAGTGGGAAGAATTTCGATTTCTTCGAAACAGCAATGCAGATGACGCTCCAATATCAAACATAGACACGTGGCCGGAACAACTCCTGATGGACATCAAAACCACCACGAACGGACATCCCATCCCTAACCATTGATGCCAGGCTTGCACACCTCTGGGAGGCCTACAAATGCACCCAAGAAGCGCTCGCGCAGACAAAAACACTACCGCAAGCTTACGTTGCGCATGGCTTCACTGGAAAGGGAAATAGCAGCACACGCCACCGAACTCGCGCGATACCAGTGGGACCAAATTTGCGACCAGCTTCAAGGAAATCTAGGGATGAAGAAAACATGGCAGCTTCTCAGACACCTCATCGATCTTAACCGCAGCAAAGCTGAGCAAAGAAACCGTCTAAAACAGGTCATGCATAATTACCCAGGATGCGATACCGAACTCCTTGACAAAATTCGTGACACATATTTGCCCCCGAGTCCTAGTCCCAAGATCCCTAATTACACAGGCCTCCCTAATTCTAAAATAAACCGAGACATCTCGGAAGCGGAGCTCATGGCGGCCATCGCAAAACTTCGCACCAACTCAGCTCTTGCCCCGATGGCGTAACTAATAAAGCACTCCACAATCTGGAAAACAGATTGATTGCATCCCTAACGCATTACATGAACGAGTGATGGAAATCAGGCACCCTACCTCCGTCGTGGAAACATGCCAAGGTATTTCTGATTCCCAAGCCGAACAAACCTCTCGCACTGAAACATCACGCCCTATTTCACTTATATCCTGCCTCTGTACCTCGTGGAGCACATCATAGACACCCGACTGTCAAATCACGTCATAGACACGGAGTAATTCCCCCATACGATGATAGGTTTCCGAGCCGGTTTATCTACACAAGATGTGATGATCAGACTCCCTCATCACGTCATACGACGTACGCCTGACAGGTTAGACTCATCGGCAGTGCTATCACTAGATCGTACCAATGCCTTCGACAACGTTGACCACGAGGCAATTCTCAAAGGCCTGCAATCGATCAATCCTGGAGTACGCACCTATAACTACATCAAAGACTTAGACAGGACGGCTGTCATACATGTGGGTGACCTCGTAACCCCCATTTTCTCGGTTAGAGGAAGGGGTACTCGTCAAGGAGCTGTTCTTTCCCCACTTCTGTTTAATCTGGCCGTCCTACAAATCACGAAGAGACTAGAAACAATTCCGGGTCTCCATCCTAACCTCTACGCGGATGACATCACTATGTGGGCCAACAGAGGTAGCGATGCCCAAATTGAGGAAATCCTGCAGATTGGCATCGACATCGCCACAGAGCAAGCTAGCGGAGCGGGACTCTCTTGCTCTCCATCTAAATCCGAGCTGCTTTTACTTCCGTCGCCGGCTCAGAGACCACCTCAGAAACCGAACATCGGTCTTCACATAAACGGCAAACCGATCCCAGAGGTCCCGATAATCCGGATCTTAGGACTAAGAATACAAAGCAACCGCAAAAGTGACAGATTAATAAGCCTAACGAAACGAGCCGCGGACCAGACGGCCCGACTTGTCCGCAAGGTCACCATGAGCCATAAGGGCCGAAAGCGAGAAAGTTCGCGTTGTCCAAACCTTTGTTATAAGCCGTCTAGTTTACTCCCTCCGTTATCTCCTCCTAACTAAAGCCGACCTCGATAAAATAGACGTGGTAATTAGGCGAACCTATAAATTAGCGCTTCGACTCATTCTCGGCACTTCCACTACCCGATTGGACGGAGTGGGTCTACACAATACAGCTCAAGAGCTAATAGAAGCCCACTTAACGAGTCAGTATGAGCAACTGGCCCGAACCAGCACGGGGAGGAACATCATTCAAGAACTGGGTATAGGTCACCATACAAACTTTGCGCAACTACATCCCATCCCCGCGTCAATACACTCCCAACTAATAGTCAAAACATTCCCCCTAATATGCACCATGAGCACCACGTCATGAGGAGACTAAATCGAGCGGAAGCACTCCACAAGATATACGGCAACAATCCCCGAGTTGTGTATGTTGACGCGGCAGAATACAGATTCCACGACGCATACACGATTATAGCCATGAACAACAGCAAGGAACTTCTCAATTCGGCCACCGTTCGGTCCACCCGCTCAGAGACGGCGGAAGAGGCGGCCATAGCCCTCGCTCTAATACTCGACCCCACTCCCAGCACGAACATTTCTGATTCTAAAACTGCAATTCAAAATTTTTCCACCGGACGCATCTCAGAGCCGGCAGTCAAAATTTTGGCAGCCAACTCTGCCCGACCACTAACACAACCAGTTTATCTGACATGGACGCCCGCGCACTCGGGCCTCGAAGGGAATGAAGCGGCCCACGAACACGCCCGAGGACTCACGATCCGGGCTGGACCCAGCCTCTATCCCTACCACGGGGCGCGATCTGCGCGGGATCACCTGGTCTCTTTTCACGACATCACAATGGACTAGCGCCTCTTCCGCTTGACGTATCCTCCGGCGAACAAAACTTTAGACAGTTCCAAGACTCACACGTGGCGACTTCTTCAGACAGGCACCTTTCCAAATCCCGCCGTCCTGACGCACATCCACCCAACTCTCTACCCTACTTCGGCCTGCTGCTTATGTGGCGGTCATGCCAAACTATCCCACATCATCTGGGCTTGCCCGAAAAATCCCTTTCCAGAAATACCCTCCGAGGAATGGTGGGAGGCCGCGCTGCGCAGCTCGGACCTGGACGTACAGGCCCGCTTGGTCGCCAGGGCTGTCTAGGTCGCTTATCAGTTCACGCTGACAGCCATCAACGCGTTCTAACCACCAGCATCGCTTTCATGATGCAAAATTACTGATATTCCTCGAAATAAGGTTTATTCTCTCTCTCTCTTTCTCTCTTGTCTGATTTATATCCTGGACTCGCTGAACACTGATGCCTTTAGGTCAGTCTCGTACTCTCACTTCTTGTATTGCTCGCTAGGGTTTGCGTATGTGTTATATACTCACCATATTGTGGCTGTCAATAAGACAAAGTAGTAGACAGAGTAAGATATCCACAAAGCCATGGACTGCTTTTCTCACGCACCCTCAAAGCCTCCGGAACTAACACATCCAAAATATTGCGTGTCTGTATGGTCAGATGTTGCCCGGGTGATTTGTGTTGCGCGTGAAACTGGAGTAATGACACGAAATGTCAATGCTGAGGTCACTATGTAAAAGGCTTCCTTTGTATATGGAGATACGTCCCACCAACTTTCAACAGTAACCACTCGGTATAAAAAATTGCCACTACGCAACTGCTGCTCATCAGAACAGAACTGAAAAGGCTTTTGATAAGGAGATGTTGTTCCTTGCTCTTTTTACTAGAGAACCAGGGATGACCGGCTCTACGAGCACATGCTCACGAAGATCGCCTGTCGCCATCTTCGGTACTGGGCATTGGTGGGGATGGTAGGTTTCACAGAACAAACCCTCTGCGGCCGACCAGACACTGCGGCTGACACTATTTCCAATCCATTTTATTCCTTGCGTGCACGAGAAACCTCAGAATGGATACCCTTTCAACATTGGCATCAGCATGACGCCATCATCATGACGGAACATCATATCAACCAATGCCCCCTACCATCATCAATATTTATAACACCAGTCTGAAATACAAGAACTCAAATGGATCACAATTTCAACAATTCCCCGGTACATAACTGTTATGGGAAACGGACACTGCAATATGTCGGAACTAAAATATGGAATCATACCAATCACTGAAACTTTACTTTACAATCAGCTGTGTACGCAAGAAATTTACTTTTCATAACGTGCTTTCAAATATTAAACGCATAAACTCTGTACGCGCGTATTGTTTCATTTTGTTGACGAGATGTTTTCTTTATGAGTTCTGCGATAAACCGTATATTTTGCATATGCTATATTGTGCCTGTTTTCTGTGTATTCTTTCGTTTCTGCATGTAGTGTAACTGAGTGCTTGCAATTTTATAAATGCATTAACTGCATGGTCCCGGTACTAGCATTATTGCTGAGGGCCCAGATGATCTCTCCAGTCTTCTGTAAACCCATGTTTAAAGAAATTAAAATGAAAATGAAATGAAATGAATCTACTCCTGGCCACGAACTGCCAACGACAGGTCTGCCGTGACGTGGCCAACGTGCTGGCTGTGGTTTGCAGGCGCTTCTCCGCAATGTCCATAACGTCATGGTTTCGGGGCTGACGTCATGCTGGCCGGCCGAGCGTCCCCACCAAAAGCGTTGCGACAAGAACTCTAACGTTACGAGCACCGTCCTGTCGTGTTGACCGCCATTGTGCTCGTCTTGTCGCAACCAAAAGTGACACAAATAAACGAGGCTGTAAATAACTAGATTCGCTGCAGTCGACATTCTAACGTCCCATTCTTGATCAGTGGGCTGGTAGGAGCCCATCGATTTAGTAAAAGCCGGTTGGGTTAGAACTTAAGAATTTAATGATTTTAAATATTAAATACACTGTTGAAAAGACAGTATGAGGAATGTTATTTTTGTACATGATACAGTTGGCGAACACCCATAAAAGAACCACGAATCATAGCATTCTTTCTTATTGCACAGAAGTGTTTTTGTATATTTCTTACGGGGAAAAAACTTAAACCTAATAAATGTTGAGCACAAAAAATTTACATCTAGAGTTTTTTTTGTTTGCTTGTTTTTGATTTTCACCTAGCTCCACGCCTAAATGTGAATGACTGCATGCGCTGGAGGTACTAGAACGTTTGACTGATCCGAAAGAAAAGGGAAATTGTACACCGCCGGGCCGTATCACAAATTGCGTGGGAAACATGTAAGGTGAGACCACTGAGGGTAAGCCGGGAAGTCCAGCCTATATGAATGGACAACGTGCCTCCACACCCACTTAGACTGGAAACCTAGTCTAGTTTAAGCATCCAACGAGACGGAGGGTTTAGTGTAGCTGAAAATTTTGTCCGTTATTTAAGCGGGATGCTCCTGTTTTTTACGCGTATATTTCATCACTGCTCGTGTTGTCGAAAGCTTGCAACAAACGCTCAGGTTGCAGGATTCTCGAGCAAGAACAGTATCAGTTGATCATACACAACGAAAGCCGAAAACGTCATATATGACCAAAAATGCTTTTTTGGGCGCTAAAAAGCCCATAGAGGCACTGACCTCGAAATATGCACTTACAGGCACAATAACGTATTGCTTAAAGTGTTCCCCTTACCTTGGTTCGTGCTTATGTGTGTTAAATTGCCACTGTAGTGTTTTTGCTTCCAGTGCGTAGACTGGTTCAAATAAACACACTTTCCTCGTTTATCAGGTCAAAAGGCCGTTGTTTATTTTCTAAAGCCTTAAAGATGAACTACCAAGCGTGGTCTGCAGCGGATGCACCTACTAAAACAGTGACGTCCATACGAGGTGCTACGGTGATTGGACGATGTCCAAGCTTAGAATGAAAACCAGTTTCGGTTCAAGTTCTGTGAAGAAGCATGCTTGGCATCCGACGTTATCGTTGGCTGGGCATTCAAGATATCTCAGTAATCGGCATACCGCGCTTCTATTTTGTTGTACGCTGTTAAATGCGTCAGATAAGGTTACCAGTACGGCTTGAAACCGTAACAATCACTAGCGGAGGTGTACGCAGTGGATGAACGCCCTCCGCGTCACCGCAGACGCTCAACTGCGATGCCCTTTTTCGCATCTTAGGAGCTTGCGTGGCTCGTGCCTGTGTCATAAGAGGCGTGTTCCCACCAGGCAAACGGTCGGCTGATTCGGGACTGTGCCCGCATGCAGTCGGTGCTTATGGCAACACCATGGAGGAAAGAAAAGTTTAGGAGGGAGCGTCACGTGACAATCGTGAAGCCTAGTCATAAAAAATAAAAAGGAAAAACTGATGGCAGTTCCACTCTCAAGTGACAGGCAAGCGGTAGTTCTTTGCGCCTCAAGTGGCTCTTCGCCGACGCTGCGTGCATGCGTCTATTGGCGGTGAGATCTTTGAGTGGCGCCCCCTGGCTCTGACGTCGGCTTAGGGATTCGCGCCGCTGTCGTCTGCTACCCTCCGCTTGTGAGGGCCAACAGTGCCTGGGCTAGAAATCGACCGCTTCGTTGCTGTAGTGCGTTAAAAAGCGTATTTCTAGCGACTCAGTTATTTTGCCAGCTTCTGACGCATCTGAATAATTTGAAGCTGTATCCCCCACAAGTTTGGAACACACGAAGAGATAGAGAACAACTTTCTTCAGAGTATTGGTCAGAAGATCGTGTGTAACTCGTCCTTTCTTGCCTATTCGCGAGGATCAGCGATCAGAGCTTCTCGTTAAGTATTCAAAATGCGTAGGCTTCCCTGCAGTATTTTTGAGATGCTCCTATGAAGACTCAACAGCCCAAGCAGCAGAAATTGCCAATACCAAGCATGGCAAATCATCAGTGGCCAATGTGTCCGAGCTTGGCAATACCTCGGCCGCCATCATTGGCTGGCGCTTTGGAAAGGTGACAAGCCAACAATTGGCCAAGCTCTGGAAGGCCAATATTGGACAACGCTTGGCAAAGTATGTTGCCATGATATTGCCTATAGGTAGACCCCAGGCTATTTTCATGCACATTTTTGGCTTTGTGGCCAGTCCTTATGACCAATGCCTATTTTATGAGTTGCCTCGCGGCCCGATTTCTGCTTTATACATGCCATTGTACAGGAAATTATTTAACGAGTGCGCATTATTTATTTATAGCGCACTCGTTCAATTAGTTTTTGTACAATGACATGTATAAAACAGAAATGGGACAGCGAGACACAATAAACCAACTGCATCAACTTTGCGAAGCAATTACGTGACTTGCCAAAAACAATTGAGCAACACAACACGCCGAGTCTCTCTCTGTAGTTTTTTTTATTATTCATATCAAATTTACAAGAAACCTGGCTTAACAGTGGCAAGAATACGAACACAAACACGAACGCAAGCACACACAATAGTCGAGAAAAATTTTTAAAAAGCGCTGCTCATGAAGCGCGAACCGATTATGCTTCGTTTAACTGCTTGAGATGCCATAAAAAACAGAAGCATTCAGGTAAATGAAAACAGGACCATTACCCCGGTAATTCTCCGACCTGCCAAGATCACGATATGTTATTCAACAGCACTATTGTAGAATAGGCCAGCTTGGAAAGCTTGTCTCGGCTGCATCCGCCACTTGTCCACGGGAAACACCTTTACGTCGTAGCGTCTGTAATAAGTAAAAAAATAGTTCACTACAATGCTAAATGCACGCTGCTTACTAAATACAGCACTTTGCACCAGCCTTACCACCTGTCCGTGGAAAATATGTCCGTGCCTAAAGTTCTAGCTTGTTAACAACACTCGCTATGAAACATAAAACGTACTGCACTATTCATTTCTCAATACTGCGTTCTATGGTAGCAGTTACTTGGCTCGTTTTTGAGAAAACAGTCCGTAATTTCACCGAAAATGGTCTTCACTCTTGTTGCAGTCACGCAAGGTAATTAAAAAGTCCAATACACAAAGCAACAAGTCAGCGGTTCCGCGAAATTTTGTTGTGGCTACTGTACCCCATAAACATTTAATCGCGACTGAAATGTCGTGCCGTCAACGTTTTATTAGCGTAAGTTTTGTTCGCTAACAACGCGGGACCCAGAGACTACAAGGCAACGCACTACGCAATGAGTTCGGAACGCACAAACCTCCAGGTTTTTTTTTTTTTTGCAAGGCATCTATGCCAACTTGGAGGTTGAATACAAACCTTGTGACCTTTGAATGCGTTATATTTTGAGGGGTAACAAAACAAAGCCGCAAATAAAGTATTAAATTGGTACGGTGTTGCAGTCAGGGTTCAGTCGCTTCGACATCTGCCTTGTCAGACGCGCCAGATGCGAACGGAACCGACGGAGAAGCCCAGCGGCAGTGTAATTATTTTGTCGCTCGACAATATCTTTACTTTGCTCAAGAAAATAATGAAATGGAAGCTTCATTTATAGCTAGAGTTTAAGTAAGTCTGCTTAGAACATCCGCAACTCTTATACTGCACACGAGTCTTGCTTCAACGCATGCTGAACGTCGTGAACCTGCAGTGGGAGCACGGCCGCTTGTTCTGAACACACAAAGCCGGAAAAAGGATAGCTAGAACTGCCGTCACACAAATGGAAGCACATGTATATGACCGCTTTTTTCTTCGCACGAACCAACAACGCAAAGCAGCACTCACGGGCGCCAGTTGTTATAAACGACAGCTGAAGTTTTGGCGGGAACGAGCGCGAGCTCTCCCGCACTCACGGTGACTTACAAATGGTGACTTACGTTTTAAGCGGCGGCCACAGCAGGCAAACGATGTTTGCCTGCTGTGGCCGCCGCCTAAATCCACCTAAATGCAGCCATATGGCTGCATTTAGGTGGATGTCAAACTTTCCTTCACAGAAACTTACACCACATTGGGCATTTCCCCTAAATCTGGTCGATTAACACCTGTCCTTCACTTCGAGTTGTTGATGAATTCGCTTTCGCGCTACTAACGACTAGCCTCCTGGTTAGCTCAGTTGGTAGAGCGACTGCTCCGGTTAAGCCGTGGTCCCGGGTTCGAATCCTAGACCAGGACGAATGTTTCTTCAACTGCGAAGTTTCTGAGAAAGCTGTATAGCTTTCCTGTGTGTGTAGCCGTATGGCTGCATTTAGGTGGATGTCAAACTTTCCTTCACAGAAACTTACTCCACCTTGGGGATTTCCCCTAAATCTGGTCGATTAACACCTGTCCTTCACTTCGAGTTGTTGATCAATTCCCTTTCGCGCTACTAACGACTAGCCTCCTGGATAGCTCAGTTGGTAGAGCGACTGCTCTGGTTAAAGCAGTGGTCCGGGTTCGAATCCAGGACCAGAACGAATTTTTATTCAACTGCGAAGTTCCTGAGAAAGCTGTATAGCTTTCCTGTGTAGCCGTATGGCTGCATTTAGGTGGATGTCAAACTTTCCTTCACAGAAACTTACTCCACCTTGGGGATTACCCCTAAATCTGGTCGATTAACACCTGTCCTTCACTTCAAGTTGTTGATGAATTTGCTTTCGCGCTACTAACGACTAGCCTCCTGGTTAGCTCAGTTGGTAGAGCGACTGCTCCGGTTAATCAGTGGTCCCGGGTTCGAATCCTGGACCAGGACGGATTTTTCTTCAACTGCGAAGTTTCTGAGAAAGCTGTATAGCTTTCCTGTGTAGCCGTATGGCTGCATTTAGGTGGATGTCAAACTTTCCTTCACAGAAACTTACTCCAGCTTGGGGATTTCCCCTAAATCTGGTCGATTAACACCTGTCCTTCCCTTCGAGTTCTTGATCAATTCCCTTTCGCGCTACTAATGACTAGCCTCCTGGATAGCTGAGCTGGTAGAGCGACTGCTCCGGTTAAGCAGTGGTCCCGGGTTCGAATCCCAGACCAGAACGAATTCTTCTTGAACTGCGAAGTTTCTGAGAAAGCTGTATAGCTTTCCTGTGTAGCCGTATGGCTGCATTTAGGTGGATGTCAAACTTTTCTTCACAAGTATACATTGTGTAGCACGTTTACATTTTTTAGACTCCCTGACGCGTTTATATTCCCTGGCTATCAACCAGGGAGCTGATTCACGAGGAGCAAATAACGAAAAACTCGTGTTGCACCAAGCTCATCTACCACCGACGCAGACGAAGATTGCGCAGCACGAATGAATGGCTGGCTAGAGCTGTGATGGCTGCTTGAAATAGGGTCAATTGCCGACATCTTGTAAATACAACGCTCATCATCAACCATCGTTCAATTCATGTGCCCTGCCGCCACGTAACAATATAAACTCCTCAAAACAATTATGACGAGATAAACTTTTTCACTGAACAACTTGAATACCTCAGTATAACGTGCTGTTGGGCTAGTTGGTGCATTATGTATCACGAAACTTGCGCTTAATAGACATACACAGACGAAGGAAGACGGACGATGCGCAACTCACAACAGCGAGTTGTGAGTTGCGCATCGACCGTCTTCCTTCGTCTGTGTATGTCTATTAAGCGCAATTTTCGTGATAAACTTGAATACAATTTTACAGAAAATTCACAAATCTCGCAAACACGCACGCGTGCGCACGTGCACAGACTCCAGACAACGCAGACTCCCAAGGCCGTCCGCAATGAACGTCTGTTGTGTGCCGTCCCCCTTCCACACTGGAGTGCCAGCCCCAGCTCGTTTTATCCTTTGTGAAGCTTGCTTTCTTCAATAGTGTTGCAGGCAGACTCAAATTTTACGACAGAAATCAGAGGCACATATTTTACTTCATATTATCATCCACGTGAAGTTATTTCGCATGAAAATGCAGAAATTCCAACAGCTATGTTGCGGTAGAGGCCCGTCGAAGCAATTTTATAGTGCCCCGGACATTCATTCAATTTTCAGAGACTAAATATTCAGCGAGACGAAAGATACACTGATACGGAAGGCATAAATCGAGCCTGAATGTCTAACGAGACGAAAGATCCACCAAGTTGCAAGGTCCGATTGAGCCTGAATGTCAAACGAGACGAAAGGTCCACCGAGAAGGAATATCCGCTGTTGTACCTTTAGATGCTGAATCCATACATACATACATACATACATACATACATACATACATACATACATACATACATACATACATACATATATCCCACCCGGCGGGCATTTCTTCACCACTTTCTTTCTGACTCAAAAAATTCTTCACCGGTTACTATGGCCTACCGCATTCCCCCCTTTGCTTTCCGAGGTTTTCTCGACTTCCAACCCTTATTCTGTCTACATACATACATACATACCGTATTTACCCGATTCTAACGCGCACTTTTTTTCCGAAAAAATAGGCCGAAAAATCGCATGCGCGTTAGAATCGGATACAAAACCGAAACTGCCGAAACAGCAGAAATTTCTTCCCAACCATCGCCATCGCCATCTCAAGATGGCGCCTAAGCTTTTAGCAACGATTTTTCGGACGCAGCAAGCCTAGGCGCCTAGGTTTTTCTATCGGAGTTCACACAAATCGTCAAATCGTTTCACTTGCGCGCTTGATAACAGCAATGGCAGCAGCGGCTCCCACGCGTTCTAAACGAGCGGTCGGCTCAAGCGTGCCCCTCTGGAGAAGCTCTCGGGATGGGTGTGCGAGGCGTGGGCCACGATCCCATAGACCATGGTTGAACGTTCGTTCAGAAGTGTGGCATCGCGAACACGCTTGAAGGCGCCGAGGCCGAGATGTTGTGGTCAGAGGAGAGCGACGAGGAGTGATATGAGTGAGATTACCTCGCGAAATAAATCGCCCATTTCTCTCGCATTCGTTTGTCTGGATCACAAAGTCCCGTGCGCGTTACAATCGGAGGTGCAAGCTTTTTCGTTTTTTTTTGCCAGGAAAATCGGGTGCGCGTTAGAATCGGGTAAATACGGTGCATACATACATACATACACATATACGCACACATACATACATACATACATACATACATACATACATACATACATACATACAAGCACACAAACACACATACATGCACGCAGACAAACACACATACACACACGCAGAAACAGGCGCCCGCGCCTGCACCCGCGCAAGTGCACACGCACAACACGCACACACACATACATACATACATACATACATACATACATACATACATACATACATACATACATACATGCATACATACACACACGCGCCCGCGCAAGTGCACACTCACAACACGCACGCACGCACACACATACATACATACATACATACATACATACATACATACATACATACATACATACATACATACATACATGCATGCATGCATGCATGCATGCATGCATGCATGTCGCAGACATCACAGACTTCAGTGGCGACCATGAATATATCGACAGTTATCTTCACTAATCCAAGAGTCTTGTCACCAGGAGAGTTCGGTTGCTTCGGTTGCAGGCCATGGTTTATTTGTCATGTGTAGTACTTTGCTTCGAAGGCCGGGCCGTATCGCTTTACCATGGCGCTGGAGACTGCCTTGAGCATCTCAAACTGGTCGAAGTTCACTGTCTTGTTCTTGTAGGTGTAGTCGTTCTCGAAGCTGTCGTCCCCCAATTCGTCGAACACCACGCACTTGTCGTCCGGATAAGCATCCAGGAGTTTCTCCATCTGAGATGAGATAGAAAAACAACATTTGTCAAACATGGTTCTGAAGGAAACCGAGAGCCGGAGCCCCTTCATCCCCTTGGACAGTGGCCAGACACCCTTCGTCTGCGCCAGCGTTTTCGGTCATTCGGAAAACCCGGACACGAATAATCTCCCACTGCACCTCGGTCCAGATAGTACCTAACAATTTTATTTTACTGTGGACATTCCCAGATGATATGGTGTAGGTCTGGCCTGCACGTACACCCGGTGGCAAAACAAGCCGGAGACCGCGAGCGTGTTCCAAAATGCATTGCCGCGCCATCTGAAGTTGCACTTGTGGTCTCGAGACACGGATGTGCGCGCGCGCGTCCAAACCCAACTGTACTTCCCTGTGGTTTTTCTCTTCAAGCGGCAAACATGGTAGCATTGGGTGCTTGACGCTAGGGGTAGCTTTTGGTGCTCGAAACGTCTCCCTGGCACATGCTTCGGTGGTGAACGGCGAGGGTGAAACCTGCTTTTCTCTATCTGCCTGGCTCCGATAGAGGACGCATTGAAAACGAGATTCCGATAACATAGTTTTAAGGGTGACAGCGTTTGTTTCGCTGCCTAAACGCGACACTTCTGGTTAGTCCATGTGTCAATCAATTCAATGCGTATTGCAACCTACTACTATATTTGTTCTTTTTTGTCAAACCCACGACCACGCCGATCTCTGCTCACGTTTTTTTTCTCGCCAGTACCTGTTTAGTACTTGTGCAAAGTGACTTCTTATCACACTTTATTCAAATAATATATTTCTTGCCTCAATTCCGTTCCGTTTTGGTGTATTCTTGTCTAGTTACCAAGCAACTGCATATTTTAGATAAAAACGTCATATAGGTGGCGCAAGACCATCGCAAAGAGGGGCGGGACATGTTAGATTGATGAAGAGTAAAAAACGCACACTTCACCCTCGCCGTTCGCCACCGAAGCGTCTGCGAGCGCGCAATGTTGGCAAAAAAAGTGACCCCTATGGCGAAACGCTGAATGTCATCAGCTTGGCTTGAGAGTGAGCGTGGTTGGACGCGCACGCGCACATGGATGTCACGATACCAGAAGTGCTACGTCCGATGTCGCGGCGATGCATTTTGCCACGTGCTTGCGTGTCCCGGCTTATTTTGCTGCCGGCTGTACATAGCTTACATTAGCTCAAATAAAGCCCGTGGCAGCAGTGACGGCATATAACCGGATTGGGGAATCTGTCTGCTATAGGCGCCATGCTTCAGACCGCCATTTGTTGAATGTTCTGTGATCGGAGGTATATTTAACACGCTCCAATCTGTAATGGTTGTAATCTGTAATGTTCGTTGCATAATGTGCATAATCCTGAAGTCAGGTCAGAAATATTCAGTCTGAGGTAAACATGTTTCACTAAAGCAATGGAATAGTTTGGGCTCGTTGGTTCATACCTCATACAAAAACAGCGCTCAAAACAGCGATGTGTCCCGTCTTGAGCGCTGTTTTTCTACGCCGTTTCAGTAACGCAAAACCATTCATGGCGTCGATTCACGGAGCTGATCCAGCTGATGGGCAAGGCCCTCGGTCTAGGATATGAGCAGCTGCGGTCCAACAGTTTCGGAACGCGCACAGCGAAGGCGCATAGAGAGAGCGCGGTTTCTCTTTGAAATATCGTTTAATGTGCTGTAAGAAAATTACCGGAAGCCACCTGACTCGGAGGTTTCTGTGCTATAATGTGGTAGTGCAAGCAACGCCGAATGAAATATATGATATGGGCCTCTCCGATTATGGAAGGACTCCGAAGAACTAAAGATTCGAATCTTCATTCCCGGCATTGTTCAAATTTCAATTTGCGGCCGTTACACGTAGACTCAAGAGGCCATCAATTGGTAAAAGGACGCATCACTGACACCGAACTGGTTCGGTACGCTATTTTGTAGAGCCGGAACTGAACCGGAACAAAGTGAATTCGTTTGAACCTGAACCGTAACCGAACCGGCATTTTTTTTTCGGTGCTACACACATATACACATCCTCGCTGCAGCTGCGTAGGAGTAAGACCTGTCCCCGTAGCTTGAGACAAAACGCGATGGTGGGTAAATACCGTAGCATTCCCACTCCTCAAATATGTTTAAGCGCAAAATAACCAAAACGATACACAAGAGAAAAGAAGTGACAGGACAAGCGCTAACTTGCAGCAGAATTTCTCACCGGCGGAGCCAGTAAATATAAAAAGACTGGGGCATACGCAGCCTGCGCCATAGTGGGAAACAAGTGCGCGTATGGGATACTCAAACGAAACACGCAAAAAAAAATGACTTCTTGGGGCTATCAATTTCCTGTGTCAGTGACACGTCGGCGATGTTTCAGTGATAACTCTATCAGTGATACGCCGGTGTCCCTGTTAAACTCCGAGAAATCATTTTTCGAGCGTTTCGTTTAAGTAGCACATGTGCGCACTTTTTGATTTCCCACTGCGGTGCATGCTGGGCATGCGCCAGTTTTCCTATATTTACTGGCTCCGCCGGTGATTAATTTCAGTGAAAAATTAGCGCACGTCCTGTCTCTTCTTCTTTCCTGTGTATCGTTTTGGTTATTTTGCACTTAAACATATTAAGAATCACGCACTAACTATCCCCCTTTTATTATTCTTAACTTCTTCCCATTTCCCTCCCCTCCTAAACGGCAAGAAAAGACCAAAGCCAGATGGGTTCAGTTCATGGAACAAGCCTTATGCGTGCTCAAAGACAGACGAGAGAAGTGAGTCATAAACAATAGGTGCTGGACCTGTACAAGTGAAGTTCTTTGAAGGCCTCCGTCATTCGATCCCTTAAGGGGCACTACTCGGAACGGTCAACTTCGTGGAAAAATTTCAGCGCGTAGTTCTGTTGTATTTCTGGTAGAACGAGGGCCCTCTCTCAAGAGAGCTTATGATTTAATAGGGTCTCCCCAAAATAGCAAATTCCCTGGGTGTCTTGAACTGTTCGCCATGTTTGATCCTCTCATTGATACCCATATAAAGAACTTTGGGGATGTTGGCCGTGGCAAGACATCCTGCCTCTCTTCAAGAAGAGGCTGTACAAGCTATTTGAGCTGAAGTCGGAAAAATATACTTCTCCCGTATGGGTGATAGCGGGCGGGAATTGCGTAACGCTCACAACAATGTTGTGAACTAAGTAGGAAAAGTAAATCAAACTCGGCGGGATGATAGAATCGTCTGAGAAGCCGATTGCCATACAGTTTTCGTCTGGGAAAGTTTTGATAAACCCAGAGCTACAGGCGTCTTCTCCCGCGCATTCGCGATAAGGTTGGCTTTGTCGTAACCCGCCCCTGATCGTGATAAGGAAGTATGTGCACAATTCTAGCTGCGAAAAGCAGCTTCGCATTAAAACAATTAGCCCGTTCCAGGCTGTGGGTGCAGGGTGCTATGAACCGGTCGTGGACCCAAGCAGCTGTATAATCAAGAAAAAAATGGCCGCGTACCTACTCACTTCGCTCTCAATGTCGTTGAAAGACGATAGTTGTCTGCCGCTCCTGACGCGAAAAGGCCTCTCCTCTTTTTCCCGCTAACTTTACATGTCCTTTCCCGCAACGATAAACAGGGTGAATGTTCTAGTCAACTATTACTGCGTTCAACTGCCACCGCGCCATCTACTAAAACATTTCCTTACTGTTGTAAGTCGGGGTGAGCGCTACTTGTATTTTCGGGTCAAAACATCTTTTTGAATGAATTTTATTGGCTATCACAGAAATCTGAGAGCCAAGTATATTTACTAAAAGAACGCGGTAACAATCACTTAATCATTCCTTACTTCAACTATGCTAATGTTATCCCTTTGCTTAACAATATTGACAATTATGAACATTGCCAACACATTTATAGTTTGAAATTGTTTGGCCTATATAAACGTGTCGATATACTCTCGACATTGCCTTGAACATTGTTCGAGATACTTTCGAACATTTCCACCACATTTATAGTTTGGAATTGTGTAGCCTATATGAACGTTCGAAATACTCTTCAACTTTTCGCCAAGCGGCTGAATACAGACATTGAGAATGACCAAAGTTTTGGCGTTAAAGCAGCCCAAGAAATACTATCGTCTTTAAAACAATAGTGTACTAATAAGTTCCCAGGGTGAGATTCCGCATCGATGCAGCTGCCGATGTCCAGCCATGCAGAACACGGCTCGTTGCCCGCAGCGCGCGCTCTCTTCTGCAAACTCGTGTCTCCGTCACGCCCCGGCTGGCCGTCCCCGTAAGCGGTCCCGCTTTTTAATACGATAGTCTTTCTTGGGCTACTTAAACCCGGAAATTTGCGTCTGTCCGTATGTCTGCTTGTCTGTCTGTCTGTGACACGATTCAGCCACCCTGCCAAAGTAAAATAGATGCTCCGCAATAGTCTTATCTACTCAGAGCCAAACGTAAACGTATAAGCCCGGTTTATATGTTCATACTTGTCAGCTTTGTTGAACAAGAACAAAACATTACGCAAATATAAGACAGGAAATTAGTACACAAGGGACATTTACAGTGTCCTTTTATTAAAAAATTCATGGATGCTTGGTTTTTTCGATAGCAAATCATTTTCTACACCTACTGCAGAAAACCGTCACCTGCTGCTGCCCGCGCCACCTCCTGGCGGCATATGAGAAATCACGCGGCAACAGCAACGAAAGGTTCCACTAGCTAGATTCCATATTCTGCTCGGAACGCACGTGGAGCACGGAAACGTGGTTCTATAAACCTCGAAGTCGGCCTCCTCAATTCGCGCGCGTCTCCGTCGTACTGCAGCGCTGGCATCGAGGAACCCGGCCTGGAGCAGTGGAACGCGGTAAATTCAAGTCGCCTTGAGCAAACCTTTAGTGTGTTTGCCTTGAGATGAGCGCGACGGGCGAGGAGCAGCATGAGAGGTGAGCGGGAAAGCAAAGGGTGGCATTTCTTTGGCAAATTTCTACAAAGAATATCTTTTGACGACATTTGCAACGAAAGGAGCAGATACGCGGCCAATGTTTATTCGTCAGGGTCCTCGCGTTGCATACCACGCACCAAAAGTACACTACGACCCCATATTCCAGCGAAATGGCGTCTGTGGAACTAAGCATGCACAATGCAGCCGCGAACGAAACTCGTTTATGGGGGGTTTTATCAGGCATGTTATGGCAGCCTTCACGAGCAAAAGCAGTTCTGTGTTTTACGCTAGAGTGCAGTAAAAAGTGTAGAACAGCCGGCAACGCACCTTCATGCCGATGGTGTTACCGTCGTCGTAGGCAAACATTCTATGCAGAAAATTTATATTGCGTGCCTTTTCGACGTTTCTTTCGACCCATAAATGGGTCTGGGTCGGTTGATGGAACTCGTAGTCCATACCCTCAGTGGGGTAAATGTTACCCGTCTTCGACGACATAAACTGCAGACAATCGGAAGCAAAGCGTGTGAGAAGTGACGTTCCCGCTCTAACTCACGACCGTCGTCGAAACAATGTGGCACCGTATGGAACAACAGCAGCAACAACTTGAAAAAAAATTAAAGCCGTTCCACTCAACGTGAAAGCTGTCGTAAATGCAGAGCAGTGATTCGCCATAACGGCCTGTGGCACCGTTATCCGCTTACTGCTACTACCCATCACGCTCTTCGCCTCCCTGTCTCACTTCTCTCTTGATGAATTGAACGGAGGTTTGTCCAAAGCAGTTCAAATTTCCCGCCTTCGCAGTGCTCGCGCGCCCCCTGCCTGGAACGAACAGCGCGAGCGGTTCTCGCACGTGCCGGCACCTTACTGCGCAGTCCACAACGCGTTGTTTTTGGCGGTCACTTATTTCGCTTACTATCGTAAAATTGAGCCCATCTCCCCGCGAGGGGGACTCGAGTAAATGCGTCGGATAGGGGTGGGTGTATTGCGTTAACGTTTAGTGTTTGGGGAATTGGTGGTAGTGAATGCGTTGTATCAGCAGCTTCTTGACGTAGTTTGAATGAGTCAAGAATATAAGGCACGTTCGTAGCCTCCCATTCTGTGTCGGCTTCGTGGCGCAGTGGGTAGAGCACCATGTACATTGCGTTCCGCCCGCAGCAATGAGGGATCGAAACCAGGCGCCGGAAAGTTTTTTTTATATAGTGTAAGGGGAGGGGTGCGCTCTACGACTACGGACGTCAACGCGGGTGACATCGTGAGTTACTGAAATGCTCTGCATTTAAAATAAAAAAGGGCGAAAAGGTCCTGGACAACGACCGCTCGTCCACCCTACTTACGTATCTTTGTCCACGTCCTCTGCACTCTTTTTGTAGCACTCTTTTTGTAGAGTGAACTACACTGGCCGAGGTTGAGCAATTTCGTATGGTTCATCGTCATCGCATCATCATCATCATTTCGCATCATCATCAAAAGTCATCTCCCATAAATCTCCAATTATCCCGGTCCTGTGGTAACTGTGACCGATTTATCCCCGCACACTTGTTGATATCATCTGCCAATCTAACTTTATGACGCCCCCTGCCACGCTTGCCTTCTCTAGGGATCCCCATTTCTTCTTAATTTCTACTAATATGTCCTTAACAAGCATTTGTTCCCTTGCCCGCTCGGCTCTTTCCTTGTTCCTTAATGTTTCACCCATCATCTTCCCTTCCATTGCAACCCTTTTAGTGAGCTTTCAAGTTTCTGCCCCGTAGCTTAGTACCGGTAAGCTGCAGCTGTCATAAACTTTCTTCTTCAGGGACAATGGTAGGATGCGCCATTCATTATTTGAGAATGTCTGCCGAGCGCACTCCATCCCATTCTTATCCTAGTAATTATCTCTGCCTCGTGGTTGGGATACGGGGTCAGTACTTGGCCTAAGTAGATATATTCACTTACCACTTCCACTGCCTCGCCACCTATCTCAAACCGCTGGTCTCTCCCGAGATTATTGATCATTACTTTGCATCTTTAGTAATGGGTCTGATGTAGGGAGAGATTTCTCGTGCGTGCTCCCTCGGCCATTATTATGATGCAGAAGGCACGCCAAGACCACCAGGATTAATCGCAACAAGAATTGTTTGTGTGGTTTTAGCGAACGGTGGTGTTAGCCTCTTTCGAATGCTGTGAGGCTGAGCTGAAGGATGGGACTTGGGTCGTGTGTGTACTATGCTTGATTACAGACAGCCTTGTCGGTGTTGTATTGCGCATCAGCGTTTCTCGCCGTACGTGGCGTTCGCGCACGTAAACCGAAGAAAGTGTTCAAGTGATATTCCAGCTGGCGTCGTTACTGCCCAAGCGGCGTACGCCGAGCAGCGTAGCTGCGCCGGCTGCGCGCCGGTCGTAGCGGAGCTGGCCCGGTGGCGTGTTTTGTGTTGTGTTTCAAGGAGCCTCATTCACCTGCATAGCAGCTGTGCAGATGTCATGCTGACGAATTTCGGGAATGAGCTTCAGCAGTCCCCAAAAGGGACCGCCATCACCTCCCGGCGCGAGTTTGTTCAAGCGGCAGATGTTTGCACTGTGGCAACACGTTGTCATGAAGCATAGGCTCCGAACGACATTGTCGGCTTAATCCACTCAGCCCAGACCTGTCACCAGACCAGCACAACCACCTGACAGTCCTAGGGAATTTCCGCGAATGTTTCTCCACTTCGTCGAAAGTTCCACAAATGCCTACGGCCAAGCATCAAATCATGTAGGCGAAACGACCAGGTAAGTCTACCAGGTAGCCACTTGGAGCCAAGCAAATTAAATGTTACGAGACGATGGGATTCAACCGTCGGCAAGTCCGTGGGAACCCCCTTTGGTGCTGGTAGAAAAGTAAGACAAAACC
Organism: Haemaphysalis longicornis; assembly: GCF_048455015.1. NCBI lineage: Eukaryota > Metazoa > Arthropoda > Arachnida > Ixodida > Ixodidae > Haemaphysalis > Haemaphysalis longicornis. Next base: position 47,719,342 of record NW_027526385.1, on the reverse strand, counting down.
TTACGATTTTGCGTCGATTACAGACAGCTGAATAGTGCAACAAACCGAGATGTCTACCCACTTCCACGCATAGAAAGGCTGCGTAATGAAAAGTATTTCTCAATTTTAGACCTCAAAAGTGGGTAGTGGCACATTCAGGTTGATAAGCGAGACAGGGGATAGACCACGCGTGTCACACCCGATGGACTCTCAGTTCAAAGCACTTCCGTTCGCACTCTGCTCAGCACCCGCGACGTTCCAGCGAACGATGGACACTGTCTTGGCCGGTTTAAAAAGGCAGTCGTGTCTCATTTACCTCGACGATGTCGCCGTGTTATCTGCCCCCATTGATGAACACTTACAAAGACTTCCACTGGTTTTGGACGCTACAAGGTCGGCTGGTTTTACAATAAAACCAGAAAAGAGCAACTTCGTCTACAAACAACTACCAGATTGTGAGAAGACGGCAGTTGTAGCAGCCTTCCAAGACCAGAAAAGCTGTTACGCGCTTTTTCTGCCACTCCGCGTATTACAAACTATTTATAGATACTTTGTTTTAATCTGGCGGAACCATTGACGTGGCTGACAGACACCTTTCGCATGGGAAGGAGAGCAAGAGGTTGCCTTCAATGATCTGCGGGACCGACACAATGAGTGCCAGTACTGTCTCGTTCTGACGAAACACGCGGATACAGAAATCTACAGTGATGCCACTAACTTCGGTCCTGGTGGAGTCCTCGTTTAGTGGCAGGACGGAGCCGAACGACTTCTAGCCTATGCCAGTCGCACTCTTTCAAAGGTAGAGACGAATTACTCAACAGAAAAACAGAGTCTAGCCATCGCCTCGGCAATCGCTAAGTTCCGGCCGTACCTTTATGGCAGGCCGCTTCAACTTATCAGTGACCAGCATTCGTTGTGCTGGCCGGCAAACCTAACGACCCATCTGGACGCCCAGCTAGATGGAGCCTCTGGTTGGAAGAGTACGACATGAGGGTAGCTTACAAGTCCGGGAAAAAGCATAGCGATGCCGATCGCTTGTCCCGGGCGCCCGTCGATTCGGCACGCCCAGACACCGACGAAGATTTTCCCATTTTGTGAAATGGCCAAACTCCAACGAAAAGATCCTGAACTGCTTCTTGCCATCCAGCAATTGGAAGACTGCAATGTTCAAATTCCGCGCGCTTTGGCCGAAAAATCTCGTCTTTTGGCCTCCGGAACGGCGTTTTGTACAGGCGGGTTTTCCCAAATGGTGAGGACGCGTTCGCACTCGTCGTGAAAACAGCGTTCCGTTAGGAAATTTTATACGCCTGTCCCGACGAAGCTTCGGCGGGGCAATTGGGCGTCAGCCGTGGGCTGCCGAACATCCGCTCCAATACGTCGTGCGAACACTCCACCACTCGTCAAGAACTGCTGCAAGGGCAGGAACGTTGCGCCTTTAGAGCCAGCAGGGCTTCTTAAGCTCGTAACACCACCGATGGCCCCTTTCCAGCAGGTCGGAATGGACCTCCTGGGCCCGTTTCCTACTTCTGCGAAGGGGAATGGATGGATCGGTGTGGCGACCGACTAGCTCACGCGGTACACAGAGACAGCATCGGTCCCAAGAGCAACTGCGGCTGAGGTAGCTCACTTCTTCGTCCACAACATCGTTTTGAGGCAAGGAGCTCCCCAGATTGTCATACCACACAGAGGCACAGCTTTCACGGCTGATCTCGTGCAGTCCGACATGATAATAACCCACACCACTAACAGGCGAGCAACTGCCTACTATCCGCAGACTAATGGTTTGACTGGAAGACTGAACAGAACCCTCACCGACATGCTCTCTGTGTGTCAACGTAGAGCAGAAAACGTGGGATGAGCATTCGCGTACAGCACGGCCGTTTTGGAGACCACAGCAATTACTCCATTTCAGCTGGTTTACGGTCGCACTGCCACTACGACTCTTGATTGCATGTTACCGGTTCGTGAGGATGAGAACAGCGACGTCGACTACTTTGTACAAAGAGCCCACAGAGCGCTCCAGCCCGCACGGCAGCGAACTGAACGTCAGCAAAGTTCCGATGCTGGTCGCTGCAATAAACACAGGCGGGCCGTGTTCTCTGAACCTGATTGCGCGGTTTCGGTTTGGACACCAGCACGACAGCGTGAACGTTCGGATAAACAGCTTCGTCGGTATTTCGGGCCTTATAAAGTTGTTCGCCGCCTTAGAAACGTCAACTATGAGGAAGTGCTCGCGATTTGAATGAAGCCGTATTACGACAAGGAGCGGCCTTGCTTAACCCCACCAGGCGAATCTGAAACGTGCTGATGGGCCGAAAATTTTCTCTTCGCAATTCTAGTGACGGTTGTCATACGGGAATGAAGCAGTGCGTCGTCTCTTTTCGGGACCGCCACGTATGTCTTCCTGGTGAACCCCACCTCGAGAATCGAGATGATGCTCCTCCCGAAGAGCGAGGCAGTGCCCAGTCCAGTCATTCGACGGTAGCTAAGAGACATTCAAACATGGCAGAGTGGCGATGCCATCAATCCTTCGCTCGGGCACGAGCGGGTGTGTGCGCCCCGGCTTGAAACAGAAGACGTCCCTCGTGGACTATCAGCTGTGACTGCGCCACTACTCGATAGTCCTGGGATTTATGTCCTTTAAATGCAGAGCATTTTAGGGGCTCGCCTTGTCGACATAGCTCGCTCGCTAGACGCAAGTAGAGCCACACGGCATTTCGTCGTAGCGGCTGTCGTCATGGCGACCAACAGAGGTTTCGAAATCCAAGAGATTTATATAGTCATAAGCGTTGGAAACCTGTGAACCGCGGGCGCTTGTCATACTGTAGGTACGTTCTAGGCAAAATATACGTAATTAGTGAGTTCTAGAATAACGTACCCAGCCGTACGCAAAGAGTTAGCGAACGCTATTTTTTTTTGCGTCGTTCGCACTGCGCATGCGGCGTACGTTAAGCCGTTTCTTCGTTTAGCGTACGGAAGAGTAGCGGACGCTATTTCAGCAGAATAGCGTGCGTACGTGAGGCCGCTTGCGTTTCAACATGGCGGCCAAGTAACGCGACAACCATCCACGGTTTCGCTCTTCTGTGGACAGTAATTTGCTTCCGATGGACCAAGTTATTTGCTCCTGTGTTTATATACGTCGCGTTGTTAGCACGTCGCCCTCGCGCAGCTTTGTACCGTCGTAACATCGCTGACTGTCCGAACGAAGCTTGCCCGAAGCTGTGTTTGTGTTGTGGACACGTTCGCTTCACGATAAAATGCGATGTTGTGCTTCTGCGCGTGGATAGTGCTTCCCATGCTCTGGATTATCTTTTTCGAGTGACGTACGACTCAACCTCACATCGGGTATGTGCAGTGCGAGTGGCTAAAAGCCCTCTCGGCTTTCGCGCCAGAGTTACGTTCCCGCAAACCGCGCGCGAGGTGAGCGCCGAATTTACGACGGGCAGGAGCAACCGATCGCCCGTCAATCGCGGTTCAGACTTGCAACGCATGTTGTGACGTTTTGCTCGCTCGAAACACGTCTTTGGATTGTTTTGAATTTGAATAAAATGTATGCGTCAAACCCGGGCATTTAGTTCAAAGCGTTCTCTGCGATTGCACGAAAGAAGTTCCACGGGGCTTCAACGCTTTCTTTATGGAACGTACTCAGGCAAGAGAATATTCATGTCGTGTTATGGGTGTGTTGCATTCAATACTAACTGGAAAGCGTTTGTTTACACTTGTTGGGATAGTTGTAAAATGTACTAGCACTCCGGCACTCCGCTGACAGATCAGGCGGCGATTCATTTCGCAAAACATTCGAGAGATGGGGCCGTAAGCATTAGTGTGTCGCAACGCAAAACTGATGAAACACTACTAGAACTCCTCTCGCGGTGTTTACGTAGCGTGACGCAAAAATTTAGCGTTTTACCCTATGCCAAGGCAACAAACGCTGTACTAAAATTCCCATTAACCGGCCGCATCCGCAATCATTTAGATGGGAACACTCGTCGGGCCGGTGTTTTCGGTTTTTACGACAATAAGCAAAAAAAGTGGCATTGCAATGCCGGCACGTGTGGGAGGAAGCAAGCGCAAAAATAACAGAACTCCCGCTGGCGCAGTTTCAGGAAGAGAGCAGGCGAGCACTGCCAAGGAGGGAATTTGAATTGCATTGGGTTGTAACAGTGAGCGGATAACGGCGCTACAGCCCATTTGAAGTTGAAGTTTATTTATTTGAATTTGAAGTTTATTTTGACGTTTTAAAAGAAAGTACAAGTAGTAATACAGAAGGAGCTCCTATAGTTAAACTGTCGGGGGGACCTCCTGTGAGAAGTTGCGCAACAGAACAGCGTTAGAGTAGGCAACAAGTAAGCAATACATAAAAAGAAAATGAGCAAAAACGGGCATCAAGCAATACATATATGTATGTATATGCATACGCACACATATATACATCCATTTGCAGCAATACAAACAAATGCACATCAAACATTGCTGTAAAAGGATTAGACATAAGAACAGAGGCACTGCAAAAAAGGGAGCTACAATAGAGACAAGTTGATACATTATGCCAGGGTAGCAAACATTTTAATTGGTTGCGGAATAAAGGGGGAGAGGAAATTGATTTATGGGGGTAGGTAGTTCATTCCATATTGCAATGGCTGCGAATACGACAGTCCATTTTCTGTAGTTAGAGTGAAATTTCGGTAAAATTAGGTTATTGTGTTCTGAAAAGCGGGTGTTGTTGGGGTAAAAAGTAACGACTGGTCGATGCAGTTGTGGATCAATTTATTAATTCTTATGCGAAAAAGCAAAATGCACATTTTTATTTTATATTCAAAAAGAAGGGGTAGGATTCGAAGGTGAAAATATAAATTTGGAGCACTCGGATGAGTGAAATTAATGATTCGGATGGCACGGATTCGCAAAGAAACAAGCGGTGATAGATGAACATCATCGGTGCTTCTCCACGAACCTAAACAATATGTAAATGACTGTGTACAAAACAGTTGTAAAGAGAATGGTGAACTGCCAGAGGAAAATATGTGCGAGTTCTAATTAGTACAGGATTATCAAACGCAATTTCCCTAATAAGTGACTTGATGTGGAAGTGAAATTTTAAATGTTTATCGAGCACCACTGCTAGGAATGTCGTGTAATCTGAAGGGTAGATAAAATGTGTGTTAAGGCATAGATGGGGGATTGAAGTAATTTGCTTATGATGCAAGTAAAAATTATGAAACTGGTTTTACTACGGTTTATATTTACCCTACTGTTTCGGTGCGAATCGGATAGCCTTACTAAATCGTCGTTTAATTTTTTAGTTAGGTTCGAGAGGTCAGAATAAGCTAAATAATTCGTGGTGTCATCTGCGTAAAGCATATGCATTTTGAAAATTTTAAAAAAAGATGTAAGATCATTTATAAATAACAACAAACCAGTGGTCCTAGTATGGAACCCTGAGGGATGCCTATACTTACTGTCTTGTATTCGGAAAGAGTGCCACTGCATTCCACAGCCTGAAGCCAATCTACCAGGTATGACTGTTATAGCGCTAATGTTGGTCCACAGACACCCAATGATTCTTATTTTGAAAAAAAGAATATCCTGAGTAATGGAATCAAATGCCTTTGTGAGGTCGACCAATATAGCTGCTGCAAATAGGCCGCAATCAATTGTTTCATAAAATCAGGTACCTCGATAAGAGCAGCCTCCGTGGAAAATTAGGCCGAAAACCAAACTGACAGGGGGTTAGTAGTTGAACTTTAGAGAGCTTTTCCACAGCCTAGTTACACCAAGTTTTTCGATTAACTTGCCTAAATAGGGCAGTATGGTTATAGGGCGATAGTTGCCGACGTCTTTGACTTTGGCGACAAAGCTTTGGGGCAAAGTTCTACAGTCACCCATCGAATCGACACAGGTGATGCGCTACCCATTCATCGGCGTCCATACCGTGTGCGCCATACTGAAAGAGGCATCATCCAGAAAGAGGTCGACAAAATGCTCGCCAAGGACATTATCGAACCTTCCTGCAGTCTCTGGGCTTCACCGGTAGTTTTGGTAAAGAAGAAAGATGGCACTTGGCGATTCTGTGTAGACTACCGACACCTTAACAAAGTAACCAAAAAGGACGTCTACCCTCTTCCCAGAATCGACTACGCCTAAGATTGTTTACACGGTGCCAAGTACTTTGCTTCCATTCACCTACGCTCAGGTTACTGGCAGATTGCAGCCGATGAGCTGGACCGAGAAAAGACCGCCTTTGTCACCCCCGACGGCTTATATCAGTTCAAGGTTATGCCTTTTGGTCTATGCAACACGCCAGCTACCTTCGAACGCATGATGGACTCTCTCCTGTGGGGATTCAAATGGTCTACATGCCTGTGCTACCTCGATGACGTCATTATCTTTTCTCCATTGTTCGAAGCTCATCTCCATCACCTGTCCGAAATCCTTGCTATTTTCCGTCAAGCGAATCTGCAACTTAACTCCGTGAAATGTCGATTCGCTAGGCGCGAACTAACTATCTTGGGCCACCTTGTCGACCCTAATGGCGTGCAGCCTGACCCCGACAAGATCAAGGCGGTTAGAGATTTTCCGGTGCCCCGGTCATCGAAAGATGTTCGAAGTTTTGCGGGCCTGTGCTCCTATTTCCGTCGCTTTATCCGAGACTTCGCTGATATCGCCCGCCCTCTCCCTGACCTTCCCAAAAAGGATACCGTCTCTTCGTGGGGTAGTGAGCAAGCTCAGCCTTTCTAGACCATGATATCTCTCCTCGCAACTGCGCCCATTTTAGCTCATTTCGATGAGGCCGCTCCGACGGAAGTACGGACTGACGCTAGTGGTCACGGCATTGGAGCGGTCTTGGCTTAACGCCAATCCTGCCACGACTGCGTGATTGCCTACGCCAGCCGCCTGCTGACACCAGCTGAACGAAATTATTCTATTACGGAGTGGGAATGCCTTGCCCTAGTGTGGGCTGTCGCCAAATTTCGCCTATACCTCTACGGTCGACAATTTTCTGTCGTCACAGATAACCACGCGCTATGCTGGCTCGCGTCCCTGAAATACCCTATACCGTACGCCTCGGGCGCTGGGCTCTGCGGCTGCAGGAGTACTCCTATTCTGTAGTTTATAGATGCGGTCGTCTACATCAAGACGCTGATTGTCTATCGCGGTACCCAGTCGAACCCCCCCGATCCTACAACTTCGGACTCACTCGCCACCTCGGTATTGTCTATTTCCTCCTTTCATCAGCTTGCTGCTGCGCAGCGCCATGACGTCTCCTTGAGACGGATCATCAACAGCTTAACCGCTGCCCCTTCCGACCATTCACTGCGGTTGTTACAAATGAAGGATGGCATCCTCTATCGCAGCAATGTCCGCCCGGATGGTTCTTATCTGCTTCCTGTAGTACCTGAGCACTTTCGTTCAGATGTACTCCGGCAGCTCCACGACCTTCCAACAGCTGGCCATCTAGGGGTTTCCCGAACCTATGACCGCGTGCGCCGCCGCTTCTTCTGGCCGGGTCTGTACCACTTGATTCGTCGTTACGTCGGTGTCTGTGACATGTGCCAACGCAGAGGAGTGCCTACCACGCTACCCGCCAGGGTTCTTCAGCCGCTCGATATACCTATTGAGCCATTCTTCCGAGTTGGTTTAGATCTCCTCGGCCCCTTTCCCCGGGCTGCGAACGGCAATAAGTGGATTGCGGTGGCCACCGATTATGCGACACGATACGCCATCACGCGGGCTCTTCCAACCAGCTGCGCAACCGATGTCGCCGATTTCCTCCTGCACGATGTGATCTTACACCACGGTGCTCCTCGCCAGCTCCTGAGAGACCGCGGACGATACTTCCTTTCCCGAGTAGTCAACGACATCCTCCGCTCATGCACAACCGTTCACAAGGTTACTACCGCCTACCATTCTCAAACCAACGGCCCCACAGAGCGCCTTAACCGGACTTTAAAGGAGCCATGAAGACAAAATACAAGTTTGGTTTATAAGAAAGACTGCTTATTCCTGATAACAATGATACCAATATCATCGCAATCTTCGAAAAAATAACGGAGATATTAAAGAAAACGTGTGAAGCAGTCGCGACCCTCTAGCCAATTTCCCGCAACTTTCTACGACGTCACGGAACTTTGTTTGTGCGATTTGCGGCCGCCTAACTTACCTGTCGCGACGACATATGACTGTACGTCTGTAACTGGGCCTCTAGTAATATTTGACCGCATCACTTGAATGCTAACGTGCAGTTAACGCACTGAAAATTATATTTTATAATGGGCCCGTATGACGTCATTCTTGTTCATACACGTCGCTGTCACGCAAAATTTGAACGTTTTTATAATTCTTGCTTTTTTTTGTTAAAAAACATATTTTGTGGCTTTAATGGAACTGAGTGAGATAGTGAATCCTATTTCTTTCAAATTAAACGAAGTTGTATTTTCACTTCATGGCTCCTTAACAAATATGCTTTGAATGTACGTTTCTGACGACCATGGTTACAGGGACATTGTCTTGGGTTACATAACGCTTGCCTACAATTCGTCGCGCCTTGATACTGCCGGATTCTCTCTCTTCTACCTCATATTCGGCCGAGAGCCGACGTTACCACTGGACACATTATTTGAACACCCTATGCCACCTTCCGTATATGCACAAGACGCCATTGCCCGGGCTCACTTTGCCCCCAACACTGCACGTGTCAGGCTCGCTTCCTCCCAGCGCTCTCAAAAGGATCGCTACGACTACCGCCACAGCACCCGCCACTTTGCACCTGGATTCCTGGTGCTGCTCTGGTGTCCTGCACGGCGCGTAGGGCGTTCGGAAAAGCTTCTAGCCAGGTATTACGGCCCCTACCGTGTCGTACGCCAAGTGACTGAGGTCAACTACGAAATCGTCCGCTGGTTCCGTCAGCCTCACCCCGCTCTCCACAAACCGACGTTGTCCACGTCGCGCGTCTTAAGCCATACCACTCGCAGCCTACAGGTTTACCCTGACAAGCACTAAGACGGCGCTCCTACCACGGAGGGTTGGGCTACGGGGCATTAATTAAATTCCCCGCAAAGAGTATGGTATACATGTACTGTGCTAGCCGGGATCATCATCAAGAAAGGGGATGAAGAGGACACTGACGGTGAAGCGCGTTCGTTCCCTGGCTTGCGCGGTGCTCTCTTCCACCGTGGTTCGTAATAACTAGCCTCTACCAGATCACACTCTCGCTCAAGTCAAAGGTTCCGTAAAGAGTCGCGATCGCCATCACGATCGCTTTCCAGGCGTGCACAAGGAGACGTGCACAAAGTAGTATTCTCAGACGAACACTTCCCTCCCTTTGCACAAGTCTCCTGTCCTAGTACCTGCACTAGCAAAGAAGGACGAGATGCACCCGACTGGGCAGCTGCCTTCGAAGCACACAGGCGTAACGCTGAAGAGAACACGCGAATTACCAAAGAATTGATGAAAGAACATGCGCTTACGAGTCGTACATGGAAGAAGTGCTGAAAGAAATAAAGCAAATGAAATTGCACCAAGCTCGACAAGACACAGAAGTCAACCAGATGAAGCAGGATCAGGGCATGTTCCAGCAGATGGCTATACAAAACGTTCGAGCAAAACCAAGCACAAATTCAGGATATTAACACCACCCTCAAAGAAAACCTGGAAACCCAAAGAAAAATTCAGGACACATTGGCCACTATCATAAATGAAAAGACCGAACTAGATCGAAGAGTTACCACCATAGAAGAAAAGGACAACGCTCGTAAAAAGCCCAAAAGCTACCCGGGAAGAGAAGCAAGAATGGAGGGGACGTTAGACGATGACGACGTGTAGCCCCTCTCAAAACGTCGGCGACAAGAGCGTGGATCGACGACTCAAAATTTGGCAATGGAACTGTAGAACAATTAAGTTAAAGAGACATAATCTCTCACAACTATCTGAAAATGAAAAACCGGACATCCTGGTCCTTCAAGAGACAGGGACAGATTCATTAACATTGCGGGGATACGAAACGCACATAGAAGGCAGGACCCGCACAGCCATCCTAACTTCGAAATATCTAACGACGCAGAAGCATTCCGTCCAACATAGGATTGAAAACACCATTGTTAAAATTTTGCCTCCAAAGAAGAATCACAAGAGCCTGTTTATATTGAATATATACTGCCCGCCTTCGGACAAACTAGGAGACCTTGACAACCTAATTCGATCCGTCTTGAAAGTGACAAAATGCCATAAACTTATAATGGTTGGGGACTTCAAAGCACCCCACGTAGCATGGGGATATACCCGAACTCTAAAGACAGGGGCTGAAGTCCACGATGTGGCCCAACAATACCGCCTCACCCTGTGGAACGACACACAACACCCCACCAGGATCGGCAATAGCGTGTCGAAAGACACCAGCCCTTATCTCGCCTTCTCCAGGGGAATACCACATGTAGAATGGGAGAGGCTAGATGAAACAATGGGCAGTGACCACCACATAGTCCAACTGAGCCTCAACCATCACCACAACCGAACACCCACCAGAGTAGGCAAAGCAGGAATCACGGATTGGATGGCCTTCAGAAAGGAGGAAGAAGATGACGAGGAAAATTCTTTGGATGACCTAGAAACGTGGACAAAACGCCTGGTGGAAAGGGTCAACAAATACACAAAACAAATTCAACTGACAATAGATAATCCAGCAGTGTACCCTCACCTTATGCACATCTGGGAGGCCGCCCGCCGCAGCCTCAGCCGGAGGTGGAAGAAAAAAAAGTGCAATAGGAAGCTAAAACTCCGTATTGCAAATCTAACAAAGCAAGCGGAAGAATACGCAAATCAATTGGCTCGACCGAACTGGAATCAACTATGTGACAGGCTACAAGGGACTCTTAGTACAAGGGGCACTTGGAATATCCTGAGATCCCTCATGCCTCAAAATAACGAATCCAAATCATCTACCAGAAAACACGTCACACGCCTTATTCACAATTTCTCAGGGACAGAAAAGGACGTCCTCCAAGCGACGAAAGAAAAGTTCTTTGGAAATAATAGCACCACGTCCGCGCCACCCTCCGTTACCAATCTGGACTACAGAGGGAACCCAACCCCGAGTTAGACCATTCGCCAGGTGTGAGCTGGACGCCGCTCTGGCCAAACTCACAAGAAACACCACCCCGGGAAGCGATAAGGTGACGAACAAATTACTGCGCAACACAAAGACATGCAGAACAAAATACTAAAAAAAATCAATGATGTATGGGAGCAAGGCAGGCTACCGGCCAGTTGGAAAGATGCCCACGTCACAATGATTCCGAAACCAAACAAACCTGTCGAAATATTTAACCTCAGACCAATATCACTGACGTCGTGCTTGGGTAAACTAATGGAGCACATGGTTCTCAATAGACTCACCTGCCATATCGAAGAATCACCAGAAGACAGAGGGGGATTTCCGGACACCATGTATGGCTTTCGCCCCCACTTGTCAACCCACGATATCCTTTTACAAATTAAAGAACAAGCGATTGACAACCTGAGTGCCACGCAAAAAAGCGCCATTCTTACCCTAGACGTCAAGGGAGCGTTTGACAATGCGTCGCATGCAGCCATACTCGAAAATCTCCAGGAAACTTAATGTGGAGAGAAAGCCTATAACTATGTAAGGGACTTTCTATCCTCACGGACGGCAACTTTAGGCCTAGGAACCCTACAAAGCGAAAAATTCGACGTACCAGCAAAAGGAACACCCCAAGGCTCAGTGATCTCGCCTCTATTATTCAACCTCGCAATGATCAAATTACCAGAATCACTAAAGACTATCCCAGAGCTTCTACACGCCATATATGCAGATGATATTACTTTCTGGACGACGACAGGGTCAGCCGGCACACAACAGGATGCACTACGGGAAGCAGTAAACCACACGGAACAATACCTCAGGAATTGTGGCCTTTCCCAAGCTCCGGAGAAATCAGCACTTCTAATACTAAAGAAACGGACAAGAGGACGATCACCACCGGAGTCCCTCGACCACGAAGTGACGCTTCATGGGGTCGTCATCCCAAAGGTGGACACGCTGAGAGTCTTGGGACTTGTCTTCCAAAAGGACGGCGCGGGATCAGCCACTCTCCAAAAATTACAGTCTACCCTCTCCGAGGTCACCCACCTGATCAAAAGAGTGACCAGGAAAAAACACGGGCTACAAGAAGAAGACACAATAATAATGATCCAGGCACGAATTATAAGTCGAATAACCTACGGAACCCCTTACCTTGGACTGGAAGCAGCAGAAAAAGAAAAATTAAACGTTTTAATTCGACAAACATACAAGATGGCGCTTGGATTACCGGCCAAAACCACAACCGAAAAACTCCTGCAACTAGGTGCGCATAATACGTGGGAAGAACTGACAGAAGCGCACCGGGCAAGCCATCTGGAACGGCTCTAGCTTACAAAAACGGGCAGAGCTACCTTGTGCCGCCTAAACTATCAGGGCCCAATAAAAACAGAAAACCAAAAGCAACGCATCCCCCTTGATTTAAGGACGCACATCTAAGTAGCAAGCATCCCACGAAACATGCACCCCGTCTACCACAAGAAGCGTCGCGAAGCCAGAGCGAAAGCACTCTACAGATCCTACAGAAACGATCAAAACTCAATATACGTTGATGCGGCAGTGTATCCAATCGAAATAAATAAACGAGCCCATACAATAAGCGTTGTAGACTTCAAAGATTTCCACCTATCATCGGCAACAATCAAGACGGGAGACACGGGCTTGGCGGAGGAGCCAGCGGTTGCGCTTGCCGTCACCACAGTGCCGGAAACCAAAGAGCGAATCACAGTGCTCGCGGACTCGCAAGCAGCCTGCAGGAATTACCAAAAAGGACGAATTTCTAAAACGGCGCTTCGAATATTCTCCAAGACTTCTCAAGCACGCCGAAACCCAATAGACATATACATCGTGTGGACACCGGGGCACGAGTCCCTATAAGGTAAGGCAGCGGCCGACGCCGTAGCCCGAGACCCCTCTCTCCGGGCAGTTGCCTTGACGGGAACACACGTCTTGCCCGGGATGCCACACAGCCATCCCATCGCTAAACGAAGCAAAGACAACTTGGAACACCTCAGGCTTATAAGAAGAAAATACCCATCTCCACAACATCCAATGCTCACCAGAGAAGAATCAACACAACTACGAAGACTTCAGACAAATTCATTACCACATGCCACACAATTGCATATGATGTATCCCACATTATACAGCTTCGAATGCCAGTTCTGCAGCGGAACGCCCAACACCCTATACCACATGGTGTGGGAGTGTAAGGGCGTCAAGGAACTACCGGAGGTCCTGGCGCCATCACCGGAGCAGTGGGAGGCCGTCCTAACCAGCGCGGTCCTGGAGAACCAGCGTGGTCTGGTGAACCGGGCTCTTCGTGCTGCGGCAGGCCATGGCATCCCGGACTAGGGACGCCAACTAAAGGGGGCGATCACCTCAAGACCAACGCAGGAGATCATCCTCCGCTCCTTTACTATTTATGGCAAATAAACGTTTATACTACTACTACTGAATGAGTATTGTAAGTACACCATTGTAAATACAGCTTTACCTCGTATCAATAGATATATATATATATATATATATATATATATATATATATATATATATATATATATATATATATATATGTCACGGCCCTCTTGACATTTCACATGGCAATGCACTGGATCACCTGGTCGTCAATCCATCGTACATTTCATCTATGGGTACGTGCCGCATCAGTGGGTCGCGCAAGGCAAGCCGAAGCGAAGACGAAGAGGTCGCGCAGAGAGACTGGCTGGAGCTACGCTGGTATCCTCGGCTTCGGACTATACGCCTCATTCTTTGAAAATAGATCGCTTTTAAGCACAGCGTGTAAATAGCCCGCATCTGCCTCGTAACATCTTTTTGGTAGAGGTTGCGGTTCCCGTCCCTGTGCCTTTCAACAGCGCAGCAACACCACACCACGGATCTTCGAAGTGGGCGACACATTCGTCGACGCACGATGCCTCCTGCCAACGATACCGCACCCGTTGCGCCCCTCATCATCGTTTCTCAGCCCCTTGACCCAGGCTTTTTCACCGGTGAGGACGACACCGACGTGGAAGAATGGATTCGCATGTTCGAACGTGCCAGCGCCCACAACAGGTGGGATGGTACAATAATGCTGGCTAACCTACCTTACCATCTACGAAACACAGCCAAATCCTGGTACGACACCAACGAGCACACGTTGACCAGCTGGGGCGTTTGCAAAGAAAAGATGCGGAAAATATTTGGCAGCCCCGTGGGTCGCCAGCTCGCCGCACGTCAACAGCTCGCTTCGCGCGCCCAGTCCGCCACTGAATCGCATATCACGTATATACACGATGTTTTGGCCCTCTGCGCAAAGGTTGATCCCGAAATGTCGGAAGCCGACAAGGTAGGCCACGTCCTTAAAGGCATTGCAGATGACGCCTTCCATCTGCTGATGTGTAAGGATGCCGCTACAATCGACGCCATTCTTAACGAATGCCGACGCTTCCAGGAGGCCAAATGCCGCCGCATTGCCCACCAGTTTACTCGGCTGCCTCACACGGCGGCAACGTCGTCGTGTCAAGATGTGTCGGTGCCACCACGCACAACGCTGACGCCTAGCACGGAGGCCCAGACTGAGAGCCTGACGAAAATAGTACGCCGTGAGATCGAGGCTATGGCTCCAATCGCTCAGCACTGCGCGCACGACCGGAACGGCCCCACGATTTCTCTCATCCAAGCCGTCGTTAGAGACGAGATCACGTCCCTGGGCCTTCACTCAGTTTGTGCCTTGGGACGCCAGGATCCCTGCGACGGCTTCCGTACCCCTTCGCCCCGTACTGATGTCTCGCCGCGCTACGATGTTCTACCGCGCTACCGACGACGCAGTCCTGGTGAATGGAGAACAGCCGATGACCGCCCCATCTGTTTCAACTGCCATCGCGTTGGACACGTCGCCCGTTATTGCCGCAGCAGCTGGTCGCCATTTAGCCGTCAACGGTTTCCCGAGAACAGCTACTCCGACGACTACCCTCGACGTTTTCCGCCACGTCCTCAGCAGCCCTTCGCACCCCACAACACACGACGCAACCTATGTAGCCGCTCGCCGTCACCTCAGCGTCGCCAGTCGCGTTCGCCGCAGCCCCGCCGCCAGACTCCGCCGCCCACTTTCTCGGCCTCCCTCTCGGAAAACTAGCCAGTGCAGCTCCCGGAGGTGATGCTGCATTAACGACCCGGCCTGCAAATCCTCTGTTGACTTTGGTTTCAAGACCCAATTTGATAGATGTTCACGTTGACGGGGTTCGTGTTAGTGCTTTAGTCGACACAGGTGCCAATATTTCAGTCATGAGTTCGAACCTTCGCCGCACTCTTCGTAAAGTTATGACGCCCGCGATATGCCGTGCTGTACGAGTCGCCAACGGAGGAATGACCATCGTAGCCGGAATGTGTACCGCCCGCGTCGCAATTGCCGGACACGACACCCCTGTCTTGTTCACCGTCTTGGACACATGTCCTTACGACATAATATTCGGACTGGACTTTCTTACAGAACACGCCGCCCTCATTGACTGCGCCGCCGGGGTTTTACGTCTTGAGCTGCCCACAACACCCCTTGATGACATCACGCCCACTTACCGGCTTTGCGGCGCCGAACATGCTCGATTAGCTCCCAAGGCCATGACCTACGTGCGTTTATCGTCGTGCCCGCCAGTTCCAGATGGTGACTACCTTGTCTCGCCCGTCACCGATATACTCCTTGAACGCAACGTGACCCTTCCTTATACAGTCGTGACTGTCGCGAAGAACGAAATTGGCCTCCCATTTTTGAACTTCGGTTTCTCCACCCAAGTCCTTCCCCGTGGAATGTCGCTTGCTACACTGATCCCCTTGGCTGAATGCGAAGTTTCCGTGGTGACAACTGACGACTTTGAATCCTCTACGGATAGCCAACGGGACATTTCGCGAACTACCACTGATTTTATGGACATGATAGCGTCGGACCTTCCACCTCCGGAAGCCCATCAGCTCCTTTGTCTCCTAGCATCATATCGGGACATTTTCGACTTGGACAACCGTCCGTTGGGCCAGACTTCCCATGTGACACATCGCATAAACACTGGTGATGCGACCCCTATCCGCCGACGTCCATATCGTGTCTCCCACTCCGAACGTACCGTCATTCAGCAGGAAGTCGAGAAGATGTTGCGGAAAGATGTTATTGAGCAGTCTTCTAGTCCATGGGCGTCTCCAGTCGTGCTGGTCAAAAAGAAAGACGGCTCATGGCGATTCTGTGTTGATTACAGACATTTAAACAAAATAACCAAGAAGGACGTTTATTCACTTCCTCGAATTGACGATGCCCTCGACTGCTTGCATGGCGCGTCGTATTTCTCGTCCATTGACCTGAGATCAGGCTACTGGCAAATTGCAGTCGACGCCATGGACCGCGAAACTACCGCTTTTGTAACACCAGACGGACTGTACCAATTTAAAGTCATGCCGTTCGGGCTCTGCAATGCGCCAGCCACATTCGAAAGGATGATGGACTCTCTTCTCCAGGGATTTAAATGGACGACATGCTTATGCTACCTGGATGACGTTATCGTCTTTTCTCCCACATTTGAGACACACTTGCATCGCCTTTCCGACATCCTGGCAGTTTTTCGCAGAGCTGGACTTCAGCTAAATTCGTCAAAGTGCCACTTCGGTTGTCGCCAAATAAAGATCCTTGGGCACCTCGTCGACGCTACCGGAGTCCAACCTGATCCAGACAAAATACGAGCCGTAAAAGACTTCCCTGCTCCTCGATCGGTGAAAGAAGTTCGAAGCTTTGTGGGGCTCTGCTGCTACTTTCGGCGCTTCGTCAAGAACTTCGCTGAAATTGCCAGGCCCCTCACGGATATGCTTCGGCACGATAACCCGTTTTCCTGGGGCCCTGAGCAAGCTTCCGCTTTTTCAACACTCGTCAATCACCTCACTAATCCACCTATTCTGGCGCACTTTGACCCTTCCGCTCCGACCGAAGTCCACACGGACGCGAGTGGACACGGCATAGGTGCTGTTCTGGTTCAGAAACACGCCGGTCTCGAACGAGTGATAGCGTATGCCAGTCGCCTTTTGTCACCTTCCGAGAGGAACTACTCGATCACCGAGCGCGAATGCCTGGCTCTTGTATGGGACGTGAACAAATTCCGCCCATATTTATACGGAAGGCCTTTTCTGCGGTAACTGACCACCATGCCCTCTGCTGGCTTGCTTCCTTGAAAGATCCCACTGGTCGTCTTGGTCGCTGGGCTTTAGGCCTTCAGGAGTTTGACTACTCCGTGGCCTACAAGTCTGGTAGACTCCACAGCGACGCCGACTGCCTGTCGCGTCAACCGGTAGACCAACCTGATACAGCTGACAACGACCTTGATTCTTGTGTCCTTGCACTAACTGACTTTCTCAACATCGCCGACCACCAGCGTCGCGACCAATCTCTGCAGTCGATCATTGCACGTCTCACCACCACGCCGTCAGACCCTGCATTGAACGCGTTTTTGCTCCGCGACGGCGTGCTGTTCCGCCGGAACTTTCGCGCAGATGGCCCTGACGAGCTTCTCGTTGTTCCTGAACACCTCCGATCTGACGTCCTCCATCAGCTGCCCGACGAGCCGACGGCTGGCCACCTTGGCGTCGCACGAACTTACGACCGTGTACGTAAGCGATTTTACTGGCCCGGACTCTACCGATCAGTCCGCCGCTACGTAACGGCATGTGACCTGTGCCAGCGTCGGAAAACCCCTTCTTTGGGCCCAGCCGGACTGCTCCAACCGATAGAGATTCCTTCCGAACCTTTCTTTCGGGTCGGTTTGGACCTGCTCGGCCCTTTTCCTCTCTCTCGTTCGGGAAATCGCTGGATCGCTGTTGCGACCGATTACGCGACCCGCTACGCTATTACGCGTGCTCTCCCCACCAGTTGTGCCACCGACGTTGCTGATTTCTTGCTTCACAACATCATCCTACAACACGGTGCTCCCCGTCAGCTCCTTACGGATCGTGGCCGGTACTTCCTGTCTCGGGTTGTTGACGACCTCCTCCGCTCTTGCCACACGAAGCACAAGCTGACCACCGCCTACCATCCCCAGACTAATGGCTTGACGGAAAGGCTTAACAAGACCATCACCGACATGCTCGCGATGTACGTTTCCGCGGACCATCTGGATTGGGACGTCACTTTGCCGTATGTTACATTCGCATACAACTCATCCCGCCATGACACCGCCGGTTATTCACCGTTCTTTCTTCTCTACGGTCGTGAACCCTCTCTTCCCTTAGATACCCTACTTCCTGATGCGACACCTCTGGCTACCGAATATGCCCGCGATGCTGTCGCTCACGCTGATGTCGCCCGCCAGGTTGCCCGTGCCAAGCTCTCGGCTTCCCAGTCTTCCCAGAAACACCGCTATGACGAGCAACACCGCACCGCCCACTTTACGCCCGGCTCCTTGGTTCTTGTCAGCACCCCTTGCCGCCGCATTGGTCTCTCCGAGAAACTGCTGCCTCGCTTCAAAGGCCCCTATCGGATTAAGCGTATGGTCACACCTGTGACGTACGAAATTGTTCCCGCCGCTCCTTCCTCACCGTCACTGGACCCATCAGCTCAACTCGTCCACGTCGGCCGCCTCAAGGCGTATTACTCAGCGGCCGCACCTGTTCCCTGACCCTCGATTTCCATAAGCACCGAGGCGGCGCTTCTCCGCCGGAGGGGGGTCATGTCACGGCCCTCTTGACATTTCACATGGCAATGCACTGGATCACCTGGTGGTCAATCCATCGTACATTTCATCTATGGGTACGTGCCGCATCAGTGGGTCGCGCAAGGCAAGCCGAAGCGAAGACGAAGAGGTCGCGCAGAGACTGACTGGCTGGAGCTACGCTGGTATCCTCGGCTTCGGACTATACGCCTCATTCTTTGAAAATAGATCGCTTTTAAGCACAGCGTGTAAATAGCCCGCATCTGCTATATATATATATATATATATATATATATATATATATATATATATATATATATATATATATATATATATATATATATATATATATAAAGAAATAAGAGTTGCCAGCCAAGAAAACCTCGGAAAGCAAAGGGGAGGCTGTGGTGGGTCATTGAAACAGATAAAGAATTTGGAAAGAAAGCAAGAAAGTAGAGAAAAAAGTGGAGAAAAAAAAAGTTATGTACAATAATATAACTGGGCGCTGACTCACCCTGAATCTCGTGTAGCGTTGAACGAGGAAGGGTGAATAGCTTAGTAGCGGGTCTTCCCAGTCGAGGTGTTCCCCTCGCAATGTGTCGTAAGCGTTTATGGCAGTGCTCACAGAGAAACAGAGGTGGGTGCGGTTCAGGATTTTCTTCCACTTGGGGAACGTCTTCAGGTTGTCCAGCTGGGAGAGACGAAATCGCGCAGCAGAGCATTAGCATGCCTGACACACAGACTCAAGATGCCTGGATGACTCTTGGTTGCGGCAGTATTACTCTGTTAACGCATCCGACGTCTATTCCGTGAGCATTTGGTGCACCTTGCAATGGTGAGCCTGAGGCAATGCCTCTGGTGAGCCTCAGGTAACCTTTACAGGGACAGACAACCAATTTCTGTTGACTGAATATCCTCGTGCCTAAACAAAAGCCAGCTTTCTATATAAAGGGTACGTAACAGCAAGGAAGTTTTAAATAAAAAGAATTGCTATGGGTTAGCTTTACTTAATCCGAGTGGATAACGAGAGTTGTCTCTATTGCACATGGTTCTGCGCCGCATGTGGCCTCGTGCCTTCCATCGTGGCGACCGCTTATCGCTGCGGTGGCCGCCCCCTCGTCTTCAACTGCCAGGTGGCTACACGGGTCCCTCGCACGTCTCGGTTTTTCCCGCGCCTATCTCTCCCCAGCCGCCTATACGTCCCGCCGTCGGGCTGCTGCTTCATGCCGGGGCGCTTGCGGAAGGGGATGTGCTTTGACATCTAGCTCTCAAGGTCACAACTGGTCACCCCGCGAAGACTGCCCGAGGTAGAGTAGTGTAGCTGTCGCTACATTCAATGGAAGTGACCTTCGTCCTGCAATGGACCTATTAAAAAGGCTGTTGATGGTAGTGATGATGAAACTTTTTGAACACTTAGTGGTGCCATGTTGTGTCTACATGTAACACTACCGTACGTAGACAAACAGATCCATCGGTTTCAAAGTGACTGGAAAACGGCATAAAGGAATATAAAAGAGCACAATTATTTAGCTGGCGACATGTTCTTAAGTATAAATTTTTCATCTCACGTACAGTTAAAAGCGTTAAAGGGATTCTGCTTCGCGGCTCTGTCGTGGTTGCCACCATTCCTTTGAGCAGCCTGCGTAAGGCTAACCGACCTCAAAGTTCCAAACTTCTGTGGACCTATCAAGGAAACAGCTTCGGTTTAAGGTGTTTTGAGCAATTCCCTTCCGTTTGGAATAGGGAGCGTATGCTACACAAACAATTGGCCTCTGTGGCAAGTGCGATGCGAACACCTAACAGCGGAGCTGTCTTTGCCTAGCTTCAAAGGGACAGACAACCAGTTTTCTGGAATGCATGTCCTCTCTAGCTCATGATAGTCAGCGCTTTATAGACAGTTTACAGAGAGCAGTTGGGCAGGCCTTCAACAGGTGACGCTAGCGCCGCACTCGCCATGACTGGCCTTTAACACGGGCGGTTTCGGTTTCTGCTGTAGGCTGCCATGGGGCTCCGCGGAGTGCGCAGTTGGAAAATGTGGAAGTCACGGGGGAAACCTTGCGCCGTAGACGGATGTGCCAGTTGCGATCAGAATCGCAATGTGTGGGACGAATCACCATGCGAGTCTCCCTCGCCCCAACTTCACGAATAAACTCCGTTTGCGCGGCCTTTTGCAATGCGCCCCTTTCCGTACTGTGAGCGGGACGCGGAGACCAGGGCGCTCTGAATTGCCAATCTCCATCAGAAAAATTTTGCCCCAAGGACATCGGCAAGGACGACTTTTTTAGACCGTAATGGAAGGCTCTCGCCAAGCACACCGATCTGCCTCAGCAGGCTAGTTCTAAAGTATGCCTCCTGAACCGTTTACGCGTTGAGTGCCTGTCATCGCGACGAAACCAGTCAGGCGATAGGAGTAATGGCTCAGAGATTTTCTAGTTTCCTCTGGCGCATATTAGCTTTGCATGGAGTAGAACATCTGGTGTCGCGTTTAAGTGCACCAAACGCCTTTCATCGCACCGCCGGCGTCCCCGGAGCCCCGCCGTTCGGCGCTGCCGCTAACCCATTTTGTTTACCCGTGACGGGTGCAGAAACGTGCTTCAGTAAGCATTGCATGTGTTTCGCCGGACTGCAGGTCTGTATTATGCGCTTTGGCGCAACCAGTACCGTAAGCAGTCGCGGCAGTTGCCTGACGCCGGAGGCTGCAGTTTCGACGTTATTTCGAACTGTTAATAATCCGTCTGCGATCGTATGCGCAAATGCCCGTGAGATAAAAGTGGGCCATCCAGCGGCTCAAAGCCGTTTCAGTTACATCACGGGTCAGCAACCTTTCGAGGTGGAAGGCCTAGTTCCATGAAGCCGACAGGACAAGTGCCGGACGGCCAATCATTTCAAGGGGAGGGGGGGGGGGGCGTTTTGTAGCGTGAGCTACACTGGCCGAGGTTGAGCAGTTTCACACGGCTCCTGGAGAGCCGTGCTGCGCATGCGCGAGGAGCAGTGCCGTCTCATGGCTGCACAGCTCGTACGCTGGAACCGCTGCCGAGGGACAGGATTGGATCGGATTGTAAATCGTTTTAGCAGTAATAAGCATGATAATCAGCTAATCCTAGACAACAAGGAAACTTAAGAATAACGAGCTGAACATTAGCTCACACTACGTATATCTTGGCATAGCCGGGCTAAGTCACTGGTAATTTTTTGACAGGTCCAAAGAAAGGAAGCGAATACGCTATCTGGGTCTCCCTTTGTGCCTGTCTAACCCCATTTGAGGTTAAAATGGTCATGCCAGCGTTCAGCTATACAGGATGTGACCTGGGGAGGGGGTCCTGCTGCCGTGCCGGGGGCCGCATAATACTTTACCGCATGCCGCAAGTTGCCGACCCCGGATAAATATGGTTGCAGTGTACATGTAAATAGAAAATAAATATGCCGCCAACCAGCTATGTAACACGTGAATAGGTGTTAGTCGACGGGCACCAGTAGGAAGGGCGCTTTAAGCAGCTAGATGGGCCAGTTTTACGGACTATGAAAGTTGGCGCACAATATCTAGTCGTTCGATAAGTGGCCATGCCCAGCGAAACGAAAAATAATTGCACGATAAAGTGGCCTCGTGCTCGCCACTGTGCCGCGGCCCCGTAGAAGGCCACGGCAGAAAACGAGTTCTTGAAGGCCAGCAATGGCGAGTGACGTCACACCATCCAACACGGCTGCGCCCAGGCCGCCGCTCTGTAAACTGTGTATACGCTGAGGTAACTGCAAGGAATTTCTAAACAAGCAGGCGGAAACAATTTTATGTTGCACTAATATTTTTTGAGTCCGAAAGGTGGCGCTGCGTACGTGTCCAAACAACTCCGCCGCTTTCAGCGCGTGATTCAAAAAGGGCATAAAGGGATAGGAAAGGCTGCACACTGTTGTTTCGCCGGTCGGCTCGCTGTCATCCTCACCAGCATTCGTTTTGGCGGGAGATCTAAAAATTACAATTGAGAAAGTTCCAGGGCTCTGTCGGCAAAACCCTCTCGGGTGAAGGTGCCCCTTCAGTGATGCCCCTTTATCTGGGATAAAGAAAACACACGACAAAAATCGGCTGCCTGTCCCTTTAACTTGGCTTTTCAGTGGCATGCTCCTTTCCAAAGGAGAAAGATGGTCGAAAAGCGGAGCTTTCTTCGTGTAAACTGAGTTAACTCAACATCTACAATCCACCCTCATAAAGTCCAAAATGCACACTGCCAAAGTCCAAAGTCAAAGTTCACTTCAACTCGGCCGAACGCCAACGCCCCCGCTGTGAACAACAAAGGAAATGCTGTGCGCCCCGAAATGCGATGATAGCACAATCGGAGAGACGCCGGTGTCATAACAAGAGGGAGGAGCCAGTTTAGGTTCCGGTCACGGGAATCGTTTTAAAGACGATAGTCTTTCTTTGGCTACTGAAACCCAGAAATTTCTAATTACAATTGCGCCAAATGGACATGCAGAGGAAGGAAGACAAACAGTGCGCAAACTGACAAACTGCGCATTATTTATCTTCCTTCCTCTGTATGCCCATTTGGCGCAATTGTTGTAATTTTCCACAATTTTCCACAAACAGCCCATTCTCCACAAATCTGTGTGTGTCTGTCTGTGACTCGATGCAGCCATCTGGCCAAAGTAAAGCAAGGTCTGCGCAATAGTCTTATATATAGTCACAGCCAAATCTACACTTTTAAGTCCGGTGTAATGTTTATACTTGTCAACATTGTTCAAGAACAAGACATTAGACAAATATAAGGTAACATTTTAATACAGAAGGGATATTTGCTGTGTTCATTTATAAAAAAAAATCATAGATTCTTGATTTCGGCGGAATTAAATACTTCATCCACTGGAGAAAAAATGCACTCCGCCGTCGACTGCTGTCACCCGCGCCACTATAGCTACTGCCGACGTTTTAAGAAATCAAGCGGCAACAGTTGCCAAAGGCTCCAAGGTTCCATGTTATGCTTCGAACGCATGTGGAGTAGGGCAACGTGGTTCTATAAACGTTGAAGTAGGGCGCCTCCACTCACGCGCGTCTCCGCCGTACGGCAGCATCGAGGCACCCGCCCTGGAGGAGTGGAACGCCGTGGTAAATTTGAATTGACGGGAGCAAACCTGTAGCGTTTACCTTGGGAGGAGCGCTGCGTAAGGGGAAGGGATGCATTTACTTGGGAAATGTCGACAGACTATCGTCTTTTGTCGGCATTTACAACTAGAGAAGCAGATACGCGGCCAATTTTCTGCTTGACGCGCGCACTCCTAGCACCTTCTTTTGGGCTCCTTGCCTTTTCTTCCCATTCCCTCACACACCTTGACCTAATATTTTACTCCTCTCTACTTTTCGACTAGCGGAATTTTCTGTTAACGATCCGCACGGACAAAAAAGCTGACGCTGTTAAAATCGGTTGCCCGTCCCCTTTAGAGAATTAAAGAAGAGGAGGCACCATGGTCTCCAAAATGACGTCACACTGGATTGTCATTTTGTATGATGGTGTTTCACGGTTACTCTCGACAGTGTTTTCGCTGAAACACGAGTAGTGAGGGAGTCGGCCAGACGGACGATGCAATGAAAACGGCATATTCCAATGGACGTATCCCAAAAAAGGCGCAAATGGGCCAGGAAAATTTAGAAAGTGGCCGACGTGCACTCTAGCAGGATAGTTGGACAACGTTGCCCTTGCGGCCATTTAAGCTCATGTCCCTGCCTGCATCAGTTGTGCATTATGCCCCCGCGTTTGCTTCATGCCTGTGACATATGAGAGAACAAGGCCACTTAAAAAATTGGGCTCTCATCTACACTGTAAAGTTGGTTGGACTGCAAAGTGTAAACGACATCTACAACAATTACCCATGCGGCGTCACTTACGTGGCTCAACAGAAAGTGAAACCAGAGACTGACAGCCGCTACCTGGCTTTCGCGGGCGCTAATCCAAGTTAGCAGCATCACGTACTCCCTGCCGTGCCTGAACCCGAATGCCACTGAATTAGATAACGCGAACCAGCTCAACGGAAAGGCATACAAATCTGCCCTCCACCTCCCGCTCAACACACCCACTGCCAGATTCGAAAGCCTTGATGGGCACAATACTGCAAAGGAGCTTATTGAAGCCCACTTTTCCAATCAGTTCATCTGTTTAAAACTCCCACTGGAAGCCATATTCTCCGGCGACTGTGTTGAGTAAAAACTTCCCCCTCCCCTTGTGAAACCCATACAAAGCTCATCATTAAACCAATACCCCACAACATTCATCCCATATACTATGCCAGCCGCAGGAGAAAGAGCACGCACTTTCCAAAAACGACTCCCGCTCGATCAGACGTGGTCGATGGGGATGCTGCAGAATACAGGCACCACGCCTCATTCGCCATTGCAGTTAGTA
Organism: Haemaphysalis longicornis; assembly: GCF_048455015.1. Lineage (NCBI taxonomy): Eukaryota > Metazoa > Arthropoda > Arachnida > Ixodida > Ixodidae > Haemaphysalis > Haemaphysalis longicornis. The sequence continues at coordinate 47,694,203 of NW_027526385.1, read as the reverse complement.
ACGACCCTGATAATCACCCCCTTGACCTCCTAGCCTTAAGTACTCCCCATCCTGCCGCGGCGGAAGAGCGGCAATAGCTTTAGCCCACTCCCAAAACCCGACTCCCTCGATAATAACCTCGGGTTCCAAAGCGGTCATTCAAAATTTTGCCAACGGCTATCTTTCGCCACAGGCATCCAAAATTCTACGGTGCCACTCACCCGACTTCACGGCATATATTGTCTGGACTTCGGAGCACGCTGGCCTCGCTGGTAATGAGGCTGTCCACAATACCGCTCGAGGGCTCACAAGCCCGGCCAGGGAAAGCTTCTAACCCTATCACGGGGCCAGATCCGCCAGAGCGACTCCTTACGTACAAAGAAATAACCGTTTATTACCGCATCGAAAGCGGTAGGTACTCCCCGGATCACGTCAACCTTCCGAAGAACACAGGTGACGTCGCCTTACTCCACCGAATTCACACTTCACTATACCCTGCCGCAGAATGCCTTGCATGTCGCGCCCTCACCACCGTTCCCCACATCTTATGGGGGTGTCCGAAAGATTCCTTTCCTCGAATTTCCTATGAAGAGCAGTGGGAGGGGGCGCTGGGGAGCTCAGGCCTACAGGTACAAACCTCCTTGGTTACCAGAGCTGCCGATGTAGCCGCCCGGCACAAGCCAGCGGCTACGTCCAAAGAGCCACATAAAGATCTCTCTCTCTCTCTCTCTCTCTCTCTCTCTACCTCTCTCTCGGGGGGGGGCGGCGTCCGAACGCAGCAGCGACGGCAGAAAAAACGGAGAGGAGCGTCTGGCGAAGGGCACGCAGGCGGGCGGCACGCGTGGCTTTGGCGTCATCTATCGCTGCCTCCTCCTCACTCTTCATTCATGCGTCGCCCACGAAAAGCGCCCTCCCCGCCCTCCCAATCCCCAGACTGTGTTCAGTTCGCCGCTAATGCAAACCACGTGAACACCGTTACCATATACTATGTGGTTTGCACATCACTCTGGGGCGTTTAATGAGCGCTGATGGCGACCCGGCGCTGTGCTCGTTGAGTACACCGACCGTCTTCTCGTGTGGGCGTTGCTGAGTCCCTAAGATGAATGTCTCTCGTATTCCTTTATGCGGGTCCAGGTTCGATTCCTGGAGGCGCAAATGGTTTCTTTCATTTGGCCTGAGAGTTCTCTGCTGACGCGGACAGGAAAATTTACTTGGCTGGTTAGATGTATACCGCTTCGACGTGAAAAGTCAGCGCCCTAACGGCCACTCTGTGAATTATGACCACTGAAGCTGTTCTGCGTAATGTTACAGTCGTCTTAGCGACTAACTGTAATATAATTAGTTTCTAGGTGCTTGCAATAAACAGAGTTAGAGCCGTTTTTAGTAATCATACTCCCTCCGTACATAGCCATGCTTCACCTCGCAACTACAATTTCCTTGAAGTTGCCTTCACCTCTCAGCACAACTAATTGCTTGGTCGCCCTTTGCCCAGGTGATATACCGGGTGATCAAAGTTAAGTCAACAGATATTTTTTTTCAGTATGGCGCTTAGATGTACGTGAAGACCACCGCTAAAGTAAAGTTATGCGCCAAGGTGGTAATTAGGTGGTAATTATTAATGTCGGGGTCCTAATTAACTAAAACTAATAATGTTTTAGTGGCTGCAGTAAGCAGGCATGTTTGCATTGAAAAGTATGACGAAATCGTGTTTCGACGCAGTTTCATTCGTCAGAATTCTTCTTGTGCATCCGGACTCCGAGATATCGAACTGCTAATTTTAATTGCCGTTCCCATGATTACGCATAGTAGACAGGGACGACCGGCGCCAAGCTCCTCCCTTTTGTTCTCTGTTTCGATAGCGGTTATGTGTACTACGATAATGCCAACCAAGACAAAGGGTGCCAGTAATCACTTCTGCCTGTGCCGCCACCCCGTTTTTCAACTAAACACCGCACGCAGCAGGCACGCCATAGTAAGGCTATGTCTGTTCAGACTCGGAGGGATATTTTGGTAGATTTCCCACAGCCATACCTTCCCAATATTCAGATATGCGTTATAGTAACTAAATAAGAGGAGCTGGATAAAGAGCAGGAAAAAACTAATAGTAAAAACAAGCTGGTTAGTGGGCGGGATTCTCATTCCAGGACTAGAGAGTAAGAGTAATTTTCTTCCATTCATCGAAAATTTGTATCCCGCGTAGGCCAGGATTTGTTCTTTACGCCTGAAGGGGTTGCAAGAGAAAGACCTGCTTGGAGAAATTCATCGGTTGCGATTTCTGTTATGCTGAAAAGTGGCAGGTATACTATTTATTGCGTTCATGAGCGAGTGTGTCACGCCTTTTGGGGTTATATTCAGTTCGTTACGATGACGATGGTTACGATAGAAACTCTGGGCACAAAAGCCGCCTCCAATTACTCTGGACAACGTTGCGATGTGTGCGCCGTTTTGTGGTTGCGTAGCGCAAACCTTTTCATTGCATTTTCGTGTGAATTAACAACGCACGCTGCGAATATGCACCTTCCTGTAAGCAGCCATAACGAAAGCAAATTTGTGAAGGTACTGTATGCCTTACGGCATTAGGAACTTTGCGAGCCTCCCAAACATCCCAAAACTTCCTAATGAAACGTTTTTGATGGTGCAGAAAAATTAATGCGTTGGACACGAGTCAACAACAAAAAGAAATAAAATACAGCCGTTTTTATTTCCTGCTGTTCCATGCGCGTGTGGTGGCCCGCTGCTTGGTGTGTAGCGTTACACTGTTGAGTCTTCTTAAGATTGTGGAGGCTTCCATAAAGTATTTTTCAGTATTTTTAGAGGAGCTATCTGAACCTCGCAAATAACCTAGAAAGGACGAGTTACACAGGATTTTCTGAGCGATGCTCTAACAAAGTTCCAAACTTTCCCTCTGGTGTTGCAAACTTGTGCGGGAAACAGCTTGAATTATTCAGAGGTGTCAGGAGCTGGTAAAATAACTGAGTTACTGGAACAATGCTTTTTAATGCATCAAGGCGGGCGATTTCTAGCACAGGCACTGCTGCCCCTCAAAAGCAGACGACAGAGGCTCGGATTGTACAGCGGCGTGAGTATAGCAGACGACAGCGCCGTGAGTCCCTACACTGACATCAGAACTAGGGGCGCCACTCAAACGTCCCAGCGCCGATACTAAATATGGTGATATGCGGCCACGCACGACAGGATTCAAACGCTTTCCTGCTCTGTTATAGATATCGTCCATCACCACCGCCTGCTGCTCGTGCACCGTCTTGCACCTGCCTGGGAAGAGATAGGGGCTGAGCCATCGTGTCGCCTGTCTGACGTCACGGTCTAAGAAGAGGAAGCTGCTGGCGGAGCGCCACCGCTCAACATAAAAGGACTGCTCGCCCCTGACCCTCTGGGATATGCGGCCACGCACGACAGGATTCAAACGCTTTCCTGCTCTGTTATAGATATCGTCCATCACCACCGCCTGCTGCTCGTGCGCCGTCTTGCTCCTGCCTGGGAAGAGATAGGGGCTGAGCCATCGTGTCGCCTGTCTGAAGTCACGGTCTAAGAGAAATCTGCTGGCGCAGCGCCACCGCTCAACATAAAAGGACTGCTCGCCCCTGACCCTCTGGGATATGCGGCCACGCACGACAGGATTCAAACGCTCTCCTGCTGTGTTATAGATATCGTCCATCACCACCGCCTGCTGCTCGTGCGCCGTCTTGCTCCTGCCTGGGAAGAGATAGGGGCTGAGCCATAGTGTCACCTGTCTGACGTCACGGTCTAAGAAGAGGAAGCTGCTGGCGCAGCGCCACCGCTCAACATAAAAGGACTGCTCGCCCCTGACCCTCTGGGATATGCGGCCACGCACGACAGGATTCAAACGCTTTCCTTCTCTGTTATAGATATCGTCCATCACCACCGCCTGCTGCTCGTGCGCCGTCTTGCTCCTGCCTGGGAAGAGATAGGGGCTGAGCCATCGTGTCGCCTGTCTGACGTCACGGTCTAAGAAGAGGAAGCTGCTGGCGCAGCGCCACCGCTCAACATAAAAGGACTGCTCGCCCCTGACCCTCTGGGATATGCGGCCACGCACGACAGGATTCAAACGCTTTCCTGCTCTGTTATAGATATCGTCCATCACCACCGCCTGCTGCTCGTGCCCCGTCTTGCTCCTGCCTGGGAAGAGATAGGGGCTGAGCCATCGTGTCGCCTGTCTGACGTCACGGTCTAAGAAGAGAAAGCTGCTGGCGCAGCGCCACCGCTCAGCATAAAAGGACTGCTCGCCCCTGACCCTCCGGGATATGCGGCCAGGCACGACAGGATTCAAACGCTTTCCTTCTCTGTTATAGATATCGTCCATCACCACCGCCTGCTGCTCGTGCGCCGTCTTGCTCCTGCCTGGGAAGAGATAGGGGCTGAGCCATCGTGTCGCCTGTCTGACGTCACGGTATAAGAAGAGGAAGCTGCTGGCGCAGCGCCACCGTTCAACATAACAGGACTGCTCACCCCTGACCCTCTGGGATATGCGGCCACGCACGACAGGATTCAAATGCTTTCCTGCTCTGTTATAGATATCGTCCATCACCACCGCCTGCTGCTCGTGCGCCGTCTTGCTCCTGCCTGGGGAGAGATTGGGGCTGAGCCATCGTGTCGCCTGTCTGACGTCACGGTATAAGAAGAGGAAGCTGCTGGCGCAGCGCCACCGCTCAACATAAAAGGACTGCTCGCCCCTGACCCTCTGGGATATGCGGCCACGCACGACAGGATTCAAACGCTTTCCTGCTCTGTTATAGATATCGTCCATCACCACCGCCTGCTGCTCGTGCGCCGTCTTGCTCCTGCCTGGGAAGAGATAGGGGCTGAGCCATCGTGTTGCCTGTCTAACGTCACGGTCTAAGAAGAGGAAGCTGCTGGCGCAGCGCCACCGCTCAACATAAAAGGACTGCTCGCCCCTGACCCTCTGGGATATGCGGCCACGCACGACAGGATTCAAACGCTTTCCTGCTCTGTTATAGATATCGTCCATCACCACCGCCTGCTGCTCGTGCGCCGTCTTGCTCCTGCCTCCTGCCTGGGGAGAGCCATCGTGTCGCCTGTCTGACGTCACGGTATAAGAAGAGGAGGCTGCTGGCGCAGCGCCACCGCTCAACATAAAAGGACCGCTCGCCCCTGACCCTCTGGGATATGCGGCCACGCACGACAGGATTCAAACGCTTTCCTGCTCTGTTATAGATATCGTCCATCACCACCGCCTGCTGCTCGTGCGCCGTCTTGCTCCTGCCTGGGAAGAGATAGGGGCTGAGCCATCGTGTTGCCTGTCTGACCTCACGGTCTAAGAAGAGGAAGCTGCTGGCGCAGCGCCACCGCTCAACATAAAAGGACTGCTCGCCCCTGACCCTCTGGGATATGCGGCCACGCACGACAGGATTCAAACGCTTTCCTGCTCTGTTATAGATAGCGTCCATCACCACCGCCTGCTGCTCGTGCGCCGTCTTGCTCCTGCCTGGGAAGAGATAGGGGCTGAGCCATCGTGTCGCCTGTCTGACGTCACGGTCTAAGAAGAGGAAGCTGCTTGCGCAGCGCCACCGCTCAACATAAAAGGACTGCTCGCCCCTGACCCTCTGGGATATGCGGCCACGCACGACAGGATTCAAACGCTTTCCTGCTCTGTTATAGATATCGTCCATCACCACCGCCTGCTGCTCGTGCGCCGTCTTGCTCCTGCCTGGGAAGAGATAGGGGCTGAGCCATCGTGTCGCCTGTCTGACGTCACGGTCTAAGAAGAGGAAGCTGCTGGCGCAGCGCCACCGCTCAACATAAAAGGACTGCTCGCCCCTGACCCTCTGGGATATGCGGCCACGCACGATAGGATTCAAACGCTTTCCTGCTCTGTTATAGATATCGTCCATCACCACCGCCTGCTGCTCGTGCGCCGTCTTGCTCCTGCCTGGGAAGAGATAGGGGCTGAGCCATCGTGTCGCCTGTCTGACGTCACGGTCTAAGAAGAGGAAGCTGCTGGCGCAGCGCCACCGCTCAACATAAAAGGACTGCTCGCCCCTGACCCTCTGGGATATGCGGCCACGCACGACAGGATTCAAACACTTTCCTGCTCTGTTATAGATTACGGCCATCACCACCGCCTGCTGCTCGTACGCTGTCTTGCTCCTGCCTGGGTAGAGGTAGGGGCTGAGCCATCGTGTTGCCTGTCTGACGTCACGGTCTAAGAAGAGGAAGCTGCTGGCGCAGCGCCACCGCTCAACATAAAAGGACTTGCCGCCCCTGACCCTCTGGGATATGCGGCCACGCACGACAGGATTCAAACGCTTTCCTTCTCTGTTATAGATATCGTCCATCACCACCGCCTGCTGCTCGTGCCCCGTCTTGCTCCTGCCTGGGAAGAGATAGGGGCTGAGCCATCGTGTCGCCTGTCTGACGTCACGGTCTAAGAAGAGGAAGCTGCTGGCGCAGCGCCACCGCTCAACATAAAAGGACTGCTCGCCCCTGACCCTCTGGGATATGCGGCCACGCACGACAGGATTCAAACGCTTTCCTGCTCTGTTATAGATATCGTCCATCACCACCGCCTGCTGCTCGTGCCCCGTCTTGCTCCTGCCTGGGAAGAGATAGGGGCTGAGCCATCGTGTCGCCTGTCTGACGTCACGGTCTAAGAAGAGGAAGCTGCTGGCGCAGCGCCACCGCTCAACATAAAAGGACTGCTCGCCCCTGACCCTCTGGGATATGCGGCCACGCACGACAGGATTCAAACGCTTTCCTTCTCTGTTATAGATATCGTCCATCACCACCGCCTGCTGCTCGTGCGCCGTCTTGCTCCTGCCTGGGAAGAGATAGGGGCTGAGCCATCGTGTCGCCTGTCTGACGTCACGGTATAAGAAGAGGAAGCTGCTGGCGCAGCGCCACCGTTCAACATAACAGGACTGCTCGCCCCTGACCCTCTGGGATATGCGGCCACGCACGACAGGATTCAAATGCTTTCCTGCTCTGTTATAGATATCGTCCATCACCACCGCCTGCTGCTCGTGCGCCGTCTTGCTCCTGCCTGGGAAGAGATTGGGGCTGAGCCATCGTGTCGCCTGTCTGACGTCACGGTATAAGAAGAGGAAGCTGCTGGCGCAGCGCCACCGCTCAACATAAAAGGACTGCTCGCCCCTGACCCTCTGGGACATGCGGCCACGCACGACAGGATTCAAACGCTTTCCTGCTCTGTTATAGATATCGTCCATCACCACCGCCTGCTGCTCGTGCGCCGTCTTGCTCCTGCCTGGGAAGAGATAGGGGCTGAGCCATCGTGTTGCCTGTCTGACGTCACGGTCTAAGAAGAGGAAGCTGCTGGCGCAGCGCCACCGCTCAACATAAAAGGAGTGCGCGCCCCTGACCCTCTGGGATATGCGGCCACGCACGACAGGATTCAAACGCTTTCCTGCTCTGTTATAGATATCGTCCATCACCACCGCCTGCTGCTCGTGCGCCGTCTTGCTCCTGCCTGGGAAGAGATAGGGGCTGAGCCATCGTGTCGCCTGTCTGACGTCACGGTTTAAGAAGAGGAAGCTGCTGGCGCAGCGCCACCGCTCAACATAAAAGGACTGCTCGCCCCAGACCCTCTTGGATATGCGGCCACGCACGACAGGATTCAAACGCTTTCCTGCTCTGTTATAGATATCGGCCATCACCACCGCCTGCTGCTCGTGCGCCGTCTTGCTCCTGCCTGGGAAGAGATAGGGGCTGAGCCATCGTGTCGCCTGTCTGACGTCACGGTCTAAGAAGAGGAAGCTGCTGGCGCAGCGCCACCGCTCAACATAAAAGGACTGCTCGCCCCTGAACCTCTGGGATATGCGGCCACGCACGACAGGATTCAAACGCTTTCCTGCTCTGTTATAGATATCGTCCATCACCACCGCCTGCTGCTCGTGCGCCGTCTTGCTCCTGCCTGGGAAGAGATAGGGGCTGAGCCATCGTGTCGCCTGTCTGACGTCACGGTCTAAGAAGAGGAAGCTGCTGGCGCAGCGCCACCGCTCAACATAAAAGGACTGCTCGCCCCTGACCCTCTGGGATATGCGGCCACGCACGACAGGATTCAAACGCTTTCCTGCTCTGTTATAGATATCGTCCATCACCACCGCCTGCTGCTCGTGCGCCGTCTTGCTCCTGCCTGGGAAGAGATAGGGGCTGAGCCATCGTGTCGCCTGTCTGACGTCACGGTCTAAGAAGAGGAAGCTGCTGGCGCAGCACCACCGCTCAACATAAAAGGACTGCTCGCCCCTGACCCTCTGGGATATGCGGCCACGCACGACAGGATTCATACGCTTTCCTGCTCTGTTATAGATTACGGCCATCACCACCGCCTGCTGCTCGTACGCTGTCTGGCTCCTGCCTGGGTAGAGATAGGGGCTGAGCCATCGTGTCGCCTGTCTGACGTCACGGTCTAAGAAGAGGAAGCTGCTGGCGCAGCGCGAACGCTCAACATAAAAGGACTGCCCGCCCCTGACCCTCTGGGATATGCGGCCACGCACGACAGGATTCAAACGCTTTCGTGCTCTGTTATAGATATCGTCCATCACCACCGCCTGCTGCTCGTGCGCCGTCTTGCTCCTGCCTGGGAAGAGATAGGGGCTGAGCCATCGTGTCGCCTGTCTGACGTCACGGTCTAAGAAGAGGAAGCTGCTGGCGCAGCGCCACCGCTCAACATAAAAGGACTGCTCGCCCCTGACCCTCTGGGATATGCGGCCATGCACGACAGGATTCAAACGCTTTCCTGCTCTGTTATAGGTATGCACTAGAACCCTTGTTTTTTGTTTTTGTTTTTTTTTTACTTTTTTATGTGGCTGCTGACCCCCATACTGTTGTACTTTGCCTCACCCTCCTGTGGTCTGTTGATTCATGGGGGTTGACATTGCAACCTACAGGGTTCGTATCGGAGCCTTCAGAAACTGCTGCAGAAATAGGATAGGGGTTGCTGAACGCCCTCATGCAGAGGCCCGCCTACTCTGTGTCTTGTGCCCCAAGCCCTCTCTTGCACTATCATTCTGTCTAGCGCTGCTTTTGCTGTGTGCTGGGGACATTGAGGCCAATCCAGGCCCCAAAGTAGATGATGTGTATGCCTTGCTGAAAGAATGCATTGAAGCCAACAAAACAAACTTTGACGCCACTGCAAATACCTTGAAAGAAATACAACGAGATATTGCTGATATTAGGTCCCGAGTTTGCGCAGTTGAAAAAAATCTACCTATAGTACCCGAAATAGGCACTGGCGTCAAAGCAGTCAATGACACACTTGAGGAAGTTAAAATGACTTTGTCGCAGACTAATTGTGGCCTAGAAGATGTTGTCGATGACCTAAATAATCGTTCACGAAGAAATAACTTGTTAATCAAGGGTTTAGCGGAAGTGGACAAAGAGGACTATGAGGCTAGCGAGAAATTAGTCAAGGATTTCTGTTCTACACATCTAAAAATAAACTTGCAACCCGGTGACATTGAAAGGGCGCATCGAAGCGGGCAACCTCGTCCCGACTTTACGCGCCCGTTGATAATAAAGTTCCTAAATTTCAAGACAAAGGATGCTCTCCTTCGAAATGGGCATAAACTGAAAGACATTGAACCTAAAATCTGGCTTGAGGAAGACTTCTCCCCTAAAATACAGTTCGCAAGAAAAATGCTTCGTGATTTCGCCAAAGCGAACAAAGAGAAGGATGAGCGCTAAAGCATTCGGTATAACAAACTGAAGCCTAAAGGACGCATATACTACTATGATGCGGTTTCTGCAAGAGTAGTTCAGGCAGACCCACCGCAAATGCGCAGCACGGATTGACAAACAGTCCGAATCAAGCCTATAAAAACAAAAGTACAAAATTTATCCGCTCTTCTCGCTAATTTTCATAGCATTATAAATAAAGTTGACTCGTTGCTTTCCGTAGGTCGCGCATGCTCCGCTGATATCATTCTAGGCACTGAAACGTGGCTCCGCGAAGACATATGCAATAGTGAATTATTGCTTCCACATTATTTCACTGTCTTCCGTAAAGATAGAACTTCATCTCGTGGCGGTGGTGTGCTGATAGCAATTAAGGAGCTCTTATCAACCTTCCATTTTTGCCATTGATACCCCTCTCGAGCTGCTCTGTGTAAAAACCGAATTTGAAGGTTGCACGTGTATAATCGGGGTCTGTTATCGACCACCCGATAGCAAACCAGATTTTGTTGATCACCTTACCCATGTACTCGAATTAATTTATAACAAATTTTCTCAGTGTGTTTTGGTGCTTGGCGGTGATTTCAATTACCCCTCCATTAACTGGGTCACACCATCATCGCCATCATTATCTGTCGGTCTTGAGATATCCCGCTTCCTTCGTACGTTAAAACTGTTTCACCTAACTCAGTTGGTAACTGCACCTACGAGGGGCGAACGCATTCTCGACTTAATTTTTACAAACAATCCGACAAACGTTGTAGTCCATGTCCTTGATGAAATTAGTGACCACAGAGTAATACACTGTTCCCACCCTCTCCCACTTCCTAACAAGGAAACAAAGCCTAAACGCATACGTAATTACAAAAAAGCTGATTGTGAAAAAATTAACTGTATGCTAACTGAGTTTTCGAGCTCCTTTTCGAGCGAATTTAATAATCGTACAACTAATGAAAACTGGATAGTGTTTCGTGACTTCCTTAAGAAAATTGAAAATACGTGTATTCCAGTGGTTTCCTTCACATCACAAACAAGTGCTCCTTGGTTTACGAAAAAGGGTAAACAGTGCCTAAATAAAAAGAAAAGAGCCTACAAAAAGGCTTCGCAAAGCAACAGTGTCAGTACTTGGAACAAGTATAAAGAATTAGCTCGGGAGTCGGAAAAAGCCATTAAAGAAGCTAAGAATTATTATTTTAATGATACGCTGCCACATTTGTTAAAATCTGATCCAAAAAAGTTTTGGCGCGTAATTAACCCCAAAGATACGGACAGTGTAATAACACTAAAGGACGCAAATGGTTGCATTGTACCCACCTCAGAATGTGCCCACGTATTAAACAATGTTTTTAGTGAAGTTTTTACCGACGAACCCCCCCTTGACGAGTCCTGTACCGCCGCTCCTACCACAATAACTTACCCAAGCGAGCCTATCATCGTTACTGAAGTTGGTGTATCCCGTGAAATTGCTAGACTTCCGCTTCGCTCCAGCCCTGGACCTGACGGCATCAGCTCAAAGCTGCTAAAGTTAACTAGTCACGTATCCTCGTTTTTATTGTGCCTTATTTTTCAACAATCGCTTGATTCTGGGTGCGTCCCTGACGATTGGAAATCTGGTCATGTCAAACCCATTTATAAATCTGGTGAACCCTCATGTCCAAAAAACTACCGCCCGATTTCCCTCACATCGGTTTGTTGTAAACTCCTTGAACACATAATTTACTCCCACATTATGCGACATCTCAATACTAATAAATTGTTATTCGATGCAGCCTTTCTGCTGCAGAATTTGAGGAGGAGGCCGCTCGCACATTTTTCCCGCAACCCAGCATTCCCCCGGAGCCGACTACGTATCAATGGCAACCACCAGAGAATGATGTGGCCCAAAATGCGCCGTTCACTCCACAGGAAATGGCAATAGCTCTGGGGGCGATCAACGTGAGGAGCGCGCACGGTAAAGATGGGATTACATGGCGCATGCTTCAAAACTTGGATGAAGACGCCAAAATGCAGTTGTTATCAGAGTTAAACGCTGTGTGGATGTCCGGTGAGCTGCCAGTCGACTGGAAGCACTCAGTAGTTTACCCCATTCCCAAGGCAGGAAAAAAGATGAATAACATCAACAACATGAGGCCCATCTCCTTGACTTCTACACTTTGCAAGCTTCTTGAGCGCATGGTTCTCACCAGGTTAACCTTACATTCTTGAGAACGCTGGCGCAGAGCCGTACTATGACGAAGGGCAAACTGGATTTCGCCCTGGTCTTTGCACCTACGACAGCCTGCTGCTCCTGCGCAACTTGACCGGCAAGAAGCGCCGACGAACGAAGATCCCCGCCGTGATCGTGGCAGTCGACCTCAAAAAGGCTTTCGACACCGTCCGCCACAGTGCCATTATTGAAGCTCTCCAGGACTGTGGTGCGGGTACGCGCGTAATTAATTTTGTTAAAAGCTTTTTAAATGGCCGCACGTTTGAAATTAGAACGGAGCTAAACCATCCCCGCGTCTTCACCAATACAACTGGTGTACCGCAAGGAGCCATCCTCTCGCCCACGCTGTTTAACCTAGTGATGCGGAAGATTGCAAAACAACTTCGCAACATTCCACACCTGCAGCACACTATGTACGCTGATGATATCACCATCTGGGTTGACCCTCGATGCACTACGCTGAACACGCAGCAAGTCATCGACACAATTCAGCTTGGACTTGATACCATTGACAGGTGCCTGCCTCCGACTGGAATGAGTCCGTCTCCAGAAAAGAAAAAATACCTCGTCATTGGGGGGCTCGACCATCTGCAGGCACAAATACATTTCACGCTGAATGGTCAACCCATCGAGCGTGCTGCCGACAGGTGGTTCCGGATACTGGGCGTACCCCTCCACGAAGACGGAGGGGCCAGTGAATGGATCCGGCAAATCATATGTGTTTGGAAGCAGCAGCTTCATATCATCAAGAGAATTGGAGGCCGCTTCGGCGGGGCAACAACGCAGGTCCTGCGCACACTTACACAGGCCGTCCTGACTTCCAAGGCGTGCTACGGTGCTCCATGCTTTGCCCTTACGAAGACACAATATGACCGACTGGAGACATTACACCGCGAAAGCCTTAGAGTAATTACTGGTTTACCTCGGCACACCCGCGTGGAAGAACTCTACCGCTATTCCCAGCTGCCCCCCCTCCGCGCTATCATAACGGAGAGGGTCGAAGGCCACAACAGGAGACGCGCCGCAACCCGCGCGGGGCAGCTTGTCCAAAAATTGGCTTCCGGTCAGAGCGATTCGCTTTTCCCGCAACTGCCGGCTGTTCGAGCCCCTTGGGAAGATGTCTTGGTTCGTGTGTCAAAGCCTCTATCTCGCCTGCGTGGCCGAAACCATAACCACCATGAGCGCACCGCTATTGCTGCACGCGCAGACCGCCGAGCCGGCGCCATTTTTACAACAGCAGTCCTAAATGAAACAACATCTCGCGCTTCACTTTCCTGTATTGACGGCCAAGTGCGCATTTCCCGCACAATTCAATTTCTTCACCCTCCAAGCCCATGTCAGACCCGTCTTGCGGCAGTTCTTCTCGCTGTGGAGCACATTGAGGCAACTTACGGCGCCGGTGACAACCACCACTTCACAATATTTACGGACAGCCCCCAAGCCCTCGATCGACTTGGCAAAACCCCATACGTCGGAACCACCTGCGACCTCATCAAGACCATTTGTCGCAGACTGCGAGACACACGCAATATAGTCGTTCGGGTAGACTGGGTCCCGGGACACGCCGGCGGAATCGGCAGCGAGACCGCTTACGCGTGCGCGAGCGAGCACTTTGAACTCCGCTCCAACCCGGCGTTGCCCGTCCCATTTGCACAACACGACCCCGACCCCTCAGAAGCAAAAGCGGTAGCACGGCACGCGTCCAAACAGTCGTTGCGGAACTTGGTTCCACGAGACCCCGCCCCCCTGCCCGCTGGATTGCCCCGTGGCGCACAAGTACTTCTGCACAAGGCACGGGCTGGTGCCGCGCTAACCGATGATGTGTTGGCCAAGTGGCGTGCGTATGTGCCAAAACGTCACCAGCATGCCGTCAAGGTTGCGCAATCTGTGGCCACAGTTGCCTGCACCTCGTGCTCCACAGGAGCCACGCCCACTGTACACCACATGTTGTGGGACTGTCCCGGCCTTCAAACGCTCCGTTTACAGTATCTTCCGCCGTGCGTCCAGCGGCTTGTGGAATGGACAACCCCGCTGCAACCCGCCACTGCAAGGCAGAAGCTGCTTTCTCTGTGGGAGTTCGCGCGCTCTTCAGGCGTCGACCGCAGAATGTAACATTTAAACTCTCCCCCCCTTCCTTTCTTCCCCATGCTGACCGACGCGTCCACCTTCTGAAATAAAGTTTTGTTATGTTATGTTATGTTATTCGATAATCAGCATGGGTTCAGGTACAAGCGGTCTTGCCAAACACAGTTGTTTGAATTAACCACGGACTTACACGACTCTTTGCACAAATTGGTTTATACAGATGCAGTATTTATCGATTTCTCCAAAGCCTTCGACCGCGTTCCCCACAAACGGCTTATCCAAAAAATAAATTGCCTAGAGTTAGACGTAAAAACTACCCGCTGGATTAATGAATTTCTATCTGGTCGCTCTCAAAAAGTAAATATATATAATAATCTCTCCAGTTCTTGTTGTGTTACGTCAGGAGTGCCTCAAGGATCAGTTTTAGGGCCTTTATTATTCCTGATATATATTAATGACATTGCGAACAATATAACATTAACAATACGGCTATTTGCCGATGATTGTATAATTTATAGGCAGATCACTACCACCGATGACGTAGCTATTTTACAAAGTGATTTAAATACCCTCGCAGAATGGTGCCACGTGTGGAAAATAGAAATTAATACCAAGAAAACTAAGGTCATGACATTTTCTTCGAAGCTAAATACTCCATTTCATCAATACACGTTATGCAGTTCAACAATTGAACGAACCCATTCTTTCAAGTATCTAGGTGTGATATTTACTCCTGATTTAAACTGGACCATGCATATTGAGCACATAACAAAC